>NC_067400.1:576510600-577110600 GCF_016432865.1 Antechinus flavipes | reverse complement strand
CACATGACCAAAACAGAATTTGTTCCCCTCTCCAACTCCACTCATCAACTTCCCTATTTTGGGAGGTCTCTCTTCTTTCCTCCTCTCTTCGTTTTTACTCTATTCTCTAGTTAGAACTGACCTTTCTCCTCTCCATGACCACCCCCTGTACTTGTATCCTGGATACTAACTCTTCTATGGGATGAAGTTATTTCCATGATCATCACCCTTCTCCCTAATCTTCAATGTCCACTATCTATTAGTTCCATCCCTACTTCTTTCAAACATTTCCAGTTCCTTAAACACTTCCAGTATCCTTAAAAAACCTCCCCTTGACCCAGTAATACCCCAAACTATCATCCTATACCTTCTTTTACTTATTCTATGTCCTTTCTTTCATGGCCAAACTCCTAGGAAAAAAAAGTGGGCTACACTTGATGCTGATACTTTCTCTCCTCTCCAATACTGTTTTCCAAGTCCTTGCCTTCTAGATTCTAGTTTAATAATCCCGTTGAATCTGCTCTCTCCAAGGTTAGCAGTGCTCTTCTAATGACCAAATTCAATCCTTTCAATCCTTTTTCTTCTTGACCTCCTTGCACTGTCTGACACTGTTAATCACCTTTTCCTCCTGGATGTATACTCGTCTCTGAGGCAAGCATTTCATTTTTTTCCATTTTTTGTTCTTTTATTCCCAGCTACTAGAACAGCGCCTGGTCCCATAGTAGATAGTTAATAAATATTTGTTAAGCCAATGCTGAAATGCTGGGATTTTTTTTTTTTTGATTCCATGACATTTAAGCATTGGACCTGATTTGGAATGACTTTTAGGTAATTTACCTTCTCTGTACCTCAATGGGGAAGATCACAATTGTTGGTGCTCATCTTAGTGGGGGAAGTGGGAAAGGGAGCATCAATCAGGCTTTGATTTACACTGCCCCAGCTCCCATAAAGAGAGTCAGAAAGACTATTTAATCATTTAGAGGGAGGAAATATCCATTCCCAGTAGGAAAGCCAAATAGTAAAACCACATTAAAAATTAGGTTATTCAGTTCCAATTGTTCAGTGATGAAGAGAGCCATCTACACCCAAAGAGAGGCCCATGGGACTGAGTGTGGACTACAACATAGCATTTTCACTCTTTCTGTTGTTGTTTGCTTGCATTTTGTTTTCTTTCTTAGGTTTTTTCCTTCTTGATTCAATTTTTCTTGTACAGCTGTGTAACTGTGTAAATATCTTTACATACATACATACATATATATACTTAATACATATTTTAGCATATTTAACATGTATGAGACTGCCTACCCTTTGGGGGGGAAGGAGAGGAAAAGTGGAAACAGAAGGTTTTGCAAGAGTCAGTATGAAAAATTACCCATGCATATGTTTTGTAAATAAAAAGCTTTAATTAAAAAAATTAGGTTATCCAGAGAATATCTGGAAATAGTTTAATTCTCCTGCGGCCTGACTGGGGTTCCTTCTCCTCTGGCTGGGTTAGGGTTTCCTCTCCCATTTCTTTTCCAAACTCTGCTTTTCTAATGGGCCAAATGCTCCAGATGGTTCTGTGTGCCAGCTCTTACATCAAAAGATCCCTGATTTCATATCAAAAGAATCCCCATCTGATTCCTCATCTAATCTCTTAGCACTTTGTACTTCTGCTCTGTACTTATCAAATTTTAATTTTTATTATTTTTATCTGTGTACTTTTCTAATCTTTCCTCCTAGGTTTGATTTCCTTGGGGACAGAGGCACTTCTTAATCTTCTTTGTACTTCCCCTGACCCTCTTTAACCCTCCCCTCCCCACCAGATCTGATGCCTAAAACACAACAGGTGTTTAATAAAGCATATGGTGAATGAATGAGTGCTTTCAGGGAAATGACCTCTTGGAATCTTTCATCTCAGCCTGTTGTCACAATCAGCAAGGTAGGGCATTTAAACTGGAGGATCAGAAAGGCAGCAATTCTTGTTCATAGCCCCAAAGAGGAAACTGATCCCTCTCCTCCTTCTGAAGTTACCTGTAGATAACAAAGCCAAAAGGCTTTGATGCTGATGTTAGATTTGTCTCTAAGTGATTGTGGAGATGAGGATTTGGGAAGGAAAAAACAAGAGGCAAACAGAGCAGAGAATTCAAATATAGACAGCCAGGGAAAGCCACCCAAGTAAGCAGATGGCCCAGAGCTGCACCCACAGGAAGCCTGGACTATCTCTGTTTTTACAATCCTCTTTATACCTTCTATTTACACATTGTATATCTTGTTTATACCTGGTTATTTGCATGTTTTCTCTTCTATTAGAATATATATCCTTGAGAGCAAAGAGCTTGTTTTTGTCTTCCTTTAGGTTCTCAGGGGTTTAGCATACACTGCCTTACACATAGTAACCACTGGATAAATGCTTGTTGAGGTCAAAAAGATCAAGTGGTTTTTCCCTTGACAAGTTTCTGAGATAGCTTTAAAACCCAGATCTCTTTTTAAAAATATTTTTATTTCCCCAGTTACATTTAAAACATTTTTTTACATTTGTTTTTGAAACTTTGAGTTCCAGATTCTCTCCTTTCCTCCCCACTCCACTCCCAATGAGAAGGCACATCTAAAATTATGCAAAGCATTTCCATAAGAGTCGTTTCAAAAGAAAAGATAGATTTCCCCCTCACACCAAAAAAAAAAAAAACCTTCCAAAAAAAATAAAGTTTTTTAAAAAAGTATTCTTTAAACTGTATTCAGACACAATCAAGAACCCAGATCCCCTAATGCCACTATACCTCATTACCTAAGAAGTGCTATATGGGGAGACAGAGAACTTGGGTTCAAATTCTTGGCTCTGCTTTTGGGACTGGGCAAATTACTCTAGTTCTCTAAACTTCAGTTTTTTCATCTGACAAAAAAGTAGGCTTGAGTATATGGTCTCAGAAGTTCCTTATAGCTCTAGATTTATGATTCTATGAAATCACTTAGCCTCTCTATGCTTCAGTTCTTCATCTATAAAATTAAAGGGTTGGATCTGGGTCCTTTCCTGGTCTTGGGTCCTTTCCAATCTATGATCCTGTGACTCTACTATTCCCTTGGAGAAAGAGGACCCTTTCTGAGGGCCTACAATCATGGAGAACCTTCCCAAACCATGTTGCCCATTTCCACATTGCTGCTAATGGTACTTTCCAGCCACTCAAGTTGAAAGGCTGGGACCCTTCCTTCTCCTTCACTGAGCACATCCAATCTGTTACCTGTTCTGTCAGGCTTTCTTTACATATCTCTGAGAATTATCCATCTCTATACACGTAGGTTCTTCTTACCAAACACCAGAATGACAATATTAGCACTCATCCAATAACTGCCTTCCTCCTCTCCTCAGCCTACCTGAACCCTATTGATGCTTCAAAACACATTAAGCTTCCACTTCTGGGGAAAGGGACCCACATGTGCCAAAATGTTTGTGGCAGCCTTTTTGTGGTGGCCAGAAACTGGAAATTGAATGGATGCCCATCAATTGGGGAATGGCTGAATAAGTTATGGTATATGAATGTTATGGAATATTATTGTTCTGTAAGAAATGACCAGCAGGATGAATACAGAGAGGACTGGCAAGACTTACATGAACTGATGCTGAGTGAAATGAGCAGAACCAGGAGATCATTTTACACTTCAACAACAATACTGTTGGAATACAGTATTGGAGTACTGATGGACGTGGATGTCTTCGACTAAGAGAAGATCTAACTCAGTTCCAATTGATCAAGGATGGACAGAAGCAGCTACACCCAAAGAAAGAACACTGGGAAATGAATGTAAACTGCTTGCATTTTTGTTTTTCTTCCCTGGTTATTTTTACCTTCTGAATCCAATTCTTCCTGTGCAACAAGAGAACTGTTTGGTTCTGCATACATATATTGTATCTAAGATACATGTTTAACATGTATGAGACTGCCTGCCATCTAGAGGAGGGTGTGGAGGGAGGGAAGAGAAAAGTTGGAACAGAAGTGAGTGCAAGCGACAATGTAAAAATTACCCGTGCATATATTCTGTCAATAAAAAGCTATAATTTAAAAATAAAAGAATTGATGCTTTTTGAAAGCAAAAAAAAAAAAAAAAAAGAGAGAATCCACTTCTGTTAGGATGGACTTTATCCTGAAAGCAGTTTATTTTGGGGCAGGGGAAGGACAAGACCATCTTCTGCCTGGGCTGTCAAGTTCCCTCCTCTTCTACTCTGTACAGAAGATTGGAGATCTGGAAACATTTTACATGACCTCTAGACATAGACAAATAAATGTTTGCCTTCACGATTTGCTTCAGCAGGAATTCTTGCCACTCCACTTATGCCTCAACTGCTGAGACAATCCACTCATAAAACTGTGGACAAGACTGTGCAACTCCCCATGTGCTCTTTTACCCTTCTCTCTATACTCAGGAAATAAGTTGAAAGAGATAAAGTTAAAAACAAAAATCCTGAGAGCTATCTTTTCTCTCATAGGATAGCCCAAAAGGATGGTTCTGGGAAAATGTCATCCTCTTAGGAACCTTAATGTGATATGAGTTTGCTGTTCTGGTCCCACTCTGAAGATTAAGGGGATCCAAACTAGGTAGTGCGTTAATACAAAATGTCCACAAAGGTACCAGTTCTTCTGTCTCTCAGAGTCTTCCAAGTGGGTGACTCCATCTAAGCTGATCTGAGTAAATCACTTCACTTCTTTCTAAGTCTCAGTTTCCTCTTCAAAAAAATAAATGAGTTTGACTAGATGAACCCCGAAGTCCTTTCCAACTCTAGATTTATTATGCTATGAAATCACGTAGCTTTTTAGGGCCCTTAGTTTCTGTTCGATGTGGTGAATTTACCAATATGGCTTTGCTTAGAACTTTTGTTTGTCCATTAGAATGGGAGCTCCTTTGAAAGCAAGGGCCATCTTACTTTTTTCATTTGTATCATCAGTGCTTTGCATACCATAACCACTTGGTACTGCTTTAGTAATTCATTTCTTCATTCACTCATTGACCTTTTCCTACAGAGGATAGATATCTATGGACTATATGGGGTGTTTTGGGAGGACTAGCATCTCTGGTGGGAAGGTTTGCTGAACCTTTTCAGGGTTGTTCATCTACCTTTGGTGTTTAGCTTTCACTCAACTCCCACCAATGGCTCCAAGAAGCTGATTCATGAATAGCAGACAAGCCCAATAAACTGTGGCAGATGGGCCAAATCAGGTTATAGGTAACCCAGAGGCCTCAAACCCATTGTTGAATTTGGGGATGTCTACCTCAAGCATGTGAAGACTTCCCCCCAGTGGAAAAATGAGAACAATTTGTTCCAGTGATCATGAAGGTGCAGAAACAGGTGCAGTGAAGCATTTAGGGCTTGGTCAGACATCAAAGATGTCAAGGTCACCTTCTGCATCCTGGGACAGAGCCAGCTGTATTGACTTTGTCACTGGACTTTGATGACTCTGTAAGGAAGAGTGAGGCTGATGATTTTGTACAACTTTGTCTTGCTTATGTCCAATCACATGTCAGTCAAGACACCACTCTGTGATGTCATTGGTCCTCTTCAAACAATAACATGGGGATATGTTCCTTTTAAAAAAATTAACACACATTGCTTTATGAATCATTTGGGGAGAGAAAAATCAGAATAAAAGGGAAAAACCATGGGAGAGATAACAAAAAATTTTGCTCAGCTCAGTTGATGTAAATGTTTTCAGGCTTTTCTAAAACCAGCTTGTTCTTCATTTTTTATAAAACAAAAATATTTCATTACCTTCATATACCACAACTTGTTCAGCCATTCCCCAATTAATGGGCCTCTATTTACTCATTTTCCAACAACATGGGGATATGAAAAGGACAAAGGACAATTCCTGTTTAGATCTCAGTGACTGGGGATTATCCCAAGGTAAATTCTTTTTTTTTAAAATTTTTATTTAATAATTACTTTATATTGACAGAATCCATGCCAGGGTAATTTTTTTTTTACAACATTATCCCTTGCACTCGTTTCTGTTCCGATTTTTTTTCCCCTCCCTCCCTCCACCCCCTCCCCTAGATGGCAAGCAGTCCTTTATATGTTGGATATGTTGCAGTATATCCTAGATACAATATATGTTTGCAGAACCGAACAGTTCTCCAAGGTAAATTCTGAAAGCTGACTATCTTTTCTTTCATTGGATAGCACAGAGGGATGGTTCTGGCAAAATGTCATCCTCTTAGGAACCTTAGTATAATATGATTTCTTTGGTATACAGACCCAGTACTGGCCCTGCTGTAGTAAAGGATAGTCACAGTTTTATAGCCCTTTGGGCTTCTTGGGTCCCACTTTCAAGGTCAAGTCCCAACTATGTAGTATGTTAATACAAAATGTTCTTGATCCTATTCCTTGATGCTTCCTTAAAGGTAGGTTTCATTACCAGGAGATAGCAGTCACATAGTCAAGGGAGGAAGGAGCACTCAGAGTAGGGTGGTAAATAGAATCAAAAGCTGCTGAAAGATAAAAAAGAATGGAGACTGAGATGAGACTATAGGATTCAGCAATTAAGATATCACTCTTGGAGGAACTTCAGGCCAAAGAACTGAAGAACACTATGAAATGCAAAATGGCTAACTTTGATCACATTAAATTTAAAGTTTTTGCACAAAACAACGCAGCCAAGATTAGAAGGAAAGCAGAAAGCTAGGGAAAAAAAATTTTTTTAAATCAATGTTTCTAATAAAGGCCTCATTTCTCAAATATACAGAGAACAGAGTCAGATTTATAAGAATACAAGTCATTCTCCAATTGATAAATGGTCAAAGAATATGAACAATTTTCAGATGAAGAAATTAAAGCCATCTATAGTCATGAGAAAAAAATGCTCTAAATCAATATTGATTAGAGAAATGCAAATTAAAACAATTCTAAGACACCACCTCAACCTAGCAGATTGGCTAAAATGACAGGAAAAGATAATGATAAATGTTGAAGGGGATGTGGAAAGACTAGGACACTAATGCATTATTGGTGCAATTGTGAACTGATCTAACCATTCTGGAGAGCAGTTCAGAACTATGCCCAAAAGGCTATAAAACTGTGCCTATCCTTTACTACAGCAGGGCCAGTACTGGGTCTGTATACCAAAGAAATCATAAAAAAGGGAAAAGACCCCATATGTGCAAAAATGTTTGTAGCAGTTCTTTTTGTAGTGGCAAAGAATTGGAAAATGAGGAGCTGCCCATCCACTGGAAATGGCTGAATAAGTTCTGGTATGTGAAAGTGATGGAATATGATTGTGCTGTAAGAAGTGATAAGGAAGTCCTGGAAAGACTTAAATAAATTTATGCTGAGTGAAACAAGCAGAATCAGGAAAACATTGCACAGCATCAGCAAGATTGTATGGTCATCAGCTATGAAATCTCAAAGATTTAGCGATCCAAGGCAATCCCAATGAACTTTTGGGTGGAAAATGCTCTCTGAATCCAGAGAATTTATGGAGACTGGATGTAAATCAACATATATTATGTTCACTTTTTTTTTTTTTCTCATGATTTTCCTCTTGGGTTCTGATTTTTTTCTCCCAGCACGACTCATAAGGAAATATATAAAAAATGAAAGTGCATGTATAATTTTTTAAAGTTGTTTTACATGTAATTGGAGGAAATTAAAAAAAAAAAAAAAAGACCTATAACCCTTGGTTGCGAGCTATTCACATGAGACGATTTCCATGGTGCGGGGACTGAGTTCTTGGGCTCCTCGCGCCATAAGAAGTGGATTGGGGGCGAGTCTGAAGAAGAGAGAGTCTGATTTTGCTTCCACCTTCAGGAGAGAGGACACGGGCTTCCACGCTGAAGAGAGAGGAAGCTTCTGGTCAAGCTGACTGACTGTGCCGTCCCTCTCCGCTCATGGGTCACTAATGAGGAGCCAGGAGTTACAAAGAGAGCCCCAGTAACTAACTGGAAAGAACCTAATTAGGATTCAATGCATTGGGTTAAGAAGTGGACTCTGATGAAAAGGAAGCAAGGGGTACAGACGCCCTTTTCTGGGCTCTGAATTTAGGAACTAGGGAGTTCACTAGCGAGGATGATAGAGAAGGGCAGAGTAAAGGCTAACCCTTTCATCTTCTGTCTAGAGTTTTCTGGAAAGCTCGAGGGCACCTGGTAACCATAGCAACACAGCCAAACAACCGGTCTGATTCAGCTCCTCCCCTCGTGTCCGGATGTTATCGTCTATTGGACGCCGGGATAGCCAATCTTAGGGCGGAGAAGCTAGCTTCTCGCGCAGCCATTGGTAGAGAGCGGCGAGGCGGGTTGAGGAACGCCGAGTTCGGCGAGTCTGAGGCTGCGCGGCGGCGGCTCTGTTTCCGGTTCGACTGCGGAAGGAAGGCGGAGGTGGAGGTGGCCGCAGGGAACCGTTGGAGCGGCCCCGGGAGTGGGAGTGGGGCCGAAATCGGGGTCAGTGCGAGCGGCTGAGGCGAGGGGCCGGCAAGATGGGCGGGGAGCAGGAAGAGGAGCGCTTCGACGGCATGTTGCTGGCCATGGCCCAGCAGCACGAGGGCGGTGTGCAGGAGGTAACGGGGCCCGGCGGGAGAGGGAGGGACCGACCTCCCCCCACGTGCCAGGGCTGCTCGCGGAGGTCAGGGCCCCCCGCTGTGGCCTGCTCCAGCTCTTGTTCCGCACTACTCCCCAGATCTCCCTTTTCCCTTTTCCACCTCCCTTTGCTCCTAATCCTGGTCTCCAGCGCTCCCACCCCCGTTTCCTGTCCCCCTTCCTTTACCATCCCGATTTTCACTTTCAAGCTCCTCTCCCCCCAGTGTTTTTCAGTGTCCCATGCTTGTTTTTTATCCTGGTTTCCAAGGCTTTCCTTCCCCTTCCCCCTCCCCCACTTCTCTCATTCCCATCCCTGATTCCCTGATCTCTCTGCTTCCCCATCTTGATCCCTTCCAGGTCTCTCCCCTTCCCCATTCTAATCCTCAGGGCTCTCCTCGGGGTCTCTTCCCCAGGCTGATACTCCCAACTGCCGTAAATCTCTCTGGATTTGCCTCCACTGTTCCTCCAGCCCGTTCATGATTCCCCATATTTCTCCTCCAAACTTCGTCCTTCTTTTACTCCTACGTGCCTCCCCTTCCCCCTCACTCTTTGCCTGGACTCCTCTCTTGCTTTCCCTGCCACTATTCCTAGTTCTCTTTGTCCTCCCACAGGTTTCATTGTTCCCTTGACCTTCACTCCCACTCTTGCATAGATACCCCAGACTAACATGGCTGGGAAGTTTTTTTCCTTATTTTGGGTGAGTGGGAGAGAGAGTTCCATCTCTATAAAAAGGAATCACCTAAAGGGGACCCTGCTTTCGTTGCCATTGGGGACAGAATAGATGAACGGTATTATAAAACATGCTATCTGGTTCTGCAGAGGAGAGGGCTGGTTGTAAGGGCCTAAGCAGGGATTGTGTCTTGATTCAGGTCCAGAAAAAAGGTTCCAAGAGGAGGTTTGAGCAAGGATTGGAAGGAAGGAAGGAAGACAGTGTTCTAGCAAGGTTGCTTGATGGGCCACAAATAACTAGAAAGCATTTAGAATAGTTTTGGCTGTTTAGCCTGGGCCCTCATCTCTCTTTGTGTCTTCCAGCTTGTCAACACCTTCTTCAGCTTCCTGCGACGCAAAACGGACTTCTTCATTGGTGGCGAGGAAGGGATGGCTGAAAAGGTGAGGTGTCGGGCTTTGGCTCCCCTCTTGGGGTCCAGGGCTCAGAAATGGATTCTTCTGTGGACTTGCCTCAGGGACTTTCTGGGGCCCTGAGCAGCATCCTCCTGTTTGGGAAGGAGTTTCATTTGATAGATGTTATCTCCATTGCCATTACTGCTTAGTGAGCTATTGAGGATGGCATGGCCAGCCCTGTTCTGGTCAGAGTATATAGGTTGACCATAAGAATTTTATATAGGACCTCAGTGGTGCAAAGCAGTAAGAGGAGAAGTCTGCAGAGACCCCAAGGGGCCTTTTGACTCCCAGTGGCAGCAGTTTTACATTTCATCTCTTCTGGGTTTTGTAACTTTAGAATGAGCTTTCTCATATTGGAGATCTCTTTGTAACTCTTGGTTCCTCATTAGTAACTCATAGTGGAAAGTGACTGCATAGTCAGATAATTGTGGGCTCCTCTACATGTCAGTTTCTGCCCAGAATCTTTCTCTCTCTTCAGCAACCCTTCTATTTTACTGATGAGGAAACTGAGGTGTGGACAGAAGCTCCAGGTTCATTGCAGAGCACACCAGCCCCCCATCCAGGAAGGCTCGGAAATCCCCTCCAGGCCAGCCTCTTCCCTTTACAGATGAGGCCCAGGGAAGAATCATGAACAAGTAGTAAGGAGCCAAGAGCATTTATTGTGGCATTCTGTGCACTTGGGAAGGAACAGTTTTATAGAAAATGTGGTGCATTTCATAGAGATCCCTGTGGAGGGGGGCTCACCCCATCTGGATTAACTAGCTTACATAGTACTATGAGATTTTGGTGAGAAAGAATGCTGAGTGGATCTTATGAATGCAGGGAAAGAGAGTAAGCAAATTGCCCCAAGTTGAGGGCAGAGTGTTAGGGAAGAGCCTGGAGTCAGAGGATCAGCGATTTGGGGGTGGCTGTCAGATACAAGAAGGTTGGAAGGTGGGGGAGGGCAGGTTAGGAAGGACTTCCATTGCCAAGCAAGAGAATTTTATATTTGCTCTTGGCATTGATAGGGAGCCACTGGAGTTGACTGAAGTGTGTGTGTAGAGGTTAGAAAAGGGGATAAGAGTATGTGTACATGTATATAAGAGAGGGAGAGAAGTGGAGATTGTCAGTCAGACCTGGACTTTAGAAAAATCACTTTGCTGGCTGAGTGGAGGATGAACTGGAATGGGGGAGACTAGAGGCAGAGAGATCACCCCCTTAGTGCAGGTATATAGTGAGGAGTGCTCTCCCCTTCCCCCAAGGTGGTGACAGCGTCAGAGAAGGGGAAGTATCTGAGAGGTGTTATGAAGGTAGGCTTGGCAACAGATTGGATCTAGGAACTGGGGAGAGATGAAGGATTTGAAGGTGGGAGGCCTGGGACCTGGAAGATGGCAGTGCCTTTGGTAGTAATAGGGGTCAAAAAGAAGAGAGCTTCTGAAGAAAGCGAGTGAGTTCAAAAGCCTGGGGACACCACTGTGGAGAGGGTGATGACCAGCAGAAAGGGTGAGGGGTGAGGAACTGACTGGTGTGAGAGGGGGGTGGGAGAAGAGGGAGTTTTCAACAAATGGTTGCGTATCTTATGTGAAGGCAGTGTGTTAGTATTTATCTCCAAAACAAGCTGCAAAATCACTTTGACTTTACAGCTTGCTTTGTGGGTTCTGCCCAATCTCCTGGCTTTGGACCTTTATGCTTGACCCTTCCCCTCCCCCTCCAGGCCAGGTTCCTCACTCATACCTGTCTAGGAAAGTCTGTGAGAGAGCCGAGTCTTGGCTTTAGAATCACCCAAGTCCTTCCTTTTCCTTGGCCTGAGTGTGTGAAATGAGAAGCTAGGAGCTGATGGCTCCTTCCAGCATGAAGTCTGGGGTTCTGGGGTCCTGCCAAAATAAACCAAAGGCATCATCCCAAGGGCTGAGGAATGGTTCCCACTTCAGGGGCCAGTCACCCACAGCCATGCTGGGCCTCTGGCACTGCCCTCTCAAGGACAGGCCCGCATTCCCGAGGCTCCTTTGTCCAGCATATTGAACATTAGGCATTCTCCACTTTCCCCAGGAAATTCTCTGTGTCCAGGTCACCCCAGCCATCTCCATCACTGTGCCGCGGGCGGGGTTTCTCTTCACTGGATGACTTTGGGTAAATCTTGCCTGGCTGTCTTCTATGTGCATTGAGGGGGAGGACTTGGGGAACTCTGCGTCCCTGCTTTGCTTTCTAACTGGCATCATGAATATCATCTGTTTTCCCTCAATTCAAATATAATTTAGATACAAAACTTAGGTAGAGGACTTGTTCTGAAAAGTGTCCAGAAGAGTTTTGGTTCAATTCAGAGTCCTTATGTTTTGCTGCATTGGCACCAAAATCTCAGGTTTTTGTGCCCCACCATCATTTCCTTGTTCATCTTTCCCTTGACTGTTCTCCCCCCCGCCAGACTCTTGGGAGCCCAGCTACCCCTCGCTCTTTGCTTCTGTTACTCTGGTTCTGGCGTCTCCTGGCTCTGTTCACTTTGGGCTGCATCAGGTCCTTCTGAGTCTTTCTGAATTCTGTGTGTTCAACATTACTTCTTCCCTCATCAGAATGTGGTGTGTGAACATGTCTTCCCCTCTGTTCAGTAATCTGGTGAGCACAGCTCCATCTCTGTCTTGTTCTTTCAAGCAGTTTAAAAACATGTGAATTTGTGTTTTATTGGAAAGATTGAGTCACTTTGCAATGTGGGTCTAACTCCATTTTGTTCCCCACATTTTGTGTCGTTTTGAGGAATGGATTTGCTGCCCTCCACAAACCAATGATATTGGCCAAATTGCCTTCCCTCTCCGAGCCCCCCCATTTCCTTATCTCTGAGATGATAGCAGTAGCATGCAGGATTGTGTGAAATTCAGATATAGGTGGCTTGGGAAAAGCATCTGTCAGACTGAAGTTCTGCGGGAGGCCTTGCTTGTGGAGGGCCCCTGCCGAGCCCTCTAAGGAGGGGCTGGACAAATCCTCAGCAGGGTGGCTGAGGTAGCTAGCCACTCCGTCCTGCCACCAAAGGTTTTTTTTTTTGTTATTTGGCTTAGCCTTGCTTGTCCCTCCTGAGCTTGAGAAACAGCCCTGTTCTTGCCCAGTGATGTTGGCCAGATTAGCAGATGGATTGAAGGACTGGTGACTCGTTAATGATCCTCTTCTTGAATGGTCCTTTCCTGGGTCCCTGGGCTAACGGTCCCTGAGTCTGTGCCATTTGAGGAGGCCACAGATGTCAGAGGAGATGTACCCATGAAAGTCTGGCTCCTTTTTCTAATTGATCAGAGTTATGGCTGAAATGCTGGAGAGATTCTAAAGAGCCATGGATTGGATTGGATTAGAAATGGGGCCAGTGCTTTGTACTTAGTGATCCAAATGGAAGATGAGAAGAAAGCCCCAGGCCTATCTGCTGAGCCAGAGGGAGCAGAGAATTTCCATTCTGGGCCTGGGACAAAAGGGAATGGGTGCTGATTTCAGAATGTAGGCGAGTGGGGCGTCATCTGAGCTGGTGAGAGTGATGGTCAATGCTGTAAAATTCTACGTGTTCTCCAGGAGGGTGTGGGTAGGGAACACTTGTAGGGGAGATACCAGGATTAGAAAATAGCAGCTCTGCTTAACATCCAGGTCAGAGAAGACCTCTTTTCTGCTTCAAGCTGACCTGACTTTTCCCAGAGTGCTTCTCCAAAAAGGCCTTGAACAGTTACCTTCCACCAGGAGGCATTAAGGGAGAGCATGATGTCAGTTGGGAGAGAATTGCCTCAGGGTTCTGAGCTCAGAAGTCTAGGGTGGAGGCAATGCTGGATCCCATTTGATCTGAAAAAAAAAAAAAAAAAAGATCTGGGGGCACTTAGTGGCTTCCTAGGTTAGAGTGAGTGGGTGGTGTTAGAGAGCAGCCTCAGGCTATATTAGAAGCCATTGAGAGGCCAGGCCTGCCTGATGATGAGCTGGGCACCAGGAATCCAGAAGAGGGTACATGGAGCTGGGCTAGAGACAGAAGAGCAGGCCCCATAGCTGAGTGAAAGTAAACTCCTGAAGTGTTCAGAAGAGGAGGAGTGGGCTGCCTTGGGGAAGTTAGTTATCCTTCTCCACAGGTCCTCAGACAGGCTCCATGCAGATTCTTGATTAGGTCAGCGATGACTATGTTAATAATGGGAGCTGCTCTCTTTTTCTTTTTCCCTTTTTATTTTTTTTTATTTGGAAAAAGATACAGTAAGAAAAAAAGGAAAACAGAAACAAAATACAAAACAAAGCAAAACAAAAGAGAGTATTGTGTGCTCAGCAGAATAGGAATCAAAATACATAACAAAATTACCAGATCAAGAAAGTATATATTAGAAGAAATTATATTCATGAATGATCATTTTTTCCTTTACTTCCTTATAACTTGTTCTTTCATTCTCTGCTGCTCACCTTATTAACTGTTTTATTTTTTTTCCTCCTTTTATCCCTCCTCACCACTCCCAAGCAAGCTGCATTTAACATATATTTATGTATACATAGGAGCTACCCTTCTTGATATGTAGTGTTACCTATTGAATCCGTTTCCAATGTGAGTAGGTTTTCAGAACTACCAGCCCTCTCCTCTCTAATTCCTGTGTCTAGTCTTCCTTTGCACCTCATTTATATAACATGATTGCTATTTTTACCTTAACTTTGCCAATTTTTCTTTTGAGCTACCATATTGTTGATGTAAATCATGTATTTTTATATATATATACGCATATACAAAATACAAATAACTCCTGTTTAAACAGTTTGTCTTTTTTAAGTTTCTTAAAATTGATCTTTTATATTGGCTCTTATATGTTAAATTTTCTGTTAAGTTCGAGTTTGGTTGCTAGAAAGGCCTGAAAATCTGCAAGTTCATTGAATGTCCATTTTTTCTCATGCAGGGTTATAAATAATTTTGCTGGCTACATTTTTGGCTGTGGTTCTTTTGATTGTCATAGGTAATGATCCCAAGACCTGCGGTCTCTTATTGTCGCTGCTAATAAGTCTTGTACAATTCTACTTGTAGTTCTAGCATATGTGAATTGTTTTTTTTTTTTTTTCTTGTTTCTTGCAAAATTCTCTCTTTGATCTGGGGGTTTCAAAATTTGGCAATAATATTCCTATATGTTTTCCACAAAGGATCTCTTTGAAGCATTGGTGGAGTCTTTCTATTTCTACTTTCCCCTCATGTTCTGTAACTCCAAGACAATTTTCTTGGGATTATTTCATGCATTTTTGTGTCAAGATTCTCTTTTTGGTCACAACGGAAGCCTAATGGCTGCTAACAGATGTCCTTGTTGGCCCAACTGTTGAGAGGAGGGAGGATGAGGCATTTGCTTGGGGCCCTATTCCTTCCTAGTCCTTTCACCCCTATCCTTCCATAAGCCTTGGGGCCTTAGTATGGGGACATGACTCACTGGGACAACATGGAGCACCCAGCAAAAGGAGGCCGTGATGATCCCTACTTCCCTCTGGCCATTGGCATTGGCAACTGGCTTGGGTTCAAGGCCTCAGTAACGTGTGTCTGAGGACCAGGGCACCCCTGAGGCAGTCGCTCTGCGTGCTGCCCTCGTATCCATGCAGAGGTGAGTTCTTTTTGGTTCCTATAGGGCCAGTCGTGGCTCCCACTCCCACCCCAGGCTGATCCTCTTCATTTGTACTGGTGTCCTGTATCCTGTTCAGGGGTAGAAGAGGGGGAATGCTGAGAGGGGGGTTGATTGGCCCGAGCCCAGAGTTCTGGGCAAGGATCTTCCAGACCCTAACCTCATAGCTTAGCTCCTGATCTTTCCCAACAGAGCTCTTGATCTCAGCCATGTCCCACCTTTAGCTCAGGCTCCAGGCCATTGAGAGCTGATTTGTGCAAGACAGCTGGTGGTGCACTGGGCTGCATGCTAGGCCTGGAGTCAGGAGGCACCGAGTTCAGATCCACCCTTGGATGCTTACTAGCTGTGTGGCAGTTTAATCTCAGCATCTGCCTCCCAGGGCTGAAAGGAGCAGAGATGATCTCTGTGAAGCCCTAAGCACGGTATCAGGAGCAGAGTTACCACCATCATTCTCACCATTTGTTGGCCTTGGCCATGACTGGACAGAACTCATACTTTGGGGGGTTGCTCTAGGGAAGAGGTTTAGTCTAAGGTAGGGACTTGGGGCTGAGCTGATGGGGCAGGAGGGTGGCTCAGGCAGGTGCATCCCTCCCCGGGCACTCGATATCTCCTGGCTTGTTTTGCCATGGCTGGCCCACTGCTCTGTTCCTTGAGAGATTGCTGCCACCCCTTGCTGCAGAACCTGGGAACTCTAGGCCACTGGATGTTGGGTACTCTTTAGGGGCAAGCCCAGGGGATTGTTGTAGATAAGGAGATAGGGTCTGACCTGTGGGTCACCCTCACAGATGGGGGAGAGGACATGATCCTCCCCTGTCTGGGCTACAGGATTCATTGCTGTCACAGCTGGAGTTAAAATTCAGGCCACACAGGAGGGACAAAGCCCTGGCTTTGGATCCCAGCTCTGCCATTAGTACCCCCCTAAGAGTGGGCAAGTTTGAACACTCATTTCCTCATCTGTAAAATGAGGGGGTGGGTTTTATGATCCCTTAGTTATCTTAGCTTTGGGGGAGTCTTTGCCTTTAAAGGGCTTAGTGCAAAGGGGGGTAACCCAGGGGTGTCCAGCAGAATTGATGCTTGCTTGTTTGTTTAATTTAATTGGAAGGTACTTTGAAGAAGAGCTGGACAGAACCTTACTCAGCTTTGAGTCGGCAGAGCTAGATTGTGGAAACTTAGAACTCTGTCTCAGTGCCCTCATTTTCCAGAGAAGTGAGGCCCGGAAGGGGGAAGTTGTTTAACTAAGGTTATACCGTCACTTGGTGGCCAAGCCCGGCCTTGACCCACATCCAGGCTCTTGTCACTGCTGTCACAGTGCTTCTACCTTCCCAGCTTTCCCTCTCTTGACTATCTCATCCTATTGAGTGATAATTTAAAGAAAGATGAGTCTTTTAGCCTCATCATTTTCGGGATGGTGGGAGAAAGGACAATCCCTTTTTGCAGTCCAAGTAGTGGCAACCCAATCAGTAGTCCTCTGCTTTGGAAGCAGGGAAGGCGTTGTCGTAGCTCCCTTTCAGCTGGAGAGGGGAGATTTTAAGGAAAACCCATGTGGTATGAGCTGGCAGTGCCCTAGAGTTGGGCCTCCTAACTCTTGGGGTGTTTACACAGGACTTCCTTGGGATCACCTAGTACATCTTTGTAAAATCCCACACAAGAAGCCCTTCTGCAGTTTCAGAAGCCATTAGAAATGAATGATAACTCCCAAGCCCCACGGGAGATCCAAGTCCTGGGACTCAAAGTACTAACTGGCTGGATACCAACCGGATGCTCTGCCATTTGTATCTAATTGGGGACAACCTGTTCTTTCAGCCTCTTTCTTTTTTTTGTAGAAGGATTCATTTACCTTGTGTGTGTGTGTTAGATATCAGACAGAGTTTCTTCTGTGGCCTAATAGATTGTTGAAACTTTTCCCACATTAAGAGGGAAGGTGGAAAGAAAAGGAAGAGCTTGCACAAGCTTCTCCAGTCCCAGCCCAGCTTCATCATTCTGGGAAGGATCCTTTTGTAAAACAAAAGGCTTATCAGACTTGGGACGAGTTTTGACATTCCCATCCTAGGAGCCCTCTGGCCTTTGATATTGTGTGTTCTCAGATTTAGACTATTCTGTGTGAGATGGTTAAGGATGAAGATGAGCAGAGACTTTTTGGGATTTGAGTTGGGCTTGGGTTGTCTGGGGAGAAAGGCAAGGCTGGGATGGGAGAGGAAGTTAGAGCCTTTAGGAAGAGTCCGCGGGTACTGGGGTGCTGATGTGGGAAGGGGGAAGCTCCAGTCTCCCCCGCCTCAGCTGTTTTCAGGCATCACGTCTAGCCTTTCTCCTCCAGCTCATCAAAGAGACCTTCCGCCACCACAACCAGTTGGCCCAGAAAGGGCGGCGAGAGAAGCAGGCGCGGCAGGAGGCTGAGCGCCGAGAGAAGGCCGAGCGGGCGGCAAGACTGGCCCGGGAGACCCAGCAGGAGGCCTCTGGGCCCCAAATCAAGGAGCTGACAGATGAGGAGGCAGAGAGGCTCCAGCTGGAGATTGACCGGGTGAGGCTGGAGTCTGAGGCCTAGTGCAGCGGGCATGGGCAGCTGGGCTGGGGCACTTGGGCACACTCTGCTTGTTTTTTTCCATAGAGGAAGGGCAAGGAGAACAATCAGGGGGACGGACCAGCTCAGCCCCTGAACAGCTCTTCCAACTCCTCTGGGAAACAGGTAAAGCCTCAGGGGGGCTCCCAGGGGCGCGCTTATTGGTTGATTTCTCTTCCACTGTCCCCTTTCCTCAATCACTGGAAAGACCCATCCTTGGCCACTCCAGGATCTTTCTGTTTCTTCTGCCAGGAACTTTACCTGGCGCAGCCTCCATCTTCTCTTCTGTCAAATGGAGAGATTTCTACCCCATCTTTTCTTAGGTCTATTGTAATCACATGAATGTAGTTGATTTAAAGACCTTTTTAAAACTGTGGATGAATCCTGGGGGAGGCAGCTGGTAGAGGAGATAGAGAGTTGGGCTTGAGCCCTACTTCCTGGGTCCACCTCTCAGGGTTTGGGGCAAGTGGGCCCGTGGAGGTAGAGAGTTTCTGTGCCATGAACCTGCAGAGGTCTCTCCTATCATATTGGGCCTTCTCTGTGTGCGGGGGCCATGCAGCCTCTCTCTACCAGAGATGGCCACCCTGGCCCGCAGAGGTGGGGTTGGCTAGGGCCCTCGTCAGGTCTTCATCAGCTTGGTGGGCCCTGCCAGGCCGGGCACCAAACAGTGGGACCTTCCAGAACCCCGGGCAGACCTCCCACACCTGCGGCTGGCCCGGCTGCAGTCACTGTCGGGAGGTGGGCCCGTCCTCCCACAGATGGCCGACTCCGGACTCACAGGTCTGATTTCTCAGCTGACCCTGGAGGCCAGGCCCAGATCCTGGTGTTTCCCCGGCCTCCAGACACTATGGACCAGCTGCTTCTTTCCCTGAGACCTTCCCAAGGTGGGGGAGGAGGGAGGAAGGGGAGAGGGAGACAGGCAGAGTCCGGAACCCGACCTCTGGTTCTGAGCAGGAGGATGATGACGAGGAGGAGGAAGACGAAAAGGACAAAGGGAAACTGAGGCCTAATGCAGGCAACGGAGCCGACCTCCCCCACTATCGGTGGACACAGACTCTGTCCGAGCTGGATGTGAGTGGTCCGGGAGGAGGGCGTGTGGAGGAGGGTCCCTTATAGAGAAGGGTCTCCCCTCTACATCTCCCCCTCTCCCCCCCAGCTGGCCGTGCCCTTCCCTGTGAGCTTCCGGCTAAAGGGCAAGGATGTGGTCGTGGACATTCAGCGGCGGCATCTGCAGGTGGGGCTCAAAGGGCAGCCCCCACTCATCGATGGTGAGCTCTGCAACGAGGTCAAGGTGGAGGAGAGCTCTTGGCTCATCGAAGACGGCAAAGTGGTGACTGTGCACCTGGAAAAGGTGGGGCTCCAGCAACTGTCACCCACGGAGGGGGCCCGGCTGGGGGGCGGGGTAGGGCTGAAGGAGCAGGGAGAGGAGGGGAAGAATTGGGGAGGAATCCTTCAGGGATAGGCTTCAGAGTGTGAACCCCAAGATTTGCTTCCTGTGTACAACCCATCCCGTCTCCCCCCAGATCAACAAGATGGAGTGGTGGAGCCGCTTGGTGTCTAGTGACCCTGAGATCAACACAAAGAAGATCAACCCAGAGAATTCTAAGGTGAGCTAAGCAGCCGGGCGTCTGGGCAGGGCTGGCATTGGGTTCGGGGGGCTCAGACTAGGGGGCACTCATCCTCCTCGCCTGCCTCCCGTGCCAGCTGTCCGACCTCGACAGTGAGACCAGGAGTATGGTGGAGAAGATGATGTATGATCAGCGGCAGAAATCCATGGGCCTGCCAACCTCGGAAGAACAGAAGAAGCAGGAGATTCTGAAAAAGTAAGTGTCGGTGGGGAAGCTCCTGCGGAGAGGGCTGGGCTGCGCTGGGGCCACTGCAGCTGTTGGCTGCCATCTTTATGCTTTTACAGCGCTGCCACACCCACGGGGGCATCTCCGGGGCAAGGCCAGCGCCGGGGTAACTCGGAGTCACTGCCGCACCCTGGGGAAGGGGGCTGGTTTCCAAGCTCTTCGGGCTGAGCCTGACTCTTACACGCTCCCTCTCTCCCCCCCAGGTTTATGGAGCAGCATCCAGAAATGGACTTTTCCAAAGCCAAATTCAACTAGCCCCTTGGTACCCCCCAACTTTCTTTCCCTTGGGATCCTATGCCCCTCCTCCCCCTTGCCTGACCTCTCGGGACACCTTTTCCCCCTGGAGAAGGGATTGTAATGCAGGGACAGGCACAGGACCCCTAACCCCAGGGTGGGCCTTCAGCCCCAAAGGTACCTCCCAGGACTGTTCCTGGAGCCTCCAAGGTGGGAGGAAAAGCTTGTAATCCCCACTCTGCCTGTTACAGAAGTAAAAGATCGTTTGACCCTGACCTCTTGTTTTTGCCTTAATGTCTTCCAGGGTGCCCCCCCCCCCCTTTGGCCCCCGCTGTGCAGAAAGGCTAACGGGCTAACAGCCCCTGAACAGGGCTGGCACAGGCTCCTTTGGCCAGGGCTAGGCCCCTGCCCCCAAGGCCCTGGGTAAAGTCCAGCTCCGAGGCCCCTTGTTTGTTCCCCTACGGGGAGCCAAGGTCTCTGGCTGTGCCCAACGGATCTGGGGCCAATGCCCTGGCAACTGGAGGGGGGAGGCCACAGCCGCCTGCCTCGATGGAGAGCCGTGGGGCCCTGGGGATGCTTCGACAGTGCATTTGGTTGGGATCAGAAATGTCCACTCAGGGACCTAAGTTCTGGACTTGCCCAAGTTTTCAAGAGCCAGGATTATTTTTCAGAGCTGTCTCTGGGGTATGGGCCCATTACTTCTCTGCTGGGGGAAGAGTTTACTTCCCAACTGATACTGCATACAATAACTTGCTCCGAGTCCCTTCCTTTTTCTGCCTTGAAGGGAAAGATTTTGGGCCCGTGGGTCAGATCCCTCTTCCCCAGCCTTGGGGGTGTGCCGGCCAGATCTCCCTAAGGCCATCGGAACAGGTGTTTGCTTCAGGTGACCTTGTCCAGTCCAGGTAGGGAGAAACTAAAATTTGGCACCCAGAGGAGCTTTTTGGTCAGCAGTGGGAGTGGGCACAGGCCCTCCCCTGTGTGTCCCCTCAGTCCCCAGGACTCTAGGGTAGGATGGGGTAGTGGACACTCTTGCTCCAGGCCCATCAGCTGCTGGGCTCCCTCCTTGGCTGCCCTGGTACAAACGGGATCTCACCCAGCACTGAAACCAGAGGGACCCTGGATTAGCAACTCCAGTTTGGTGTGAACAATCGGCCAACAACTTTATTAATGTCATAACAAGCTTCTCAACCAGCTTAGGTCAGAGTTACACGTGTTAAACAGAACCAACTGAAGTGTATGGAGCTAGGAATAAGAACCACCGGATCTCCAGTACAGCTCTCCAAAGTTGGTCAGTCACGGGACCCCAGATGAATTTGTAACCCCCAAAAACCTGAGGCCCCTTAGTTCAGGAGAGCCGGGAAGTCAAAAGTGGGGAAAACACAGACCGAGCCCTTTCTGTAAATAATGGCAAGTGAATCCTGATATGGAACCAACCATGCGGCGAGAATCTCGGATGCTGAAAGGAACCCGAGACCCCTCCCACAAAGAGCTAGTAAGAGAAGCTCTTGGGGATCAGGGAAAGGCCCTGAAATTGAGTGCTTCATGGCATTAGGAAATTAGTCTTAGTTCTGGAGGGGCAAAGAGAGAGTGAACTAATGGAAGGGGGCTAGGGCTCTTGCACCCCCAAAGGCATTTCCAGTCATGAGTCTGCAGCCAGTATAAGAACTGGAATTCGTCTCCAGAACGATTTATGTGGTAACCCACCGCAGGGGGAAAAATTGTTCGCGGGGCCCATCTGTCCTGCCTGCAGTCCCAGGAGGCCCCCAAGGGTTGGGGTCGGGGCTAGCAGTACACTTGGAGCAAGGGTGCCCCCGAAGAGTCTGTCTCAGTTCCTTGGAAGGAGGAGTCGTGGCTTGGTGGGTAACCTGAGGAGAGAGATGGGCAAGTGAGGTTTGGGCTCCGCAGCCGACCCAGCTCCCACAGAGCCACAGAAGGAGAGCTGGCAAAGCAAGCCGAAGCCCTGGGACCTGCTTTTCTTCCTTCATGGGGTCCCAGCTAGACAATTCTCTTGTCAAGAGGAAGGAACAGGAGCAGGACAAGGCCTCTGTACCCTGGAAGCCCCGTCTCTCCAAACGCGTCTCCTCTTGGCCCTTCCCTCCCGAGGCTGCTGACCTCAAAGTGCTACATGTTGAACAACCTGTGGGTGAGGTTCTTTTTATCCAAACCCTCTGCTGTGGAGAAGAGGCTGATGCCCCTCTCTCCGTCTTAGGCTTGAGAGCTGGATAGGACCTCGTTCAGCCCCTCATTTTCAAGATGAGGAAATGGGCAAAGTCGTGTGGCTTCTTGGGGGTAGATTAAGTCTCCGGTGCCTTTAACCCTAACTCCAAAGCCCCCGTGGTTCTGGGCCAAGCCTCAGCCTGAAGGGGCCAAGTCTGATCTCTTCCCTGCCCTCCCAGCCTCCTGCTGCACCCGCCCAATCCCACGGTGGGGGCCCAGACCTGGAGCTCCATAGGGCCTCAGTTTCCGGGCGATGGCATCCGATGTGGTTTCCTGGGAGATCTGCACAGTCAGCTCTGAGAAAGAAACACAGCCCTGTTTACCCCGGAGAATAACAACCCCGAGGGGGATCTCTCCCACGTTAGAGCAATGGGACGCGGGCGCAACGGGTGGGAGCTGGGTAGAGGTTATGGAGGTTCTCCCAAAGTGCGGTGGGCAGTGGGGGCTGGGCTGCCCCATCACTAAAAGGGATGACATTCGGCAGCAATTGCAGCTCTCTTCCTAGTGTGCGGGCCTGGCTTCCCACCCATGCAGGCCCCTCGGGGACCAGGGCCACTTCCACCAGAGCTAGCCCAAGCTGGAGGCAGAGAGGCCCGGGATGGGAGGAGCTGCAGAAAAATGCCCGCGGAAAAGAGTTGGGGGAGGGAGGGTTAGGAGCCCTCAGTCTAGCCTTGGTTTAGCCATGTGCTAGCTTGGCTGAGTCAGATAATCCATTAGGGCCCTGTTCTATGGAGGGGCTAATAGCTGCCCTTCCCGAGGCTGTTAGGAGCCTTAAAATATTACAACTTTACAAATAAGCTCTAAAAAAACCTGCCTGAGGAGTTATTACTGTGAGAGGAGAAGGGGAGTCCCAGGAGAGACCCCCTCTGGCAGGGGATGGAGGGGGGCAGAAGCACACCCCCTTCTGGCTGCTGTTCAGGTGTACCAGTACCTGAATCTAGCTCTAGCCACTCCTCTGCTTGATGATTTTCCGTGCCTTCTATGCCCCCGGCACCCCATTCCTGTCGCCCTGTTTGCTCCTCCCAGGAGCCGGGGTAGCCGGTCCACGTTCTCGGCTCCATGCCCGCCTTTGCTCACACTGTTCCGTGCCTCCCCCCGTGTGTGTCTGCCCGGCACAGACGCCTCGCGCACCCAAGAAGCCTCTCCCCCTGCCTGGCTTTGGTGGCCGTCCCCCAGCACGGCACCGCTCCATGGGACGGGACATTTGGTCCGGGCCTGGCTTCCTAATCTGGGGGTCCCATAGCTAAATGCGGGGGCTGTGAAGTGACTCCTCGCCAGCAAATGCTTGATGTCTAACCTACGGAGCCAGGGTCACACTTAGTGCTCGGGGGGAAAGGGGCCACAGGTGGGAACCGGGGGAGGCCCTCGGGGGCCTGGCGAACCCCCCAGCCCGAGTTTCGCCGGCGCCGGAGCCGCGGGGACGTACCGTCCTGGCTGAGGACCGAGGCCACCATGGTGTCGGTGCCGCTGTCGGGGGCGGGCCCCCGGCTCAGGCGGCTCTCGCAGGCGGTGGCCGGGCGGTTGCGGCTCTTGCGGGTGCTGATGCGGATGATGCCCCGGACCAGGCGGCACTCGGCGTCCTGCTCGTCCAGGTGATAGTCCTGCGTGATGCTGCTGATGAGGTCGGAGATCTTGTTGGTCTTCTCCAAGAAGACCGTGTCCGACGTGCACTTGGCCAGCTCGTCGATCTGGTGCATGCTGAAGAGCTCCGTCAGCTTCTTGAAGATGAGCACGTCGATCTCCCGGCTGCTCATGGAGCCCCCGTTCATCTCCGACAGGTCCAGGTCGGACTCGTGGAAGGAGTAGTACTCCTCGGAGCTGCGGGGGCTGCCGCCCAGGGTCCCGGGCAGGCTGCGGCGGGCCGGCTGCTCGGCCAGCGGCTCCTTGTGGCACGAGTCGGCGTCCGCGCCCCGGTACGGGTACACGGGGATGCCCTTCAGCTTGACGTCGGGGTAGCTGAAGCTGCTGCCGATGGCGGACTTGAAGCCCGCCCTGTCGTGCCGGCTGGGGGCGCTCACGGCCGGGCTGCGGGGGGCCGGGCCGCCGTTGTGCTCCTTGCCCCAGCCCTCGTCGGCCGAGGGCTCCGAAGGGCCCAGCGCGGGCAGGCAGGCCTCGCAGCTGCGCACGCAGCCCCCGCAGCGCTGGTAGCAGGCCCGGCAGCGGCGGAAGCAGAAGACGGCCTTGCACAAGTTCCACACCCAGGGCCGCGGGAGGCAGCAGCTGCCGCTGTCCAGGGGGGCCTCGGCCGAGCCCGAGATGAAGGTGATGCTCTCGGACTCCCGGCCGCCGGGGTCCCTGGGGCCGGGCCGGCGGGCCCGGCGGGGGGTGGCTGGGGGGGCCAGCCGGCGGCCCGGCTTGACTTGGGGCGTCGCTGCACCGTACACCTCCAGACAGGCCTCTCGGGGGGAGACGCCCGCGGGCCGCTCCCATGAGGACGCCTGGCTCACCCGGGGAGCGCAGGACGGCGGGCGATGTCCGGGACGCCGGCCGGGCATGGCTCACCACATTACAGGCGCCTGGGGGGGCGGGGGGATGCTGAAGGACCCGGCCCCCTCCCAGACCCCTCGGCTCCCTGCCCAAGGCCAGCCAAGTTGGGGCTCCGCCGAGACCCAGAAACCGTCCCGGGAAGCTTTACTCCCAAGTCATCTGGGCCCTCTCCCCAAACCCGGCCGAGGAACGTGGGCGCCGGCCCCGGGGGCGTTACCTCTGTCCGGTTCCTTCTGGGGCAGCAGCAGGAGCTGGGCAGGAGGGCGCTCGCCACCCTGCTGGGGTCACCTGGACAGCGAGGCCGGGCTTCTTCCACGCTCGCTCCCCGCCCCGGCGCCTCTCTCTCTGGAGCTCCCAAGGGCTGGCTGGTGCGTCTGCCCAGCTTGGGGCCTGCCCATGGCAGCCTCTCTCTCTCACCCTGCCCAGGAGCTGACAACAAACGCCTCGTGTTCAACCCCCCTCCTCCCCGTGCCCACCCCCCCAGGGAGCTCCCAGCCCAAGCAGGATCAGGGCACCAGGGCCCGACCCAGGCCCAAGGGGATGATGCATCCACTAGTCACTGCGGCCCAGGCCCGCCCCTCCCACCGCCCTCTCTGACTCCCTTCTGAGGTGTCGGGAACCGGGCCCCTGCCACCTCACAGCCCGGCTGCAGCAGGGAGGGGCGCGGGCACTCTGCCCGTCCCGGGGAGCCCCGGCACCGCTGCCCTGGCCTGCCTCCGCCTCCCAGGGGCCTTCCCCAGAGACCTTCAGCCCTGACCTGCAGCTCCAGCTGCTTTAGACCATTCTGTCTCAAACTGGGTGGTGATGGCACCGAGCCTGGCACACAGGAGGAGCTGCATAAATGCCTCTTCCCTTCCCCTTGGGAAGCCCAACCTGAGCTCCACTTCCCCCCAAACCTGCTCTTCCCGACTTCCCTGCCGCTGCCCCTCCTCGCTCCAGGGCTGGAAGCCTCGGTGCCCTCCTCTGCCCGTTTACAGCGAGCCCTTCCGCTTCTATGGTAACGGTCTCTCCCCTTCAGCTCCCTGGGCCCCCCACCCGCGTCAGGCCTGTCCCGAATGATCTCCAAGAGCCTCCTGCCTGGTTCCCTGAGCCCCACCCACCCAGGACCAACCGGAGAAATCCGGGGATTTGTTCTTGTTTTGGAGGCAATGGGGGGTTAATGACTCACCCGATGTCACCTGGCTCCTAAGTCTGACCTCTCACTGAGGTCATGGCCTTGTCGCTCACGACCCTCTCAGAGCCTTCTCAGACTAGCACGGGACCCCCGTCGCCCACCCTCCAAGGCCCCGGCGACCCGGCCCCAACCTACCTTTCCAGCCTTAATTCCCTCTGCTTGCTTTAAGTTCTCCACGCTGCTTCCTCCTGCCTACAGGTGACAAGGCAAACACTTACTTTCCCCATCGCGCCTCCGCGGGCTGCTCCCCTGAGCCAGGGTTTCCTTTCCTCCAATCCGTGGCCACCATTTTGTGCAAGAACCCCCTCCCCAAAGCCTTCGGACCGACCTCGGAGCCTGGTTCCTCAGGGTCCCCCGGGTGGGCGACCTACATCTTCTTGGCGTTGCCTCCGGGTTCCTGGTCTGGTTTTCCGCCCACAATCCCGCAGGGGGCCAGGACTTGACTTCTGTGCGTCCCCCTCAGCACCCTGACCTGGGGGGAGGTCAAACGGTCAGATGGGCTGGTCATCTGGGCAACAGCAAAAAAGCCAAGCAGAGTGGCCTGTGGGCCGAGCGGCCCTCACCACAGCCTCCAGGACTGACCTGGGCCGCTGAAGGAGGGCCCGTCTCACCGCGATCCCCTCCATATTGTTCTCCCACGCCATGCTTTGTGATGCCCCCAAACCCCTCTTTTTGCAGAGCTACAGCCATGAAATTTCTGTCTTTCTGGCTCGACGTTGCTTGAGAAACAGAAGCCCTTTACCTGGTACTCGAGGCCCTCAGTCTGGTGCCACTTAATCTGACTCTGGCCATTTCTCAGCCCGCCCTCAGTGCCCACATGGTCCCTCCTTTCTCCAACCAACTGCCAAGGTCTTGCCAACTCAAAAGGGCACCCGCTTCTGCCAGGAAATTTCCCCTGCTCTCCCTGGCCAATAACGATGGTCACTGAGGACCTGGCACTTTGGACCTCTATTATTATGTCCTAGAGTTATCCGTGCCGTATTCCTTTAGTAGACTGGAAGGGCCACGAAGGCAGGGACCGGCACATTTATTTACATTTCCCTTACTGCCTCTCAGAAAGATCTTCACATAACGATGTTTGGGAACAGAATCCAGAATATCAAAACTCGATGTCAGAGCCTGGACGGATCAGGGTTTATTTAGTCCAGTCCTCCTTTTGTGGAGGAAAACTGAGGCCTAGAAAGGGAGAATGAGCCACAGAGCTGCAACTATTGCCCATTTCCAAAAGCAGTGGGATTTTTTGGCCTCTATTTCCCCTTAACCCCAGTGTCACTTTCTTGTTCAAAGGCAACTAATGCTTGCTCTCTGAGGTGCTTATCAATACTGCAGTAAGCTCTTCTTAGTGATGAAGCCATGATCCATCTTTTGGATTAGCATCCCACTCAGTCAGGGGGAGGGCCGTCTCACTGATCCTACTCTTTTTCTGATTTTAAGGTCAAAGCTACCCTTCCCCAGCTCATGGCTAAACCTTTGATTTGAAGAAGGAAAAGTAGCCCTAGCTCCTTCCATCCATTCTGGGCACTTGAGACATGCAGCAAATTGCCCTGCCTGGAGAGGCAACTAGCCTTTGAGCCTTTATCCCATCTTTCATCCTCCCTGCTGCAGGTAGGACACCTTGGCTAGAAAAGACCTTCCTCCATCCTAGTATGGGAGAGGGGGTGGAGGCAAGTATGAAACCAGAATTTGTTGCCATTAATAAGGCTGCATGTTGACTTAGAAAACCACATATTCACATAATCTAGATTCTATTATATTTTTTATCTTGGTAAATATTTCCTAATTACATTTTAATCTGGTCCCCAAAAGTACTCAAGATAATATACCTTTCTTGGCTAGTATTTTTTGACACCTCTGTTTGGGGGAGGAGGGGGTTGAGAAATTTCCACCCCCTTTACCCCAAATGGGGTTTGTGCATGTATATGTATGTACATACATCTATAAATGTACTTCAGTCGGTTAATGGATAAGCATTTATTAAAGGCCCATTACACACAGGCTCTGTATTAAGTTTATATCCTTATTCCCTGACACATAATAGGTGTTAAGTAAATACTTGTTGAATTAGATACTATAGGTATCATTATTCCCATTTTACCAATGAGCAGATTAAGGCAGAGAAAATCATAGTAAAACCTCTAATAAACCAATCAGACTCAGGATTCAAATACAGGTCTTATTAGATTTTTGTCCAGATCTCTGTCTGGAGATGTCCCTTGTAAAACTAATTTATAGTTTATCAACCATTGTCAACTGTATGCCAGATATCACACTAAACTGGGGATACAAAGAACAGCAAAAAACAAACAAAACAGCCCCTGCCTTCAAGGAGTGCCCAATCTACTAAGGGAGATGCAGTGTAGACACGTACATAAAATATACTATGGACAAAGTAAACGGGAGTTCTCAATCTACTAAGGGAGATGCTGCGTAGACACGTACATAAAATATACTATGGACAAGGTAAACGGGAGTTCCCAATCTACTAAGGGAGATGCTGCGTAGACACGTACATAAAATATACTATGGACAAGGTAAACGGGAGTTCCCAATCTACTAAGGGAGATGCTGCGTAGACATGTACATAAAATATACTATGGACAAGAAAAACTAGAAATAATCAAGAGAGGAAAGGTTTTGGGATTAGGAGGGATCGAGAAAGGCCTTTTTGGAGCAGGTAGAATTTTTGCTGGGCTTGAAGGGAAACCAGGAATTAGAGATGAGCAAGAGCCTTACAAGGAACAGATGTAGGAAATAGCCAGTGAAAATGGCCAGAATTGGGGGGTGGGCAGTCTTGTTTGAGGAACAGCAAAGAGGCTGATGTTACTGGATTTAAGAGAGGGGAAAGGGGCAGCAAAGATTGAAACAGCAGAGCAGGGGGAGTTATGAAGAGCTTTAAAAGCCAAACAGAGGATTTTGTAAGTTCTGTGGAGAGAGAGAGAAAGATGAAGATGATAGAAGATGATACCCATGTTGTAAGCCTGTGTGACTGGCAGGATGCTGGTACCTTCAACAGTAGTAGGGAAATTAGAAAGAAGAGAAGCTTTGGTGGAAAGCCGAATTCCTTTTTTGGACACACTGGAATCTGCGATTGGAGGAGAAAGATCAAGACTATATGAGCAGATTTGAGAATCATTACCGTGCAGGTGATGATTGAATCCAAGGCCTCCCAGGGCCTCCCAACACCAACAGCCAACTATGGGACCTACGCCGGGAAGGAGCTGTCAGACCCTAAGGAATGGAGCAGGAGGGAACAGTTCCTAGAATTTTGAATGAGTGGGAGATAGGGAAGAAGTAAGTGAGAGATGGTAGGAGGAAGAACCTGGATGTAGCGATGGAGAGCAAGGAATATTCTAACTACCCTGGTGGGGGGAGTGAGCAGAAGGGCAGCCAGTACGAAAAGGGTGACTGAGGAGGGGGCCAGGAAACCCCGCTACCAGTAACCAACCAGGCAGTGTAGTATGGTAGAAAGGCATTAACTCAGTGATGACACCGTGATGCTACAAACAAGCTGTATGGCCCGAGACAACTCCAAACCCATTTCTTAATTTTAAATTAGAATAATCTTTACATTCTGGCTCAGAGTATTGTTGTGAGAAACTTTAAAGTGCAAAAGAAAGGTGAGCTGGTATTGTGTATTGTCTAAAATGGCCATCACTATTCCCAGGCCTTTTTGAAGTTCCTCTTAATGGAAGTTTTAAGAGTGTTTTCAGCTCTAATGAGATGTCAGCCAACAAAAAAGTACTTGAGATTTACACCAGATGATCTCTGATTCTGGTTCTGAACACCACTTCCCCATCTGGAGTTTGCTGGCCGTCTTCAATTTCCTTTGGGATTTTTTTTTCTCCTTCAGGAAAGGATGGTAAGCAGATGGTTGGAAGGGGTTTGGGGGCAGGAGGTGCGGAATGCATTTACTCACACAAATGTAGTAGGAAAAGACAAGATAGCTCAGCATGAGGTCTCAGTTACAAACTTATTGGGTAAGTCACCTCACCTCTCAGCCTCAGTATCCTGATCTGTTAAATGGGTGGACAATACCTGCCCGACCTTCACAGAAGTGTCTGAAACACTGGATGAGAGAATGATGGGGAAGCATTTTGCTAAGTGCATGTGAGCTAGTTATATCTGCTCAGGGATCTGGATGATCGCATTAATCTTCCTTCAATAATGGGGGAACAAAGATGGGAGTAGCAATGCCTCAAGAATGGCAATAATGATCATAATTTACTCTCTATGGGCCAGGCCCTGTGCAAAGAGCTTCGCAATTATCTCATCCGATCCTGACAATAACCCGGGGAGAACAGCGCTCTTCTTATCCACATTTGACACAAGTAAATGGAGGCAGGATTAAGTGACTTGTGTAGGAGCACACAGCTAGTAAGTGTCTGAGGCTGGATTTGAACTCGGGCCTTTTCCACTTCGAGCCTAGTGTGCATTCTCCCCAACCAAGATGGCTTGTGCCCTACCTCATCTCTCCTTGACCCTGCTTCCCACCTTTAGTTTAACAGCCCATTTACCGGATGCATCAGTTTAGGCAAGGCACCCCACATCCTTGGTTCCCCCTCTCTCAAGCTGAGGACTTGGACTAGATGGTAATTTGGGGTCCTTTACAAGTCTAAAGCTGGGTTCAGAGGACTGAGCTTGGTTCTGGGGGACAGAGACCCACTGCAAGCCCAGATCCCCTGTGTTACCAGTTCATGCAGCTAGCTCCATCATCAAACATCCCTGTGTCTGTGATTCCTCCGCTAGGTTCTGAGCTCCCAGGACTAAACAATATTGGCAACTAGAAGCAACAGCCATTCTGATCGACTCAAAACAACGGGGGACTTTGTGTGCCGGCTACTCACTACTGGGGGCTTTTGTCCAGATTTGCCCAGATTTACATAGCCAGTAAACATGAGGCAAAATTTAAACTCAGCTCTTCTTTCTTCCATGTCCACTACTCTGTTCACTGACTTGTTCGTTATCTGATAAATGTCTAAAGTGGCTTTTGAATCCAGGCCTTTCTAACTCTAGATCTAGTTCCTCAATACTGCCTTTCTAAGGGGTGATCAAAGGGGGCTGAATCTCATTTTTCTTCCATCAGTAGAAGCCGAGTCTTCTGTTAGATCTGGAGTCTGGAAGACCAAAGTTCAAATCCTTGCTGTGTGACCCTGCCTCAGTTTCCTCATCTGTAAAATGGGGATAAGAGTAGCACTTATCTTTTAGGGTTGTGAAGTTCAAATGAGATCATGGTAAAAGGCTTTGCAAACCTTGAGGTGCTATATAAATGCTATTATTATTATTATTATCTCACCACAACCTGAGGCCATTTGTGCCCCTAAACATAGAAGTGTTTGTGGGCCATCCTGCCTTCTGCTCCTTAGGCTGGGAGAAGGATGCCAAAGACAAGGGCTCTAACTCTGCCCCTCATCCTGGGGCCTTCACGGGGACATCGATATTCTTCCTTCATTCCTTGCTCTATTTCTCATCTGCCTTAAGTCTAAATCTAGGCTCCCCATCTAGAACTCAGACTGGGCAGACTTGCCAAGCCTTTTGCTTCAAGGCAAACTCTCTGCCCCTTGCTCAACTCCGGTGATAAACCCTCAGTTAAGATGTCACTTTATGGACACACAGATTTATTCAACTCTCTTCTCCTATTCAGACTCCCAGGGTCTGTCTTACTCTGGGCAATCCCTTCAGCTCTCATCACCTCTTCCCTCTCTAACCAGTAGTTTTCACAGATAATGGTCAGTTAATGGCCAGATGCAGAACTCCCTCCTTTTCCCATCAGCTAGCCCCAAACCCTCGAGTGCAATAAGGCTGGACCCTTGTTTGCCATTGTGCTTGAGCCCCAGTCCCTGCTTCAACTGCTCTTAGTCCTCCCTCCTTCCTCTTCTCTTCCCCCCAGGGTAGTGACAGTCCTAGTCCCTTCAATAATCATCAGTAAATTTATTAAAGCTTCCAATTCCTTAAGACTTTTGGAACATCCAATAGAGACCCATACACTATCTTCTCTCGTTTAAAAAAAAAAAAAATCCTTGAGGAAAAGACTATTTCACTTTTGCTTTTGTATTCCCAGAAACCAAATAAAACTTGTTGATTGATTAAGGAAGGGCTCTCCCCCTGCCACCAACTCCCTTGAATGCCATCCCATGCACTCCATTCTCTAAGCTGGTCTGATTCTTTTCAAACAGGTTGGAACATCCCAAATGCTGCAAAAGATCCCGTCTCCTGAGGTGTACTAATGCAAAACAAATACATAGGAACTAAAATGATTTCTCCCATTGTACTATGGAAACCGATTTAACCAACAGATCATTGGTACATCCAGGGCTAGAATTCAGGTCTCCTGAATGGTTTCTTCCATTGCAACTATGCCCTGATTACTGTAATTTGTTTCTGCTGAACCTGGCTTCAGGAAAGTTACCTACTTCTAACATTAGTTATGATCACATGACTAATATCCTTTTATGGGCAAATCACTCTGCCCCTCAAAAAGCCTCAGTTTGCTGGTCTATAAAATGGATTAATACTTGAAGTTTCCTACCTCACAGGAATGTTGTGAGGAAAAAAGCTTTCCAGATCTTAAAATGTTAGGCAAGTTATTCAAATTTCCAAGCTCCTTGGCTGAGTAAGGAGGGTTCCTTGCCCCTTCCCACCCATCAGCTGTGTTTCTTTCCACCCTCATCCAAGATCCCCACCATCCATCAGATTCATAGATTTCCAGCTCCCTCACTTAGCCAATACATATCAAGAGGCTATTCGGGGCTGGATCCCAGCTTCTTGATTCCATATGGGATCTCCTAACTGAATGTGAGGGTCCAGAAATGATTATCAGTAAATGCTGGATGTGTGACCACATAAAGGGGTTGTGAGTGAGCAAAGTCTAAGAATCCCTGGCCAGAGGAATCCTAGCCGGCCCTTTAACCTCCGAGCCTATGGGTAGGGGAGCCCTCTCCTGTGTCCCTAGAACCGGCTCCGCACAGGAACCAGTTAAACATAATGACTAGAGAGAAAGGGACAGGAAGCCAGGCCAGATGAGCTGCTGGGTTCACACCTCCCTGGCCCCAGGCTCAGTCTTCCAGTCAGAGGTCTAGGCTCTTCCGTTAGTGCCCAATCGCGCCCCCAGACCCCCCAGCCCGCATCCTGGGTTTCTCCAGAACTTCCTTCACCAGACACACAGTTGTTGGCCCTGAGTCTGCCAAGGGGGGAACCCTCCGAAACACCAGATGCTAAAAAGCGTTTGGCACCGGCTACACAGCCGAATTGGGGGAGGAACAGACTGGCATTGGGAGGGGGGGCGGGGGTCGCACAAACTGTCACTGCAACGCACAGGACGGGTTTGGGGTGACACCGGCTGTCGCTGGGTGGGGGACGCACCCGCAGGGCGAGTGGGGTGCAATAGGCGGTCACTAAGGGGTCGTAGGAGCTGGAGCTGCGGGGGGAGGGGGATCGCAGAGGCTGGAGCTGCCGGGGGTAGGGGGTCGCAAGGGCTGGAGCTGAGGAAAGAAGGGGATCGCAGGAGCTGGAGCTGCCGGGGAAGGGGGGGGGGGTCTCAGGGACTAGAGCTGCGGGGTGGGGCACGAGAGAGCACGGAATTTCCCGGGGTCCCAGTCCTACCCCACCCTCGCCTTGGGGATCCTGGGCAGCGCTAGGCTAGGAGGTCCCGGCCGAGTTAGGGTGCCCAGGCCGCTCCTCCCCGCAGCCCCAGGACCCGGTCGGCCCGGAAGCGGCGCCCCTGGGAGCGGCCCGGGCCCAGTTCCAGCCGCCAAGAGTGCTACAGGTGAAAGCGAGACAGGTGAGTCCAGGTCAGGTAAGGTCCAAGTAAGGTAAGCCCAGCCTGGGCCACTCACTGGACCCCCTTCGCCCCCCCGCTAGCGCCCCGCTTACCTGTCCCGCCAGGTGAGCAGCTTCAGCGCAGCTCCTCCTTCTGCGCTCACCTGGGGCCCAGGTAAACGTCTCGCGGGACGCTGCGTAAGGGTTGCCGCTAGGGACACGCTTCCTAATTTCGCGAAGCTTTGCCTTTTTTACCCCGAATGAGAGCTGAGCCGCCCCCGCCCCACCCCCATCTGCAGGGGATACTTTTCTCTTAGAGCCGAGCTCCATCTGCAACCCTTAATCACCTCGGGAGGTTTACCTCTGACACTTGGGGGAAGGACCTACTCCCAGATTCCTACAGGTAGCCGGACTCCCCGAGTTTTTGTTTATTTATCTTAGGAGGAGGAGGGGACTGGGTTTAAGTATTTTCCGGAGTCAGGACTAGCTCAGTCACTCAGTCAACAAGCATTTATTCATTTATTCTTCTACGAAGACAACAACAAAACAGTCCCAGCTCCCAAAGAAGCCTACAGTCAGCGGTTAGAGACAAAAGGTGCATGAATAAAAATACATGCAAAATAGTTCAAAGGCGGCGGAGGGGAGTAGTCAATGTCAACGAGCATTTATTTAGCGCCTACTATGTGCACCGGCGGTCGCGGTGCTGAGCTCTGGGGATTCAAAGAAAGAGAAATAACGATCCCCGCACTCCAAGAGGTCACAGTCTAAAGGAGGAGACAATCTTCAAGTAACTGTAAAAAAACAAAACAAAACAAGATACAGACAGGATAAATTGGCGATAGACAACTGAGGGAGGGCGCTAGAATGAAGGGGAACCAAGAAAGGTAGAATTTTAACAGGGAAAGTGGGGAAATCAGAGGGGGAGGAGAGAGGCACAGAAAGGGACAAAGACAGAGAGACACAGAGTTAGAGACACAGATTGAGACAGAGAGATAGAGATAGAAAGAAAGACACAGAATAGTGAGAGATGGAGAGACACACAGAAATAACAGTGGGATACACTCCTGTCTGGGTGACATGGCTCGTAAATGTCTGGGCTTTTAATCCAGGTCTCCTTGACTCCAGTTCTGGTATCCTATCCATCACAAGTACTTTGTTATGAGGAAAATACTCTGTGAAACGAATTCTGTGAAAATGGGAGTTACTCAAAGGCCCCTGAGCCAGTGGCTCTATTCAGCCCCAGGAGATGGACAGCTCTGGTCTCTCCTCCTGGCTGCCAAGCCTTCTTTGGCTTTCAAGGCTGCCTCTTCCAGGAACCCTGTTAAATGGCCTCCGTTGCTCTCAGTTTCAGCAGCAGTCAAGTGCAGTAAAGCCCTATTTGTATCAAGGCCAGTCTCCCTGGAACAACCCAGGACTCAAGCAAAACTTTGGCATCTGAGTTCAGGACCTACTGATTCCTATTTGAAGCACAATTCTAAAAATAAGCTTTAGGAAGTTGTTCTTCCCCATGGTAGAACCAGAAGCTGCAAACACTAGCCCAATGACCCTGTGCCTACCCGACTACCCACGAACGTGGTCCCCAAGCATGTGGCAGATGAGAATGGGCTTGATCATCCATACTCTATCTCTCCCTGGTACTGGGCTTTCTATACTATATGGATGGGAAACTTCATCTCCTCCAAGAGGAAACATGATCATTTGGACATTCTCCTGAAACTGGCCTCAAAAGTACCTGCAGGAGATTTCAGAAAAAACCTGGAAAAACTTACATGAATCGATGCTCAGTGAAAGGAGAACAGTATACATCATAACAGCAACATTATTTTTTTAATAATAGTTTTTAATTTTTCCAAATACATGCAAAGGTAGTTTTTAACTTTCACCTTTGCAAAACCTGGTATTTCAAAATGTTCTCCCTCCTTTTCCTCCTCTCTCTTCCCTCTCTCCTAGACAACAAGCAATCCAATGTAGGTTAAACATGTGCAAGTTTTCTAGACATATTCTAAACATATTTCCATATCTGTCATGGTACGGCAACGTTGTGCAATGATCAACTGTGACAGACTTAGTTCTTCTCAGTAATGCAATGATCCAAGACAGTTCAAAGGAATTGTGATGGAAAATATTGACCACATGTAGAGAAAGAACTATGGTGTTTGAATGCAGATCAAAGCATACTATTTTCACTTTTTTATTGGTTTTTTCTTTCTTGTGGGTTTTCCCTTTGGTTCCTATTCTTTCTTCACAACATGACTAATGTGGAAATATATTTAATATGATCGTACACATATAATATATATCAGATTGATTGTCATCTTGGGGAGAGAAGAAGGAAAGTAGGGAGGGAAAATGAAAATCAAAACATTATTAAAATGATGGTTAAAAACTAATGAATACATTTTAAAATTCCCTACAGTTAGCAACCTAGTTTACCAATTTGACTGAAGGATTTGGAGACCTGACTCTGTCAGCCATCTTCCTCAAATTCTCCAGCTCAGCCTTCATGTTCTTGAGGAGAGCTTCCACAGGAGAGCTGGAATCTGACACTTGGTTCCACTTTTGGAATTAAAGGACAAGATAAGCTAATCAGCATCATCTCATCAGCTACTGCAGAGTACCACTATATCCTAGGTCTGACCCACAGCTGCAATTGCATCTGCTTTATCATTGTAGGAAATCAAGGGAAGTTTGGGGAAATTTGGATTGAGGACCACAGCATCATAGGAAACCTATATTTGGTATCTGGGAAAGATTCTGGGAAGCACATCAGAGGGGAGACCATTCTTGTGTATCACCTGCCTAAAAAGTACCAGACAGTAGCCAGAACAATACAAGGACTCACTCTGCCCTGGCTGGCAGAATTGTAAAATCCTTGAGATCAGGAACAGTGTGTTTTCCTTTCTTCATATCTTTAATGCTTAATACCCACTAGGTGCTTAATAAATGCTTGTCCACTGACTGATCTCCAGTAATTGAAGGATGTTGTCTATAAACAGAAAGGGAGCAGCTCCTCTGATGGTTTATGGAAGACCACTCAGATGCCAGACCAGACCTCCTGGAATAGAGAGCCTGGACCTTGCCCAGGACTGACTGGTCCTTCCTAGGACTAGGAGTGAGTCCTGCCAGGTCTTAGAGACCCTGAGACTAGGGGGCCTGTGCCCAGGGTGCACTGCGTCCAGAATTCAGTCTAGTTTGATCTGTGAGGACCTAAGAAGAATTCCTTCCCTTAGTTTCTGCTCCATTTTATGAACTGGGGAATAGGAAAATAGGCAGAAGTTATGGGGGAAACCCTTATTAATCTGGTTTCTTAGCCTTCATTTGACTAAAATCAAAAAGGAGATGGCATTCTCCACCCTTATTCCCTCTGTCCTTCAGAGGTACATTGACCCCCAGGTAGAAATGACAACAATGGAAAAGAAAGAAAAACCCAAATGAAAAATAATAATTGCAGTTATGATGCAGTGAAATTACATCTTCTATTCATGGCAACTGGGACCTGAAGAATGTATTTTAGAAAGCTGCCCCATTGAAGTGATGAAAAATACATAGAAAGGAAGTAACTTCTATGAACTTAAAAAAAAAAAAAAGCATGTGTATAGAACATCTTTTTAAAGAACAGTTAGAAAATTCTGGATTCGAATCCCATTTCAAACATTAGCTGGGTGAAGGACTTTATAACATAAAATTCAGAGGTATAAGAGAATTTAGAACACAGGATGTCAGAACTGGGAGAGAGATTAAAAAATGGAATATCAAAACGGTGATACTAGAAGCAAATTAGTAGAGCAAGGAGTGGTCTACCTGTCAGATCTGTGGAGAAGGGAGGAATTTGTAGTCAAAGAAGAACTAGAGAATACTATGAATTACAAAATGAATAATTTTGATTACATTAAATTTAAAAAGTTTTGCACAAACAAAACCAATGCAGCCAAAATTAGAAGAGAAGCAGAAAGCTGGGAAACAATGTTTCTGATAAAGGTCTCATTTCTAAAATACGTAAGAGAACTGACTCATGCTTATAAGAATACAAGTCATTCCACAATTGATAAATGGTTAAAGGATATGAACAGAAATTTTTCAGATGAAATACATTAAAGCCATTTATATTCATATGAAAAAATGCTCTGAATCACTATTGAATAAAAGCAAATTAGAGCAACTCTGAGGTATCTCTCAGATTAGCTAAAATGAGAGGGAAAGATGATAAATATAGGAGGGGGTGTGGGAAAACTGGGTCACTAATGCATTGTTGGTAGAGTTGTGAACTAATCCAAATTGGAGAGCAATTTGGAACTATACCCAAAGGGCTATAAAACTATATACTCTTTGATTTAACAGTGTCACTACTAGATCTATATCCCAAAGAGATCATAAAAAGGCTAAAAGGACCCACATATGCAAAATGTTTGTAGCAGTCCTTTTTGTAGTGGCAAAGAATTAGAAACTGAGTGGGTGCCCATCAGTTGAGAAATGGCTAAGTTATGGAATATTATTCTTCTCTAAGAAATGATGAGCAGGATAATTTCAGAACAGCCTAGAAGGACTTAAATGAACTGATGCTGAATAAAATGAGCTAATACAGGTACGACAAGATTATGTCATGATCAACTGTGCGGGATTTGGCTCTTTTCAGCAAAGCAATGATTCAAAATGGTTCTGATAGACTTGGGATGAAAAATGTCATCTATACCCAGACAGAGAACTATGGAGACTGAATGTGGATGAAAACATAGCATTCTCACCTTTTTGTTTGTTTGCTTTTTCTCATGGTTTTTTCTTTTGGTCTGATTTTTCTTGCATAACATGACATAAATGGAAATATGTTTTAAAGAATTAAGCATGTTTAACCTATATTAGATTGCTTGATGTCTTGGGGAGAGGTGAGGTAGGAGAAGAAGGAAGAAAATTTTGGAATACAAAGTTTATAAAATAAGTGTTGAAAACTATCTTTACATGTATTTAGAAAAATAAAATACTATTGAGGGAAAAAAAGAAACATGAGATATCAGAGCTGGAAGGGAGTGTTAGAATCCAAGATATCAGAGTTGGGAGGGCCTTTAGAATCCAGGATGTCAGAGCTGGGAGGGCTCTTAGAACCTGGGATGTCAGAACTGGAAGGAAGCATAGAATAAAGAATGTCAGACTTTAGAACACAAGATGTCAAAGCTAAGAAAGAATTTAGAAAACAGGATGTCCAAGTTAAGAGGAGCATGGAACATAAAATGCCAGAGCTGAGAAAAATCTCAAAACAAAAAATGTCCGAATTAGGAGGGAACTTAGAACACAGATTGTCAAAGGTGGGAGGGCCCTTAGAGGCTATCTAGTGTAACTTTTTTATTTTACAGAGGATGAACCTAGGTCCAGAGACCTACTTAATTTGTCTAAAGTCAAGCACTAAATATTGGTGCTGGAGTTTGAATCTCAGTTTCCTGTCTTCAAAGTCAGTATTTTAATTGCCCCTAATCTAGAGATTACTGTAATATAACAGTTTATCTTCTGGCCCAGTCACAAGCATGTCCTCCCAACAGGAGTCAGTTTCTTTATAGATATTTTCTGTATGCACGTTGCCCCTTATAGAATGTAAACAAACACTTTGAGAACAGAGCCTTGTCCTTTAGTTTTTATCTTTGGATCCTTAGCGCCTAGCATATAGCAGGTATTAATAAATACTTGTTCCATAATTGATTGAATTCTTCTCTACTCACTCTGCTACTGCTAGAGAGACTCAAGTCCCTGGTTTTGCTGACCTACAAGAATGTCTCTGATCATCACTCGGAATCCTTTTCTAGTTTGGGTTACTTGGGGCAGGGAGAAAGATTCTTTTTTTCTTTCTATTTGGAAAAAAGGCATTAACATGGGAATTGGAGAACTATAGATGATAAACTAGAGTCTGTCTAATTTGAGAAGGTTTCTCAGAGGGGGAACTTGGAAAACCTGAAGCGGGAAGTTTGGAGTAAGCTACCTATTTTGAGGAGGAACTTGGGCTTAGGGATTGCACCTTTTTTCATATAAGATTTGGAAGAGAGAGGCTCATTCCAAGGATTTCTCTTTCATCCCTCCAAAGACCATAACTCTTCCAGAGAATATGCCAGATTCTCTCAGACCAGAGCCCCCACCAGTGCTTTCCCATCTCTACCCAACAGCCTTCTGACTCAAGGTTGCTCAAGCTTTTGAAAGAAAACATAATCATCAAGGATCATTTCTCTATTGTGTACTGATCAATACCCCCACCCCAACCTGGGTGACAACAAACCCTCCAAAAGAGTGGGTGATCCTAAACTCATTTCTGAGGGATTCAAGAGTACATTCAAATATGTATAAAAAGGGAAAGGGGATGAGCTTGATGAATTTTAACAGGTCCCTCCCAGAAAACAGGTACATCCAGCACTGTTGGTGGGGCTGCAAAGTGATCCAGTTACTTTGGCATCTAAGTGATACAGTGGCCAAAGCCCTGATCTTAGAGTCAAGTTCAGCCTCAGACACTATTAGCTATGGGACTCTGGCAAGTCATTAAGCCTCTGTTTCCTAAACCATGACATGGAGATAAGAATAACAATCTTCTCCTGTTAGGATAAAGTGAGATATTTGCAAACCCTAAAGCACTGTGTAAGTGCTGTTATTAAAACTGTTCATACTATAAAAACAATGGAAGAGTATTGTTCTATAAAAAATGATGATGGGCCGATTTTAGAAAGATCTGAAAAGATGTACCCGATGCTGCTGAGTGAAACGAGCAGAACCAGGAATACACTGTAGACAGCAACAGCAAGACTGAGCAGTGATCAACTATGGCAGACTTGGTTCTTTTCTGAGGTTCAGTGATCCATGTTATCAAATGCCTTCAACAAGGATGAAAAAAACATCAATCAACTACTGCACTGATGATAAACTAACTTGAAAAGACTCCAAGCCAAGATTAAAGTGGAGGGAGAGTTAGTGTATGATTTTTATTTCAAGATTGTGTACTCAAACTGCCTTTGTGACTGAGCTGCAACAGAATATAGGCCGATTTTGTGTTGCTTGTGCTCTTTTAGCTTAAAAATTAACACTAAGGAAACAGAGGTTCTCCACCAGCTAGCACTGCACCATCTGTACAGGAAACCATTGATTACAAAGAATAGAGCTGTTTTGAATTCACTTCTCTTGGCAGTATGCTTCCCAGGGATGTCCACTCAGATGATGAGATTATTACTGACAGAGCTAGGTCAATGTTCGGGAGATTTGGGAGAACTTTGAATTACTTCCATTTGAATTGTTATAGGAAAATTCTGAAGATCACCTGGTAGGATAAGGTAAGGGACGCTAAGTTCCTCGCTCTAACTGAACTGAACTGAAATTCAGTTCATGTTCTACTGCAGGGAACATAACGCCCATGGATTGATCATGTTGTTCAAATACCAAATGTATGTTTGCCTAAAAGACAATGTTATGGAGAACTCACAGGAGACAGGTATTCAAGTTCAAGAGCAGCAATACGAGGACACTCTCAGGATCTCTCTGAGAATTTTGGAATTGATTGTGAGACACAGGAGACTCTGGCACAAGACTGTCCTACATGTGGTGGGCTCCCAGTAAAGGTGCTGTGTTTGATGAGCAAAGCAGAATCACGGTACCCAAAGGAAACATGAGCTGCAAAAATCTAGAGACAGCGCCACTCCAAATAGTCAAACTATTTCCACCCAATTTGTGATAAAGCCTTCTGAGGTCGTGTAAGTTTGTCAACTGCAGTCAAATACACTGTACCCTGACCCTGACATTGTGATGTCATTGGTCTATGAAGGACAAATAGCAACAACCACCACCATTATTATTTGGGAAGCAATTTGGAATTATAGCCAAGTCATTAAAATGCTCATGTCCCAGTGATATTACTTATGGATCTATGTCCTCAAAAAAATCAAGAAAGAAGAAAAGGAACCATCAGAACAAAAATACCATTTATGGCATTATTTTTTTGGTGGCAAAGAGTTGGAAGCTAAGGGGATGTCAGTTTACTGGAGAATGGCTAAATAAATTGTGGTATATAAAGGCAAATGAATATATTTGTGTGATAACAAAGAATAAAATGGATAGTTTCCAAGAGAATTAGGAAGACTAGAATGAACAGATCGGAGTAAACTGGACACAATCAGAAAATCTGAACAATATATTACACCAAGGAAACATGTGATAATTATAGGGCTTAAAAAGCACACTTGCATGACAAAGATATTGTGATGGCTGTTGGTATGGGGAAGTCAAACATTTCAAGCATTATTCAAACCCCACAGTAAAACAGGATCAATAGTAATAAAGTTAAAGAAAAGTATGGTAAAAAATGACCCAACAGAATTACAAAAAAAAGAAAGAAAGAAAGAAGGGGGCAGCTAGTGGCATAATGGATAGAGCACCAGCCCTGAAGTCAGGAGGATCTGAGTTCAAACCTGACTTCAGACACTTAAAACTTCCTAGCTATGTGACCCTGGGCAAGTCACTTAACCCCAATTGCCTAGAAAGGAAGGAAAGAAGGAAGGGAGAGAGGAAGGGAGGGAGAGAGGGAGGAAAGAAGGAAGGAAGGAAGGAAGGAAATGTGTACAATGACATTGCAAAGCCAGACAGTTTTGAGAGACTTAAGAACTCTATCCAATGCAATACAGAAACCCCATCTTGAGCCAGGTATATCTCCTTTCTGACTGAGAAACAGATGATGAAAGTCAAGAAGCAAAATGAGGCATACATTTTTGGACATGGCTAATGTGAAATTTGTCTAGCTTGGCTGTATATATTTGTTTTTCTTTTCTTTTTTTTTCAGTGTGTAACAGGTGGGAAGGGGAGAAAATAAACGTTTATCATTTGAAAAAGAATCAGTTCTGATATTCTGAGTTTTTAGATTTAGAAATCGTTTCATTCCTCCCTCCCAGAGCTCAGCACATTGATATTCCCTGACAGGAAATCTTTGAAAGTTTCACCGGCACCTAGTGTCCAAAGAAGGAAATTGATGGAGATTCAACCTTGACTGATCATCACTTCAGGGAACTGGGGCTGGATGCTTCACATGGTTTCTAGGACTGTTTCTGGGTCATTTTCTGGGGAGACAGAAGCTGGGTGGGGACTCTGTGGCTCAGGCAGGGGGACAGTTCCCTTCTGACGGCTTGCTGCTGTGCTCTTGGCCAGTGGGTGGCAGTGCAGCCATGGCAATGGGGAGTCCGGCACTAGGGCTCTGACTTTGGGTGATAAAGTGAGGGGAGAGGAGTTAGGGAGTGTGTGTGTGTGTGTGTGTGAATGTGTATGTGTGTGTGTATGTGAGTGTATGTATGTGTATGTGTGTGTATGTATGTGTGAGTGTATGACTGTGTGTGTGTGAATGTGTGTGTATGTGTATGTATGTGTGTGTGTGAGTGTGTGTGTGTGTGTGTGTGTGTGTGTTTACTCTCACACAATAAACAAAAGGGGTAACTGTGAACTCATGAGTCCCAGTATGGTGCCACAGGAAAACTCACACTCTGCTCCTTGTGTGACCTTATAACTTCTTTTTTCCTCTGAGCCTTAATTTCCTCACCAGGAAAACTAAGGAGTTGGACTAGATAGCAGCTAATTTCCTAAGCAACTCTAAAGTTGTGATCCTTTGGTTCATTCATTCGTTAAACCTATCTGAGAATCCAAGATAACTTCAAGCTTTTTTTTTTTTAAACCACAGTTAGAAGAGCTCTTAAAAATAAAATTCTGATAATATAAATGCACATTTTGGGTAAAGGGAGGGAGAGATTTGGACTGAAAATAAACATTTTAAAATAAAAAAAATAAAGTCAAAAGAAGGCTATTGAGACCCAGTGGTACTAATACTAGACAAAGCCCATGAGGTATTCAAAGGCAGTGCCCATATATAGAAAATGATTTTTTAGTAGCACCTTTACAAGAACAAAGAACTGGAAGAAAAGGGAAGCTGTTGATAGAGCAATGGTTGAATAAATGGTGCCACATGGATGTAGGAGAATATCAATGGGCCATGAGAAATAAGGAATATAAGGACTTCAGAGAAACCTGGGAAGGGTGTTTAAATTGATTAGATCAAAATAAGCAAAACCAGATGAAAAATTTATATAATGACCTTAATCACATAAAGGAAAACACTGAAAGACTTGGAACTATGAGCAATGCAGTGACTAGTTTTGCCTTCAAAGGACTGATGGTGAAATGTTTCTTTCCTCTATGCGGAATGGTGAACTACAGGAGCAGAAAGGGGCACACCTTTTTAGATAGGACCAATGTGTTGAGTTTGTTTGTTGTTTTTGCTTCATTCTATTTATTTATTATAATGAAGAATTTTATTAATGGGAAATGTTCAGTCATTTCAGTCTTGTTTGACTTTGTGACCCCATTTGGAATTTCCTTGGCAAAGATACTAGAGTGGTGCCATTTCCTTCTCCAGCTCATTTTATAGATGAGGGGCCTGGGTAAATAGGGTTAAATGACTTGTCCAGAATCACCAGCTAGTAAGTATCTGAGGTCACATTTGAACTCGGGTCTTCTTGACTCCAGACCCAGCATTTTATCCATTATGTACTGTGCCACCTAGCTTAAATTATCTACCTATCCATTTTATATATATATAATATGTATATGATATAATATGCATTTATTATTTATACATAATATAAAATATAATATATATTCTACACATACAACTGTATATTATATATTATATATGTCTAGATCCACATCTATATAATATTATATACTAGATAATTATTATATACATATATAAGAATCAATACATTTTAAAAAGAAGAGGAGAAAATTGGAAGAAGACTATGGAAAACAAGAAATAGGAGAATTTACTTATATTCCATTTCCATTTTTTACCTTCGTCTTCTTTTCTGTGTGTGAGGCAATTGAGGCTAAGTGACACTCAGGATACATAACTAATAAGTGTTAAATGTCTGAGGCTGGATTTGAACTCAGGAATTCCTGACTTCCAGGATGATGCTCTTTCGACTGTATCATCTAGCTACCCCCATTCCCATTTTTAGATAGAATTGGGATCTTTTAAGGTAAGTTTTAAAAACTTAATAAATTAATGGTTATTGTCAATGAAGAATGGAAAATATGTTCCATTTAGAATCCCTGGATTCGAGTCTCCACTTTGCCACTTTATACCTGGGTCACTTTGGGTTAAAAATAATCTCTGTAAAGCCCACTGCTGTCTGTGTGTGTGTGTGTCAGGGGTGAGAAGTGTGTCAGGGGCAGAAGAGTAAAGTCAGAGGGTGTCATCGAAGTTGCCGGATGTTGACGACTGCTCTATGAGCTCTGAGCCAGCTTTGGTCGCTGGGAAGGCCCGACTGGGCTCGGATGACATCAGCACCTCTGCCAGTGTGAGAAAACTGCTTCTAGAAGTCTAAGAAATAGGTCAGGGCCAAGGCTCGCAGGCCGGCCTGACTTTAAATCATTGATCGCCTTGACACAGATGATGGAACAAATGACTCTCCTTCAGGTCATTAAACATTTATTAAGCAGCTACTATGGATGCAGCTAGGTGACCCGGTGGCTAGAACCGTGGGCCTGAAGTCAGGAAGTCCTGAGTTTCAATCTGGTCCCATAGACTTGCAAGCTGTGGGACTTGGGCAAGCCACATCATCTCTGTTTGCCTCCATTTCTTCAACTATGAAATGGAGATGATAATAGTGATACCTCCCAGGGTTTCTATGAGCATTGGGTGAAATAATATTGGCAAAAAATGCTTAGCACATAGTATGCATTTAATAAAATTTTCCTTCCTTCCTTTTTCCTTCCCTCCCTCCTTCCCTCCTTCCTTCCTTCCCTCCTCTCCTCCCTTCCTCCCTCCCTCTTTCCTTCCTTCCTTCTTCCCTTTCTTCCTTCCTTCCTTCCCTCCTCTCTTCCCTTCCTCCTTCCTTCCTTCCTTTCTTCCTTCCTTCCTTCCTTCCTTCCTTCCTTCCTTCCTTCTTTCCTTCCTTCCTTCCTTCCTCCTTCCTTCCTTCCTTCCTTCCTTCCTTCCTTTCTTCCTTCCTTCCTGCCTTCTCTCCTTCCTTTCCTTCCTCCCTCCCTCCTTTCTTCTTTCCTTCCTTCCTACTATATATTCCAGGCACTGTGCTAAGTACACTGGGGATACAAAAGAACATAAAAACCAATCCCTGCTTTCAAAGAGCTCATAGTTCAATGGGAGAGATAATTTGCAAACAACTATGTGCAAGTGAACTATATACAGAATGATATAAAGGTAACCAACAGAGGGAAGATGCAGGATGGGGACAGGCTTCTTATTAGCTGATATATGAAGGAAGCCAGAGAAGCCAGGGGACAGAAGTGAGGAGAGAGAGCATTCTAGGGATGGGGGACAGACAGAGAAAATGCCTGGAGCTAGAGAAGGAGGGTCTTATTCATGGAAGAGACAGGAGGGCAGTATCACTGGATCCCAGAGTATGTGGCAGGATGTAAAGTGTAAGAAGATTGAAAAGGTATATGTGTATGTGTGTGTGTGTGGCGGGGGAGGGGGGGGGACTATGCTATGAAAAGCCTTGAAAGCTAAGCTAAGGATTTTATATTTGATCCTGGAGGTAATAGGGAGCCACTGGAGGTTATAGAACAGGGAGATGGCATGTATTTTGGGAAGATCACTTGGGCAGCCGGGTGGCCATGGGGGAGACACCGGCAGCTATTGCAATAGCACAGGTGTGAGGTGACGAGTTCTGCACTAGAAGGGTGACAATGCCAGAGGAAAGGAGAAACGTTGGCTACCGTTTGGATGGGGTAGGGGGAGGGTGAGAGAGGGTGAGGATCCAGGATCACACCTAGGATGTGAGCTTGCAGCGCTGGGAGGATGGTGTTGAACTCCAAGCAACAGGGGAGGGAGGGAGGGAGGAGGATTTGGGAGGCAGGATAATGAGCCCAATTTTGGATGTGCCGAGTTTGAGATCTTCTACAGGTACAGCTAGTTGGAAATGTGAGCAAAGTTGGGGCTAAATAAGGAGATTTGAGAATCATCAACAGAGGGATGACAATCAAATCCATGGGACCTGACAAGAAACTCTAGAGAAGCAGTGTCTAGATGGAGAACGGAACCCTGAGGAATACCCCTCATGTTCTCAAATTGCAAAAAGACAAGAAACATTGAGACAGATTCGAAATTTCAATGCTCTACCTGCTTGGAAATGCTTTTAGTGATGATGTCACCAACCCTTAAATCAGACAAACCACAAGGGGGCCTGAAATGGAAGGGGAAAACAGGCATTTCCCCCCACTCCCATACATGAATACAAACTACATTGTAACAAAATTGGGAACATTTTGTTGAAGTGAAAAAAGCACTGAGCTTGGAATCAGGTAGTCATGAATTCAGATTTGGCCTTAGATACTTTAGCTGTGTGATCCTGGAAAAAAAAAAAAAAAACAACCTCTGCCTGCCTCAGTTTCCTTATCTGTAAAACAGAAATAATAACAATACCTGCTTTCCAGAGTTGTTGTTAGCTAAAATGTGCTCAGGACTTTGCAAATCTTAAAGGGCTACACAAAAAGTGTTATTTTCTTTTTTCTTTCTTTTCTTTTCTTTTCTTTTTTTTTTTTTTTTTTTTTTTTTTTTTTTTTGGCTGAGGCAATTGGGGTTAAGTGACTTGCCCAGGGTCACAGAGCCAGGAAGTGTTAAGCGTCTGAGTTCAGATTTGAACTCAGGTCCTCCCGACTTAGGGCTAGTCCTCTATCCACTGCACCACCTAGCTCTCCCTGTCATTTATTTTCTTCCCAATTTTAGCATTGTCTTTTGTCAACACTGTCTTTGGTTTCAAGTTACACAGCAATGCCATAAAGGTCAATAATGAGTAATCATAAGAAATAACTTCATAACTAAATTTAAATAAGAGTATAAATCAAGAAGTTGCTTAAATCTGAAGAGGGAAAAGATGAAGAATCTGAATGCATTGAAAAAAAAATCTTCATTTAACATAAACTTTAGAAGTATTACCTAATAATGAAATGGCAAAAATAATGCAGCTGTCACAAATGTCTGCAAAGGAGAGGAGAATACTTAGAATGGAATTGTGAAAAAGTCCTTTTCAACCCTATTAACTGACCAACTAAAACAAAACAGACTTCTTTAAAAGCTGATATATGCTCTAACCATTATTCTCTCACAACATTTGCTAGAGAGTTTATATTCTTGGGCTCAAAAACCACTGCAGATGGCGACTACAACCATGAAATTAAAAGCTACTTCTTGAAAGGAAAGCAATGGCAAATCTGGACAGTCTACTAAAAAGGTGGTGCAACAAAGGTCTGTATAGGAATCAATGCCTTTGAAGTGTGGTGCTGAAGAAGATTTTTGAGAGTCCTTTGGATAATAAAGTGATCAAATCAGTCAATACTTAAAGAAATCAATTCAGAATATTCACTGAAAGGTCAAATAATGAAGCTGGAGCTTAACTATGCTACATATTGAGAAGACAAGACTCATTGGAAAAGATTAAAAGCAAAAAGAAAAAGGGGATGGCAGAGGATGAAATAGATAGATAACGACATGGAAACAATAAATATGAGTTTTGGCAGACTTTGGGAGACAATGGAATATAGAGGACATCCAGGGGAGTCAGCCATGACTGAATAACAATGTTAAGGAACTAGCATCTTGAAATCAAAGCTTAATGGGAAACACACTTGGGAAATTAACACCCTTAACACCCGATATTTTCTTTTAGCACAGCAAAACAGAGGACAACGGATCTAGATGATGAGTGAACAAAAATTGGTGCAAAATTAACAAAATTTAAGGCTCATTAGCTCAGCAAAACCAAAGAAAGATGAGCACTTCCTTGCAGAAAAGGAGGAGGAGGACTGAGAGATGTCCTCAGAGCACATAATCAAAAGGCTAAAATTTTACAGCAAAGAGTCCTAACCTCACAAAACAATAGTAAAGGCTGACAATACTTCCACAAGATTAGATTTGTTGAATGGCTCATTTCTCACCAGAACCCATGGAATGACTTAGGTCCAGAGGTGGAATCCAAAGGGCCTCCAAGGGCAAATTCCCCAGCAACAATGTCTTGCAGCTTCTTGAATTGAGTAGACACATAGAGTATTTCATCAATTAGGTTTCTGCAAGGGTCAGATGAGATTAGGTACCTTAAAGTATGAATACTAGCTATTATTATGTGGCAACCCCAGGTCTGAGTGTTTTCTATCTTATTTCCCCAACAGGACAAGAGAAGTGTGTGTGTGTGTGTGTGTGTGTGTGTGTGTGCAGTTATAGAGTAGAAAGGGCACTGACTGCAATGAGAAGATCAGGGTTTTAAACCTGTCTTGGAGTTCATTAAGGTTAAAGTTATTTAATCTTCCTAATAGTATTTAGCATTTGTATAATGCTTAATATGTACAGGCACCATGTTAAGTGCTTTACAGTTGCTATCTCATTTGAACCTCCCAAGAATCCTGGGAGGTAGGTATAATTATCACCCCCATTTTATGGATAAGGAAACTGAGACAAAGAGAGAGATTAAGTGGCTTGCCCAGCATCCCATAGGTAGTGAGAACCTGAAGCAACATTGGAATATAGGTCTTTCTGACTCCAGATGCAGATTCTTGGTCCCCCTCTGTTAAATGAGAGTGCTAGACTAGATAACTTCCCAAAGTCCTTCCAGGTCTAGATCTTTGGGATCCAAAAGGATACACATGAAAGCACACTTTGGCCTTGGAATCTATGATGAGACTGGATCTAAGGACTCATCTCTCTAAAATAGCCAGAAAAGGAGATCTGGGATGAGAGGATAGGCAGAGTCCGGGAGAAGTTCAGGGGGCAGAATGAAAGTAGAGATGGAAAATGCAGAGAATTAGACTTCAGTTTCATCTAAGGAAAAATAGTATCTAACAACCAGAGCCCCCGAAGGGATGATAGCGACTAGCCCACCATAACAGGAGTTCTTCAAGCAAAGGCCACGTGAGAACATTTCAGGGATCCTGTTTAACAGAGGTTAGGCTCATCTCATTTGGAGATGCTATCATCTTGGGAAAGAATTGTTTTTGTGTTGTTATTCAGTCACTTTAGTGTTGTTTGACTCTTTGTGACTATTATTATTATTTTTTTAGCAAAGACCCTGTCCTTTTCTCCTCCAGCTTATTTCACAAACGAGGAAACTGAGGCAAACAGGGTTAAGTGACTTGCCCAGAGTCACACATCTAGGAAGTGACTGGCTGAATTTGATCTCTGGGAGATGAGAGTCTTCCTGGCGTCAAGTCCAGCGATTTCTGGCGCCACCTAGCTGCCCGTTATTTGCATATAGGAGACCTATAATGTTCCAATCCCCAAACCTGCCAGAAATGCCCCTGGCACATCCCGGACCGGTGTCTCAGATGCTACATATAATAGAAGCCATTTCACACTTGGCTCTTTGGGACCTGGATCTCCATCCCTAGGAAGCCTTGGCCATCTCTGGGAGGAGAGAGAACCTAGAAGGAGCTTCCCACAAATATGACAAATTGATGGATATCTGAGCTGGAAGGGTCCTTAGATCTGTGAAGCGGCGTGATATAGTGGGAAACACTAGATTTGAAGCCATGGGTCTCAATTCTGCTACTGATAGTCATTTGAATTTGGGTTTCAGGTTCAGCAGCCACAAAATGAAGACAATGTTTCTTAGGTCACTTAAATCCTATGATCTTATGAGTATAAACTATTAGAAGAGAGAATGTGTGAACTGGAAGTGATTTTAGAAATCATCTGGACTCATCCCTTCATTTTGCTCATGGAGAAACTGAGTCTGAGATCTAGAGAAGACAGGACTCATTCAAACTCTCATAGTGCTTTAATAGGAGAGCTGGAACTCAATTGGTCAATGATTATTTAGTAAGAATCTGTGATGTGTTGGGAGGCTAGATGGCTCCGGGGATAGAGCACCAGCCCTCAAGTCAGGAGGACCAGCCTCGGACACTTAACACTTACTAGCTGTGTGACCTGGGCAAAGCATTTAACTCCAAGAACTTGTGGTGTCCAGTGGCGCTAGGCAGGAAGAATCATCTCTCTGAGTTCAAATCTGGCCTCAGACACTTACTGTGTGATCCTAGGCAAGTCACTTTCCCCCATTTGCCTCAATTTCCTCATCTATAAAATGATCTAGAGAAGGAAATGGCAAACCTCCAGTATTTTTGCTAATTAAAGCCCCAGATGGGGTCATAAAGAATCAGACGGAGCTAAACAACAACCCAGGTTTTTATGAGAAATATTTGTAAAGTGCCTTGCATTAAGTCAGTATATAAATCCTAACTACTCTGATGAGGATGATAACAATCTTCCTTCCCTTTGTGAGCACTCACTTTGTCCTCAGCACTTCGAATCTGGTTTGCATCCCACCATTGCCTGTCTGAGGAAATCATACTCTTTTTTCCTATAGAGAAGGCAAGCTTCAGCAGGAAGCTTTCATCATTGTATTCTCAGGAGCTAGCACAGCGTGCACTAATCAAAAGAAATCTGAGCTGTGTAAATTTAGAAACATGTCCATTCCGTATGTTCATCGGGATCTGTTGTGCCTGATCTGAGTGTGCTGGAACCGTCTGAGCTTCCCTTGGTCTGGTCGGCTACAGTCAGACACACCATATTTAACCCTAACACAGTGATGTCATGTTGGTCTTTTGGGTTATGAAGAACGACGACCAATCAACTGTTGCTTGAAGACCCAGCTTAGCTGGCCCCTCCCTACAGGAAGCCTTCTTAGACATTCCCTTTTGCAACCAAACCTCCCTCACAAGATCATAGCAATTAAACCCAAAGGGACCTTTGAAATAATTTTATATATAGGAAACTGAAGCTCTGGGAAATAAAGTGATTTAAATGCCCAAGGTCACAGAGCTGAGATTTGAATCCTGATCTTCTGCACTTCTCTCTAGTCTAATTACTGCCTCCCTGTTTCCAGGGAAACAGGGATGCTTCCACCAATGACCTCTCGCTTCCATCTCTGCCTGATTCTTCTGCACTTACCTCACTCTCCCTTGAAGCGTGGTTATTTCTGTCCACATCTTTCCCTTTTATTATTTTGTCAGTTCCTTGGGGTCAGAGACTTTGTCTTACCTATTTCAGTATCTCTAGCCCCGAGCTTTGAATTTCACATGTTTTTAAATAAAGCTTTGTTGAATCGTATTCAGTTGCTGAAAGAGACATGATTCTTGATTTGGGGGAGATGGAGAGACAAAGACAGACATCCAGGGCAAATGCACCAAGACAGACAGATGACATCCAATAATCATGAGCTCAAAGAATTTCGAACTTAGAAATCATTGAATATAGCGCCCTTATTTTATATTTGGTGAAACTGAGGCCTAGAGAAGTTTTTTTTTTCTTCCCCCCCTCCTCCCCAATAACCAGCGGGCAATTTAGAAATAAATCTGTGCTGGGAAAGGAAGGAGGAGTTAGTCTGAGAGGCAGAGTGGTGCAATGAATAGGGTACTTGAGTTGCAATCAGGAGGAAATGAGTTCAAATCCCACCTTCCAGGGGTCCTCAAACTATGGCCCGAGGGCCAGATACAGCAGCTGAGGACATTTATTCCCCTCACCCAAGGCTATGAAATTTCTTTATTTAAAGGCCCACAAAACAAAGTTTTTGTTTTTACTATAATCTGGCCCTCCTACAGTCTGAGGGACAGTGAAGTGGCCCCCTATTTAAAAAGTTTGAGGACCCCTGCTAGAGACCCTTATTATTAGTCCATGACCATGGACAGCTCAGTCACCTCGAAACTGAGTGATTTGGGTTGACAGTCTTCTAAGCTCCCTACCAGTTCTAAATCTGTGATCATATGACTTACTAGGTTATTCTTGGGTTCCAAGGGCAGGGCTTGATGAGAGGAGCATAACTTAGCTAAGAGAAATAAGGAGGCTTGCTCAGAGTTGCAGGCCTAATGCCAAGCTCCTTCTCTGGCTTGGAGTTAAATGACCTTGAGTTAGCCACTCCCCTTTTCTCAGCTGCCCATCTGCATCCCAGTGAGACTCCCTCCCCCACTTCCTCCAAGCCAGAGCACTTTCAGGATGGGAAATGTACTCATGACTTCAATAATAGATGAGATAGCTTGGGGATGGGAGGAGGATATGATACAGGTGGTCTGAGGAGGAAGAAAGAGGAGTTCTGGCTCTACTCTTCATCCAACCATCCCCAGGCCAATTACTCTAGGTCCCCTCCTTCCGCCTTCAATTCCCCATACCCATCTGGCAAGTGGACTCCATCTGAGTAAGGGAGAGGTGGATCCTGGGAGAGTGGTACAGGGAAGCAGAAACATCTAACCAAGGATTAAATCATGGCTTGAGATGGGCACATCTGGCAGCTGCTAAGTCCCCCCAGCAAATGGGGTGGGGCTGAGGTCCAAAAGGTTTCGTCATTAAGCTTTCTCCCTGCACCCTTTCTCTCAGTGCTGCTCCAACCTCTAAAAGACAATTTCAAAGGACTTGGAGAGCAGCCCAGGGGAAAGGTTGCTGACAAGGCTCTGTATGAAGGGTGGAGAGAAGGGAGAGAGTGAGGGGAAGGAGAGAGGAAGAGAGAGGGGGAGAAGAAGGGAGAAAAAGAAAGAGGCAGGGAGTGAGGAGAGAAACAGAAACAGATAGAAAGAGGAGGGGAGAAAGGGAGAGAGTGAGAGAGAGACGGAGGAAGAGAGAGTGAGAAACAGAGAAAGAGAGACACATAGAGAAAGAGAGGAGGGGAAAGTAGGGAAAGAGAGAGAGGAAAAGAGAGAGACATATTCCAATAGAAAGATAGAGAAGGAGAGAGAGACAGAGAAAAAGGAGGGAGAGGGAAGGGAGAGAGAGAAAGAGAGAGGGAGAGAGAAAAAGGGAAGGACAAAGAGATGAGAGAGGAGGAAGGGAGAAAGGCAAAGGCAAAGAGAGACAGAAGTGGGGAGAGAGAGGGAAGAAGAGAAGGGAGGGAGGGAGAGAGAGAGGAAAGTGAAAGAGAGAGGTAGGGAAAGGGAGGGAAAGAAAGAGGGAGAGAGAAAAAGGAGAAAGACAGGGAATGAGGAAGGGGAAGAAGGTAGGGAGGTCGAGAAGAGTGAAAGAGATGGGACAGAAAGACAGTAAAGTAAGCTGAGGGCCCTTGCAACCTGGGGCCTTAAGGATAGGTAAATCAAGGAGAGCTGAGATGCACAAATGAAGGAGGGAACCTCTCAAACTATCTCATCCAGCCTCTTAATTTGGAGTTCTTTCAAAGCCAGCGCAGATAGCCATCTTTAAAGCCTTTTAGGAAAGTCAATTTCTTTGACTCCACGCACCCTTGCTTGCAACCTTTATTCTTTCATTTCTTCTGCTCAGAACGTTCTCATTTGCATCTAACTGGAGACTTTCTAGCTATCCAAAAATGAGAATAATTCTTGATTCTTGTTGCATGTAAAACATCGAGATGTTTTAGACTTACAACTTTATTTAGCAGGAACAACAACATCCTTTTCCAAAGAGTGTGTGTGGGTAGTAGTAGTAGTAGTAGTAGAAGTAGCAGCCCCAGCAATAGTAGCAGCAGCATATCTATATATCCCCTTGTGGTTTTCAAAGCCATAATAAATTATTTCCTTTGACACCCTCTCCCCTTACAGCTCTATTAGGAAACTGAGACTCAGAGGTGAAATGACTTACCAAGGTCTTATAATTATTACATATCAGAGGCAGCATTTGAATCCATGTCTTTTTTTCCCCCTTTTTATAAATTTTTAATAATAGCTTTGAATTTTTAAAATACATGCAAAGATAGTTTTCAACATTCACTCTTGTGTTCCAAATTTTTCTCCCTCTCTCCCCGTCTCCCAACTCCCTTAGATAGAAAGTAATCCAATATAGGTTAAACTTGTTTCTACATTTATCAAGCTGCACCAGGAAAATCAGCTCAAAAGGGAAAAAATGAGAAAGAAAGAAAAAGCAAGCAAACAACAAAAAAGGTGAAAATACTATGTTATGTTCCACGTTCAGTCCCGATAATCCTCTTTCTGGATATACATGGCTCTCCCTATCACCAGTCTATTGGAATTGGCCTGAATCACCTCATTGTTGAAAAGAGCCAGATCTTTTCTGACTCCCCATCCAGAGCTCTTTCACCTTATCCCATTATGTCTCTCAGGTAAGGCAAGAATCATTTATTCTCAATTTACAAATAAGAAAACCGAAGGCCAGAAAAGGAAAGTGACTTCTCTAAGATCACACAGACCTTTGTTCAGATCTGCCCCTTTTCTTGAGTCCATTCCATTTTGCATCATATTTACTTGCATGTATGTATCATAGCCATCTATTTGTTACATTATATAAAAAATCTAATTATCTGTTATCGAATTTTTTTTGAGGGGGAGGATAGTGCCATTTTGCATATTTATGTACCTAACTCAGAACATATGTTCTTGCATGCAGTGGGTGCTTATAAGTGTTTGTTGAATTGGACCTAGTGTAAACTAGGTCCCCTATTCTATCATTCTACCCTAGTTCTCTCCTCACAACGATCCTGTGAAGACAAGGCAGATATTAATATCATGGAGCTATAATAGCATGTGTGTGTGAGTAGTAATACCTCCCACGTTTAGATACTAATTGTAAAGTGTTTAGTGCAGTGCCTGGAACATAATAAACAATATGTAAATGTTGTGGTTGACTTTGTTGTTATAATTATTATATTCGTCCAAAGAAAGTAGGCTTGCCCAAGATACTACTGATAAACTAAGCCAAGATTCCAGGGCATTTGATCCCTAGAGGAGAGATCTTTCCCTACCTTCCTTTAACTTTCTCAAATCCTCCCTCGTATGACTTTGATTACCCTCATCTATCCTTTCTCCAAGGAAAAACAAATCCCAATTCCTACCTTTTTTGAAAAGTCCTTCTGTGTCACCTCTTGATCTATGTAGCTTTTCCTCTCATCTTTGCCCAGAGTAGAAACCCCAAGCTGAGTCTGCCTTTTGAAGAAGGAACAGAAGAAAGCCATTGCTGGAGGGACTGTGGAAAGGTAGGTATAGATTTGTTGCTGTTTACTTTGTTGGTGGAGACTATTTCATATTTAATGTCTGGTGAAGTTGAAGTTGTTACTGCTGTTGAGTTGTTTGGCTCTAATCATTCTGGAAAGCAATATGATTGTCTGTGAGAAAAGTCACAAAACTGATGGTACTTTTCAATCCTTAAATCCCATTAATGGGAATATGACTTCAGAAGGTCAATGACAGAAATAAAGATGCCACATGTAAGAAAATATTGATCTCCACATTCTTTGTGATGGCAACAAACCTCAAACAACTAGAACCAAAGTAGGTAGCCATGAACTCAGTGTCCTAAACCTAGGAGCCTCAATGGATTATCTAATTGAACTCTCTAATTTTACAGAAGAAGAATTGGAGACCCAGAGAAGGAAGTTGAGACTTGTCCAGGTTACACAGCTAATAAGCATGGGAAGGGAAATTTGAACCCAGGCCTTTTCATTCCAAAGCCTTATCTTAACGTGTTACCTATTTATTATCTCTTATCTATTATATTACACTGCTTCTTCCAGTGGAGACTGGTGAAGAAACTGTGGTATATGAATGTAGTGGAATATTATTACCCTGTAAGAAATGATGAGCATTTTAATTTAAATAATATTATATTTTTCCACAATTACATTTGAAACCAATTTTAACATTTGTTGTGTTTTTTTTTTAAGTTCTGAGTTCCAAATTCTAGCCCTCCCTCACTTCTTGGGAAAGTAAACAATCTGATATAGATTATATGTGTGCAATCATGCCAGACATTTCCATATTAGTTATTTTGTGGAAAAAAAAACTCTAAGTAAAAAAAAAAAAAAAAGAAAAGAAAAGAAATGAGGAATATAAGGAATTTGGAGAAACTTTGGAAGCTCAGTAATGCAGAGCAAAGAAAGCTAGCTCAGGTGAATAAACAAAAAGGTCGGTCCAGACAAGATGATTTCATTGGTGTACAATGCTATGATAATACAAATGGAAATACCACTAAAAGGTAGTTAACCTCAGATGAATCACAAGGAACAATCTTGCTCCAGAAAAATCAGAGAGTGTAGTACATTTCCCTCTTCTTGGTAGTGATGAGGGGCTGCAGGAGTGGGATATCGTATCTATTCTCTGCCCTAGTTTTGCTTAATTGTCTTCCTGTCCTACAAGTCTTAGGCTAATGGATAAGATGGGAGAGTTCTTTAGGAAATGACTGATTAAAAAGTTATCAATTTAGAAAATGGGGGTGAGAATCTGGAGAAGAAAGGAGTAAGAGCATCAGAAAGCCCAGTTTGGTTGCTGCTACTGTGCAAATGGGGTTTCTGCCCTTAGATACTTACAGGCTAAGACAGACTCAGATTTACTGACTGATTACAACAGGGTATAACTACTCCATAGAGCAGCCTGTCACAAGCATTCATGCTGTGTTCAATAGACAAAGTAAAGCCAACTAAACATAAGGCAAGAGTTAGTCATGCATCAATAGCTGGAGAGAAGCACCTACTATGTGCAAAGAGGCTTGCACTAACTCTCATGTCACCAATTGAGTGAAACAAGGCTGGGAGCTTGCTCCCATGCTTTTTAGTATGAAATTTTCAGTTATGTTGTCAAAGGCTCTCAATGGGAATGAACATGGCATCAAGGCCAGCTCTGCACTGATGGGAAATTCTTCAACTTGAAAAGGCTACAAGCCAAGACTAAGGTGGAGGGAGAGTCGATGCATGATATTTTGTTTGCGGATGATTGTGCACTCAGGGCAGTCTCTGAATCTGAGATGCAACAAAATGTGGATCGATTTGCTCCTGCTTGCATTCACTTTGGCCAATTAATACCAAGGAAACAAAGGGGCTCTATCAATCAGCACCGTGTCATCCATGTGTGGAACCCATGGGTTTCAGCAAATGGAAACATTGAATACTGTGGATACACTCACTTATCTTGGCAGAGTATGTTTTTCAAGGATGTCCACATTGATGATGAGATTGACACACATGTTGCCAGAGCTAGCTCAGTGTTTGGGAAGTTCTGAAGGAAAGTGTGGAAAAGAAGAGGTATTATAAGACTGGCTAACAGGCTGAAGCCCTACAGAGCCATTGTACTGATCTCATTGTTGTGTGTCTGTGTAATCTGGGCAGTATACCAGCACCATGTCAGGAAAATGAATTTGAATTGTCTTAGGGAGATTCTGAAGATCACCTGATAGGACAATATATTAGACCCTGAGGCCCTTTTTCAAATTAAACTGCCAAGGAATCAAACTCTTATTTCAGAGAGCACAACTCTGATGGGCTGGCCATGTTGTTTGAATGTCAAATGTACACTTGTCAAAAAGACTATTTTATGGAAAACTCACACAGTGGTCAGAAAAAGCAATACAAGGACACTCTCAAGGTCTCTCTTAAGAAATTTATTTATTTGTTTGCTGAGACAATTGGGGTTAAGTGACTTGCCCAGGGTCACACAGCTAGGAAGTGTTGAGTGTCTGAGGTCAGATTTGAACTCAGGTCCTCCTGATTTCAGGGCTGATGTTCTATCTACTGTACCATCTAGCTGTCCCTCTCTTAAGAACTTTAGAATTGAATGTATGACATGGGAGACATTGGTATAGAACTACCCAGCATGGTGTGCCCTCATCAGAAAAGGTGCTGTGCTCTATGAGCAAAACAGAATTCAATTAGCTCAAAAGAAATTGCAAGATGCGCAACGTTAGAGAGCCCATCCCAAATGTTCATAGAGAACTATGGGTTCATAGGACTATATGTCCAACCTGTGGCAGAGCATTCTGAGCTCATATTGGTCTGATAGCCATAGTGGGACACACTGTATCTCAATTCTTACATAGTGTTGTCATTTTGGTTCTCTTCAAGAATGAACTTCGACAATCGATCATCATCAGGTGCTACAGGGGAACCAAAGTTAAGATGAGACAAACTATAGCTTTATAGAATCATACTGTCCCAGAGATAGCAGATGAGGAAAGGGAGAAGAACTCTTAGAGAAATGATTTAGAGTTCATCTGGTCCAACTCCTGCTATTTACAGATCGGGAAACTGAGACCTGGAGAGATCAAAGCAACTTAATTTGTTCCAAGTCATATAGGTAGCACTGGGATTTGGACCCATGGCCAAATCTAGCACTTTTCTCACTATACTATGCTATTTTCCCCTATCTAGATAATAGAAGAAGACCCAAATATAGGAAACTACAATTAAAAAAAAAAATTCAAATGCAAGCAATATGGTATGTAAAATCTAGAGGGCAAAGATCATTAGTAACTAGAGGAAATCTTGTCAGGCTACATGGAGGTGGTGACATTTAAGTTAGGCTTTAAGAATTAGTTAGAATTACTGCTGGCAAGTTGAGAGGAGAGCCTTGCCAGAGATAAGGAACAGTGTAGACTAAGTCTTGGAGATTGAGCAACATGGGGGATAAGCAAAGGAGAACAAGTCTTCCAGCATGGCTAGAGATATTAGAGTGTTGGAAGCGAGTGCTGTGCTGTGGAAGGGCTTAAACATTAAATGGAAGAATGCAGATCGTATTCACAGGAGCTAGCGAGCCATGGGAGGTTTTATACAGAAGAATGACATGGGAAGAGAAGAGGTAGACATGGTATGAAGAAAACAGTACTGGATCTGGAGTCAGAAGCTGTTCAGTTATTGTGTCCAATTCTCCCTGACCACATTTGGGGTTTTCTTGGCAGAGATACTAGAGTAGTTTGCCATTTCCTTCTCTTGATCATTTTACAGATGAGGAAACTGAGGTAAACAGGATTAAGTGACTTACCCAGGGTCACACAACTAGTAAGAAGTATCTGAGGCTGCATTAGAACTCAGTTCTTTCTGACTCCAGATCTGACGCTATATCCTCTGTGCTACCTCATTGTCCAGAGAGTTCAAATCCCATTTCTAACACTAATAGGTATGAGGCCTCTGGGCCTCAGTTTCTGGATTTGCAAAATGAGAGAATTGAGTCAGATGTTGTCTTTTGAGGTCCTCCCAGTTCAGAATCAATGATCATGTGAAAAGCATTCTGGTAATTGTATAAAGAATGGATGGGAGACGGTGCAACAAGAGAACTGTTCAATTCTGCAAACATATATTGTATCTAGGATATCCTGCAACATATTTAACATATATAGGACTGCTTGCCATCTAGGGGAGGGGGTGGAGGGAGGGAGGGGAAAAATCGGAACAGAAGAGAGTACAAGAGATAATGTTGTAAAAAATTACCCTGGCATGGGTTCTGTCAATAAAAAGTTATTATTAAAAAAAAAAGAATGGATGGGAGAAAGGAGAGATGGAGGTGGAGAGGCTGTTGTAATAGTTCAGGTGTATGAGAATGAAAGGCCAGAACCAGAGGTGGTTGGGGGGGAGGGAGGGAGATAAATGGAAGAGATCACAGGAGGAAATGGACAATATCTGGCTTATTAATTGGATGTAAGAGATGAAGGAAAGGGAAAGTTCATGATAACCTTGAGGTTTTCTAATAGGTGAGACCAAGAGAATGTCGGTGCCCCAGGCAGAAAGGAGTGAAATCCTAAGGAATAACTGGATAATGGGAGGATAATGGCTATTACACAGAACACCTGTCTCCTGTGGGCCCTGCAGGTCGGGGTCACATGTGGGTGAGGGAGGCAGCATGGTTAGCCTTAGGGAGATAGGGCTTATCCTCCATCTCACCATTCTGAAGGAGCCTCACATAGCAGCTTATGGAAGACCCAGCTGTAGGGTGTGGAAAAGTTTTAGCAAACAATCAGTGCTCTGTTAATGATGGAGGAATTTATCAACTCATTCTGGGTCTTCTCTCAGAAATAAAGATTCTAATATGAAGAAAAAGCAAATATGCTATCATTCATTGAGAGACACTAATGATTGATGGAGGCAGGTCAGCTTTAGCTCAGACAAAAAAATTACAGCTGACAAACATGGATTTGAAAGATTTTGAACATAAACAATGTCTCATGTTTGTCTGGTTGTCCTGAAAAATCATAGAATTATGGGATGTCAAGGCTGGAAGGGACCCTTCAGGGTCACTTAGTCCACCTCCCTTCTTGAATTTTTGTTTTATATGGTATGTATATATATGACATATGATATGATGTGATTTATTGACACTTTGGTTTTGAATCGCATTGGGTTTTTTCCTGAATATACCTCCTTCCCCCTGCTAATTCCCCCTCCTTTCCGATAAGGAGCTAAATGGCACAATGGATAGAGTACTGGATTGGAGTCAGGAAGAATTGATTTGAATCCCATTTCGGACATTTGCTGGTTATGTGATTCTGGGTAAGCCACTTACTCTTCCTATTTCCTGAATTGTAAAATGGATATAATAATAACATCTCCTTCTCAGGGTCATTATAAGGACCAAATGAGGTAACATTTGTAAAGTGCTAGTTAATATTATTATTTTGAAACATGCACACACATTCAACCCACCCTTGAAACAAAAAAACAACAGTTAAGTAAAATGGGAAGCTACAGTGTTGCTCTGGCTTTGGCTTCCTTTTCAATACTCCTCACAGACATTCCTGTAGAGAAGGATCATCCTCCATTGCTCCTGAAATTACATCTTATCAACTAGAAAGCTGCAGCCAAGGAAGCTGGAAACCTCTTCTTTTATCAGATGCAGAATTCCTCTCCTCCTCTGTAGTCATGAGGAGGGGAGGGGCAATACCAAGGGACCATTTAGGTTCTATCACATGATGCTAAAGCAACAGAGTCTTTTCCGAGTTGGTCTGAAGCACCCAGGAAATTTATTGTTCCCAGAGGCTCAAGGAATGAGTCACCTTGTCCCTGGAGGCCTTAGAAGTTTCCGAGCAGCTCTGGGATGGCCTCCAGAGGCTCATTCAGCCTCAATGCAGGGGACTTATTTGGTCTAGAAATATCAGCCTTCGGGGATTTGTGAATAAATCTGTGTTCCTGGCTTGGGCTCAATTAATCAATCAGAAAGCATTTATTAAAGATCTAAGGGCAGCTAAGTGGTGCAGGGGATAGAGCCCCAGCCCTGAAGTCAGGAGGAACTGAGTTCAAATCTAGCCTCAGACACTTAACACTTCCTAGCTGTGTAACCCTGGGCAAGTCACTTAACCCCAATTGCCTCAGCAAAAATAAATATATAAATAAATGAATTTTTAAGAATCTATTACTTAATCTTTCTGGGCCTCAGTTTCCTTATTTATAAATTGAAATATTTGAAATAGATGGCCTCTAAATCACTTTCCAATTCTATATCTAGAATCCTAGGATATTGCTATGTATCAGAAATTCAACTATGTGTATACCTACATGTAATATATGTGTTTGTACACAGGACCTGGCATGTATGTATGTGCATGCATTTTCATGTGTCCGAAGCCCAGTAAATACAGATCAGGACCCTGTCTCCTCTCTTTACCCCCTCTCTGATTTACTTTCATGGCAGGCTTCCTGGACAGGTTGCACAGAGGCTCAGTTGGGGGCGTATTTGTGGAGGGTTGAACTTGTATGTGATTGTGACTGATTGGATCACCTATACATGGGACTGAGGGTGTATGTATGCTCTCTGTAGGACCCCAAGCACATGGATGTCAGTTTGCATGTATCTGTCCACATGTATTTGCATTCAAGCTTGTGTGTACAGGATTGCGTGGATCGGTGGGCAAGCATGTGTATGTCCAGATCTATGGGTTTGCATGTCGTCCCCCAACACACACATCATGTGTGTATACAAAGTTCAGGTTCAGTGTGTATGAGGTCTGGTTTGGGGCGGAGATGGGAAGCTGAAGATGCCCATTGAGGAAAAGGGAGGAGGAGGAGGTTAGTGTCCTTGCTGGCTTATTTTCAGGACTGCTATATTTGTCTGCATCTGCTAAATTATTAAAGTCAGCTTTGCTAGTGCTGAGATCTCACCAAGAAGCTCTTCCTGATGGGGAGTAGGGAGGGGACAAAAAAAGGGAGGGACTTTAAAAAGATCTGACCGCAGGAGCCTGGACTCCTGACTGATCTGTTTTTTAACAGCTTTTCTTTATTTTTAATTTTTGTGTTTCTTTTTAAAAATACTTAATTTTAAACTATCTTTTTAAATTTTTGAGTTCTAAATTCTGTCTCCCTCCTGTCCCATCCCCATCCACTGAGAAGGCAAAGCAATATAATATTGATTATACATGTGAATTTGCACAAAACATGTTTCCATATTAACCTTGTTGCCCTCCCCCACCAAAAAAAAAATTCAAGAAACATAAAGAAAATAAAAAAGTCTGCTTCAGTCTTCACTCAGTTTCAGTTCTCTCTCTGGAGGTGGAGAGCATTTTTCATCAGGGGTCCTGTGGAATTATCTTAGGTCATTCATTGTATTGATCAGAGTAGCTAAGTCTTTCCCAATTGATTATTGTTACAATTAGATGGGAAATATGGCAGCAGTCCTGAATTTATCATATAAAAATCTTCGAGGAGAGAATCTTCGATTCTGAGACTGAGCAGACTGGCTATATGTGCTGTGACAAGGTGACCTCTGGAATTGGGGGCAATGGCCAGATCTAGCTGATTACTAATCATTAAAATATTAAATATCAAAGAATGATGGCAAGAGAGGGCCTTGGCCATGGATTGTTGCTTTATGAACCATATTGAAAATTATGAGGAGAGAATAGTAATAGCACAAATATACATCGGGTTTTAAAGTTTTTTACAGGCATTACCTCATTTGTTTTTCACAGATGCCCTGTGCAATAGGTGCTTTTATTACTCCCACTTTCTAGATGAGGAAATTGAGGCTTAAGAAGGTTAAATGATTGTCCTGGACTCCTCCTTCCTCTAAGGCCTCTGGAGTGGGCTCCCTGAACTGCTTATGGCTCTGACCTGGAGAGAGAACTGCATTTCCATTATGTCCATCTAGGGAATGAAATGTGCCACGGATCACACAAAGATGCTGAAAGGGGGCAGGGGTCAATGGGGGAAAACTTTGGGACCAGAGGCAGAGAAGTAGAAACCTATGTGGGAAAGGGGGGATCAACTCTGCCACATAGACTGGTTTCACTCAGAGATGCATAATGTTAATGCATAATATCTATGTTACATGTCTGTATAAGCAATAAACCATATTTCTGTTCTGATTTAAGCATGAAAGTTTAAATTTAAAAGTTAGGTCATGGGGATAGCTAGATGGCACAGTGGAGAGAACACTGACCCTGGAGTCAGGAGGACCCGAGTTCAAATTCAGTCTCAGACACCTAACATTTATTAGTTGTATGCAAGTCACTAAACCTCAATTACCCCCAAAAAAATCCAAAATAAAATTTATGTCCTCATTAAGCATTTATTTAATACCTGCTATGTGGGGCAGGCATCTTGCCCTTGCTGGTAGTAAAAATATCAGGGCATTGGGGCAGCTCGGTGGCACAGTGGATAGAGCACCAGCCCTGAAATCAGGAGATCTGAGTTCAAATCTGATCTCAGACATTTAACATTTCCTAGCTGTGTGACCCTGGGCAAGTCACTTAACCCCAATTGCCTCAGCAAAAAAAAAAAAAATCAGAGCAACAAAAAGCCATGGACACTGGGACAACAATAAAGATCCATTCATTAAACTTGACTTCTGCAGAAATCAAGTCAAGTACTCTGTTCTTGACTATCCCTTCCAGTATTAATATACCATCTCTCATGTCTTCCCAATGCAATTGTGGGAAGAAAACTCAACTTCTTTTTCCTCATCCTTCTCTTCCCAATCGTCCTTTACAATTATTTTCCTGGTGAATTTTTTATAAATGTTTTCCATACTGCAATATGTGAAACATGTTCTGGGAAATTATGTTTCCCGATACCTTTGGGTTTACAGTAAACCAACTTCATCATCATCATCATCAACAAAAAGATCTATCCATTCACTGGACATGTGAGTCATGTAGACTCCCTCCTGGAGGGAATCGTTCCATAATTCCTACAATGTGCTAAGTGCTTTTAACACTCTTTCATTTGGTCCTTGTAATAACACTATTATTCCTATTTTGTAGATGAGAAAATTGAGGCAGATGGTAGTTAAGTAATTTGTCCTGAAGCTAGTAAATGTCTGGAGTCTGGTTTCAACTGGTCTTCTTGTCTCCAGTCTCCATCCATTGCTCCATCAGCTCTTAGGGGGTGAGGTCATCACAGAGAGTGGGGCCAATTGGGAGAACCTGTTACTTGATACCTTCTGGAAAGGGAATGAGAATTTTCCCTTGAGCAGATTGTGTGTTTTCTGTTGAGTTAAGTAAAATCTGCCTTCAATTCAGTGTCTCATTGTTATGAGCCTTTCCAGAGGAGCACAGGATTCTATGGGAGAGTAAAAAGAACCAAATGCTTCCCCAGGTGAAGACACGAGCCAAATAGATTCTATGGGAGACAGAAGCCAGATATGGTTCTTCTGAGTGGGCCTGTGGACAGCCAGACAATGAAAGAATAAGTGAATGAAAACACATTTATCACTCACTCTCTCTGTGCATTCAGCAAAATGTTGGAAATACAATAATCCTTGCTCTCAAGAAGCTCATGTTCAAATAGGAAGAGACAACATATATGGAGGTTTTAGCTGGAAGTTTTAGTTCCAGTGTCCTTGGCGTATAGTGGCAAATCACGTGATAATGAAACATACTCAGTTTTATTTCCATCGACAAAGCCATATTTGCTTCTACTGTCTTAACTATTTGAGAGTTAGATTGTGTATGAGAAAGGGGAGCTAGGTGGTGAAGTGGATAGAGCACTGGCCCTGGAGGACCTGAGTTCAAATCCACCCTCAGACACTTGATTAGTTTTGTGACTGGGTAAATCACTTACTCCCAGTTGCCTCCAAAACAACAACAAATGTTATGTATGAGAACCCCTCTAAGATCACAACCTAGAGTTCATACATAACCAGACACAAGGACTATGTGTGTCCCAGTAAGATGAACAATGTAAGTAACAATTCATATTTTTTAAAAAAGGCCAAGGGAACAATATATTACTGTGACTATAATAATATTCAAGGAAAGAATAATGAAATGATAGTACTTAAATTTGGATCTCCAACAAGAGAGACTTTTTTTTGGGTGAAAGGATGAAGATTATAGGTATGGAATAGTAGACTTTTTTGATATACTGTATTGGTTTGCTTTCCTGAATTGTTCCCAATTTCTTTATTATAATAGATGTTCCAGCTAAAATCCCACTTTCTACCAGTTTGTTCATTGTTTCCTATTTATCTTGTATATTATTTGTTTGCATGTTGTCTTCTACTTTGGATTATGATCTCCTTAAAAGCAAGACTATCAGGGCAACTAGGTGGCCTAGTGGATAGAGCACCAGCCTTGAAGTCAGGAGGACCTGAGTTCAAATGAGGTCAAACCTGAGACACTTAACACATCCTAGCTGTGTGACCCTGGGCAAGTCACTTAACCCCAATTGCCTCAGCAAATTTTTTTTTAAAAGCAAAGATTATCTTAGACTTTTTTTGTATTGCCAGTACTTAGCACAATGCCTTATTTTTGTTATTATTCAGTCATTTCAGGTGTTTTCAATCTTCATGGCCCCATTTGGGGTTTTCTTGGCAAAAACATTGGATTGGTTTGCCATTTCCTTTTCCAACTCACGATGAGGAAAGTGACTTACCTTGAATCACACAGCAAGTAAGAGTCTGAGGCCAGAATTGAACTCAGGAAGATGAGTCTTCCCGATTCCAGACCTGGCACTCTATCCAGTGTCACTTAGTTAACTTCTGCTTTATCTTAATAAATGCTCAGACGGAGTGGCTACAAGTGGAATAAGATATGTTGGGAAATGCAGGTAATGTTAAGATGAGATAGCAACAAGAACTTTTTGTTTTTTTTAAATAAAAAGATCTGGAAGATTTAGTCAATTTCAAGTTTGATAGTGTGACAGGGATGATTTGACATCAGGCTGTATTAAAAAATGCATAGTGTCCAAAATAAGGAACATGACTGTCCACCCTGATCAGTCCGTACCTGGAGCAAAGGAAAGTTCTACCAAGGGGGAAGGGAAATCATCAGAAAAAAAGAAATCAACATGTTATTATCATCATATTATATATTACATATTAATTATGTTATTATATTGCTATATTATAACATTATTTTTTAAAAGTACAGAAAAGAGAAAAGGCCTGGACCCTTGCCCTGTCTCTCACTGACCTACCTCGGGGTTTTCCTTACCTGTAAAATGGGGATAATCCCATTGCCATGCCCACTTTACTGGATTCCCATGAGAGTGAAACAAGTCAATGAATGGCCTAGCACTTTAGAAAGTGGAGAGCCGTAACAGTCATGCATGAGATCAGAGTTACAGTTAAAAGGGATTAATATTATGGTAGTGATGGTGATGATGATGAGGAAGATTATGGTGGTGATGGTGATGATGCAGGTAAAGGGCACGATGGGGGGCAACTAGGCATGGTATGGGATCCAGTGTTGAGCTTGGAATCAGAAAGACTCTTTTTCCTGAGTTCAATTCTGACATCAGGCTACATGACCATGGGAAAGTCATTTAGCCCTGTCTGTCTCAGTTTCCTTATCCATAAAATGAGCTAAAGGAGAAAATGGCAAGCTTTTCCAGTGGTTTTGCCAAGAAAACCCCAGGGTCACAAAGAGTTGGATACTGCTGAACAACAACAACAACGAGGTGTAATCGCTAGAGCAGCTAGGTCTGGAGTTAGGTAGAACCAAATTAAAATCCAACCTCAGACACCATCTGTGTGTTGCTGGGCAAGTCATTCACCCTCCCTCTGCCTCAGTTTCCTCAACTATAAAATGGGGATAATAATAGCACTTACCTCCTAGGGATGTTGTGAGGATCAAATGAGATAAGTTTTGTAAAGCATTTTGCAAATGTTAATTCCCTATATCACTACTACTGAGTGTCAACCGCACCGGAACTAACCCCTAACCTGTGGGTAGACAGAGCTGCACAAAGCAGGCCAGACACAGAAGAATTAGGAAACAAATAGACATTTACTTAATTTCAGAGTGAGGTAGATGACCTATGCAAACAGAAGCTTCCCCCTTCCTTTGCCCACCAGGGAGGAGGGCTTAATGTTGCGGAGGCCGGGGCCACTTACATACATGAAAGGGGTTGGCCTGTAACACAGTCATTTTTAGATCTTGAGATAGTTCTCAAGGTAAGTATTTCTTGGGACAATACAGTTCTTGTATTCTGGGAACAGTCTTAGGGGTCATGACCACCCTTCAGGGCACAGAACCAGTTCTGGGATGGGAATAGGAGCACAGTACCTGTCAGTAACAAGGAACAGGAATTGTGAACATATGATGAATGACCTGGGTAATAAGGGGAGCTAAATTCCTTAGTGACACTTTGCCAGAGGTGAGAGCATTCCAGGATGCAAAGGATTATTGTTATGTCAATTTGAGAACACAGTCTGCTTGCTGGGCCTTAGCTCTGGGAAAAAGAGATTTCCAAAAGATTTTGAGACTAGTGTTCTTGGAATACTTATTTGCCCTCTGGATAGTTTTAGAGTAAGGGAAGTAAACTTTACTGAGTCTACCCAAGAGGAAATGGTATTAGCTTGGAAGGGTCCCAGATCATCCTTGGATGACAGCTGCAGTGAAAGGATTAAGGAAGGGTAGGATGAGTGTGTGTGTGTGTGTGTGTGTGTGTGTGTGTGTGTGTGTGTATTTCTCCCCGGCTCATGTGATACATCAAGGGGGATGATGACCTGAATCTCCAGAAGTCTGCCCTCAAGCCTTCTCTTCCCCTTCCCTCTTTCCATACAGATTCCATGGCTGGATATATGACATCCCTTCCTTCCACATTCAGTGTTTGACCTTCCCACCTTAGTTTCTTAACTCTTTCTGGGGTGGTGATTATTACCTACTGGGTTTCTCCAGGATTCTCAACCACCCCTTACCATGTCCCCAGTCCTACTTACTCCCCCATATCTTCAATTTCCTCAATCTAACACTCTCCACTAGTCTTTTTCTCATCTTCTCCCCAGTCCCAGCTTTGTGTTGGTTCTGGATGTCATCAGCATTGCCCATTGAAGGCTGTTGAGAGAAGAATGGAAGAGCCGGGAGGTACAGGACCTCCCCAAATGTTTTCTGGGCTCCTCCTCCCACTCTCTCACTAGAGGAATCATAGCTGAGCAGGTAATTGGGGAAGAGGGGAATTTCTGACTCTCAACTGACTCCCAGGTTAGGGAAGCTGCTTTATCCTGGCCTGTGGAAATAGAGAAGACAGACATGTTCTTTAGCTTACACAAGAGACCAGTCCCTATACACACCTTCATCTTAAGATGGCTGAAGGAGGCAAGTAACTAGCTGAGATGATCCCTTCAGAACTGCTATTTCTCCTAGAACCTCAGAATATTTCTAGGCCTTTTTTCCTGAATGGGACCCCTACTCTTGGGTCCTTAATTGAGTCCCCAGCTCATATATTGAGCTGTCACCTCATTCCCCTCACTAATCCCCAGCTTTTCCCAATGAGTCTCTCTAACTCCCTAGGTACTTCACTAAGCTCTCATTCAGAGAAAAGGCAGTTTGGTGTTGGGGATAAAGCATAGTGCCTAACGTCAGGAAAATATGAGTTCAAATTCCAACTCGTGCTTAATAGCTATGTGACCCTGAACATGTCACTTAGTCTCAGTTTCCTCCTCTGTAAAATGGGAATAACCACAGAGAGTTGTTACGAGAATCAAATGTTTAATGTATTAAAGGGCTTTGAAAACCTTCATGCATATTAGTTAATTATTATTCTTGATTCTGAATGCTCATTCTCCTTGATGAGGTTCCATTCTCCTTGATTCTCTATTCTTCATCCCCATCCCTTCCCCCCAAAAGTTCCAATCTCTAGTGGGATGAAAATAACTGTCTGACTCATACACGGCACTTGTCACTCACTCATTCCAGGGAGAGAGACATGATTTGTTTATGTTCAAAGAAGATGGCATACTGAACAGAAAACTACATCCTATTCTGCCTGTGGCCACCAAGTAATTATTCCTATACATTATTCCTATTCCTCCAGTTCCTTATGGAAATTCTATCCCCTCATTAATCCTTCACCCTACACATTGTAGTCATCCCTTGACACTGAACCCCTACATTTATGGCTGACCCTCTGATCATCCCATTAGACCCTTAGACCCTAAGTGAGTCCCCTTCTTGTATACTGAATGTTTACTATTCTTGGGGAGCCTCTGTCTTCTTTTCTGAACCTCCGTCTCTTCTTTGAGTCTCTGGGTCCTCATTGAGTTGCCATTCACAGATGGATCACTCATCCCCCTTCCTTAATTCCTGTACCTCCTCTCATTCCAAAGACCTTGAAGTTAGTTTTCAGAGATCTTTGGATGGTCATTGATCTGGAGAAGGAAGACTCAGGGAGGCCATGATTACTGTATTCCAGTATCTGAAGGGCTGCCAGATGGGGGAAGGATGAGACTTGTTCTGCCCCCATAGGCGATGGTTAGAAACTGCAAATTAGATGTTAGATTTAGTGTCAGGACAAAATTCTCAATTAATAGAGCTTCCCAGAAATAAAATAAGCTACTTTGGACGGTGATGGGTTCCTCCCCATGGGAGTCCTTCAGGAAGAGGATAGATGACCACTTGCTGGGAATTCTATAGTGAGATCACTTTTCTGAAATAGTTTGGATGAGATGGAAGCTTAAGGACCTTCTACCTCCCAGATTCTGCGATTCCATTCAAAAATTATTACATTCAGAGACATTAAATCATGAGATGATTTATGCAAAAACACTATGTTCATCACAACAAGACTTTGCTAAACATATGTAAGCTTATTCTTAAACTTATTTTTCACAAAGTCTCCTTGATCAGGGGATGAATCTTCTTAGCAGTGGCTTTATGTCTCGGCATGCCCCACCTGGTTAGGTATCCTTGGAATCAGGTGATGTTTTATTTTTTGGGGCATTCTCAGAACTATTACAGCAATTTGCATGCGATAAATAAACATGTAAAGACATGTAAACTGTCTTTTGATTAGGTTTGCCAGTATCAATAAATTCTTGCGCCTGCGTATCTCTTCCCTGGTTTCACAAACTCAGATCTAGACTCTTGGAGGAAGGTATCATGATGTGAGGGATCTGAAGCCTCTGATATATACTAACTGTAATATCCTGGCAAGTCATTGAACCTCTCAGGATTCTGGGTAATTCTAAGCTCATCATTTGCAGAGGTGCTGACCTATATTGATAGAGGGAGTTGCTTTATCCAAGAAGTCCTTATATCAAATTACAGGTCTAGTCCCTACATATCATCCCTCTAAATCCTACTTCTGACTACCCTAGAATTATCTAATCCCTAGGATTCCTAGAGAAATTGATAAAGTGAGATCTGCTTAAGGTATTGCCATTGTCCGGCATCTGGCTCCTCCTCTCAGAGGAAGCCTCTGCCTCCTGACAGCACCAGAAGGTGTGGGGTGATTAGGAAGGTAAGTGTCCCTCTTCGCCTGACAGGTGAGGCTCTTCCCAAGGGACACTGTCACAAGGAATAGTGCCCTCCTAACTCTGGTGCCATGCTTCTGTTACCTAGGGCTGAGAGTTTGTTGTAGACAGTGACCTGCCTGGAGGGGAAAGGCTCCAGACTTGGCTTGGAGGAGATGGGAGTCTGCCAAAAGTAGAATATCCTTGACCCAGCCCAACCCAGGGACACAATGGCACCTCCACTAGCTCCTGACAACAGCGGAGGCGGATTAATCCTCTCCCATTAACCTTTTCCCAGATGGGACCAGGTTACTCAAGCATGAGAAGGGAGGGGCCTGTCTCCACAACCTTATCAGATGTGATGTCACAGGCCCTGGAAGAACTTTCTCTAAGTTCAGAATATAGAATGTCAGAGCTGGAGATGCTCTGACAGAACATGGAATATTAGACCCGAGGGGGCCTAGAATGTCAGAATCGTGAGGAAGTTATAATGTCGGAACACAGAACACTAGGACATAAAATGCCAGACACAGGAAGGGGGCCTTAGAAAGATGGCAATGTCAGAAGTGAAGTAGACCTTTGTACACCGGCTACTGGATCCACTAAGTGGACCTTGTACACAGGCTACTGGATCTGTAACAGTCCCAAGAAGAGGGACTGGATTTCGTTGGAGAACGGAAAGGAATGGAAAAGTCAATGGGGGAGCCGGGTGCAGCGGGCACCCGGAGCCGCGGTAAAGATGCTACTGAGGGACCAGTGGCAACAGGACCCGGTCTAGGAAGAGCGTGAGCCGGGCGGGGCTTAGCGCGGAGGCGGTGATCCGCGATCCTGCGGCATCTCTTATTGGCTCTGCTGCCCATCGCCCCGCCCCGTCCTCGGCCGGTATAAGAGGCCCCTTGGCGTGCGTTCCTAGGAGGAGGGTCTGCTGGGCCGCAGTCGCTTTCCCTGGTCTTCGATCCCGGTTCCTCGGAGGAGTCTCCGCAGCAGCTTTCTCCGGAGGGAGCCCAGCTGGGGGGCGGCGGGATGCCGGGGTGCCGCATCAGCGCCTGCGGCGCAGCGCCCCGCCCGGGAGAGCCGCCGCCCCCTCCCCCTCCCCTTCCTCTTCCCCCGCCCTCCTCTCCCGCTTCTTCGGACCCCGCGGAGGAGCCGGGCTCCCCGCCTCCGTCACCACCCCCTCAGCCCCCTCCGCAGCCCCAACCCGCAGCCCCCGGAACCACGACCACGACCGCGACCGCGACGTCGGCGGCCGAGAAGGGCGCGGGACGCGGCTTGGAGCTGCAGCGCTGGCGGCCCGGGGGGCACGGCGCGGCGGGCGCGGCAGCGGCAGCGGCGGGTAGCCGGGCGCTGGAGCTGGCTGAAGCTCGGCGGCGGCTGCTGGAGGTGGAAGGCAGACGGCGGGTGGTGTCGGAGCTGGAGAGCCGGGTGCAGCATCTCCATCGCGTCTTTCTGGCAGCCGAGCTGCGCCTGGCGCACCGCGCCGAGAGCCTGAGCCGCCTGGGCGGCAGCGTCTCCCAGGCCGAGCTCTACCTGGCTGCCCACGGGCAGAGAGCCAAGAAGGGGCTGCGGCGCGGCAAGCGGCCCCGCCCGCCCGCCCTGCTCGCCTCGGCCTTGGGCCTGGGCGGCTGCGTACCCTGGGCCGCCGGCCGCCTGCGGAGGGCCGGGGCCGGGCCGGCCGCCGCTTCCCCCGAGCCCGACTCCCCTTTCCGCCGGAGCCCACCCCGAGGCCCGGCATCCCCCCAGCACTAAGAACGCGGAGGAGGAGGGAGCCGCCGCCGCGGACGGATGCCAGCTGGAGCCTTTGGATAGTCGCAGCGGCCGGGCGGACATTGCGGGGACCGCGGGGGTCCTGAGCGGGATGAGCACAGCTGAGCTAGCTTCTTCGGGCGGGGCAGTTGGTGGGCCCCTCTCCTTCCCTCCCCTTTCTGCGGGAGGCAACTCTTAGAACCGCAATAAAGCTGTGGGCCCTGGGCCTGTTCCCCTCCCTTCCCCCTGAGGCTTCTTCTCCAGGATTGGACTGCAGAAGAATGGGGTTGGTGAGCGATGGGGCCCCATTTTGCAGATGGGCAAAATGAGGTGGGTGTGGTCCCAGAATTGAAGAAGTGTAGAGTTTGGGCAGCCCAGCTTGGTATTTGGGGGTCCCAGCTTCAGTACCTTGTCCTCTATCTATGTCCCACCCCAAGGAGATAATTCAGGGCAGTCATTATACCTTTAAATTTATTCTGTGTCCATATGCGCTTCCTGAGAGTCCCAAGAAGTAAGAATGTATATTGGATTTTTGGCACCACTAGCATCTCAGGAGGCCAAAGGAGCTCTTAAAAGCTCCCAAGGATGGAGAGTTAGGCTTTGGTTAGGGGAAGGAGAAGGGTTGAGAGGAGCTTATAGAAGATCAGAGCCCATCCAGCCCATTAGAGGCTTAGCTCTTCCCTTTGCTAGATGAGTGACCTTGAGTCAGTCACTGCCTTGGTCTGAGATTTCCACTACCTACCTCATGGGCATATTAATGAAGAAAGCACTTTTAAAAGCTGCCGGAGAGAAGTGAAATGTTTATGATGAGTGAAGAAATAGGCCCAGAGTGGGGGGAAAGGCTTTTCCAAGGTCATTCCAGCCACTTCCTGGTAGAATTGGGACTAAAACCCAGGTGTCCCGATATCCTAGTTAAGGACTCTCTCTCCTTTCCCTCCTCTACTTTCTCCTATTGTTACTATCTTTCCCTCCTCTTTCCCAAGTGCCCCAGGCCTGAGCAGGCCCTGGGTGCTGTTTGAAAGCTGCCTGGGGCTGCGACTATGCGGCTGGCTTGCACCTGAGCCAGGTCTTGGGGCCTTTTGTCAATTCTCCTGGGTCCCCTTGCTCTGAGCTCTGCTGCCTGGTAACTTCCAGCATAGCACAGAGCTGGCATCCTGAGCAGGAGAAGCTGAACCAGGGCCCCATGGGATTACTGACTCTGAACCAGCTTGGAAAGCTTCCTGACCTAGGTGGGGCCCTGAACCTTCATGGCCCCTCTTCCTCCAGCTATCATCTTGGGTATACTGAGCTGATGTGGGAGGCAAAGAGGTGAGTCCCTTGGGGTAAGGGGAAGAGCCTGAATACCTTGGACAAGACTCTTTCTGGGCTAACTCTTGCCCCTTCCACCTGGAGGGCTTGGAGGGTGTGCAGTAGCACACAGGATGAACGCTAACTAAAGGCAAGAGCTATTTCATCAGGAGACCTGGCTTCAAATCTCAGCTCTCTGTTTGGTGCTAGCTGTGTGACCTCTCCAAATGGTTCAGCCTCTCTGAGCCTGTTTTCCTCACCTGCTACATGCTTCCAATTCTAACCTGCTATGTTCTGAGGTCCTTTGCTGCTCTGAAATAATTCTATAAAATCACTTCTGTCTGAGTTTGTGTGTTCTGCAAAATGAGGGACTTGGATTGGATAATCTATGAGCTCCTTGCCCCTGCTGACATTAGGATATTCTAATCCCCCTGTAGGGAAGAGGAGTGGGAGGGAGAGGCCATTATCTCCCTCTGAGGTTTTCTTTTAATGGTATAAAGTGGTTTGCTTAGGATCTGATCCTCCCTTTCTCCAGGATTTATTTGTTAATCAGCTTTGGCTGGATTAGAGAGAGAACTTTGTGCCCCAGGATTACTGGAACAGAGCTCATCTGAGAAAAAAATCAGAATGTGCATTCATATCTATTCAGTGGAGACTGCAATGCTCTCCCATCCCCTACTCTGCCATTAGCTTTTAGGTTAACTCTCCCATGATATCCTGGCACAGCCATTTGTAGCTCCTGCCTCACCTTGAAAGATTACATAATATCTCACGTTTTCTGAGATCTGCAAAATGTCTTCCATGGAACGACCTCGTGAGACATGTCATGTAAGAACTGGAAGGGACCTTGAAGCCACAAATCCAACTTCCTCTTTTTACAGATTGGGAAACTGAGGCTCAGTGAAATCAAATACTTGTTCAAGGTCACATAAATAATGATAGGATCTATTCAGATAGCATGAGCATTATATTGGAGAGTGTTAAGAGGCGTGAGTAAATAGAATGGGAGTAGGGAGACAAGTTTGAATGCATGATCTCTAAACTCCAAACCTGATTCTCCATCCACAATACTGGGGCTTTGGGAAGAGATCAGGCATCTCTGTTTTATAAATGAAGGAACTGAGCTCCAAGCAGAGAAATTGGTGTGCTTGGTCATAGCAAATGGAATCTAGCTCTTCTGATTTCAAGCCCCTGCTTCTGCTTCATTATCTCTCCTCTAGTTCTCCAGAGACCAGCTCTCCTACTATTAGCTCCTTCTTTTTCTCCCCCAATCCCATCCCAACTTCAGGAGACCGATTCCCCCTGATTCCGAGTCCTTCGAAAGTCTATTCCCTACCCCAAACACCTTCTGGAGATCCTGGGTCTGAACTGATGGACCCTCTGTAACCGACACTAGATGGCATAAGTCTGTTTTTTAGGGGCACACGATATTTAACGGGAGATTTTTGATCAGATTAGGGAATGGAAAAGCAGGGGGTGACTTTAGAACATCAGATCTAGAGAGGAGAATTTAGATCTCATCCAATCAGTCATTTCTCATTTTATAGATGAGAAAACTTAGCCCCATATTCCAGGACTGACTTTCCCGATTTCCCCCAGCTAGCAGCAATGGTTTTTTGAGCCCCATTCCTGATTCCACATCCCATATCACTGACTATATCCCATAGTGCTATGTCATCTTTTGACTTAAGTGATCCAGGATCTCAGGAAGGACATCAGATACTTCTGGGGTCCTTGTACTTCTGTCTGAGGAGCTGGAGGCTCCAAGCAAAGTCCCCATGTGGGAGCACAACTTCTACAGACCCCTCCACAAATGATCCAAGAGAGCTCTCTAGGCTGAGCAGGTGACCTGGTTTCATAGTCCTCCATGGGAGACTGCATAGCGGTCACTTTAAGCAACTTTTTAGTCAGATTCTTATAGGATGGGGGAGGGAGGGACTGAATCTGGTTTCAGAAGGATCCAGGACCAGGCTTGGGGAGGGAGATGTCAGAGATTTGCTCAGTTACTTGTGGCCCTTAAATATTAAACAAATGTGTGAAATACCCACTGTATGCAGAGCTCTGTGCTTGGCACCAGGGGAAATAAAAGTTCTGGTTAAGATCCCTGCTCCCTAGAGTTTACGGTCTGGTAAGAGGCAGGCTGTAGTTTTTGGTTTTTTAATTTGTATCTTTAGTGTCAAGCCCAGTGCCTTGCATCTAGTAGGCACTCAATAAATGTGTATTAGGTTAAGCCATAGGACACACAAATAGTGCCCTTTTCAAGGTTGTCTCTTAGCTGTTCTATGGAAAGAGCCATGGGTTTGGATCTGGGTTCAAATCCTGGTTCTGCAACCTGGGTAAGTTCTTTAACCTTCCTCTGGGTGAGCTGATTCAGTAAAATGAGAGGCATTAAATCTGATGCTTTCTGGGGTCCCTTCTAGCTCTAGCTAATGTTCTTATGATTAGATAGTATCTCCATGTCACCCTGCTGAACTCCTTTGAGCCCCATCTGTCTCTGGGCAGGGGCCCTGCTTTAAAAGCATCCTTCTTCTGTTTCCAGTCTCTCCATAGGCAGGAGGAGGTCTGACCTGTCCTCTAGTCTAACTTCTTTACAGATAAGGAAACTGAGGCTGAGGAAGGTTAAATGAATTTCTTGCCTGAGGCCATAGGAAGCAGCAGAGATCTCTGCTCTCTCTGTCTCCCCTACATCAAATAGCAGAAATCTCTGCTCTCTCTGACTCCCCTACATCCTGTGTCCTCTCAGAGCAAGCTGCACTTGTCTCTCTGTCCTGGACCTAAGGTTTTGTTTCTCCCAGGATGTGGACGGTACTTTTCCCTTCTGACTCCCCCCTGAAACAGCTTCCCTCTCTCCTCTGCTGACTGGGGAGATTCCAAGTGTGCGAGGGCTCTGTGTTTTCTCAAGCATTCAGCCTACAATGCAGGGGACATTCAATCCCTGAACCACTGCTGATCAACCACTGAGAGTCAATTGTATCTTGAGCTGTACCTGTATTCCCTCCCTCCCCGGGACACAATAGCTCTTTTTACCCTCTGGCGCCCTGGCCTGTTCCAGTTCCAGAGATGGAGGGCAGCCCTGCCTATTTATTACCCTCACTGCAAACCCCAGGGAACCAATACTTCAGAATGGGTGGCTAGGAGGGATGGACACATCTTTCCAGCTTCAGCAAGGTCACTGGTGAAAGGACAGCACTGGTCTTCAGGGAAGTATCTATATCAGAGTCAAAACAAAATAGATTTTGGTTACTACCATAGAAGGGCCTGAAGTTAGTCTTTGAAAGTCACTTTATAGATTCTTGTGAGAACTGGACTCAGAGAAGGTGAAGTCTTCTTAGTCTCTTCTCTTGGCAGTGCTTGAGAATGAGAGATCCCTTCCCCAACCTTCCAGCTCCCCATACCTCCTCTGCTTCAGGAGTCTCCCTCCTGCCATATCAACACCTGGGAGGCTCTCCCACGTCAGGAATGGGTTTTTCTCTTCTGCCTCAGAGAATCTCATTGGGGAAAGAGACCTCAAGGGCTAGAATTCTTTCTGTGACATACCCAAGTGGCCATCTAGCTTTTGCTTCTGATACCTCCATTGAGAGGTCTCTAATATACTACCTCCCAAGGATGCGAGATTTTAGGACAGATTTTATCCTTAGGAAGTTTTTCTTTGCATGAAGCCTAAGGCTTCCACCAACAGCTCCTCATTGTGGGGCTAAGCCCATCTAGATCTACTCTCTATGCTCCTTCCTTTTTAGGGTCTACGGGGTAGCAGACATCACAGTGGCCTCTGGCAGTCAGCCACTAGGTTCTGCTACTAACTAGTAGTGTCTTTTCTTTCTCAGGACTTTAGTTACAGATTGAGGGAGTTGGATTGTAGACAACAATCACCTATTAAGTTCCTAGATCATATAAGGATAGGAGCTGAGGAAGGGATGGTTCCTGACCTTGACGAGCTTGTACTTAAAATAGATGAGTTCTCTCAAATGCCAGTCTCCTATGAATCTGATCTAAAAAACAAAGAACAACCAAAAAAATAGGTTTGGATAGGGAGAGTAGTACTGAATTTGGAATCAGAGAACGTGGGTTAGAACCTGAGGCTCTGTGCAAGCCATTTCTTCTTTCAAGTTTCCTCGTGTGTCAAAATAAGGAAGCTGGATTATTGGATCTTTAAGGTCCCTTCTAGCACTAAGAGTTCTGAAATGCCTTAATCCCAGTCATGTTTCTCATCAGCAAGCAGCCCTGGGAAATGGGGGGACAAGTTGGTGAGCCTTTGAATTTAGAAAAGAGATTGCAAGGCTAGACAGAACCACCAGGGGGCAATATGGCACTCTTTGTCTCCATCTTTGGGGTTCTACAAGTGGGGAAATAGAACAAACACTAGGGGGCTTTGAACCCAAGATCCCTTGTCCAGCTGCCCCCCAAATCCTGGTCCTTTTCCCAACTCTCCATAGCTAGCCCAATCCCGCTGAAATTTGTCCTAAATCCCAGGTCACCCCAACCCATCCCAGAGATTAGGCAGTCATTACTTGGGGGTGCTATTCCCCACAGAGGAAACAAGATTCATTCTGCCCAAACTCCCCTAAACACTAGTTTCTCTGAGCTTAGAGAGCTTAACCATTTCTAACTGTGTTATCTATTGAAAACAACCCATAAGAGGGGATTCCAAAATGAGAGTGGAAGCGGGGGGAAGAGTAGGAGGGAAAACCCCGCTCTGGCCAAGCCCCTAACATGGTTCCCTAAATGGAAGGTGGAGAGGAGAGCCAGCCTTCAGGACCCTCCATCTGACAGTATTAACCTAGGGATCCTCTTAGGGCCTGGACGCTTGAGTCCCAAGGAAGGACTCAATGGGAACACGGACTATGTGAAGTCATTGAGACATCCGTTTTTTATCTACAAGGAAATCTGGTCTCTCTGGCTCTTCCTTCCCTGCTTGCAGCACCATTCCCCCCAACCCACCCTCCCTACCCAAGGGGCCATATACTGCGCATGAGGCAGGAGCTGCATCGGCAATAACAGGAAGCTGCCCAGTCCTCCACCCACTGACCCTGCTGACCAGGCCCTAGGGGTTGAGGCCCTGGATGAACTCCAAGATAGGCCCGGGTATCCTGGCTCCCCAGAGCTACTGGGAAGAGGAGGGGATCATTAGAATCCCAGCATTTCAATGCTGGAAAAGACTTTAGGGACAGTTCAGCTTCCTCATTTTACCCAAAACTGAGGTTCACGCGGCGAGTTTGGGGACAAATGGAAGAATCGAATCCCTCTGTCTGCCTTTCTCCCCTTTGCCGTTCCTCCACCCCTCCCACCCCCACAGAGCTGTAGGCCCGGGCGCTAAAGGCTGGGACATCTGGGAGAGAGGTGGCTGTGGAGCATCTGAAGATGCTGAGTCTGAGCCAGAGACCCAAGGGAGCTGACTGCGGGGTTTCCTGTGGCTTGGGCCAAATAGGGCTGGGCGGGCTGGGCCCCCTGGGGTGGCTGATTCAGGCTGAGTCAGGCTACTTGGCATCTTTCATCCTAGGATCTCGGAGCACTTTGCCCACATTTGGAAATGCCCCCCAGGGATTTGAACTCCAAGCCAGGGTCAGGAGCCAGGCTCATGGCACCCTGAACGCTCCCCTTGGGTGTCCCAGGTGTGTATGAGGGAGGAAGGGGCTGTGTTCCTAACAATGGGTTGGCAAACTCTTCCCGTTCTGAAGTCCCCAGTTACACTCCAGCTGGGAGTCAGACTAGAACGGGGAGGGAGGGACGGGGAGGACCTCAGGCTCTTGGCAGGGGTAGCCAGGTCCCCCCACAGCATCACCATAAGAGGAGTAGTTTAAGCGGCACCCTGTCCCCTCCCCCAGCCCCCAGGCCAGAAGGGGAGGGAGGGAAGGGAGACCCAAGTTCCATCCATGGAACATTCCATTCTGACTGTTCAGAGGCAGATATAATCAGCCTGGCATTTACTGAGTAGAGAAGGATGGGGGGGCGGGAGGGGGATCTCTGCAAGGCTTTGGACCCCGGCTCCCAGAGGACTTTCCCTACATGGGGAACAACCCCTCCTTCATGAGGTTCCCCTCCACGTGAGACCCCTCTTCACTCCAAACCCAATTCTAAAGAGGAAGCCGGGAGCCTCGGGACGCCAACGGCTCGGTCCCAGAAATATGAGAACCCCGGACAAGCTGTGATCACTCTCCCTACCCCACCCCCACCCACAAGCCGAGCTGGGCCAAGAAGACCCAGACCTAAGATGAGAGGGGGTGGGGGCGGAGGGCCAAATGCGGCCTCTCTTCCTCCTGTCCCTGCAGCCCTTGGCTAGGGAGATGCCAAGGATGTGAGTGGGGTGTGGAACTCCCCGAGTGTCAGAGATAATTAGGGGTTCATAAAGGATCCCAGCCAGGAATGGGGCAGTGCCATCGGCTCCTCAGTCTGGGAACCGTCCCTGTCAGCTGGGCCGTGGCTGCCTGTCCAGAATGCCTCTGCCAGGAAGTCTTCCCCGAGCGTCCCTCCCCAACCGAGAGCATTCCTTTCACCTGTGTCCCGAGCTCTGGGGCTCTCAGTTGCTGGGCTGCTCCATCTGTCCCTTGATTTCCAAAACAGTGGCGGAGTCTCTGCCTGTGAAATGAATTTCTGTACATTGAGTCCTATTTGCCCTTGACTTTGAACCCCTGGGTTATTCAGAAAATGCTGGGTGCCAGCTTTGGGGTTCTGCCATGTTGTCTCATGGGAAACAAATTGTTTTCATGATATGAGCAAGGAACTTACTGTCACTTCCAGCTTCTGAAAAATGTAAGTGTTAAAGGAAATATAAACTTTCTTGACTATATTAAAAACATCCATCAGGTTAGAATTCAAGGGTCCTCAAACTGCGCCCGTGGGCCAGATGCAGCAGCTGAGGACGTTTATCCCCCTCACCCATGGCTATGAAGTTTCTTTATTTAAAGGTCCACAAAACAAAGTTTTTGTTTTTACTATAGTCCGGCAGTCTGAGGGACAGTGAACTGGCCCCCTATTTAAAAAGTTTGAGGACCCCAATAGTAGAAGATGACTCCAAAAGCTAAATGAGCGAGACATGGGGTCCCTCAGGCCCCTGTAGATCGTTTCACTGAACCTTCCACATCCCCCAGGTTCCTGCTGCAAAGGCTACCTGTCACCCTTCTCCACACGGACCTCCGCTTCCATCACTTGGGCAGACCAGGTTTCAAGGAAATAAAAGGTGGGAGGGACAAGACCCAAGGACAGCCAATCCAAGAATACTCTGGAATAAAAAGGGTACAGGGGTGAAAGAGTGAGAGATAAGCCATTCATCCACAAGGGAATGACTAGGTAAATGATAATCAGATAGTGTATTTAGAGTTAGTTTTCTGATTTGTCGATCCCATAAGGGCAAATTTTACTCATTATGTGCAATCCTATATGCATACATGACTTGGTTAATCTTATTCAGTTATTTCCCCAACTGAGAATCCCCAAATATGGGCTCTAATAGTCCATTCAAGATCATTCAACAAGCCTTTAAATATCTGCTATGTGTCATTATGCTAGGCCCTGGAGGTACGAGGGAGAAAAAAAATAAACCAGCCAGCTCAATCAATAATCAATATTTATTAAATGGTTGGACAGCTAAGTGGCACAATGGATAGAATGGCAGACTCCTAGAGTCAGGCTCATCTTCCTGAGTTTAAATCCAGTCTCAGACACTTAATGGCTGGGTGACCCTGGGCAAATCACTTAAACCCTGTTTGCCTCAGTTTCCCCATTTGTAAAATGAACTGGAGAAGGAAATGGCAAACCATTCGCGTATCTCTGCCAAGAAAGGCCAGATAGGGCGGTGACCTGGACTAACCCCCTTATTTAACAGGTAAGGAAACAGGCTCAGAAAAGGGACATGATTTGCCAAGTTCACAAGGTAATCAACGGCCAAAGTGAGAGAAGTATCCAGGTCTCCTGACTCCAAGAAGAGGATCTTTGTTTTGTTCCACCCTCTCTATAGAATGGCTGTGAGAGGGTGCCTTTGTGTTTTGTGTGTGAATGGGGAGGACTATGAGTGAAGCTAATGAGATTTCCCCCGTGGGACCAGGAAAATTCAGTGGAGCTGTTGGGCCTTCCCTCCCCAGTGGGTCTTACACCCCCCCCCCAACTCAAGGGCAGGGCCTTACTTAGGGAAGGGGAGAGCTCAGGCCTGTCCCTTCTCTGCTGGGATAGTGGAAGCAGTTCTTACTCATCCCTGGGTTATTCAGAAAATGCTGGGTGCCAGCTTTGGTTCTGCCCAGCTGAGGAGGAGGGAGAGGAGGGAAGCACCAGTGGTGGAGAAGGGATGGGGAGGAAAGGCCCAGGAGCTTTGTTATTTCTTTAGCCTTAGCGCTGCAATCTTGGCTGATAGCTTTCTCCTCTCAGCCCGTTTTTGCTTCTGTAAAAGAAGGAGCTTGATCTTTAAGGAGGCCCCTCCCAGCTTGGCCATTCTGTGATCTAAGGGCCTTCCCAACTCTGACCTTCTATGCTTTAAGTGCCTTCCCAGCAACATTATATGTTTCCAAGTCCCTCCTAGCTCTGACATTCTATATCCTAAAGTGTTTTTAGAACATAGTTTGTTTTTTATAGTTTTTTCTTTTTTAGTGAAATTAGTAATTTAGTAAATTAGTTAAGAAATAAAAATTATGGTAAAAAAGATTTTTTAAACTAATCTGCCTATTCCCTTCCCCTACTTCATTAAGCAAATTAAAAAAAAAAAAATTAGTCCTCTAGGCATACATTCTTCAGGAAAAACAAATTCCCACCTTGGCCATGTCCAAATGTATATTTCTTTCTGAATTTTAAGTTCATGTCCTCTCTCTCTGGAGCTGAATACCATGTGTTTCCTCTTCTTTTGGACTAGTAGTTTACATTGAATTAATTAGAATTCTAAAGTCTTTCACAATTGTTTTTCTTGATAATGTTTTTATCATTGTATAAATCGTTCTTCTAGTTCTGCTCACTTCACTCTCGATCAGTTCACAGATACTTTCTGAATTTCCTCTGAAAGTGTCCATGTCATCATTTCTTATGATTGGATAATATTCCATTTCAGTCACATACAATTTGATTAATCATTCTCCCAGAGGAAAATACTTGCTTGGTTTCCAGTTTTTGCTTTCCATGAAAACAGCTACTGTAAATACTTTTGTATATATGGAAGTTTTTCTTCTTTGTGGGGAGGTAGAATGGTATAGCTGGGTCAAAGGATATGCAGTTTTGTAAGCTTTGGGCGTAGTTCGCAATTGTTTTCCAGGATGATTGGGCCAATTCACAGCTCCAGGAACAATGCATTAGTGTGTCTGTTTTCCCACAGTCCTTCCAACATTTGTCATTTTTCTCTTCTGTCATCTTTGTTGGTCTGATAGGGCTGAGACGGAACCTCAGAGTTATTTTGACTTACATTTCTCTAATTATTAGTGATTTAGAGCATTTTTCCCCCAGATGGTTGTTGATAGCTTTGATGTCTTTCTTTGAAAATTGCCTTTCACATTTTTTGACCATTTATCCATTAGGAAATGGCTCTTAGTCATAAGTCTGAATCAGTTCCTTATATATCTTAGTTATGAGACCTTTATCAGAGAAACATTCTTCAAAGATTTTTTCCCCTAGTTACCTAAATAAGCACTTTTTGTTTATTGTGTGTCAGACACTGTGCTCAGGCTGGGATACAAAGAACAAAAAGAGTTCCTGTCCTCAAGGGGTGAGATTCTAATGGGGGAGACATGTCAACAGCTAGGTACAGATTAGATACCTACTGAGTAGAAGAAAGGGAATCTCACAGTAGGTAGTAGAAGGTGTGGACAGGAGTAAAAATAGATTACTGGAAGGCCAGTGTTCCTGGATTGTAGAAGGTATAGACAGGAGTAAAGCAAGAAGGGGAGAAGGGAAGGGCCAATGTTGTTAAGAACTTTAAATGTGAACTAGAGGATTCTATATCTTATCTCATGGTCATAGGGACCTACTAGGGAGATTAGATGGGGGCGGGGGAGAGGGGAATACTAACTTTGATTGATGGTTGGAGGATGGGTTTGTAATAAGGAGTGATTTGAGTCAAGGAGACTAATTAAGCCAGTAAAATAGTTCATGCAAGAGGTGCTGAGGGCCTGAACCAGCGTAGTGTGTGTGTATGTGTGTGTGTGTGTGTGTGTGTGTGTGTAGAATGAGACGTTGCCATTTAGTAATTTTTCAATGGTGTCTGACTCTTCATACTCCCCTTTGGGGTTTTCTTGGTAAAGATACTGGAGTGGTCTGTCCTTTCCTTCTCGGCACATTTTGCAGATAAAGAAACAGAGGCAAATAAGGTTAAATGACTCACCCAGGGTCACGTAGCTAGGAAGTCCTGATGAAGAATTTAAACTCAGGTCCTCCTGACTCCAGGGCTGACCCTTTAGCCACTATTCCCCTTAGCTGCCCCAAGAATAAGACATGGAGAGAGTTACTCTAAAGGTAGAAATGAGAAGTTTGGGGAATGGATAGGATATTAAAGATGAAAGTTCAGTAGTGGGGCCTGATCTCATACTTGATATTCTGGTTCTAAGAACCCTCCTAGCTCTAATATTCCGTGTTCTAAGGGCCCTCCCAGCTCTGACCTCCTGGGTTCTAAGGCCCCTCCCAGCTCTGACAGCCTGGGTTCTAAAAGCCCCTCCCAGCTCTGACCTCCTGGGTTCTAAAAGCCCCTCCCATCTCTGACAGCCTGGGTTCTAAGGCCCCTCCCAGCTCTGATCTCCTGGGTTCTAAAGGCCCTCCCAGCTCTGACCTCCTGGGTTCTAAGGCCCCTCCCAGCTCTGACAGCCTGGGTTCTAAAAGCCCCTCCGAGCTCTGACCTCCTGGGTTCTAAGGCCCCTCCCAGCTCTGACCTCCTGGGTTCTAAAGGCCCTTCCAGCTCTGACCTCCTGGGTTCTAAAGGCCCTCCCAGCTGTGACCTCCTGGGTTCTAAGGCCCCTCCCAGCTCTGACCTCCTGGGTTCTAAGGCCCCTCCCAGCTGTGACCTCCTGGGTTCTAAAGGCCCTCCCAGCTCTGACCTCCTGGGTTCTAAGGCCCCTCCCAGCTCTGACCTCCTGGGTTCTAAAGGCCCTCCCAGCTCTGACCTCCTGGGTTCTAAGGCCCCTCCCAGCTCTGACCTCCTGGGTTCTAAAGGCCCTCCCAGCTCTGACCTCCTGGGTTCTAAGGCCCCTCCCAGCTCTGACCTCCTGGGTTCTAAGGCCCCTCCCAGCTGTGACCTCCTGGGTTCTAAAGGCCCTCCCAGCTGTGACCTCCTGGGTTCTAAGGCCCCTCCCAGCTCTGACCTCCTGGGTTCTAAAGGCCCTCCCAGCTCTGACCTCCTGGGTTCTAAGGCCCCTCCCAGCTCTGACCTCCTGGGTTCTAAAGGCCCTCCCAGCTCTGACCTCCTGGGTTCTAAGGCCCCTCCCAGCTGTGACCTCCTGGGTTCTAAAGGCCCTCCCAGCTCTGACCTCCTGGGTTCTAAGGCCCCTCCCAGCTGTGACCTCCTGGGTTCTAAGGGCCCTCCCAGCTCTGACATCCTGGGTTCTAAGGGCCCTCCCAGCTCTGACAGCTCATGTTCCAAGGCCGCCCCTTCCCCCCCCCCCCAACTCTGATATTCTCTCTTCTAAGGTTCATTCTGATTGTGACATTAATGATGTTTTCTATAGGTCAGTCATCCATCAGACCCTTCGCCTCCTTCCTGGTGTATTGAACCCAACTAGTTTAGCCACTGAACTCAACTAGGCTGGTTCAGAAAGACACCCAGATACTCCTCCCTTCCCCTTTGCTCCAGAAAGAGTAGACCACAATCATTGCTCTCTCTTCAGATTTTCATTTTTCCTGTCTCTGCTCTACCAAGCTGGGCAGGTCTCCCTTGGGTGTAACAACAAACATTCTTACTATCTGTCCCAAGGTATGTGAAGATAAAAATCAGCCATCCAGTGGATAAGAAAATTCCTTCCAGGCCTTCTCGTGACCCCAGGAGGGGGCTGGGGATCAAGTTTCAATTTGTGCCCAGGGCTCTGGGGAACCTGGGGCTGCTGCTCCTATGGTCACCTGCTCTCCCACTTCAACTCCTCTTAGCCTGTGCTTCTGCCCACACACCCTAAGGAACAAGACCTAGAGGCTTCCTTGTTCCCCTCCCAGGATATATGTCCTCCATCCAGATGAGGTGGAGTCTCTGAAGGGAGAGGCAGAGGCCTCTTGGAAGGCAGGGGCTATCTCTTCTTTCTGCCTATTGAAAACTGCTATGGATTTGGAGGCTGGAGACTTGTGTTTGTCGCTTGGCTCTGCTTTCTACAGGTTACCTATGTGATCTTAAGCCTCAGTTTCCCCATCTGTAAAATGAGATTGTTGGACTTAATCCCATTTTAATCCATCTCCTGAAAACATCCAAGGTTTTTTCCCATAATGTGTCCAGAATACCCTGGAGAACTGAATACACTTGAGGACTAATAGTCCCACAGAGGAAAGATGGGAAATAGAAAAGAAAATCTTCCAGGTTAAACACCTGGAGCCAACTATAAACGACAACAGCAACATGAATAGCAACAGTAATAATAATGACAATGATAAACCATTTCATAACTTACCCTCAGATTGACAAGCTTTTTTTTTTCCACGATAAGCCTGTGAGGTAGGCAGTGTAAGTATCATTTCCTCCACTTTATAGTTATCTAAGGCTCAGAAAGGCTTAAGCATCAAGAGCATCAGCTAAGAGTGCAGGCTACAACGGGCATTTGCAGAGTTCAGCTCCCTGGGAGAAGAAGAAGGAGATTGAGTGCCCTGCTGAGGGCAATGAGGGTAGGGCTGCCACTTGGAGAGTCCCATAGAGTTTAATTTGGACCCACCTCCTAATGGGTTCCTGTCCTCCTTCCTAAATCCTCCACCTTATTCAGGAGAGGGAATGAGGTGGGGTTCTTGGCTGGGGACTCCTGGAAGATTCTGTCTGGACTGAAGTGAAGGGGAAAGCTGAAGGTTTAGGGAAGGAGGAGGAATTACCATTTATATAAAATGCCTAAGCATCTTACAAATAAGGGCCAGCTGGGAATGAGAGGCTTGGATGGCGATAGGGAGACACAGGCTGAGCTCCTGCCTTTCTCCCTTAAGTTTAAGGCATACAGGAGTTTTGCAAATAATCTAGCATTAGTTTGCATATGTAAATTAGGTTGCCTGTCTCTTGTCCTTACTCTTGGAGTGATCCATCACATCTTCATTAACATTATCATCATTAGAGTCAGAAGACCTGAGACCTCAATTCTTGTACTTGCTCTTAGATCTTATCTCAGAGCTAGAAAGAACCTAAGATCATTTAATACTATCCCATTTTCTTAAATTGAATTGAAATTTGCTTCCTTGTAATTTTATTTATGTCAATTCATTCAATAAATAAATGTTAAGTGTCTCCCATAGCTGGCAGATGTTCCATCTTAGCCTCGGCCTTTGACACAAATAATGAGAAAAATGACCATAATATAAGTGGTAAAAGTTGTGGCTTGACCCTCCATTCTCCACGAGGATCATCCCAGGAGATGTCTTGACTTGTGCGTGAATGAGATTTAAAGGAGGCAGAGTTGTACAAAGTCATCCCCTTCAGTCTTTCCTCCAGTGTTGGAATTCCAGTGGCAGGGCAAAATCAGGATGATGGGTGATGGTCCGACTCTAAGTGCTATAAAGCTCCTTAGAGCCTATTTTGCCTTCTCCATGGCCATTGGGACAAAATGTTCTCATCTGCCCATTCTGCCAAGGGAAGTCTTCATATGTTCATTGACGGGGCCTGTTGGTTACCCTCATCTGCTGAGCTGGTTTATTACAGGGTGATCTGCTTGCTATAGTTTCTTGAAAGTTTGGGCAAAATGTTCTATTCCCCAGCCTCCCTCCTTTATTTTCTCTCTTTATTTTCTTTATTTATTATAAATAAATTAGAGTGTTAGGATGTTATGTACAAGTTATATATACAGCAGCATATATATTTAAAAGTCTCTTTAATGTAACTTCCTAAGTCTTCTCTTCTTCATTCTAAACATTCCCAGGTCCTTCAAATGATCCTTTAATTCATGGCTTCTTAAAACTTTTTTCACTCACCTGAGAAATTTTTACATGACCCTGGGTATATAGGTATATAATATAAGGATACAAATCATTTATTGATGATAAATCATAATTTCCCAAGTCCTACATTCAGTGACAAAACCCTATATGGGGTCTTGAACCACAATTTAAGAAGCTGGGCTTTCGATGGCCTGTTCTCCAGGCCTCTCACCCTCCTGGATGATCTCTTCTGGACTGAAGGAAAGTTGGTTTTCACAAATCAAATGTAAAGTCCTTGAAAACAAAGAGTGAATCTTTCTTGGTCTCTCTTTCTCCAGAACACAGCCCTGGGCTACCTTTTGCATCCCCACTATCCATCACAATATGGCACCCAGAACTATATCCAGTCTTTTAGATGGAACCTCACCACAGAGATCGACACTGAGATATAGAGAGAGGCAGAAGGCAACATCTCAGCAGAGAAAGGTTGTTGCCATCTCTGCCCTTCCTCCCCACCACTGGTGCATGATGGCCCATTCATAGGCCATAGGATGAGAAGTGGGGATGCTAGTGAACAATGCATTAGGTCCTAAAAGCCCAATAAGTGTTTAACACAGAGATACAAGGTCAGAGATACAGAACTAACCATACAAATGAATGAAAAGCACCTATGTGTCAGGTACTGAGGAGACAAATCCAAAAGGGGTTTGGGAAACCCAAGGGTGGCACCCCAATGCCCATCAGGCCCACATTGCCAGGAGCATCTCGTAGGGGAGTCCTGAACTGTTCTTCCCCATTCACCTGCCCCCAATCTCCTGGCTCCCTGGGGAACTAAACAGAGCCGAGGGCCTCATGGCCTGGGATCAGGGCTCATTAGCCAAGCTGCTGACGCCAATGCTGACTGATCGACTTGGGCTCCTGGCCTGGCCTGGGCTCAGAGTCAGAGATGTTCTTCCCATGAGGCTGTTTTCTAAATATATTGGCCAATGAACTATGCCAGAGGAACTGTTGGAGCTCAGAGCAGAGACAGACGGAGCTAGACAGGAGCTAGCTTTGTGCAGTAGGCACCCTATGCTCTACAGAGGGGGATGCTCCCATGCCCCCAACCCTGTGGTCATAGAAAATTGACAGTTTGGGGCAGCTATGTGGGGCAGTGGTTAGAGCACCAGCTCTGAGGTCAGGGGGGCCTCAGTTCAAATCTGCCCTCATACACTTAACACTTCTTGCTGTGTGATTCTGGGCAAGTCACTTATCCCCAATTGCCTCAGAGAAAGAAAGAAAGAAGGAAAGAAGAAAAGAAGGAAGGAAGGAAGAGAGAGAGAGAGAGAGAGAGAGAGAGAGAGAGAGAGAGAGAGAGAGAGAGAGAGAGAAAGAAAGAAAGAAAGAAAGAAAGAAAGAAAGAAAGAAAGAAGAAAAGAAGAAAGAAAGAAAGAAAGAAAGAAAGAAAGAAAGAAAGAAAGAAAGAAAGAAAGAAAGAAAGAATCAACAGCTTCTAAGGTTTCCATTTCTCTCTTGGGGTCTACCACAGTGCCAGTTGTTTACTATTGATTGAATGAATGTCATGTGTTAGGATGTTATGTACAAGTTATATATACAGCAGCAAATGTATGAATAAATGGAAAGCACTTAAACACATTGTATCAGGCACTGTGCTAAGCTCTAGGGTTCCAAATATAAAAGAAGATAATCACTGCTCTTAAGAAACTTACACATGTATCTATATTGGATTTACATATATATATTTCCCATGTTTAACATATATTGGATTATTTGCTATCTAGGGGAGGGTGTGGAGGGAAGGGGAAGGAATTGGAACACAAGGTTTTGCAAGGCTCAGTGGTGAAAAATGATCCTTGCATATGTTTTAAAAATAAAAAAGTTTTGCAATGGATAGAGAGCCCTAGTCCTGAAGTCAGAAGGACCTGAGTTCAAATCTGATCTCAGACACTGAACACTTCCTGGTTGTAGACCCTGGGCAAGTCACTTAACCCCAATTGCCTCAGGAAAAAAAAAATAAAATAAAAAGCTTCAAATATATATTAGTGGTATATATAAAATAACCACAAAATTCATATGAAAGAACAAAAAATCGAGAATCTCAAGGGAATTAATGAAAAAAAAATCAAATGATGGTGGCCTAGTTGTACCTGATCTCAAACTATATTATAAAGCAGCAGTCACCAAAACCATATGGTATTGGCTAAGAAATAGATTAGTTGATCAGTGGAATAGATTAGGTTCACAAGACACAATAGTCAACCATAGCAATCTAGTGTTTGACAAACCCAAAGATCCTAACTTTTGGGATAAGAATTCATTATTTGACAAAAACTGCTGGGATAACTGGAAATTAGTATGGCAGAAATTAGGCATGGACCCATACTTAACACCATATACCAAGATAAGATCAAAATGAGTCCATGATTTAGGCATAAAGAACGAGATTATAAATAAATTAGAGGAACATAGGATAGTTTATCTCTCAGACTTGTGGAGGAGAAAGAAATTTGTGACCAAAGATGAACTAGAGCCCATTACTGATCACAAAATAGAAAATTTTGATTACATCAAATTAAAAGGCCTTTGTACAAATAAAGCTAATGCAAACAAGATTAGAAGGGAAGCAACAAACTGGGAAAACATCTTTACAGTTAAAGGTTCTGATAAAGGCCTCATTTCCAAAATATATAGAGAACTGACTCAAATTTATAAGAAATCAAGCCATTCTCCAATTGATAAATGGTCAAAGGATAGGAACAGACAATTTTCAGATGATTAAAATGAAACTATTTCCACTCATATGAAAGAGTTCCAAATCACTATTGATCAGAGAAATGCAAATTAAGACAACTCTGAGATACCACTACACACCTGTCAGATTGGCTAAGATAACAGGAAAAAATAATGATGAATGTTGGAGGGGATGTGGGAAAATTGGGACACTGATGCATTGTTGGTGGAGTTGTGAACGAATCCAACCATTCTGGAGAGCAATCTGTAATTATGCCCAAACTGTGCATACCCTTTGATCCAGCAGTGCTACTACTGGGCTTATATCCCAAAGAAATACTAAAGAAGGGAAAGGAACCTGTATGTGCCAAAATGTTTGTGGCAGCCCTGTTTGTAGTGGCTAGAAACTGGAAAATGAATGGATGCCCATCAATTGGAGAATGGCTGGGTAAACTGTGGTATATGAATGTTATGGAATATTATTGTTCTGTTAGAAATGACCAGCAGGATGAATACAGAGAGGCTTGGAGAGACTTACATGAACTGATGCTGAGTGAAATGAGCAGAACCAAGAGATCATTATATGCCTCAACAACGATCCTGTATGAGGATGTATTCTGATGGAAGTGGATCTCTTCGATAAAGAGAAGATCTAACTCACTTTCAATTGATCAAGGATGGACAGAAGCAGCTACACCCAAAGAAAGAACACTGGGAGATGAATATAAACTGCTTGCATTTTTGTTTTTCTTCCCAGGTTATTTCTACCTTCTGTATCTAAGATATACTATGGCATATTTAACATGTATAGGACTGGTTCTGCACACATATATTGTATCTAGGATATACTGTAACCTATTCAACATGTAAAGGATTGCTTGCTATCTGGGGGAGGGGGTGGAGGGAGGGAGGGGAAAAATTGGAACAGAAGTTAGTGCAAGGGATAATGTTGTAAAAAATTACCCTGGCATGGGTTCTGTCAATAAAAAGTTATTTAAAAAAATAATATATATATGTATATTTGAAGTAGGGAGATAAAACAGCATAAGGGGAATAGTGATCAGAGAAGAAATTTTGGTGTAGGGTGTCACAGGGCAGGAGGGCATAAATATTTATTAAGCACCGACCATGTGCCAAGCAGTGTGCTAAGCAGCTTACAAACTCTATGTCATTTGACTCTCATGACAACCCTGAAAGGGAGGTGCTGTTATCTCTATTTTGTAATTGAGGAAACTGAGGCAGAGGGCAGTGAAATGATTTGTCCACATCTAGTAAGTGTCTGAGCTGGATTTGAAATCAGCTTCCTGACACTATCTAGTGCTATATCTAGAGATAGGAATATCTGCCTCTCTCTTTGGTGACAAACTCCTATTTTTTTTAAATTATAGTGAATTTATTTATTTTTAATACACATTGCTTTATGAATCATTTTGGGAGAAAAAAATCAGAACAAAAGGGAAAAACCATGGGAGAGAGGAAAAAAACCAGAAAAAAAGAGGTATGTATTGACTTATATTCAATCTCCATAGTTCTTTTTCTGGATGCAGATGGCATTTTCTGTCCAAAGTCTACTGGGATTGCTTTGGATCACTGAACTACTTAAAAGAATCAAGCCTTTCATAGTTGATCATAACACTTTCTTGCTGTTATTATATACAATGTTTTCCTGGTTCTGCTTGTTTCCCTCACTATCGGTTCATGTAAATCTTTCCAGGCTCTTCTATAGTCAACTTGTTCATCATTTTTTAATATAACAAACTCCCATTTTTATAGCACTATGATTTAGTTGGCAGCTACATGGCATAGTAGAAAGAGTGCTGTACCTGAGTTCTAATCTAACCTCCCATTCTTATTGTGTCACCCTGGGCAATTCATTTCACCTATACCTCAGTTTCCTAAATATAAAAGAGATAATAATAATAGTAACTATCTTATTATTGTGAGATACTATTTATAAAGTGTTTAGCACAGTGCCTGGTACATAATGGGTGTTTACTAAATGCTTGATTTCCACTATTAATCAGAGAAATGCAAATTAAGACAACTCTGAGATACCACTACATACCTGTCAGACTGGCTATGACGGCAGGAAAAGATAATGACAAATATTGGAGGGGATGTGGGGAAACTGGAACACTAATATATTAGTTGGTGGAACTATGAACAGATCCAACCATCTGGAGAGTAATTTGGAACTATGCCCAAAGGGCTAGTAAATTGTGCAGACCCTTTGACCCAGCAGTGTTACTACTGGGTTTATATCCCAAAGATATTTTAAAGGAGGGGAAAGGACCTATATGTACAAGAATGTTTATGGCAGCCTTTTGGCAAGAAACTGATAACTGAATGGAGAATGGCTGAATAAGTTATGATGTATGAATATTATGGAATATTATTATTCTATAAGAAATGATTGACAGGTGATTTCAGAAAGGCCTGGAGAGACTGACATGAACTGATGCCGAGTGAAATGAGCAGAATAAGGAGATCATTGTACACAGCAACAAGAAGATTATACGATGATCAATTCTGATGGACATGGCTCTCGTCAACAATGGGGTGATTCAGGCCAGTTCTAATGACTTGTGATGAAGAGAGCCATATGTGGGAACTGCATGTGGTTCACAACATAACATTCTCACTCTGTAATTGTTTGCTTGCATTTTATTTTCTTTCCCATTTTTTCCCCTCTTTGGTTTGATTTTTCTTGTGCAGCAAGATAATTGTATCAATATGTGTGCATATATTGGATTTAACATATATTTCTACCATGTTTAACATAAAAACCAATAAATAAACGCTTGATTTCTTCCATTCTCCTAGCTCTGACATTCTCTAAAGCCTTCTTCAGTCCTGACCTTTTGTGTATTAAGGGTCCCTTTTAAGGCTCTGACATTCAGCCAATTAGCACCAACTGGCAGGGGCAGTTACATGCTGCTGGAGAAACAGTGTCACAGATATAAATAAGGTCTACAGTGTTTTCTGTTGCTCAGCATAGTCTCCACATGCCTCATCCCAATTTGGGGATACTGCCCGTCATCCCCTTGCACACTCATTCGTACACCCATAAATAAAGCCTTGTGTACACACATCGATCCCTTCCCCAGGGCAGCACAGTCATATCCAACCACTCCGGGCTGAATTTACTTCCGGGAGCAGAGCTATTCATCGACATCAATGTATATATAAATGTATGCATGTGCCTGGGGTATGCACACATATACACATACATAGCTCAATGGTTCATATAAGATCAAGGAAAGTGGGTGAAGAAGCAGAGACAGAGTATTCTAGGGAAAGCTGAGAGAATGAGAGCATTTCTCCTAGGGACATCAAGGAAGCTTCCTAGAGGAGGTGATATTTAAACTGAGCCTTGAAGGATGCAAAAGTAGTAGATGGGGGTATAGGAGGATGTTCCAGGTGTAGGGAGAAATCTGAGCAGAGAAAGTTCAGGCGTTGTCAGCGTTGGGGTAGCCGGGGAATAATAGGAGAAAAGACTGGAAAAGCTAGCGATGACAGTACTTTAGGTGCCTTTTGGTAGTTGGGAGCCAGTGAAGATTCTTGAGCAAAGGAGTCAGAACTGCATTCAGATTCACCGGGCTACCTAGATAAGGATGGATGTGAAAGGGGAAGGACTTGAGGCAGAGAAACTGGTTGGAAAGGAGAATCTGAACTGCTCTGTAGCCTTCCCTTTATCCCATCACTAACATTAAGGAGGCCCATTAGTGGGCTTGGGTCCAGCAAGTGTCCCCTGAAGTGAGCAGGAGGGAAGGAAGATGGACTGAGGGAGATAACTTTTGGTTAGACCGGAGCAGGCGGGCTGCCAAGACTCCTGTGTCCTGACTCACCTGCTCACTGCCTGGCTTTTTCTACATCAAACTCACCACTTCAGAGGCTCCTAATGAGGGTGAATAAGTTAAGAGCTTTTGAGATTCTGGATGAAAGGGACTTTGGTAAACAGCAGCTGGTATTGTCATAGCGACAGGGCCTGCGAGCGCCTCGGGGTGATGACCTCTCCCTTCCAGGGCTCAGTGGCCACCCCCAGTCATTACATACTTTTGGATGGGCTCCATGCTAGGTTTAAAGATGCCTTTGTGTTGCTGACAGGGACTTAGCCCAGAGAATGAGGTGGGCAACGACCCAGGGCCAGGAGCTGTCTGCTCCTATCCTTTTGCTCATAATCCTGTGTCAGCACTGACGTAGGCAGGCCCAGGGCCAATGCCCAGGGGAGCTGGGTAACCAAACTGGCTTTTTTTTTTCCATGGAGGTTGTATTTCCCAATAGGCCCAGGTCTCTCATATTTACATTATCCTCCCACCCCATTCACCCCTGGGCAAGAATTGGCTGCTCATGGACCTACAAAGGCAGAGGGTGCAGAAGCACGAGTAGAAGCACTCGGGGCTAAGCATGGGTTCAAAGGCCCAGCTGAGGCTCACTGGACTATGTGACCTTTGCACCAATTTCCTAACATTTCAGAGCCTAGAAAGTTCAGGTTTCACTCAAAAGGAAACCCAACTGGAGCCAGCTAAAAGGAGAAAGCACTGCCTGGGAAGGTAGCCTTCGCTTCCCTGAAGGCTTTCCAAGCTCAGCTGGCCTCCTGTTGGGAACCCAGGTTATCTCTTCCCCAGAGACTTCTGCCTGCCTCGGAGGTCAAGGCCTCCAGGCCAGAACCGGCCCGATTTACACCTAGGATGGGGTTGTCTTGCCTAGATCCCCTTCCCACCTTCTGCCCCATCCAATGACCTTGAGCAGGTACTTTATACAACTGCCATAGTTAAAGGATGACCCTCTCCTGCCCTCCAGTCCCCAGTCGAGTTAAAATACAAGGCCTAGAATAGGATTTGGGTGGGCTCTGCTCCCCCCCCCCACTCACCCCGAGACAGAGCACACGGATTCCAGATAGAGAAAATAGAAACTTTATTATTTTATTTCATGAGAGGTTCGTGGGTTCAGTAGTCCTGCTGTCTCTCCCTCCCACACCTGAGACCCCTCAGACAGTTCTAAACTGGAACTCCAGATTCCCTCCTTCCTTAATGACCTCCCCCCTCAAGAACACCTAGCACCCAGAGGTGGGGGAGTTGGGCTCCTGAGGGAAGGGGTATACCCAGAGTTAGTTGGCACCTTCCCAGCTCCACCCCCTCTCAGGGTCTAATTGGCCTGATGTCCTATCCCAGGGTCACTTACCAGGGCCACCCTCTTCCCTTCAGGAGTGGCGAGTGTTTGGGCTTCTAAGGAATAAAGTGGGACCTTCATAGCCCCTTCTACTTCAGGGAATAAGTCACGCCTAAGAGTCTGGAGAAAACGATTCAAATCTGGGAGGGGGAGATGAAAAGGAAGGACCCCCCCCCCCAATCACCCTTGGGAAAGTACCATCCCCTATAGCTCCAAACAAACCACTCATTGCGGGGTCAAGGCTTGGCTCTTGAGGGAGAAATCTTTACAATCTAAGACCTAACTCCGCTGGGGAGTAAAACACTGGAGTTCACAGGGAGATTTGGAGTAGCTAGGGTGGGGGGGAGGGGGGCTCCTTATCCAAGCACCCCTCCCTTTCCCCACCACAGTGAACAAAAACAATCAAAAACGCCAAGACTGGGACCGGCCCCTCCCCAAGGAGGGGGCGCATCGAGATGTTGAGTAGTTTCCAGGTGTCCCATCCCCCTGGGTTTGGGTTGGTATGTCATCCTGCTCATTTTACACATGAGAAGCTGAGGCAGACGGGGCCAAGTGACGTCACACAGCTAGGAGGCTTCCGAGTCCGGATCTGGCACCGAGGTACCCGGCTGCCCCAGCCTGCAAATAACCCTTTCCTCCCCAGCTCACCGTCTCTATCCAGTTTTCCTGCGGTCAGGTCTTCCTCGAGGGGAATGCTGGGGGAGGAGGAAATCCAGGCTGCCAGTGCAGGTATCACGGGGTATCGTTTGGCTTTAGGCTGGGCTGGCGCGATGCCATCCCCGGCCCCCCTAACTCAAGTACTAGATGGCCAAATCCGCCCAGGTGGCCAGCTCCCCGTGGCTCCGGACCCCCCAATGTCCGAGTTCTTTCCTTTCTTTCCAGGCTAGTGGTGGCCCAGCTGGGCCCTAGGCAGTGAGAGGTCCTCGTCAAGGCCGATGAGGAGGATGACCCGGGGAAGCTTAGAAATGCGGCTCCTCTCCCGAGAATCCCCTCCCCCCTAGTCTTGGCCACACGCGTATCAGCCCCAAATCTGCGGCCCCGCCCCCCGTTCCTCAGGCTCCGCCCTGGCCTCTTGCTGTTCCCCCCACACTCCATGCGTGGAGGGAGGCGGCCCCTTCGGAGGCGGCAGTTTGTTCTCCTGGAGGTTTTCTGCCACGCAAGGAATGGAGTCCTGGGAACGGCTCCCTCCATCCCCCAAGGCCGTGGCCCCGACCCCCTCTAGGCTGGACTCGATCACTAACAAGCCCTCAGACACCCCAACCCACACCCCCTCCCTCAACCCAACAGCAAATCGTCCGTCTAACAGAGCCAGAGCCTGGCGCGGCCGCGGACCCCCGGCGCAGGTCCCGCGGCGAGGACGGCCCCGCCCCCCCTCAGCTCAGCTGCAAGGCAGCCACGTGGGGTAGGAGGAGTGGGCGCAGGCCAGCAGAGGCTGCAGGGGGGTCACGTAGTAGTTGAGGGCGGGGGCGGCCCCGTCGCCGCCGGGGTAGGAAGCGGGCGGGTAGTGCCAGGCCAGGGCGGCGCCGCCCACGAGGCCCTGCTCGGCCAGCGCCCGCAGGGCCAGCATGGCGATGAGGTCCAGCGTCTGGCGGCGCTCGTGGCCCATGAGGCAGACGGTGCTCTCGTTCACCACGCGGTGCAGGGTCACCAGGCAGGCGTAGGAGGCGGGCCCCGTGCCCCCGCCGAAGTGCGCCTGCAGGTAGCGCTCCAGCTTGCGCCTCTGCTCCCCCAAGTCCGGAAAGTCGATGAAGAAGCGCGAGCACATGTAGCGCTGCAGCGCCTGGGTGTCGGTGCCGGGGCAGGGCCGGAAGCCGCGCACCAGCAGGTGGCAGTACTTGAGCAGGCCCCCGCCCCGGATCTCCTCGGGATTGTGGGTGGCGATCAGCCGGCGCCTCAGGTGCTCCAGAGCCTCCTCGAAGTCCCCGTACAGGCTCTCGCCCGTCACCGAGGGGTGGAAGGCCTGCGACATGGGGGTGGACGAGCACTGGCCGTACAGGAGCATCGAGTCCAGGATGATCTGGAAAGAGTCCACGCTGAACTCAAACTGGCGCCGCAGGCGGTCCACGAACTTCAGCTCCACGTTCTTGCCGCTGTTGTTGGACAGGGAGATGAGGCTCCAGCGGTCGGCGTCCGTGCTCACCTTGACCAGCTTCTGCACGTAGGCCTCGGTCAGCGTCTGCGGCGTGATCTTGGTCCGGTTCACGCAGGCCGGGAGCAGGTCTAGGAGGCAGTCCAGAACCACGTCCCGCACCAGCTGGAAGGCGGCCTCGTCCTGCAGGTCCACGCGGAAGATGAGGTCCACGTCCTTGTAGCCCAGGCCGTTATCCTGGTGCAGGACGTGGCTGGCAGCCGAGCCGTTGAGGCGGACGCTGTGGACGTGGACCTTCAGCTGCTCCAGGCGGCTACGGACCTCCTGCAGAGGAGAGAGAGAGTGAGAGCAGGAACACAACTGTCTGGGGGTCCTCAAAACCAACCCCGCTGCTTGGGGGGCACCACTTGGCAGGGGAAGGCCGGAGGGTAAATGGGGATGAATGTGCAGCACAGGAGACTCTCTGAGTCTCTCCCATCCACTGGCCATAAAGCAGCTTAGACTGCAGGGCCCTGAACATTGCTGGGGTTCAGCAAGGAAAAAACGGAACCTGGTGAGACCTTGGGCAAACCACTGACTGCCTGGGGCTCTGTTTCCCTTTCTGGAAAATGGGTCCAAACAAGAGCCCCATCCCGCGGATTGTAGTGAGGATGAAGTGAACTCCTGTGTATAAGGCCCTCCGTAAGGCATCCAGCCAGTCCCATTTCAGTAATCCTTAGTTCTATAAAAGGCTTTTCTTCACAAAACCTTGGAATGTGAGGAATGGACACATATCCATTTTGCAGATGACTACCGGTGCTCGGGGTAACTAACAGCCACTGAGCGGCAGGCTCGGGGTTCCAGACTCCAAGACTCGGCTCCTCCGGCTGCCGGCAGCCAATCTGACCCAGCCTCTCTGATGGTATTTTCAGTAAGGCGAAGAATCCAAGGCATTTCTGAGTCAGAGGACCGGACCAACCAGTGTCATCGAGTCAGTCCCATCCCCAAGAGGAAAGCTTCTCTCCAGAACATCCAAGGAGTGGCCCCCTACCTTTGGCTCTGAAGTGCTCCAGAGGGGTAGCCACTGCCCACCGAAGTGCCCCCGGCCTCGAGTTCTCCTATGTGCCAAGTCTCAATCTGCTCCCTGCTTCCCTTGTCTGAGGCCCAACAAAAGCCTCAGCTCCACCATGGCAGCCCTTCAGGGACTTGAAAGCAGGGGGGATTCCCCTGAATCCAAGCTAGTCACTGCAAGTTCCCTCCTCACATGGGACAAACCCATCGCCCTTAACTGTGCTCTGCATTGGTGGACAGTACAGAGAATACACAGAGGGATTTGCAAAACTATTGGTGTGAGGCGCTCTGGAACCCATCAACCAATCAAGCTGCCTTTGTTAAATACAGCACCTACTTGGGGAGGCTAGATGCCATAATGGAGAGTGCAGGGCCTGGGATCAGCAAGACTCATCTTCCTGAATTCAAATCTGACCTCAGACACTTACTAGCTGGGTGACCCTGGACAAACCACTTCACCCCGTTTGCCTCAGTTTCCTCATCTGTAAAATGAGTTGTAAAAGAAAATGGCAAGCCCTTCCAGTATCTCTGCCAAGAAAATCCCAAGCTGGGTTATGAAGAGTCGGACATGACTAAAAAACAACCAAACAACAAATCTGCTACTATGTACCAGCACCGGGTTAAGCAAGCACAAAGTTTAAACAAACTTACTTATGTTTTACAAACATAAGTGCATTTCCAGTCTAGCAAGAAGCAGCCCAAGTAGGATTCGGGAATGAGTTCAAATTTAGCCCCCAAACACTGTGGAAACTGGGACAAAACACTTGACCTTTGTCTGCCTCATTTGTAAGATGGGATTAATCTTCCCAGAGTTGAGGAGATTCAAATGAGAAAATATTTGAAGGTCTTTGCAAACCCTGTGGTATTTATTCTATCAATGGCAGCAATTACCCGTTTCTCTTATTAGGACAGAGATTAGACCTGAGATTTCATTAGTATATGGAACTAATTTGCCTTTACCAATGCAGGCTGGTACCTCCTCTGCATTTTAAAAATCTTAGAACGTTGCCAAGGGCACCTGAGAGAAAGGAATGGAAATCTAGATCCTCCTAGTTCCAAGCTAGTCTGGCTATCCACTACCCAGCACTATGATTATCAAAGTTTGCTCAGCTAGACTCTGGGATCTATTGTGGTCCCCTTCTCTGCATAGGGCCACAGCCTCCAATGGCTGCTTAAAGGAGTTTGGCCCCAAGAAGAATTCAGTTGAGCCTCTGAACGAGGGTCTGGGACAGACTAGGCTGGCTAGCAATGGTCCTTAAATGGAGATCATGCAAAAAAAAGATCTAATGCTCCTAGGTGCGCCCCCCTCCCCCCAATTCTTCTGCAACTCCAGCTTGGTGCTCAGTCAGCTGATCCTGTATGGCTTCCCTCCCTAATTCTGAGCTGGTGTAGATAAAAAGCATAAAAATGCCTAGGAGACATGAAGTAATCAAGCAATGCGAGCTGGGTGGAGACGGGCAAGGAAGACTTACTGGAAAGGGGAGGGGATGGGAGCCACAGATGGGATTGGAAGGGTGGGACAGAGTAGTGGAGGAGGGGGAGACTCAAGACCACCTCAAAGGGCGGAGGCCATGGTTTTAAAACTACAAGGAAGCTTTCTTAGAAGATCCCCTGATTCATTTTACAGACAGGGTTTGGAGGCCTAGAGAGATTAAGGCACTTGCCCAGACTCACCCAGCTAGGAAGTAGAGGACCTAAGACATAAACCTGTTGCTTCAATTCTGGTGTCAGTACTTTCTTTAAACGACATTGTTTCCCAAAAAAAAACTGGAGTTGGGTGAATCATCGGAGCTAAATGGCTTCCTTCTGGCTTCTGAGTAAGCAAGGAAACCTTCCCTCCTTGCCTCAGTGGAGATTCCCTGGTCACCACCATGTTGGTAGCACCTATCCAGAGATATAAAACCAAGACTGCAGAGATCCTCAGGTCTCAGGAATGCTCCAGTGTCACCACTCCTGATGTCTGGGTAGGAAAATGGGGATGAAAATGTGTAGGACGACTATAGCTTCAGGGGGAGAAAGTAGATGGGTGGGCAGAGATCTGGCTCCTTGATCCTAGATATGAGGTTGATGCCATGAGGAAAATGAGATATGGACAAGAATGGAAACCAGTTGGCCTGGGGGTTTAGTCATGGATTCATTATTGATCTTAGTAAGTCACCCATGAGCCTCAATTTCTTCATCTGTTAGAAAGGGGTACCCAGTACGCTTTCCTTCCCAGAGGGCAGGATTGGGAGGATCAAGGAGCCAAAGGACATAAAGCATTTTGGCAGAGAAAAGGAGTGTCTCCATCTGAAAGAGAGGTGACCGGCCCACACATGAGCGCTAATCGAAGCAACATCTCAACGGGCCAGTGAAGGCCAGGAAGCCATTTGGGTCAGATGCCACGAGGGTCCCGCCAAGACTGGCCTTTCCTCTGCAACTGCGGAGGTAAAAGTCACCCACTAAGTGATCAAGCTGAGATTTAAATGGGAGACCCCTATCTGTAGGTTCAAGGGTCTTTCTAATGACTTTACAATGCTAGTACAGGCGAACTCCCTTCAGAAGTTGGGAGTGTGACAGTTCTCACGCTATTTTTCCTTTCACTAAGCGACAACCAAAGCCACCTATAGGCTGGCACCCAAGCTGACTTGTCCCAAGATGCCGATCTGTCTCCCCCTCCAACCTCTCCACCCACCCCAGGGCTGGGGCATCTGGCTGGGTGAGGAGGTGGCTGTACTCTTGTTAAATCCTCCAGCGTCAGGGCTTTGGGGCCCGCTGTGTCAGCCGGCCTAGAGCTGTTGTCTCCCAGGTGTGACACCTCAGATACCAGACACACCCAAGAGTGCCTCTGAGGAGCTTAGCTCTGCCCCAATTTGAGGGGGGCAGCCTCGCTTGCTGGATGCCAAAGAAGGCCCCCCTTTCCTCTGCAGGGTGCAGAAGTGGCCCAGCTTGGGGATAGGGGTGGAGGAGTAAGGAAAGAGATAAGCTCCCCGCAGGAGCATCACAGGCTGTGCTGGTATTCATTGCTCATGCTGCTACATCTGAAAAGTGACATCCCTTCTCATTTTAAAAGCCTCAGAAGCAGGATCCCAGAACCTGAAGGGACCTCAGAAGTCATTTAAGCTAATCCCAAGTGATCCCATCACTTCTGCTAGAAGGGGAATTCATTCCCCTTCCTCTTGAGACTGCCCACTTCACTTGGAGGGACCTAGCACACAGTAGGTGCTAAATGTTGATTTTTGTAAATAGTTATTTTAGCCAGAAATCCCAACGATCTTGCTAGAGTTTTTTTTTTTTCCCCCTCAATTCTTACCTATTAATAAACACTGAATGGGTGTTGCCTCAGTTAAACAGACCTGCTAAAGACCTTAGTTTTAAAAGACCCAGGTCTCCCATTGCATCCAGGGCCATCTATATTTGCTGTTAGATCCAGAGGGCTCTGGAGGGGAAAATAAGGCAGGGTGACTTGCCTTAAAAAATCCAACTCCCTTCATGGTATCACCTCCCTGATGTCATGGCCCTCCTTGAGAATGAAGGACAAACAACTATACCAATGATTTGTTAGAAGTGCTTTTATAAGTACTCCGGTCCACCTTACCACACCTTTAATCCTTCCCTCATTTTGCCATTAGAGCAATCTAATTTTTATTCCCCATGAGGGTCAATCCCCTGCCTTTTAGAAGGGAGCTATGGCATTCCTTCTTCTAAGCTCTCTCTTCTCTAAACTAAACATCCTCAGTTCCTTCAGGACCTCCTTATATGGTATGGTCTCCAGTCCCTTCATCATCCCTAAGTTGCCATACTTGGTCATGACCTCCCTGGGTTCCAGCTGCCTGAGAGCATCCATCTGACCCAGAGAGCCTTGGATGTTGCTGTCAGAGCTTACCTACAGCTGAGCCCGCAGATGTGACCAAACTAGCCCCTGAGGACTGACAAGCAGGAAGGGCTAGCAACCTAAGGTGATGGGCATGAGCAGTGCCAAGATCTTCAGGGCATATGGACACATCTTAATGTGAATAAAATTAGTTATGGGAGGGGGGAATGTCAGGTGACAACTATAGGACAACTCTCGACAGTCAAAAAGATATGGGTCATTGATGAGGCAGGAAGGACTTCTTAGTTCCCAATTCCTAAAGGAATTAGGTGGGACAAAATCTTTGGGTCCAGCTAGACTTCGGAGCAGTCTGGGAGGGAGGATGAGAAAGCAAGGTTCCTTGAACCTCTTTCATATGTAGCTGCTCTAGCTCTACTACCTCCTCAAGTTTTGTCTCCTTCATCCCAAGTACTGGCTCCCCTCTAAATTCATAGAGCTGTAGGAACCCACGGGAAGATATTTGAAAAGATTGTACTTAAGAAAAACTACAGAAAAAGATCTCAGCACCCTGTTCAATGCAGTGCCCGATCAGAAGACTTCAGAAAACTGAGCCTGCCTCTTCAGAAGAGAAGTGGTAGATTAACAGGACGCTTGCAGCCAGTGTCCACACATGGACTGGTTTGCCTAGATTCTGCATATTTGTTATAGAGTAGTGGGGCAGAAAGGGGAAAGCAACAAAATTAAAAAGATGAAGCAGCAATAATATATCTACAAAATAAAAGGGGGGAAAAGAAAGAAAATCTCAAATTTAGAATCACAAGGTCTGGCTATATCATTTCTTAACTCTTATGACCTTGAGTATGTCATTTTCCCATTCAGGTATTCAGGTTGGACTACCTCTATATAAAGTCTTTTCCTGGTCTGCTAACATTGTGATTCCGAGAGCATCTATGAGTTCAAATGCTTCATCTTATTTACTTTGGCACTCAGCCTGAAATATATTCCTCCTAAATCAATTTTAACTTGATTAAATCAATTTAAATCAACTGTTAACTTAGAACAGGTAGGTCATATAATCTTGAACTGCATTCTTAGCAATTCTAGTTTGAAAACTCCCCTCTTTTTTACAGAAATGAAAACTGAGAGGGCAGGGGACTCTCCCAAGATCGCACAGAGTTGTTGCTGGAACCAGGACTTCTCATTTGCAACTAAGAGTCTTATTTCCTGCTTCTATGAAAGCATTTTTACCCTCCTGAACTGGGTCCAATTTCTGACATGGAATCTCCAGAATTCCAGGTCTTGAGACAGAAGGACTGGACCGAATCCCAGAGATTCAGGGAATCCCTGGGAATTGGGAGGAGCAGGGAGGCACTGGGGGAGGAGGGGGCTTATCAGCCTGGCTCTGGGCTACCTTTCTGGCACCAATTCTTAAAGCAGCAAATCGGTATCTTAATGGTTCAGGAGGGGGCAAGAGGCACACCCTGGGCAGTTGAGGTAGCACCTAAAGCCAGGGAGTGGCCTGGCTCACCTGGCCAGATGGCTGCTACCTGGGCAGTTACTGTTCCAAGATGTCAGTAGGAATCCAGGCTGGATTTTCCTGTTTCTTCAAGATGGGGACTTTCCCCTTAGTTCTAGAAGCCCAGGCTTGGGTGCTTGGGTGGGAGGGGAATCAGTGTAGCTATAGGCTGTTCCAGGGTAGCTTAAGTTGTAAGAGGGCTCCACAGAGCAGCCTGTCCTCTAGGAAAAGACCCTACCCATCCAATAGAAGCCCACCTTCTGCCGAAAGGCATGGAGTAGGGAGGGGAAAGTAGGGGGCAGAGGTGAAAGAAGAAGAAACAGACCTGGCTAAGGCTTCCAAGGAGGCAGCTAGGCTCGATCATTCCCTCCTCCTCCCCCACCAGCGTGCTGTGTGCTGGGCGTGTGCAGCCCGTGGCCCAGCGCCAGCCACGGGTTTCACCATCTCAGCACATATCTCTGTTGGTGGATTCCAGCCCCCAGCCAGTTAGCCTGACTGAGCAAAGGGCAGAAGGGACCTCCAGTTTAGGGTGGGGGTGGGTGGATGAGAATCAGCCCCAGATTTCTGGTCTGGGTGAGCGCTCACCCTACGGTGAGGGGGAGGGGTGGGGCAGGGGAAGGAAGGGAGCTTAATTTTGTTTCAGGAACACCCTATTTATTGCCAGAGCCATCACTGCCCCTCCCACCTTCGGGACTGTTCCAGCACCATCACCGAGCGTCACTTTTCAGGGACAGTTTCAGCCACCCAAGTCACACTATCCGGCTTCCCAAGGCTCAAAGGGGACAAGACCCGGCCCAGAGCCCACATCCCATTTCTTCCCAGATGCCTAAGTAGGGAGAAAAGGGAGGCTCACTTTTGTTGTCATCTGCGAAACAAAGTTAAACCGATAATTTCTAAGGTCCTTCCCGGGCTAACATTCCGAGGTTCTTAGGTCTAATATTCCATGTTCTAAGGTCCCTCCCAGTTCAAACATTCGGAGGTGCCGAGATCCCTCACAGTCCATGTTCTGAGGTGCCTCCCAGTTTAGATACCTCGTGTGCTAAAGTTTGCTTATAGTTCTACTCTTCTGCAGAGTCCCTCTAAGCCAAAAGCGCTTGGGGCGGGGGCGCGGGTGTTCCGCACCCCCAATCCTTCTCGGCTGCAAACAACGCAGCGACTATGCGTCGGGGGGGAGAGGATCGGCTAAGCTGGGACGCTTGGGCCCGCTCTCACCTGCACGATCTGGCGTGGCTGTACCGTCAGCGTGGGAAAGTTACCGCGTCCGTGGATGGGGACCTCCTCGCCCAGAAGAGCGTCCAGTCTCTGCACCTGTGTCCAGCTCAACCGGCTGAAGCGCAGTCGTGCGGCCCCGGAGGAACACTCCGGACTTGGGCCATCTCGTTTAAAGGTAGGGGCTGCGGCGGGGGTGACCAGGGCCGGGGGCGCCGCTGCAGCCGCCGCCACCGCTGCTGCGTCCGGACTCGCAGCCCCGCTCTCCGACGGCATCTCTAGCCAGACCCCGGAGCCTAGACGGCAAGAACCCGGAGTGGAGAGGAGAGCAGGGGGGAGGGAGGCAGGCGGGTGTTGGGAGGAGGACGGCGGCTCTGCGGGCTCCGGCCCCGACGACCCACACTACAGACGGGGTGCACCGGCCAGAAAGCCGATTAAGGTGTGCTGGGACCAGCTCATATAGGCTGTCCCCTGTCAGTCCATTGGTCCGCAGAGCTGTCGTTCATCCGCCCCCCCACCCCCGCCCCACCCCACCCCCGCCCTTCAGGCTGTCATTGGGCGGAGAGGACTCCACTGGCTTTGCATGTGCGTCACTGTTCGGCCGGGGCGGCCTGCGATTGGCTAAGGAGCTTACCCCTTCCCACCTGATTTCGAACTCTCCTTCTGCCGGCTAAGGGATTCCACTCTCGGGTAAGTCAGGTCTGGGCAGATCTAGGAATTAAAGGGACCGTCTCTGGTCGCCAACGGGACGGAGAAATTTAGAAGAAAGAGTGGAAAGAGTGAGTTGGTGGCAAGGGGCGGTAGTGGGTGAGCACGGAAACTTAGATTGTCCGAGCTAGAAAGGACCTTGAGTCAGAATAGTAGAACTGGAAGATAAAATGTCAGGACTTGGAGGGCCTGAGATAGCATCTGGTCCAACCCTCTCACCTTGCAGATTAGGGAATTCACAGATAAGGCAGTTTAACTGCCGAGCTGTACAGGAGGGAAGTCTGCCTCTGGATTCCGGGGACCCCGCTTTGCTGCTATCTCTCTAGGTGACCTTAGGCTAATCTGGGAATCTCCGTGGGCCTCGCCTTCTCCGTTGTAAAATGCAGAGGGCGGGGGAAGGGGAGGGGACCAAGATGATCCCTAAAAGTCCCTAACAGTTCTAATTCCCATGAGGTCTGCAGAGTCCAAGGTCCATATAGCCTTTGTGGAGAGACAATGGCAGCTAGAAGGTGAGGGGTGAGGAAAGCGGCCGGTCCTGGCCATCTTGGTCTTCCCGAAGCGGTGACTGAGCTTCAGGAGAGCTCCTTGGCAGCTGGGATCCGAGATGAGGGCGACCGCGTGCCCCTCCCCTTCCTCGAAACCTCGTAGGGCAGGTAGTGCCCTTCTCCCCTCTCTGCTCCTCTCCTGTCCTTTCCCATGATCTTTCCTCTCTTCCTTTTTCTTCTTCTTCCTTCTTTCCCCTCCCCATCCTGTATTCCAGACCTTGACCCCAACCTAGGAAAAGGAAGGAGGGACTGGCTTAATCGGTAGAATCGGAGACGTTAGGCACGCTGAAAGCCCATTTTGGGATCCGCCGAACATGGAATTCATGTTTCCCAGGACCCCCATATCTGCTGATTAGAGCGACTTGACTGTCTGTGGGGCACCATCAATCTAAGTATTCCCCCTCCTCAGTCTCATTCCCGCCTGCCCGCTTTGAAGGCTATCTCAAATGAGGGCAAATGTCTCAGGTCCTTCTTCGGCTGAGTGATCCTAGGACCTTGGAGATCCCTTGAATCCTACTTAAGGAGCCATTTCTATATACGAGAAGCCTTCTTCCTACACGCTGCCCACCCTCTCCCTTCAATTGTCTCCGGCTATCAGACCTGTTTGTGAAAAGCCGGATTTTCCCACTAATGAAGGTCTTATTTCTGATCACCTTCATCTCCACCAACTTTCCTCCTTCCCCTCAGGGAAGGTGCAAAGTCCCCTTGGTTTGGTCTTTTCACTGAAGAATCTTTAACTAAAGACTTTTCCTTGAAGGCGGGAGCAGTTCTTTATTTTATCTTTTAATTCAATTCCGTCTGATTATGAGCTGGGTGGTGGAGGTAAGTGGAGCCTGCCTCCCCGTAAATCCGGTCTCTGACATCCTCTGGCTGTGTGACCTTGAACAGGTCTATGCCCTGGGCCATTCACCCAGACTCGGTGGCGAAACACCGAGTAATCTGCATTGTACTGGTTTGAGTTTCCTCACCTGGGAAACCTAGGCTACAAAATCACCACCCCTACCACATAAACTGTCTCACAAACTGAAAGCTGCCTAGGGCTGGATACTGCCTAGGTATTAGGGGCATAAAGATAATTTTTTTTCAAAGAACAAAAATCAGTTTTCTCTTCCTTCCATTCCCCCCAACATTGGAAGAGGGAAAGAGAGGGGAAGTAACATTTTTTTTGTTTTAATATGTTTTAAAATATACAAAACTGAAAATGAAAGCTACTTTCCTCAAAGAGGCTCCATTCTACTAGCTAAAAATAATATGAACACACCACGTGCGAGCCCACACAGACACCCACACAAATAATTTCATGGGGGGAAGCTACTGACAAGTGGGGAAATCTGGAACGGCCTCGTGGGCAGGTGAATTAAATCAGGCAATAAGCATTTATTAAGCATTTACTGTATACTGAATGCTAAGTACTTGAAGAGAGAGAGGGATTCCCTGAAGAGGAGGTGAAAAGAGAGACTCCCTTTGAGGGAACAGCCTTGTCGGAGGGTATGGAAATGAGAGATGAAAGTTTGTGTAAAAGAAAGGGCAAGTAAGATCACTGGCTGGAACAGAAGTGTGCATGAGAGGAGAAATGTGAAATTAACCTGGAAAGATAGGCATTAGCCGATTTGGAGATGGGGATAGGATGGTGGAACTCTTTTTATTCTTTTTTTGGTAAATGTTTCATTCATTTTAAATTTAAATACAAAATTGAGAAAACATATCCATGTACTTAACAGAACATGAGAGGATTCAATATAAAACAGTACATTACTATTTTGAGAAAACATTTTGAGAAAGTATAATAAATACTACATATTGTTTTCAAAGCTATCCAGATTTTCTTTACTTCCTTCTAGATTTTTGTTTGTGCAAAATAGTGAAACTTTCAATACCAGAGTAGTTGGCAATGGAAGGCGGGGCTTTGGGATTGAAACGAGTGAGGAGGGACAGGTGGGTAGAACTGATTTGAAGGGTGGACATTGCCCTGTTTTGGTTAAGCTCTCTCTGCTCCCATTCCCTTTGGAGTCTTGAGCTTCCAGGGGATAGATCACTGGTCCTAGTGAGCAATTTATGACTTTGAATGCACTCGTTCTACAATGAAAGGATCCTTATTTATTGTTCCTGAAAGACCAACCCTGACCCAAATTCTAGCCCAAATGCTGTCTTTTCCACGAAGTTTTCCATGATTTCTTTTGTCCAACAGATTTCAACCTTTTTTGTCTAAGGATTTCTTTACACTTTTGGAGGCAGTTGGGATAAGTGGCTTGACAGGATCACACAGCTAATAATTGTCTGAGGTCAGATTTTAAACTCATTGGGTCCTTTTCTCTTTCTCCTCTCGTCCTTTCTCCTTTGTCCTCCCTTCTCCCCTCCTCTCTTCTTCCCCCTTCCCTCCTCTACTTCCCCTTCTTTTCCCTCTCCTCACCCTACTCTTTTTTTCTCCTCTCTTTCCTCTCCCTTCTCTCCTTCCCCTCTCTTTCCCCTCTTCCTATCCCCCTCCTTCTGTTTTCCCTCCTCTCTTCTTTCTTCTCTCCCCTCTCCTCATCTCCTCTTACTTCTCCCCTCCCTTTTCTTTTCTTTTTCCCCTCTCCCCTATGTGTGTGGGTGTGTTATTATTCTACTTCCAATCCAGAAACATTTTCACTGACAGTTTAGCTCTTGGAATATCTCACGAGGATGATAAATGAGATTTACTAAATAGCCTGTCTATCTCTGTGACAAGCTTCTCAGATAGTGAGCATGGAAGGACTTTAGATATTTTAGTCCAACTCCCTTATTGCAAAGATAAATGATAAACAATCTCAGGCTCATGGATTCAGAGCTAGAAGGGACCTCAGGTGTCATCTGGTCTGATCTCTTCTTTTTGCAGAAAAAAAAAATTGAGATTCAGAAAAGTGACTTGTCCGAAGTCATATAGGAGAAGGGATTTAAACCTGTGTCTTTGGATTTCAGAACCACTGCTGTGAGTTAGGAAAGGAGTGGAGGAAAGAAGAGAGGAAGGGGGAAAGGAGGAAGAAAGAAAGAAAAGGAGGGAGGCAGGGGGAAGGGAAGAAAAAAGAGGAGGGGAAAGGGAAGGAGAAGGAGAAAAGGGGAGAGCGAAGGGAAGGAGGACAGAAGGGGAGGGGAAAGAGAGAAGGGGAGGGGAAAGGGAAAGAGAAGGAGAGGAGGGGAGGGAATGGAAGGTAGAAGAGAAATCGAGGAAGGGAGGAAGAAAGTTGAGCAAGATATTGAGCAGAACAATAGAGCAGTTTCTGAGTCCATCGTTTTCAGAGGCAGTATGATTCTCAAAAATGGAGCAGTGGCTAGTTAAATCTTCAGGGTGGCCTGGCAGAAACTAGCCAGATGATCCATCAATACAAAGCTCACAGTGTTTTAGCTCCACTCAAGCAGGGCTGCTTTGCAGACTGTCTGGTAGCAGGGAGATTGTGACTGAGGTCTCTTGATTTAGGGTCTACTCAATCAGGTTTATTCCTCTTTTGTGAATTTGTCATCTTCTATTTTGTGTTTGTCCTTTATAGTGGAAAGAACTCTGAATTGACGGTCCTTTTTAGCTGTGGGACATTGTGCAAGTCACTTGACGTCTCTGAGTGCCACATTTCTCATGTATATGTTAGTATAGGAATAATCTGTAATTATATCTGTAAAATAATTTCTATGTATGCATAGGAAATTTCAGGTTTGGGAGCTCCGTTTACCTAGACAGATCAGCAGATTGAGGCAGATTAGAACCTGTTTTAGTCCTAGTCACTAGGTTCTAGGAAGTACCTGAGGCATTCTGACTCTGCCATTTACTACTTGTAAGGTTTGTCTAAATCAGTTAATCCCTGTGAGCCTCAGTTTCCCCAACTACAAAATGGGGGAGGAGGGGTTGAAGTAGATGGCCCTTGAGGTCCCTTCGAGCTTTAAATCTCTACTCCTGTGATCTGATGACATTCAAGGTCCTTTCCATCCCTAAATCTGGGATTTTATGACAGTGACATGCTGGTTTGGTGACTTCTCCAGGACATAGCTAGTCCATGGTGGGATTTGAACCCAATTCTTCTGCTCATCTGTGATCATATCAGTCTCTGGAGCTTCAGAAGGAAAAGAAAATGTAAAGTGGAGATAATGATGTTTATTCTACCAACTCCAAATGTGGTTAGAGACCCTGTCTTACTTACTGTAGAGGACCCTCCTCCAGCAAGGGGCTATTAATAGACTTTCAATCATAAAACAGTTGGAGGTAAGTGAAAATCAAAAGATTTCTCTTCCTTTTTTTCTCTTTCCTGACTTGCATCTGGGCCGGGAAGAGCAATTAGCAGACTCCTCAATCCGTGAATCACCCTTGTGTTTATAATCCTGTTCCCAAAGCTGATTGTTTCATTGTCTGAATTTCAAAAGTCAGCATCTTTGTGGGGATGGGAGTGGGGGTGGGGATGGCTGTGAGGAGGGGAGACTGAAAAGAATATCAGTGCAGCATGGAATGAACAATCATTAACTGCTGTAGGCTGTTGGTTTCCTAAACTAATGACAGCAAGGAAATAGTGGTCCACATTCTAAATGATCAAAACATTCTATGGGCTTTGGGATGTAATACTTGATCGTTTTCTCCTCCCGATTCTGATTCTGTATCTACATATGTATTAGTGAACAATTAGGGTTATGTGACTTGCCCAGGGTCACACAACTAATAATGAAACTTGGATTTGAACTCCAGGTTTAGTGCTCTATCCGCTTCACTTAGTTGTCCCCACTAATAGATATTGAATGAGTTTCTGTACCCGACTCACTGAAGAGAAGAAGATATAGGGAAAAGAGTATACAGTGTGGAATGGAAAGTTGAAAGAACTGATAGGTTTCGTTTCAACTCAGTTAACAAACCTCTATTAAGCACTATGTGCTAGGGACTGTGCTAAGCCCCAGTAAAATAAAGAATCAAAAGTCCCTGCTCTTACTAGCATGGAGAATGGCATTTGCCTGGAGTCTGGAGACTGGAGTAAGCCTGGGAAGAATGACTAGAGCATCATGGTCATTAAATGGCAGAGCATGAGGAAGTAATAGGGAGAGGGGAGAGTGAATTTATAAGAAACAAGACTGGAAAGGTAAGAAGAAGTCCGGTTAGAAAGGACTTTAGAAGCCAAATTGATGAATTTATAGTTGATCTTGTAGGTAATAGGGAGCCACTGAAGTTTATGGGAGGAAGGCAGTATGGTCAAGCTCAAACATCCAGGTAATGAGGGCCTGCATCAGGGTCAGGGCAGGATCACTGGGTATAAGGGGGCTTTGGAGAGAGGTTATAAAGTAGAAAGAATAAAATTTGACAACTAGTAAAGAGGGTATGAGATGGGAGGAATAGGACTAAAGATCCTCCCCTTACACTTCCTTCAAAGGTCTATTGTGAGAAAAGCATTTTATTGAAAGCTGGTAGACATGGAGCTGTTATCCAATTCAACAAGCATGTATTGTGCCAAATTCTGTGCCAGGATAATGCTAGAAAAAGTCAAGATTAGTTTGCCCTCAGGGAGTTTATATTCTATTGGAAGAAAACAAGTACACACACACATACACATACATACACATAATATATAGAGAAAATAATTTGGGGGAGGAGAAGACTAATATTTGGGGTGATAGTACCAGAGTACCTAAGAGGTGGGTGGTACCCTACTTCATAATCAGAAAATTAGGAAGAGGGAAAGGATCATGAGTTCATATCCATGTGGAGTTTGAGATGTCCATGAGGTATCTTGTTAGGTTTCTGTTTTCACAAATATGAGGTTGGCTGCTTAAAGTGCTTCCAGTTCCAGGTCTAATTAGGTTCAACTGTTTCTGGGTTAGAACGGTAGCCTTCCCAATTTGGAGGACAGAAGCTCTGGTTTCAAGTCCCAATTCAATTATGTGAGACTTAATTTTCTCATCTGTCGAATGGGGATAATACTTCTTGCACCCACCCCATTTTCTGATGATGAGGTTGAGGCACATATGGCCAGAGCTAGTTCAGTGTGTGGAAGTCCTGGAAAAAAAATGTTTGGGAGAGAAGAAGTGGGTAGGCTCCCTACCAAGCTGAAGATTTACAGATCCATTAACTCTTTGTTGTATGTCTGTGTAACCCGGGCAGCGTACCAGCCCCATGCCAGGAAACTGAGTCATCTCCATTTGAATTGTCCTAGGAAGATTCTGAAGATCACCTGGTGAGATAAGGTACTGAACACCGAGTTCTTTCTCAAACGGAACTGCCAAGCCTTCCGACTCTATTGCACAGAGCTCAACTCCATGAGCTGGCCATTTTGTTCCCGTGCCAAATGCACATTTGCTGAAAAGATTCTTTTTACAGAGAATTCACCCAAGACAAATGCTCACAGAGAGGTCAGCAAAACAAGGACACTTTGAAGGTCTCTCTGAAGAACTTTGGAATCAATGGTATGATGTGGGAGACAGTGGTTCAGGATCACCGGTAGGATGTACCTGTATGAAAGCAGAATGGCACTGGCTCAAAAGAAATGTGAGATGCACAGATTTAGAGATATCTCCTTCCCAAATGGTCATGCAGACTATTCAGAGCCTTAGAACCTAACTTGGGCTGATGAATTACAGCCTGACACACTATCCATTGACCGCAACATAGTGGTTTCATTCTGATCCTCTTTAAGAATGAAGGCCAAACAAAGGATATGAACAGACAATTTTCAGATAAATTAAAACTATTTGTAGTCATATGAAAAGGTATCTCCACATCACTATTGATCAGAGAAGTGCAAATTAACACAACTCAGAGATACCACTCCACACCTCTCAGATTGGCTAAGATGACAGGAAAAGATAATGACGAATGTTGGAGGGGATGCGGGAAAACTGGGACTGATACATTATTGGTGGAGTTGTGAACTGATTCAACCATTCTGGAGAAAAATTTGGAACTATGCCCAAAGGTCTATCAAACTGTGCATGCCATTTGGCCCAGCATTGTTTCTACTGGGCTTATATCCCAAAGAGATTTTAAAGAAGGGAAAGGGACCCAATTGGTGCAAAAATATTTGTGGCAGCCCTGTTTGTAGTAGCTAGAAACTGGAAACTGTGTGGATGCCCATCAATTAGAGAATGGCTGAATACGTTATGGTGTAGGAGTATTATGGGATATTATTTTCTATAAGAAACGATCAGCAGGGTGATTTCAGAAAGACCTAGAGAGACTGAACTGAAGCTAAGTGAAGTGAGCAGAACCAGGAGATCATTGTACACAGCAACAAGAAGATTATACAATGAACAATTCTGATGGACCTGGCTCTTTTCAATAATGAGATGATTCAGACTGGTTCCAATGATCTTGTGATGAAAAAAGCCATCTGCACCCAGAGAGAGGATTGTGGGAACAGAATGTGATTCACAACATAGAATGTTCACTCTTGTTTATTGTGGTTTGCTTGCATTTTATTTTCTTTCTCATTTTTTCCTTTTTAATTTGATTTTTCTTGGGCAGCAAGATAATTGTATAAATATATATACATATATTGGACTTAACATATATTTTTAGCATGTTTAACAAAAAAATGAATGAAGGACAAACAACAACCTTTTCAGGACCGTGCAATTCACATGAGATAATATTTGTAAAAGGCTTAGGATTTTAGGATTTTGAATGCTGAGTAGGAAAGCACCGTAGACATCATCTGGTCCAACTCCCTTGAATTAAATGTTATACACGTCTCCTCTCTTAGAATTCCCCTTTCATCATCTGATTTAGAGTCCCAGCTGAGTTTGGCAATGTGACTGAGCAAATTACAGAAGCTTTCTTTCTTGAACGTCAATGTCCACACTTGTAAAATGGGACTAAAAAATCCTCCCCTTCCCTATTTCAAAGGAAAGCATTTTATTGAAAGTTTGTGGACATGGGAGTTGTTAGTCAACAAACATGTATTGTGACAAATTCTGTGCCAGATTAGCTGCCAGAGAGAGAGTCAAGATCAGACCAGTGTGCCCTCAGGGAGTTTACATTCTACTGGGGAAAAAACCTAATAAGTAAACATATATTTATATGCACAAAATATGAATAAAATATTTTTTTTAATTTTTATTTAATGATTACTTTATATTGACAACATTATCCCTTGCACTCGTTTCTTTTCCGATTTTTTTTTCCCCCTCCCTCCCTCCACCCCCTCCCCTAGATGGCAAGCAGTCCTTTATATGTTGGATATGTTGCAGTATATCCTAGATACAATATATGTTTGCAGAACCAAACAGTTCTCTTGTTGCATAGGGAGAATTGGATTCAGAAGGTATAAACAACCCGGGAAGAAAAACAAAAATGCAAATAGTTCACATTCGTTTCCCAGTGTTCGTTCTTTGGGTGTAGCTGCTTTTGTCCGTCATTTATCAATTGAAACTTAGGTCTCTTTGTCAAAGAAATCCACTTCCATCAAAATATGTCCCCATACAATATCGTTGTCGAAGTGTATAATGATCTCCTGGTTCTGCTCATTTCACTTAGCATCAGTTCATGTAAGTCTCGCCAGTCCTCTCTGTATTCATCCTGCTGGTCATTTCTTACAGAACAATAATATTCCATAACATTCATATACCACAATTTACCCAGCCATTCTCTAATTGATGGGCATCCACTCATTTTTCAGTTTCTAGCCACTACAAACAGGGCTGCTACAAACATTTTGGCACATACAGGTCCCTTTCCCTTCTTTAGTATTTCTTTGGGATATAAGCCCAATAGAAACACTGCTGGATCAAAGGGTATGCACAATTTGATAATTTTTTGGGCATAATTCCAGATTGCTCTCCAGAATGGTTGGATTCGTTCACAACTCCACCAACAATGCATTAGTGTCCCAGTTTTCCCGCATCCCCTCCAACATTCATCATTTGAATAAAATAATTTGAGGGAGAAAAGGACCAATATTTGAGGTGATCAGGATTAGCCTAGTGTAGGAGAGAGTTTCTGCATTGTGTTTTGAAGAAACTAGGGATTCTCTGGGGGCAGCTAAATGGTGCAATGGATGGGGTGCCAAATCTGGAGTCAGGAAGACATCTTCCTGAGTTCAAATCTGGCCCCAGACTTTTACTGGGCAACTCATTTAACCCTTTTTACTTTTGTTTCCTCATCTGTGAAATGACCTGGAAAAGGAAATGGCAAACAACTTCAATATCTTCGCCAAGAAAACCCCAAATGGGGTCATGAAGAGTTGGACGTGCCTGAAATGACTGGGCTAAAACAATAAAAGGGATTCTGTTAGTTGAAGGTAAAGAGGGAGAGCATTCCAGGAATGAGGAACAGCCTGTGCATCGTCAAGGAGGTGGGAAATGAAACATTGAATTCAATGTATTGAAGGTAGGAAATAAACTTGGAGTCAGGAAAACTCCAGTCCAAATCCCGCCTCAGATGCTTACCTCCTCTGTGACTGTGGACAAATAACCACCATGTTGTGCCTCACTTTCCACATATATAAAACGACAAGGTTAGGAAATTCAGTGAACTCTATCTCTCTTTGAGCTCTAAATCCATGATCCTGTGAAGTAGGTTAGTTTGGTTGGAGCATAGAGTGCTAAATGGATCAATGAGTTCTCTGCTCCTATCAATAAGTTTTCTTCCTTCCTTCTTTCCTTTTGTTTGTTCTTTCTCTCTTCCTTGCTCTTCCTCTCTCCCTTTCTCTTTCTCCCTTTCTTTCTCTTTCTTTTGTCTTCTTTTCTTTCTTTCTCTGTTTCCTTCCTTCCTTCCCCTTCAGTTCTGACTTTCTTTTATTTTCTTTTAAAATATTTTACTTTCCCCAGTTACATGTAAAACAATTTTTTTACATTTGTTTTTAAATGTTTGAGTTTTCAGATTCTTCCTCTTCCTCTCCCCCACCCCCATGTGAAATTGTATAAAACATTTCTAAAAAAGTCAGGTTGGAAAAAAAAAAACACACAAATCTCCTCCCCTACCCCCACCCTCCCTCCAAAAACAAACAAACAAACAAAAAAAACCCTCAAGAAACAAGGTTAAAAAAATCATGTTTCAATTTGTACACAATCAGTTTTTTCTTTGGGTGTGGGTAGCGTTTTTCATCATAAATCCTTCAGAGTAGTCTTGTATCATTATATTGCTGAGAATAGCAAAGTCATTCACAGCTGAACATCCCATGTAGTAACAATTACTACATACACAGTACATTTCATTTTGCTTGAGCTCATAAGAGGACTTTCCAGGTTTTTCTAATAGTGTCCTGCCCATCATTTCTTATAGAACAATAATATTCCCTCATAATGCCATACAAGGTATTTAGCCATTCTTCCATTGAGGGACACACCCTCAATTTCCGATTCTTTGCCCTGAGAAAAGAGCTGCTATAAATATTACATATATATATATAGGTTCTTTTTATTTATTTTTTAAAATCTCTTTTGGGATTCATGACTAGTAGTGATTAGGATATGCATGATTTTATAATTCTTTGGGCATATGTTATATCTTTTGACCATTTATCAAGATCTTAAGAAGGGAGGAAATGTAATGCCGGAGAAACTGAGGCAGGAGAGAGATTAGAGAGTTTTTAATATTTTATTAATGGGAGAGTAAAATTGACTGGACCGGACTCTCGTCTCAAATTATCCAGTCAGACAGAGATAAAGATATACTGGGACCCAGGAATCCATGTTGGTCCCAGGGCTGGAGGAGACTGTCATCCCAAATAATCCAGCATCCAACCTCCAGCCGCCAGCCTCCAGCAATGAATGGAGGAATCCCAAACCTTTAAGTACCTTTTGGAGACAAAGAAGAGGGAAAAGGTGGGAAAGCCTCTGCCAGGATGGGGGAGGCCATAAACCCAAAAAAACCCAGAGACAGGATGTCTGAATACAAAGAAGTGAAGATATCAGTGAGGTATCTTTTAATATTTTAGAGGGATATTGTAAATTCTTGAGGACAGAAAAGAGTCAGGAGGTCTACTCTCTTGTTTATCTTGCTAACAATTTATAACCTTAGAGCAAATAGTCCTCAGTCTTAATGGGCCAGAGGGAGATTTACAACTAAAGAGATTGAGACAGAACAGTTAAGGAAACTGAAACAAGGGAAACTCATACAGGGAAACTGAATCAGGACAGTTAAAGAGAACTGTGGCATAACAGAAAAAGAAGGAAACAAACATTTATTAAGCACCTACTGTGTGCCAGGTACTATTCTAAGTGCTTTACAAATATTATCTTATTTGATTCCCTCGTTTACTCATTGTAGCCAAGGATTATGAACTAGTACCTTCAGAGCTGGGGACTTGAACTATGTGGATGATGATTTCAGATCCTTCTCCAGTAGCCAGGAAATAGATGACAGCTGGCTGTAGCCCACCTCCCCATCTTGGGCCAAGGAGGGAAGGAACAAGTCTATCCTCATCTTCACCTTTCAAGTTCCTCCTCCTTTCCTTTGTTTTCAAGGCTCAGTCCAGGAACAAGTGCTTCCCCTCTTCACTTGTTCCTGGAATAATTTGCCTCGATTACTCTCATCCCATTTATTCCTATATATCCTATATATTAACTATATATCCATATAGTTATATGCATGTGGTATACCTGATCATTAGAAGGAAAATACCTTGAAGGAAGGGATAGTTCCATTTTTTTCTTTATATCTCCAGCACCTAACACAGTATATTATTTCATGTAACAGGTGCTTAATAAGTGTTATAGAATTTAATTGAATTTTCCATTCTAAATGTATCTTGAGTCTATCTTAATCTGTTCCTTGAAAATTGTACTCAGATTCCAGCTATAGTCAGATATTGAGTTTGAGTCACTGCCCGTTCAAAACTGCACCCATGGGCCCCCATAAATGTCCCATTTCAAAGGATTAGATCAGATCACATCTACCTGATTTCAAAGTGAAAGCAAGGTTCACTTTATGGATGAAGTAGATTGACAATGGAATGTGGACATTCTGGGAAAATCAGTCCCTGATCTGCTGGACGGGGGCATTTCCTATGGAACTGTGCATGTGCTTTGGTTTCTTCCAATGGACTCCATGAGCTTATGGCCTTTTGCAAAAGGCCTTGGGTGATCTAGAGCTGCTTGCTGAACTTTGGGGAGGTTGGGGGTGGGAGGGGTTGTATTTAAGCTGAGTGGCAATTGAGTCAGGAAAAGCTGCTCCCTCCAGTTGCTTGAGGCAGAACTTTTCTATAGTTCTTATAATCAAGTTAAGCAGAGCCAAGAAAACAATCTGCAGTTACTACAACAGTGTAAAGGGAAAGAACTCCACATACCAAAAACCAAAAGTGGGTTAACAAAATTATAGAGCAAGTAGAACTTGAATGAAGACATATAAGAAGACACACCCCCCCCCCCCGCAAATGTACTCCTTCGTGTAGATGGGAGGTCCAAAGGTGTTATACATGTTTTCAGGCTTTTTCAATATATTGATCAATTGGATTGTTTTTTTTCCCTTCTAAAAAATATTCTTTGTCATATAGGATTGCTTTTGGGGAATGAGAGGGGAAGGGATATTTTGGGATAACTACAGTGATATAAGAAAGCTCCAGCTAGGAGGTGGAGTGGATAGAGTATCAGATCTGGACTTAAGAAAACTCCATGAGTTCCAATCCAGCCTCAGACACTTACTAGCTGTGTGATCCTGAACAAGTCACTTTACTCGGTTTACCTCAGTTTCTTCATCTATAAAATGATCTAGAGAAGGAAAAGACATGACTGAACAACAAGAAACAGAACATCAATAAAAAAGTATTAAAAAAAAATAAAAGGAACGCCTCCCTGTCCTTTGGCTTGGGATCCATTTCTAACTTGAACTTGCTTGAACTCTTAGCAAAAGAGAGAATTTCTTTGCCCACACCTGCCAGCCTTCCAACAGCTCTTGCTATAAGCACTTGGAAATGAGAACATGCTCTTGTCTCGGTGAACTTGAGACTGACATCCAATCCCTAGGTCCTAGTATTTTGTATTTCCTTCTTTGAATGGAAGTCATGAGCAGCCATCCTGAGAAATGGAAGTTTCCAGCCCTAGTGGAACCTCCTGAATTTGAGATTTGGGAGATTCCTGAATCCGTGCCAGTTGCCCAGTGGGAGGTGCTTCTTATAACAATACCACTTGGCAGGGGAAGCTACTGGGCTCCCAATAGGGGATTATGCCTTTGGAATTTAGGATCAGCCCCTCAAATCCCTCTGTGTAATAGAGGGCAGTGTTGGGGGGGGGGTCTCCATAAAGGGCTGGGAGGTCCTTGTTTGGGCTTTGCTTAGCTCAGGGATCTATAAGGACATTACATTAGCAGAAGCTTTCGAACTCCGGAGACAAAGCTAGAGGCAATATCTGCGTCCTTATGAACTGCCAAAGTCTTTGCCTTCAGGTGAAATTTGTACCAACTGTTTCCTTACATAGAGATGGTACAGGGGATAAAGGGCTGGGTCTGGAGTTAGGAAGACTTGAATTCAAATGCAGGCTCAGACACTTCCTAGCTATATGACTTTAGCTACCTCTGTCTGCCTCAGTTTCCCAAACTAAGGAATATGGGGATATAATAGCACCTACTTCCTAGGCTTGTGAGGATAGAGAGGATACTTGTAAAGATCTTAGCACAGTGCCTGGTATACAATAGATATATAATAAATGTTCTTTCCCCCCCTCCTGACATGATTTTGAATGGGATAAACTGAGGGAAGATCTCTCATGGGAATGTGACCCTGAACTATACCCTAATTGTGACATGAGACTTTGCAATAACAAGTTGAGCTATAGCTAAAAGCTGCAGGTGTTTGATTGTCTTGGATGAACATTTCCCCTTCTGTTTTCCTCCACCTCTTAATTAGCATTTAAGGGCAATGATGGCTTTGGGAATTGAGGTAACAGAATTCTCTCATCCAAGAATATCTGCTTGTATAACAGTTCTCTAGGGAAAACTGAATTAAAGAGTTTATTTGCCAGTATTCTTTTGTTTCTGGGATAGATTTTTCATTTAGAGCTTAAGCCTGGACTCCCCCAGACACTGGGAGAAAAGGTCAGGGAGGTAGGGATAGAGTGGGGACTGATGGGGATTTCTGCATTCAGGGTCTGTATAATCTTGTGTTTTGCTGTTTGTGTTTTGCATTCCTCTACTAACACCTTGTCTGTTGGGAGTTGCCCTTTCTTTCAAGATCATAATAAATCCTTTTTAAAAAATTTTATTTTTAGCTTGAGAATCTCTGATTTTAATTTGGGTCCAACACAATGTTACTATAGTTCATTTCCCTATAACTATTCTCACACTGGATTCAAAAAAGCTATTTAGGAACTATTATATGGTCAAGAGTGGATATATCTATATTCTAGAAAATTATTTAGAGTAGAAAATGCACTCATCAGATCAGTCCCGACCCCCATTAAGCTAAGGAGAAATGTCTCTTTTAGGGTTCGATCTCTCTTCCTACTCTCCAGCCTCACACACACACACACACACACACACACACCAGAACTTGGACACAGACTATATGTTTTCTTTTTCTTTCTTTTTTGTTAGACAACTGGGGTTTAGTAATTTGCCCGGAGTTACCCAGCTAGTATGTATTAAATGCTTAAGGCCAGATTTGAATTTAGGGCCTCCTGACTCTATCCATTGTACCATCTAGCTGTCTTGACACAGACCATATTAAGGAGGCATGGTCTCAGATATCAGCTTACCAGTGTGATCCCAGCAAGTCACTTAATCCTATTTGGTTCTGTTTCCTCATCTGTAAAAATGAGCCGGAGGAGGAAACAGCAAATCCCTACAATATCTTTGTCAAGAAGAACCCCCAAGGGCTTTAGGAAGTCAGACAACCACAACAAAATAGTTTCACAAGAGCTTAAAAATACAAATAAACATTTAAAGAAATAGGATCCTAGTTATTGTAGACTGCTGTCTTTGGGACGGAAGAGATCAGTTCTTGAGTCTTTTTTCTCCTCCTTGGCTATTGTGTCCTCTTCCTCACAGTCTTGGGGGATAGGAGATAAGGGGAAGGAATTGGTCAGAAAAACAAATGAATAATATACAGTGATTTCTGTGGTCTAAGCTCCCAGTAGCCAAGGGGCTCCTATCCACAGGCATTACATGGGCAACATCTGGAGTATGATTATTAATTGTCTCTGGCCAAACCTGGTCTTTTTGCTGTCAGTCATATCTGCTTTGCAATGGTGTCTCCCCACCCTTCTCACCCCCAGTGTCTTCCTCTTCTGGCTGCTCCTCCAGGAATAAAAACCTACTCTCACTGTTCCCTGCATAGTTGGGCAAGATGGAGACCAGCTCCCCATAATTGTGGTTCTCGGCCCCCAGAACTCTGAGCTCTCAGAATAACCTGTGCTCTCTACCTTTCTGTCCTTCTGTCTTTCTATGACGCATCTCTGAGAGGAAAGACGGGTTATGGCAAGGAATAATAACAAGGAATCAGATGAAACAGCAAATGTTTTTGGCACTGATACCTGGATAGCCACCTCCCATGCCTCCGAGGGAGTCTGTGAGTCAATTCCTCATTCTATCCACTCCATGTCTCGAGTACATTGGGAGAAAGAACACAGTTTAATCACGTACTGCTGGTGTTGGAAGTGATACTCCCTCATCAGCTCCCCTTCTCTTTTTAATCAAAGAGGAAAGAGAATATTATATATTTCTGGTGACTTTGGGGCTGAGGATTCAAGGATCCAAAAAAATTTAAAGCCTAAGAAGAATGCTAGTTTGTAAATGCTATCTTTTTTACATGGTTTCTAACTGATCTTTTTTAAAATGAAATTTTTTCCATTTACAAAGTTTCTAACTGATCTTCTTTAAAATGAAATTTTTTCCATTTACAAAAATTCACCTCCTTCCCTGCCTCTTACTGAAAAAGGAATGACCATGGATAAATCACTTAACCCCAATTGAGTCAGCAAAAGAAAGAAAGAAATAGAAAAAGAAAACAAAAGAAAAACCCTTGTTCATGTCAAGCAAAACAAATTCTCACAATGTCACATCTAAAAAAATATCTGTTTGAGTCTACACCTGAGTCCATTATTCCTCTCTCAGGAGGTGACTGCTAGCATTCATCATGAATCCCCTGGAATCAGGGTTGCTTATAACCTTTGTCAGGGTTCTTAAATCATTCAAAGTTGTTTATCTTGTCATGATATAAATGATTCTCCCAGTTGGGCTCGTTTTGTTCTGCATCAGTTCATGTAAGTCTTCAGGTGTCTCTGAAACCATCCCTTTCTGGTTGCTCACTTTCTTGGTCAGCACACTAGCATCCCATCCCCTTCCTGACCCACCATTTGGACTCTTATCCAGTCATTGAGCCACACCTACCATCCAGCCACCCCAAGGCTAACTCACCAGCTTCAAAAAGCTCTTACCAAGCTTGCTTGCGGTTTCTCTCTCTCTCTCTCTCTCTCTCTTTTTCTTTTCCTCCTCTCACCTACTTCTGCTATGGAGATATCTGACAGCCTTTCTTTTCTTTCTTTCATGGTCTTGGGTATAGACTCAAACAAATTTCTTTTGGATGTGACCAATGTAACATTTTTTTTGTTGTTGTTTTGTTTTGCTTAACTATTCAACAATGGTGAATTTTTGTAAATTAAAAAAATATTTATTTTTATAATTATTTATTTTTAAAAATCAACTTAGAACTTTCTTTTCTTCCCCCCCCCCACTTTTTTATAATAGCTTTTTATTTTTCAAAATACATGCAAAGATAATGTTTAACATTTACCCTTGCAAAATCTTGTGTTCCAAATTTTTTTCCTTCCCTCCCCACATCCCCTTTCCCTTGGACAGCAAGTAATCCAATATAGATTAATATGTGCAATTCTTCTAAACATACAGTCTTTCTTTTCAAATGTCCAATACTATTTCCTCCCATTTCAAACCTCAAAATTCCACAGAGAGTGCAAGAGTGTGGACTACAGCAACTCTCCCAATGGGCAGACACTCAATCAGAAGGTCTCTCATATCAAATTTTGTGTGCTATTGTTGTTGTTTTTTTTATTTTTGAAATTTGAAATTTTATTTTTTATTGAAGTTTTTTATTTTCAAAACATATGCAAGGATAATTTTTTTCAACATTGATCCTTGAAAAACCTTGTGTTCCAATTTTCCCCTCTTTCCCCCATCTCTTCTTCCAGATGGCATGTAATCCAATATATATTAAACATGAGTTAAATATGGTAAAAAATATGTTAAATCCAATGTAGGCATACATATTTATACAATTATCTTGCTGCACAAGAAAAATCAGATCAAAGTTTAAAAAAATGAGAAAGAAAAGAAATCTATTGTTTTTGAGTGGCTTCCAGATTTGTCCAACTTTTCTTGATCCCATTGGGGGTTTTCTTGGCAAAGATACTGGAGTGGTTTTGCCGTTTCCTTCTCTAGCTAATTTTACAGATGAGGAAACTGAGGCAAACAGGATTACATGATTTAGCCAGGATCACACAGCTAATAAATGTCTAAGGCGGGATTTGAACTCAAGTGTTCCTTACAAGAGGCCCAGCACACTATCACTGGACCACCTAACTGCTCACATTTTGCAAAGTTAGCCCAGGAAGATTAGGAACCTCTCAAGAAGGAATTTTGAAATATCTTGTTGTTTAGTTGTTTTCTTGGCTAAAATACTTGAAGTAGTTTTGCTGTTTCCTTCTCTGGATAATTTTACAGAAGGGGAAATGAGGCAATTGGGGTTAAGTGATTTGTTGTCACACAACAAATAAGTGTCTGAGCCTGGATTTGAACTTAGGATGATGATTTGAGGCCCAGTGCTCTGTTCACAGTGCCACTTAGTTGCCCAGAAAAATAGTCTCCTCAAACAGGAGATCCTTGAAGTGCAGAAGGCGGCTAGATGGATCAGTGGATAGAGCTCCAGGCCCGGAATAAGGAAGACGTGCTTATCTCTCTGAGTCCAAATCCTGACACTTCCTGGACATGTCACTTAGCTCTGATTGCCTCAGTTTCCTCACCTGTAAAATGCCCTGGAGAAGGAAATGACCAACCACTCTAGTATTCCTAAGAAAACCCTCAATGGGGGTCCTGGAGAGTGAGCATGACAGACCAGCACTTGCTTTTTGAGGAGAGTTGGCCGATGACTACATTACATATATTCTCAGTCCTTTTGTTCAGCAGGCACCTACTCGGGGCAAGGCCCAGGGCTCTGTGCTGGTGAGGAGACAAAAATGGATGTCCGGCCCCAGTAGGGAAGGAGTTAGCGTGGGGAAGATGACGGTGGTCTGTACCTAGCTGGGCCACATGGCAGCTTTTGATAAAAGACTTGTGCTGTGACATGGGGGAGACAGATCGCTGCTTGGCCAAAAGATCAGGAAAAGTCGTGGGACACTAGTGGGGAGCCTTGGAGTCTAGGTAGGAATTCAAGAAAGAGAGCAAGAGACAGCATTTCGGGCAGAGAGAAAATGGGGGGCTTAGCTGAAGCAGAGCAGTGGCCGGAAATCATCAGTAAAGGTTATCTGGGGCCAGACTGGAGAGGGCCTTAAAGGGCAGACCCCAAAAAGACAGAACTGGATCTTGTGGCTAGTAGGGAGCCATGGAAGGTCTTTGAGCAGAGGAGCGTCATCATCAGAGCTGTGGAATGGATAGATTTCCAGGAAGCCTGTGCAAGAATGAACCAGAGAGAAGTCCAGGAAACCAGTCAAGAGATTTTGAGGGTTCGGACCAGGACAGGAGGGGCCGGGTGGGGGGAGCCAATCCCCCCAACTCCAATTGTAAGGAGAGTTGGCTGGCCGGTTGTTGTCCTTTGCTCTTGAAGAGGACCAAAATGGCCCGGCTGGGCTAGAGTCGGGCTAAAGCGAGCCAGGCCGACTGCGGCCAATCAGACCAGGACCAGCTCAGAATGCTCTGCCAGACACAGAGTCCTTGAGATCTTTTGGGGTGAAGAGATCTGAGGGAGGGCAGGTCCTCACATTTCTTGCCTCTGTTCCCCCTCCTTGTCCAACTCTATGAAATCTTAGCTTCCTCAGGCTGGAGGGTGATGGGACCCAGGCTGGCAAACTGTCCTACTTCCAAAGGCCCCAGGACATCTCCATCCCAAGCCATCCATCTTGCAGGCCTCCATCTTGGGCAAGCCTGGGGTGAATGCCCCATGGAGGGCCCAGCCCAGAAGCCCGGCCTCCTCCTGCAGCTCCCCAGGCAGAGGCTTCCACCAGGCCCTGCCCACTCTGGGCCACCGCAGCAGTTCCCACGGGAGGAGCCAGCTTCCTTAAGAATGGCCCCTAGGGCAGGGAGGGTGAACATTCGGGGACTGATAGAAACTGAGGGCCAATGACCTTTTGGGAAGAGGAAAGAGGCCTGGGATGGGACTCTTCCCCTGCTCTGCAGCCTTGGGCAAGGATGGCCCTGCCAGCGAAGACTCTGCCCTCACTGATCTTGAGCAATGGATCCATTCCTGACTCTTAATGCCCTTGTTCATCCCACTCACATTTGTCAGACACTTTCTATATGCCCAGTCTTGTGTTCTAGACATGTGTGTGGGAGAGAGACAGAGACAGAGAGAGGAAAAGAGAAGGGAGAGACAGAGACACAGAGACAGAGAGAGAGAGACAGAGACAGAGAGAGGAAAAGAGAAGGGAGAGACAGAGAGACAGAGACAGAGAGAGGAAAAGAGAAGGGAGAGACAGAGACACAGAGACAGAGACAGAGACAGAGAGAGAGAGAGAGAGACAGAGACAGAGAGAGGAAAAGAGAAGGGAGAGACAGAGACAGAGACAGAAAGAGAGACACAGAGACAGAGAGAGATAGGCAAAGAGAGAGGAAGACACAGACAAATAGAAAGCAAGGAGGGTGCAAAGTGAGAGAAAGGGACAAGACAGAGAGACAAATAGAAAGCAAAAGACAGTGAAGCAAAGAGAGAGATACAGAGAGACAGAGAAAAACAGACAAATAGAGAGAGAGAAAAAGACAGAGACAGAGATAGAGACAAATAAAGAGACAGAGGCAAAGAGAGAGGAAGAGAGACAGAAACAGAGAGCAGAGACAAACATAGAAAATGAGAGAGAGGGAGAGAAACAGAGACAAACACACACACATACACAGAGACAGATAAATAGAAAGTGAGAGACAGAGAGGCAGAAAGGGAGGCACAGTCTGAGAGACACAGAGAAACAGAGCAGACACAAAGAGAGTGCAGACAGAGAGAATGAGAACAAGGCACATCCTCTGCCCTGGGAAAAAAGTTTGAAATTTAGCAAAGGAGAAGACAGACCAGTCCTGGAATGATAGAATGTTAAAAAAAGAACTCGGGACACAGAGCACCAGAGCCAGCAGGGCCTTAGAACGTGGATGGCAGAGCTTTGGGGGCCCCTAGAACATGGAATGTTAAGAGCTAAAAAAGTCCCTTAGAACACAGAATGTCAGGGCTGGGAGGGCTTTAGAACCTAGAATGTCCTTGGTTTTCAGACATAGAGAAGTGCAGTTACTCTCTTACAGCCTCACGTGGGCCTGTGACAAGTCCAGGATCAGGAACCTTGGCTCCCAGAGTGTGACCAGGCCCTGGATCTTAGGGGAAGAAAGTGGGGAGAAAGGGAAAGGGTTCCCGGCACCCCTGAGATGTTCTGGTTTCCTCTAGTCCCCCGACCTTTAGTTCTGTGAGAATGTGTCTGTCGGGACAGCTGGGAGAAGCAGATCCCCTCCCCCACGGCTAGGGCCTTCCATTCACTCCCTGTGTCCACACTGGATATCACACCCTTACCTACAGATGCTCTTAAAAGCATTTTCCCCCTCGTTTGTGCCTCTGAACCCTCCCAAGATTTCTTGGAGTTTTCGAGCTAGGTTTCTTAAGGACCACACCTTAAAGCAAAACCAATCTGATTCTCATTGATTGGCCACCTTGGGTCCCAGGCCCAAGCCCCATTTGGTCTTTGTCTGGGTCCTGATTGACTGATTAAATGTAAATGGCAATCCTTTCTGCTTGGGCCAGAAACCCTGAGGGTCTTCCCCTCCCAGATTTGCTCATTTCTTTATTTAGTTTTTTTTTTTTTTTTTTTTTTTTTTGACCAGGTAAGATTTTTTGCCTCAATTGCTCCCAAGCTTTAATCACTGAATGGGTGCGGCCTCATTCAAACTAATGAAGACCTTAATTTACAAAGGCCCAGGTCTTGCATTTCATCCAGGGCCACCTGCAGTCACTCTGGTCTATCTCTGGCTTCTGGACCCTGGCTCTGGGGGTGGGGATGGGGGTGAGGGTGGGGGTGGGGGTATGTGTGGAGGGTGAGGCAGGTGCCCTTGCTCAGCCCACCCTCACTTAAATACAATTCACTTGCATGTCACAGTATCACCTCCTTGATGTCTGGGCTTTCGGGAACTTGATGTACTCTGTCTCTCCATTAGACCTCAGCTTGTGAAGCAGGGTCTGATTTTCCCTTTCCTTGTATTCTCTGTGTCTCTCCCTCTCTCCTTGCCTCTGTCTCTCGCTTTCTATTTGTCTCTGTCTCTGTCTCTGTGTCTCTCTCTGGCTTTTTCTCTCCCTGTCTCTTGCTTTCTATTTGTTTCTCTGTCTTTGTCTCTGTCTCTGTCTCTCTATCTGTTTCTATCTCTCTCTGTCTCTCTCTTGTCTCTGTCTCTCTCTTGTCTTTGTCTCTGTCTCTCTCTTGTCTCTGTCTCTCTCTTGTCTCTTTCTCTCTGTCTCTGTCTCTGTCAGTCTCTGTCTCTCTCTGTCTCTGTCAGTCTCTGTCTCTGTGTCTGTCTCTTTCTCTTGTCTCTCTCTCTGTCAGTCTCTTGTCTCTTTCTGTCTCTGTCTCTCTGTCAGTCTCTCTCTGTCTCTGTCTCTTGTCTCTCTCTCTGTCAGTCTCTCTTGTCTCTCTTTCTGTCTCTGTCTCTGTCTCTCTTGTCTCTGTCTCTGTGTGTCTCTCTCTCTGTCTCTGTCTCTGTCTCTCTCTCTCTCTCTTTCTGTCTCTGTCACTGTCTCTTTTTGTCTGGATATAAAGCAGTAGGTGCCTGGTTCTTGGTTGGCCTTGGGTGGAAGGGAAGCAGACAAAGGCAAGGAGTAGAACGAGGAAGTTTTCATCAAACTCTCTCATTAACGCTTCTCAGCCGTGTGGCTCTGGAGAAGTCAGCTATCCTCTCTCACTGGTAAAATGGGGATAATCATAGTAACTCTCTCGCAGGGGCATAAGGAGAGACAAATGAGAGAATACGTTGAATTGCTTTGCGATCTGCAGTTAGAAAAAGAAAAGTGAGCTTCTCTCTGCTTCTGGAACTTGGGAAGGCCTGGAATTCTAGAGATCATACCCAAGACACGGGGGTGGGGGAGACTTTGGGCTTCCTGGAATCAAGAAGGTCCTCCCTCAATTAGCCCTTTATAATTATTTCTTAGGTTATAAAAAATATCAATCTAAGGCTACTCTTCCTAAAAGCCATTGTTTCTGTGGAAGGGAAATGGGAAGAGGGGAAATTCTTGGACTCACTTGCGGGGGCTGGGTTGTCTGATCCCTCCTGGACCATCTTAGTGACTGAGGGCAGGCCTATCTCCCTCAGAAAGGGCTGGAGACTTCTAGCCCGGCTACTCCTGGAAATCATGAATCCCATCTGAAGGGCGGTGATGGGGAGCTCACTGCCTCCCCCTGTTGGAGAAAGTGCCTCGCGTTTCTTGTGAATTATGCGGGGGGCTCACCCGGCAGGGTGTCGGCCAGGACTAGGGCCCAGGCTCAGAGAGTAGGGTTCAGGCTCTGGGTGAGTCTGGACCCAGCGGTGACGGTTTAAGGTCTGTGGCCAGGATCAGGCCGGGACTGGGGAGAGGGCTCCATTTATACCCGGATTCAGGTTCCGTGGACAAGAAAAGGCTTGCTGTGGGGTGAAGGTGACAGTTTAATGTCTGTGGCCCGGGTAAGGGCTCTGTCTGGTAGAGGAACCGGATCTAATCCTCCCTTCCATCACACACTATCTCTGTTACCCCAGGGCTTTGGCCGCAGCCCAGTCTCTCCGAGCCCCTTCAGTTACTGGATGGAAAACTAGGTGGGACGGACAGATGGACATCCCAAGTCTCCCCTTCTGGAGACTCGGACATCTGTGACCCCTCCCACTCCAGTGAGGAGACAGTCCCTCCACGGGGTATTTCCCAGGGATCGCCAGTTCCCACTGCCCAGGCTTACCTAAGGGCAGGTAGGGGCAACAGTCATGGCCTGTCTTCCTGGTATTATTAACCAGGTAAAGAAAGGCCGTCACTTTTATTGAGGCAATTCTAGTAGCCAGCAGGACTGGTCTGGGTGCTGGTCTGCCCGGCCTATCATTACAGCTCCATCCAAGGACATAGGGAAGGCCTCGTCTACACCTGGCTCAAGGCTGTCTCTGGCAGGGAGGGAGGGGCATCGGCCAGCTCAGCTCCATCATTAGGCCAGCTGATGCTGGTGTGATGTAATTAGGATGCTATAACCAACTAATAAAGGCTCTGGTCCCACCTGACTGCCAGGAGGCCGGCCACCCTGACTGCCTTCCGCCCAGAGCTTAAAAGAACCTCCGAGAACCCGGGTTCAAGGTCCCCTTAGAGAAGGCAGTTTGGAATCTGGCAAGAAAAGCATTTAAGCTGTCCCTGTAGTTTGAGTGGTCTCCCTATTGGCTATATGCCCAAGGAGCACAAAGGCAGAAACTGAGGTCCCCAGAAGCCAAACCAGTGACAGAGCCATTACTAGGAATTAAACAGCCACCTGGGTTATCTTGCCAACTTCTCCCAGCAAGACACTGCTTATAGTATACAACAGGTGACTAATTAGTGCTGAACAGTGACTGAATTCTCTGAGATAGTGATGGTGCATCCCCACACCCACAAAGCAGGTACCCGGTGAGCAGGGGATGGCCACAAAACTGTGGTGTCTGAACATAATGGAATATTTGGAGGCAGTGAGAAAATGATGGCTAGGAGGAATTCAGAGAAACATGGGGTCTTTGGTAGGGGCAGCTGTGGTGAAATGAATGGAAGTAAGAGAATAATTTCATGCATTCTGGGTGATAAGATCTCTTCCACCTCTAAAATTCTATGTTCCAGGTAATTACTCCAAGCCCTTTCCAGCTCTGACTGGAACTAATGAATTAATTGAACAAATGAATGCATTTGCTCTCATAATAATTCCCTGAGATAGATGCTATAGATGTTATCACTTCCCTTTTACAGATGAGAAAACAGCCTCAGAGAGATGAACTGAATTGCCTGTATCACAAATGGTCACGCTAAGAAGTGTTAGAAGCAAGAACTCAAGCAACCAAGAAGCATTTATTAAGCCCTTGCTGTATGCTAGGCACTGGGTCTAGAAGTACAAAAGTGAGTCAATCCTTGGCCTTAAAGAGCTTACATTCTCAGGGGAGTGGGGGGAGACACGTCAGCTACTGGGAGGAAGTGGTCAGGGGAGGGAGCCCTGCTCTGGGCAGCCCCAGCCATGTTGGGGAGCCTTGAGCGCCAGGACTTCCATGATCATCCAAGGACACTGATCTATGTCCACTGATGATTAGTCCCAGAACAAAATGGAGAAGTGGAAATGGGCGAGTAGGGAAAGGAGAGGGAATAAAGAGATTTTTATGACTCCTGAAAGTTTGCAAAATGCTTTCCCTGTATGATCTTATTTGCTCCTCATCACCATCCTGTGAGGATGGCACTATCGGGGGTACAAATGACGAAACGGGGCTCAGATGCATGAATGACTTGTCCATCCATCATCCCATGGTTTGGGATTTGAATTCAGATTCAAGGACTGGATTGGATGACTCTAAGATTCTTTCTAACTCTAAGTCTACAATTTTTAAAAAATCATTGAACTTAAACCACACCAAAACCAGATCAGTGCCTAGCTCTCAGGATTATTTTGAAAATAAAATGTGATCTTTGCAAAGTGCTTTGTGAATCTTAAAGCATTATATAAATCCTAGGTAATATTATTACTATTTCCAAATGTGTTGTACACATGGCCAGAGAGCAATTACACAGTGCATACTCTTTGATCCAACAAATACTTTTTGAGAACTCTACAGTGTATCCCAAAGAAATTATAAAAAAAGGAAAAGAGCCCACACACATAAAACTGTAGCAGCTTTTTATGGTGGCAAACAATTGGAAATGGAGGGGATTCCTATCAGTTGGAGAATTGCTGAACAAGTTGTGGTGGATGACTGTCATGGAATACTTTTTTTTTTTTGTCAATTTTGGTGTTTTTCTTTATTGTTATCTTCTCTTTTAACTCTCTCTCTTTTTTTTTTTTAAATAACTTTTTATTGACAGAATCCATGCCAGGGTAATTTTTTTTTTTAACAACATTATCCCTTGCACTCGCTTCTGTTCCGATTTTTCCCCTCCCTCCCTCCACCCCCTCCCCTAGATAGCAAGCAGTTCTATAAATGCTAGATATGTTGCAGTATATCCTAGATACAATATATGTTTGCAGAACCGAACAGTTCTCTTGTTGCACAGGGAGAATTGAATTCAGAAGGTAAAAATAACCCGGGAAGAAAAACAAAAATGTAAATAGTTCACATTCATTTCCCAGTGTTCTTTCTTTGGGTGTAGCTGCTTCTGTCCATCATTTATCAATTGAAACTCAGTTAGGTCTCTTTGTCAAAGAAATCCACTTCCATCAGAATACATCCTCATACAATATCGTTGTCTAAGTGTATAATGATCTCCTGGTTCTGCTCATTTCACTCAGCATCAATTCATGTAAGTCTCTCCAAGCCTCTCTGTATTCATCCTGCTCTGGAAGAAATGATGAGCAGGAGAATTTCAGGAAAGCCTGGAAAGACTTAAATGAACTGATGCTGAGTGAAGTGAGCAGAACCAGGAGAACATTGTACACCATCACAGCAACATCGTGCGATGGTCCGCTTTGATAGTTAACGTGTCTCAGAAACACCATGATCCAAGACAGTTCCAAAAAATTTATGATAGAGAATCCTCTCCACATCCAGAAAAAGAACTGATGGAGTCTGACTGCAGATTGAAGTACATTATTTTCAATTTCTTTGTGTATTTTGTGTGTGTGTGTGTGTGTGTATGTGCGCACGTGCGCTTTTCTTTTGTTCTGTTTCTTCACAACACGATCACTTAGAAATACACTTTACATGATTGTATATTTATAACCTGTATCAGATTATTGTCTTGGGGAAGGGAGGGAGAGAAAATTCTGGAACTCATTCTTATTAAAAAAGTGAATGTTGAAAACTGTTTTTACATGTAATTGGGAAAAGTAAAATGCAATAAAAATGTGTTGTACACAGTTGAAGGAAAGGATCGTACAGGACACTGAATCTCTGCTTGGAGAGTTTGCATGTCTTCTCAAGTGTAGCATATATTGAGGTGCAACTTTCAAAGCTGTCCTGCTTGTCTGGGAAGCCTCTGAATCATTTTGACTCCAAGTCCAACCCTTTCTCCACACCATTCCACCCTGTTTCCACTTAAAAACAATGAAATGCCATCCATTAGCTTAATACCTCTCTTTGTATCCTCAGTGCTTAACTCAATGCTGACACATGTTATCTTTCAGTCATATCTGATTCCCTGCCATGTTTGGGCTTTTCTTGGCAGAGACACTGGATTGGTTGGCTATTTCCTTCTGCAGATGAGGAAACTGAGGCAAACAAGGTGATGTGACTTGCCCAGAGTCATCCAACTAGGAAACATCTGAGGTCAAATATCGACTCAGGTCTTTCTGACTCCAGGCCTAGAAGCCTGGAAGAAAAGTTTAAAACGATCTCATGAAAGTCACCGAAGGATACAGCCATGATTAGATCCCTCTAACCTTTTCCACTGTCGGGGAGGCAGGGCAAGTCAGTGGAATGGGAAGACTTGTGTTAAAATCTCACCTCTGACCCTCTCTGCCTTATGACCTTGTGTGAGGCACTTCATCCCTGTGAAACTCCGTTTCCTTTCCTTTCCTAGAAACTTTCCGTTTCTAGTATTAGACTAGATCCTCTGAATCTCAGTTTCTCGGTCTGTACGGGTCTGGGGTAGGTGACTGCCCAGCTCCCATTTAGCTCCGGATCTAGGAGCTATAACGACTCCTAACATTATTATCTTATCATTCCTGGCAGTGAATGCAGTGTCATTGATATAGGAAACTCCCTGGTGAGGCAATCCCCTTTACCAAGGCTAGCCCGACACCTTCTCTGAAACTTCCAGGCCTTGACCCTTGCCGAGAGCATGGGGAAGTTGTGGTTTGCTCAGGGTCACCCAGCCCTGTGTCAGAGGCAAGACAGAAAATCAAGTCGTTCCAGTCTCAGAGGCCGGCTCTCTCTCCACTGTGCTAGCCTGCCTCTCCTCAAGCAACAAGCACTTCTCTACAGCTTTAAAGACTGCAGAGCACCTTGTGTCAGGTGAATCTCCTAAGATCCCTGGGAGGTGGGTAACCTCATAGTCATGATTACCCCCATTCACAGAGGAGATGCTTAGGGAAATGCGTAAGGATCATGTCACTAGTAAGCTTCAGAGGCTGTCTCCAAGTCTTCCGGATGCTTCCCCACACTGACCCCATTCACCTATCTGCTCTTTGCTTCCATCCTCCAGCTATGATCTTATAGAGAACGATGAGTTTGCTTTTCTTCTTTGGAACTAACCAGGACTCATAAGTTAAATGAGTTCACAACCAGGGAATCATTCAAGCCCTTCATATTCATTCATTCATTCATTCAGTGTGCCCAGGAGCAGGTGACTTGAGCTGTCCAAGGTGGCAAAATCAGATTTTTTTTCACTATTCCCTTGAGTGCCAGGAGAATCAAGAGGCTCTGGGTCAATCATCAAGCCCCTGCTTCTGTGAGTTTTTGCTTTCATATTGGACAGTGAAAATTTAGAAATAAAAATGGGAAAGACCTCGGCTACATTTGGAAGGTCTCCCCATCCAGTCCCACTGCCCCTCTGCTGAGGCCCCCTTTCCAACTGGAATGCCCCCTCCATCCAGAAAGTCCTTCCTGTTGTGTGTAGGACATTTGAACCCCAACAGTAGTATACAGGAAGGAGTCTGAGATCCCTGGGGAGATGGGGGAAATCAGAGGGAGGGAGATAGTTCTGGAGCTTCAGAGTAGGAAGGGTGGGAGAGATAAGAAAACTAAATGGAGATGGCTCAGTCTCCAGCTATAGATAACCCCTCAATTCCCCTCACTGAGCTCCTTATTTCACTTGCTATTTCACTTCATTCCCATTTCTTTTACTTTATATCTGGTACCCATTAATTACTTAAGGTCATAGGACTAGAACCAGAGGGGACCTCAATAGGCAACTAATCAAATTTTGTTTCTCAGAGGCAGTTAGGTGGCTCAGTGGTTAGAGTATTTATTGAGCCTGGAGCCAGGCTCACCTCGGATATTTACTAGCTTGTAGGATTCTGAGCAAATCACTTCATTTCTGACTGCCTTAGTTTCCTCAACTGTAAAATGGGGATCATAATCAGACTTGCCAATTCAGATCACCACCTGTTCTGGAACTTACCATCTTAGTCTTAAAGAGTAGTTGTTTAGGACTCTGAGAAAGAAGTTCATCCAGGATCACCCAGTATATGTCAGTCAGGACTTGAACCCAGATCTTTGTGGCTACAAAGCCAGCCTTATCCCACTATGCTTGGCTGCCTTCTTCTGTCTCCCTATTCAGCCATCACTCCCTCTCTGATTCAGTTCCCAGCCTTTTCTCATCCCCAGCTCCTTTCAACAGGCCCCAGTACCTTCATTAAGCCTTTGTTTCCCTCACATGTCCCATTTATTGAGTCCATTTCCCCACTAAGCGCTCCTTTCTCAAACTCAGGGACTGCGTATCCCCAGCTGGAGGCATCCAGAGCGTAGCGGGCAGAGAACTTGGCCCACAGTCACAGCGGGAGGGGTTCGACTCCCCACCTGGATGGCCGTGGATGAGAGGATGCCCTTATCAGAGATCCCAAGCATCTCTCAGGTACTGTGTAATTTGTAGCCTAACTGCCGATGGGCTGAGGGAGTTTCCTCTCACACACCCCAGCTTCCTATTGTTCAGTCATTCAGTGTCTGACTTTTCATGACCTCGTTTGGGGTTGGCAAAGATACTAGAATGATTTGCCATTGTCTTCTCCAACTCATTTGACAGATGAGAAAACTACCTGCCCAGGGTCCTATGAAGCATCTGATGTCAGTTCTGACTCCAGGGCCTGGTGCTCTAGCCACTGAGCTACCCAGCTGTCCAGCCAGCTCCCTGCCCCACTGATGAAATCATGGGACCAAACTGCCCCTCCCCAAAGCCAGGACCCATCGGCTGTGAATGAATGTGTTTTGAGACCACTTTTTCTAACTTTCCCCCACAAAGATCATCTCCCGTCCCCAGACTGAACTCGGTGCCTCTGGTTTTCCAATCTGGGCCGATTACCCCCCTCCTTGAGGCTACCGGGGAGCCCCCCACTCCTGCAGGCTCTCACCCTGATGGTGTCGGACTCTGTGAGGGCACCAGGGCATCTTCAGCTCCTGAACTCAGGTGATCCCGAGCCCCAGAAGCACGAACCGCAGACCTGTCCCACCAGCCTTAGCAACCAAGACATTTGTTAGAAAGGAAAAAGGGAGGAGAAAAAGCAGCTCAGAGACCAGCTTCCCCATCTGCCTCCCTTTACTCCTACACGCTTCCTGATCTCTCACCCACAGATTTCCCCCCTCTCCTTTCGTGGTCTCCCATCTCTCTGCTGCTTGGGTATTGATCTCCTTATTCAGCCTCCACCTTCTCCCTGGGACCTGATTCAGCCTCCATTCTCACAATGGGCCCCCACTGCCTCCAAAGGAAACCAGCGTCCTCTCTGAGCATCATCGCTGCCCTCACCCTCTCCTCTGCCTCCCTATTCAGCCAGCACTCCCTCTCTGTCAGTCCCCATCTTTTTCTCATCCCCAGCTGCCTTCAGCGGCCTCTGTCCCTGCATCAAGCCTTTGTTTCCCTCACTTGAGTCCCACTCAAGAGTGCGCCCCCATCGCTGAGCCACCCAGTCCTGGCCGAGTTCTCTTTCCTGCCTCTGAGCATCCCTTTCAGTAACAGCCGGCCTCTCATTACTCTCCAATCCTAATCCCTCAGCAGCCCATCCATTTAGGATCCCGGCTAATAGGATTGGAGGGAGAAAGGAGCTTAGTGGGAACCAATGCTGACCCACCCCTTGCCTACTTTTCTTTCCCAAAGAAGTAAACTAAGACCCTGAGAAGATAAGTGAAAGAAACTCATTTTCCAAATGAAATGAATCAGGGGGAATTCATCAAGTGCACATTGTGTGCGAGGCCCCGGGGATACAAAAGGCAAAGCGGTAACTTAACTGACAAGAGAGACAATGTTGTCACCTGGACCACAGAATGGCAAAGTTGGAAGGGACGGCCCAAGCTCCCAGACCTTTACCTCCCCCCTCCCCCCTATTAAGGGAGCCTTTATCCCCTCCCTGCCATCATATCCTTCTCATTGAACCTCCCTGCCTCTCCCTGAATTCCTACTCCCCTCAATTAACCTCCACATACCCACTCTCCCTGTCTCTCCTTTTCTGTTTCTCCCTTCTGTCTCCTTTTGTCTCTGTTTCTCTCTCTCTTCTGTTCTTTCCTTTTCTCTGTCTCTATCTCTTCTCTCTCTCTTTTTCTGTCTTTCTGTTTCTGTTTTTTCTTTTCTCTGTCTTTCTGTCTGTCTCTGTCCAGAATCACAGGACTTTGCGCTAGAAGGGACATTAGAAATTATAAATGGGGAAATTGAGGCCCATGGCATAACTTGCCCAGCATCCCACAGAGATAAAGGCTGTTTCAGTCATATCTGAGTCTCGTAATCCTTTTTTGGCTTTTCTTGGCAAAGATGCTGCAGTGGTTGCCCACTTCCCTCTCCAGCTCATTTTACACATGGGGAAACTGAGGCAGAGGATAAAGTGACATGCCCAGGGTCACAGAGTTAGGAAGTGTCTGAGGTAGGATTTGAACTCAGGGGGACAAAGTCTTCTGAACTGCAGGACCAGCGCTCTCTCCATCGTACCACCTAGTTGCCCTTAGTGAGCACATCCGAAATGCTTACTGACTGACCAGCTGACAACGAATCTATGATCGCATGCCAAGAGCCAGGGGCAAGACTGCTCACGGTAGTCTGCCCTGTCCGGGCGGCTCCAGGAGGCGGCTGCCAGGTAGAGAATAATTAATCTTTCTTAGCTCTCTCTCTGATGATCTCAAAGTACTTAGCAGAGTTTCAGTGCCCCTGGGAACCAACGTCAACTAAGCGCTATCTGCGTGTCCGGTCTGGACGATTCCCCTGTCTGGCAGCCATGTTACTCTTAGTCTGTGAGACTGTCTGAACCTCTTCTCCTCATTCCCCACTCCCTGCTGGGCCGTAACCCAATTAGTGGGGAAGCTCCCTGGGCAAAAACCGCTGGCACGACAACAGGTGAATCTCTCCACTTTCTGGTTTCATTCTCTGCTTTAGGTTGTACTCTCTGGGCCAAGCAATTTTCCTTTCTCCCTCCCATAATCCACGGGCCCATCTGCTTGGGGAGGAGTGAAAAGGGATGCTCTCTTGAGGTTGCCAGGGCATCTGACTGGCAGTGCCCAGAAGTCAGCCCGCCCGCCCCACGGTTTCCTGGGAGCTGCCTAAGTTGGCAAGAAGGTCTCGATCATCTGTAAAGTGCCAGGTACAAAGAAAGGGAAAAAACCAGACCTGCCCCCAAGGGGCCCACCTTTTGATGGGGGAGACAATATGCAAGTGACTACATATGTGCAAGACGTTTGGGGAATAAATGGGATAGGCTCAAAAAGCATGGGATAGGGAAAAGGGGTGACCAGGGAAGAGGGTGACATGGAAAAGGGGTGATCAGAAAAGGGGGTGACCGGGAAAGAGGGTGACTGGGGAAGGCGGTGACCAGGGGAAGGGGGTGACCTGGAAAAGGGGTGATCGGGAAAGGAGGTGACCGGGGAAGGCGGTGACATGGAAAGGGGGTGACCGGGGAAGGGGGTGACCGGGGAAGGGGATGATCAGGAAAGGGGGTGACATGGAAAGGGGGTGACCGGGAAAGGCTTTCCATAAGAGGTAGGATTTGAGATGAGCCTTGAGGGAAACCAGGAGCTAGAGCTATAGGAGGCTGATGCTGGGAAATGGAGTATGGAAAAGCAAGAAGGCTGGTAAGAGTACACAAAGGGGAATGAAGACTGACGAAGAGGTAGAAGGGAAAGCTCTGGCAGGGGAGCGACGGACAGACTCCCTTTCTTGTTCGGTTCTGGAAGTGACAGAGAAGCACTGATGTTTACTGAGTGGGAGCGACCCCTGTGGCAGGGGAGGGACGTAGGGCAGGTGGGTCCAGGCCCGGAGAGGAGGGCCTGCCCAGCCCGGAGCTTCAGAGCAGGGGAGCCCGGGAGAGCCATTAGGAGAGAGGGGCCAGTGAGTTGGGGATGACGGCTAGGCGGCTAGCCGGGGTGACTGTAACCCTGCTCCATGACAGGGGAGTCGGAAAGAAGGGAGGGTCGGGGCTCATCCAAAAAGCAGTTGGTGACCCGAGGGTGCGCCTGGTGCGGGCCTGTGATGCTGGGGCGGGCTCACGCTTCCCCACGCTGCAGCGGCCAGCTGGCAGGACACAGAAGGCCCACGCCCGCTGGCCCCAGTGCCCAGTGCTGTTCTTCGGGTCCCTTGCGGCTCGTCTTTGATCCGGTGATCCGTGACGGGGGAGACGAGCCCCCAGCTCTGGAGCTGCGCCCCCCTCCTCTCCCCCACAGTGCTGCAGAGTGGATGGAACACTGGAGCCGGCGTCGAGTGCCAACGCCGTCTCAGACACCAGTGGTGGGGCCCGGGCAGGTCACTGACGCCGTCGGCCAGCCACTTCTTCAGCTGTAAAACGGCTCCGACGGACCCTCCCTCCCAGGGAGGATCATAAGATTGGCCAGCGCTTTTCCAGCCCTGAAGCTCTACATAAAGGCCATTTTTACTCACAGTTATCTCACTTTGGACCGGTCACCTGGATTAAGTGGGTTAGCAGACAAGGTCAAGGGCCAGGGCTCCTGGCCTCCCCATCCCCCTCAGCTCAGGGAAGTCCGCCGTGAGCTTTGGGATCCACTCCCAAGAAATTTGGGGCTCCACTGCCCTCTGGTGGCCAGCTTATCCTACTGCAGCCCACCCTTCCTGGACACCCCTGGAATGGGGGGGGTCCCCAACCATTCCCCAGTTACTTCATCTGCTCCAGGACTCAGTCACACTTCCCATCTGGGCCCAATGCCTCAGGAATAACCCCCAGCATATTTAAAAAGTCACAATGATTTATTAGAATATGAAAAAGATTTGTTTCATTTTATACACGGGGAGGGGGGCGTAGGTGGCGACCACGGCCTGATGCCCAGTCAGCCTCCTCATTGCTTAGATATTTCTGCCAGGGACAGCGTGCTCACCCAGGCACGGGAGGGGGGGGGTAAGTATTGCACAATCAGGCGGGGAGAAGGCGGCGTGGATCTGAGGGCCAGAGGGCGAGACCCCACCCCAGGGGCCCCTGACCTCGGGTCACCCGCAGGGTCAGACACAAGGCCACAAAGCCGGGAAGCACTGTAGGTGGTGGCCACTGGCAGAGGGCTGTGTGTGTGTGTGTGCATCAGTGTGTCAGTGTGTGTGTGTGTGTGTGTGTGTGCGTCAGTGTATGTGTCAGTGTCTGTATGTATCAATGTCTGTCAGTTTGTGTGTGTGTGTGTGTGTCAGTGTGTGTGTGTGTGCATTAGTGTGTCAGTGTGTGTGTGTGTGCATTAGTGTGTCAGTGTGTGTGTGTGTGTGTACGCGTCAGTGTATGTGTCAGTGTCTGTATGTGTGTATCAATGTCTGTGTCAGTTTGTGTGTGTCTGTGTGTGTGTGTGTGTGTCTGTGTGTGTCAGTGTGTGTGTCTGTGTCTGTGTGTGTGTGTGTGTGTGTGTGTGTGTGTGTGTGTCAGTGTGTGTGTCTGTGTGTGTGTCTGTGTGTGTGTCTGTGTGTGTCTATGTGTAGGGAGGGGCAGGGCCTGTGGCCCTGCTCCCATGGGCCCTAGGAGGGGCGGGTCGTTCCCTGGGGGAGGTGCCAGGGAGCCCCAGGGATGCGCTGACACACACTGTGGGGAGGGAGTCCCCAACAAAGACAGCAAAAGCAGGGGGGACTCAAGACTGATTGACAGGGAGGCACAGAACAGATTTGTGGGAAGGAGACTGCCTGGTGCTGCTGGCTTAGTCCCCGAGATCCCGAGGCAGCGGGAATGGGGGGCGAGGACACCACTGGGGGATCAGCATTTCCTTTTACAAAGTGGAGCCTGTGGGGCACCAGGGAGGACCCAAGGCTGAGAGCTCCGGGAAGAGGGACGAAGCTCCGTTCACGACAGCCTGGTTTCCAAAGCCTTCGTCCGGGCAGGGTTTTCACCACTAGGGCTGGCTGGCTCCCTGTGGGGCCCCCAAGAGGCCTTTCAGGGGCCCTTGGGCCCTTCCGGCTTCTCCCTCTGTCTCGTTTCAGCTCGTGGGTCAGTTAGAAGCACTCGGAAGGCAAGGAGAGCGTCGCTTCTCCTCCGGGGTTCCCTGCTGCACCCAGGCCCCGTCCAGGGCAGGCCCTTCCCAGGCAGGGCTAGCCAGGCGCACCCCCCGCCAGAGCAGGGTCGGGGGCCAGCGGGGCAGGGAGCACCTGCTCTTTGGTTACCGACTCCAAGAGGGTTTCGGCGGGGCAGGAAGGCCTCGCCTGCCGGGTAGTGAGGATTGGGACCACTTCGGGAGAGCCTCAAGCCCCAGCCCCTGGCCAGGACCCCGAGTTCAGGAAATCCAGGGTCTGAAGGTGACAGGAATGGAAAGGGGGAGGCTCCTGATGCCCCCAGGAGGGCACAGCCACAAGCCCCACAGCCCCCCGAGGGGAAGGGCACAAGAGGAGGAGGAGGGAGTAAAGCTTTTCAGTGGTGCCCACTGGGCCTTCTGAGGACTGGTGCTGGGAGCAGAGACGGGCACTGCCCGGCGGGGGTGGGAAGCCGTGCTGGAGCCCAGCTGCCATGCTGTAGGAAGGGGAGAGGCTCCCGTGGGTCCCCGGCGGCCCCGGCCCTGCCGTTACTGGCCTTTGGGAATGAAGGGCTCCCCCTCGCCTGGCTCCGGGCGAGGCCCAGGGTCGCTGAGGCACCGGAGCATGCGCTGGGTGCTCGGGCTGTCCCCCGGCCCCGGGGTGAAGACGTCGTCCGTGCCCGGGGAGGAGGGCTCCTTGGGGTGCATCATGAGGCCGGGGTCGTCCTCCTCCTCCTCCAGCACCGAGTCTTTGCCTTTCATTTCCTCATTTACCAGATCCACGGACTCGGGGGACTGGGGCGAGGCAGGGTCAATGGTGATGATGGGGAGGTTCTCTGAATCGGGCTTTGGCTCATAAGCGAGGGGATCTGCGGGCCAATGGGAAGGTCAGGAAGGGGAGCAGACGGCCAGTCTGACCCAGGCCAGCCCCACGCCCGTCCAGAAGCACCACAGGAGCGTCCCCCGCGGGAGACCACCTCCAGACTCTGGTCACGGGCCCCCTCTCTGTGCCCACTGGAAGCAGGGCACACCCCCACCCTGCAGAGTATGGATTCTAATTCAGGATGGAAAGTTGGGGGGTAACAACACGGTCTCTTCTGGACCCCCTCCTCAGCCTGAGGGCCCCCCAGGGATCACCTGGCTCCCTCAATCCTTTCCCCTCTGGACACCCTCCTCCATCTCCTCCATGGCGCCAGGGTACCATGGAGTCAGGAGGAAGAAGAAGGCCCCTGCAAAGTTTCTGAAAGCCAGAAGGTAGCCTAGGGGATGGAGACAGACAGAGACAGACACCCCCACACCCCACCCTCTCTGTCTCGTCTTTCCTTTTCTCTCTCTGTCTCCCCTCCCCTTTCTCCCTAAACCGGGCTCTTCCTTTTGGACGGTTGGGAGTGGAGGCAAACCATCTGCCTTTGTTTCCTTGCCCTTTCCCAAACCACAACAAGGATCCGAAGGCGGCAGAACATGCCAGTCCCAGGGAAACGGGCGGGGGTGAGAACAGACTCCCGCCTCCCCCTCCCCCTCCTGACCATCAGCCCAGTTCCTCAGGAGCTGGGGGGAGAGGCCGGCCCCTCGCCGAGCCCCCGCCCCCCCGGCCCGTTCCGTACCTGAGCCGATCCGAGCTCGGGACATGGTGGGAGAGTCCAGTTTGTGGGCTGGCACCGTCAGGTAGTTATTTATCTGAGTGAGGGAAAGAAACATACAGAGCACTCTTGGGAGATGTCAAGGCTTCGGAGCCACAGACTCTGAGCTGGGCTGAGTATGAGAAGACCCGTTTCTATTCCTGTCTTTTTCATTCTCTTCTGTTATGACCCTGAGATCTGTCTTCTGTGTCTGAGACCCCATTTCCTGTGCAAAAAAAGGGTTGAACTTCATGGCCTCTGAGGTCTGCTGGGGAATGGGGGTGGGAGTCACCATCCCTGCCCCTCCCCTTCCCCCTGGGGAAAGTGGGAGCCACAGGGCACGGGGGCTGGGGTGGGAGAGCCCACAGCCTCGAGGCAGGGGTCGGGCCCCAGACCCCGTGGGTACCTTTTGCTCCAGTTGTCGGACTTTCTGTCTCCTCAGCAGCATCTGGTTCCAGGCCTCCTCAAAGGGGTCGGCCACCAACGTGTGTCTGTTGTAGGATTTTAACTGCAGGTAGGGGGGTGGGGGCAGGGAAGGTTAGCGGATGGGCAGAAGGGGAGGGAGAAGCAGAGAGAGGGGGGATCCAATAGAGTAAAGTGAGCATTGCAATGGGTCCCTGCAGGGAGAGTGGGAGGGGAGAGGGGTGAGGACATCCAGGTACTCCGAATGAGTGGTGAGCCGGGCAGAGGGAGGAGGTCCCAGGGCAGGGCCAAACTCTCACCCGTTGGCGGGTCTTCTGGAGATTATTGCGCAAAATTTTTCTAATCTCCTCCTCCTTATCCTTGGACAGTGCGGGCAGGATTCGCTCGGAAGGCAGGCCCTTGGGATGAATGTTTCTGGGGACAGTTGGGGATCCAGAGTGAGGCAGGCCCTCTTTGGGTGCAGAGCCCTCGGTCTCCGTGGCAGGCGGGGCTGGGCCTCCGTCTCACTGCCCTGACTCGAGGAGCTCGGCCCCCCAGGTCCCCGGCCGAGCCCCTCCTCTAAGCCCCAGAACTTCACGTGCTCCCGGCGGGCACTCCAGTAAGACAGCCCGCTCTTTCCCGGGCCCCGTTCCCCCCCAGCATTCAGCGGGACCACCCTCGGGGCGCCCCGGGCAGCCACACTCACTGCATGGAGACGGTGGAGACGGCAGGAGGGATCTTGCCCATGGCCCCGCTCTCCACGAGCTCGATGGCCTGCTTCATCTCCATCTTGTGGTAGAAGGCGATGAGCTGGGGCTCGTTGGAGCGCTCCCCGGCGATCAGACACTTCTTCACATACTTCTTATTGAAGCGGTTCAGTCTGGGGGGGAAGGGCCGTCCTCAGGCACTGGGGGAGCCCTGGCCCCGCCTCCCAGCCTGCGCCGACCCTCCCTCTGCTTACTTGTCCTTCCAGTGGTGGTGCCCGTAGTGACCGCAGATGTCCTCAATGCCCGTCAGAAGGTGATCCAGGAACTAAAAGGGAACCAAGAGCCGAGGCCGGAGCCTCCCTGGGAGGCCGTCCCCTCCCCCAGGGGCCCTCTCTCCCAGAGCCTCAGCGCCCGGCCCCGGCGCCCGGCTCAGCGGTTCCAAGCATGGACAGGAGGGGGCAGCAGAGTCCCAGGCAGCCCAGCCCAGCCCAGCCCCAGAGCCTGGGTCCAAACTCCTTTTGGAGCACGTCTTGGCCCCTGGGAGAGCCTAAAATGAGAGCACAATCACCTTTCCTGGAGGTAGGCTCTGCCCACCCAGGAGGGCCAGGAACTTTACCAGCAGCCCCCTGGAAGGCTCTTCCTGGGAGACCCTCCCCTCCTCGCCCCCCAGGTCCCTGACCTCTGGTCACCCAGCCTTTATCCTAAGACCCCCAGAGGCAAAGGGCTAGTCTCCCTGGTCAGGGCCAGTTGGACTGGCGACTGGCTTTCCCCCCTTTCTGTCCTCCACCGCTTGGCCCCCAGCCCCACCTGAGTGTGGATCTCCTCATTGATGGATCGCTTGCTCTCTTGCTTTTTCTTCACAGCCAGCAGGTCCACCAGAGGCCGGATAGTCATGCCCTGCAGGTCAGAGAAGAGGGCAGTCACCTCAGGGGGACAGGCCCTCAGGGGCCCCTGTCCCTCTGTGGAAAATGATCATGGCCACATCTTGCCCACAGGGCCCCACCATGACAAGGCAAAATTTATGGGGGCAAGGGGGTTGTCTAAACCCTAAACACCCCAGGGAGATTGTGGGTTGTCCCTTATCACTTAAAGAGGGCAAAAACGTCCTGTTCTCTCTTGGGGATAAGGAATTTATTTTATTTTTTATTTTTGAATTGTCATCTAAATATATATATATATATATATATATATATATATATATATATATTTATTTATTTATATATATTTAGGGTAATTTTTTTTACAACATTATCCCTTGCACTTGCTTCTGTTCCAATTTTTCCCCTCCCTCCCTCCACCCCCTCTCCTACATGGCAAGCAGTCCTATACATGTTAAATATGTTGCAGTATAAGGGATAAGGAATTTAAAGAAACTGGAACAATCTGTACAAGTATTTGCAGTTTGGCCCAGGCCCGGGGGTCCAGGTCCTGCCACTGCCCAGCAGAGTGGGCAAACCCTTCCCTATCTCCTCAGTTTCCTTACCTGCAGAGGGGGATTAACACCATGTGCTCCAGAACATGAGAACGTGAAGTGTTAAGTGGCTGAGGGCCTCATAAGGGGCCCTGCTTGCCAGGGAAGAAAAGGCTCCCCAAGATGGAGGAAGACCTCCATGAAGGCACTTCCTTTACCAAGGGCAGCATCATCAATGGTAGCAGCAGGTCTACCTGGAGGTGGCCCCGGTGACTGATGGGAATGCTCTGAATCTCGGGCCAGGGGAGCCAAGTCTTGGAGCTCAAGGTCTCCACACAAGCTTCCTTCCAGACTCTGGGTTCCTGCCACCCTCCTGGCCTCCCCTCCTGGCAAGGGAGGCCCTGATCTTCCTCGGCCTCATTCCACCCCACTCACTACCTCTCCCTGTGGGTTCCAGCAAAACCAGGCTGATTCTGGGCCTCCTCCCAGGCCCTCCTGCATCTCAAGGCTCTCCCTCCCTCTGACCTGCTGAAAGTTTGTCTGTCCTTCAAGGCCTTGCCCAAGTGTCCCCTCCTCTTCAGAGCTCTCCAGGACTCCCTCAGATGGGAGACTTCGGGCCCTGACTCTAACCCTGCCCTCCAGGCCTCTGGGTATTCTGCTGGCAGTCACTCCTCAGGACTGGACCCTTGGGGCTGGTGACCCACCGTCTGACCTTCGCTGCTCTGTTCCCTGAGATCCCCAAGCCTCTGGGGAAGGCGTCACAGAGACACTGCCCCCAGATGGGCCTCCCCAGGCCGGCCTGGCCCTCCCGCCCCGCCCCGTTAGCCCTGCCCCGGCGACCTGCACGAAGACAGTGAAGAAGATGACAGTGATGATGGCAGTAAGGAAGAGCTCCCTCATTGGGAAGTGGGTCACATCCAGCAGGTAGCCCAGGGAGAAGGCAATGGCCCCGCGCAGGCCGCCGTAGGCAATGATGAACTGGTCCTTGGGGGTCAGCTTCACAATGCGGAACTTATTGATGAACCAGGTCAGGCCCAGCACACCTGGGGACGGGAGAGCCAACAGAGCTGTGCTTCCCAAGGGTCGGCACCCCTCCTGGCCAGGGACCCTCCCAGGGCTGGGCCTCCCCCAAATCATTCTGACACTGTGCTGAGAGAGACACAGAAGGCAGAGCCGGGAGGGCCCTTAGAACCCAGGAGGGCAGAGCCAGGAGGGCCCTTAGAACCCAGGAGGTCAGAGCCGGGAGGGCCCTTAGAACCCAGGAGGTTAGAGCTGGGAGGGCCCTTAGAACCCAGGAGGTCAGAGCTGGGAGGGCCCTTAGAACCCGGGAGGTCAGAGCTGGGAGGGCCCTTAGAACTCAGGAGGTCAGAGCTGGGAGGGCCCTTAGAACCCGGGAGGTCAGAGCTGGGAGGGCCCTTAGAACTCAGGAGGGCCCTTAGAACTCAGGAGGTCAGAGCTGGGAGGGCCCTTAGAACTCAGGAGGTCAGAGCTGGGAGGGCCCTTAGAACTCAGGAGGTCAGAGCTGGGAGGGCCCTTAGAACCCGGGAGGTCAGAGCCGGGAGGGCCCTTAGAACCCAGGAGGTCAGAGCTGGGAGGGCCCTTAGAACTCAGGAGGTCAGAGCTGGGAGGGCCCTTAGAACCCAGGAGGTCAGAGCTGGGGGGGGCCCTGAGATTATCATTTGCTCCAAGCCCCTCCTGTTAGCAATGGAGAAGGCCCTCTGTAACAAGCTTGCTGCGGTGTGACATCCAAGGCTCTCTTGCCTCCTCCGGCTCCCCCACAGCCCGCCCCGGCCCAGGCCGCTCGCTCACCCAGCACCCGGGCAATGAGGCAGAAGAGCAGCGTGCTGATGACGAAGGTCCAGTTCCAGTGGTGGGAGCCCGCCACGGTGGAGACGCCCAGGAAGATGAAGATGAGGGTCTCGCTGATGCTGCTCCACATCTTCAGGAAGTACTTGATGGTGGTGTGGGACTTGTGTGAGATGTTGGCCTCCACGTAGGGACGCATCATCACGCCTGAGGCGATGAGCCTGTGGGAACACAGGGCGAGAGGGAGCATCCTGGGACCCCGGGGAGGAGGGGCCGGCCAGGGGCGCACTCGGGGCCTCAGCCCCGGCCTCTACCCTCCTCCCCGCTGCGTTCCAATCCGATCGAACTCCAGAAGCACTTGTCATGTGCCACGTACCGTCCTGGGGACGTGACGACAAAGTCCAGGCTAACGCTCTGTACATGGAGACTAGTTCTGACTCAGACAATATTCCAGGGGGGGAGAGAGCTACGGGCCTCCTATCCCAGAGACCTTCCCGGCTGAACTGCCCGCGGCTGCATCAGGGCTCCGGCCTGTGGTGACGCGGGGGCCGTCGGCCCTGCTCCCGGGGGAACGTCCCCCTTCTCAGCGGAGGGCCGAGGGCTCTGAGGCAGGGCCCCTTTCCCCATGGGCTCTCTGTCTCCAGGGCCTCCCAAGTCTCTCCCGAGGGGAGCCTTCCTTCCCTCAGTCTGCAAGCTTGGAGCCGGCCTAATTTCCACTCCTTCAGCCATCCCTGTATTCCTCAGTCCATCCATCTCTCTGATGTCTGCTCTCCTTGAGCCCCGCCCCTTCTCTCTACCCCTGCAGCCGTCACCACTTGGCAATCTTGGGATCACAGACTTGTGCTGGACAGACCCTTAGGGGTCATCAAGGCTGATTTTTGTTCTTTACAGATGAGAAAACTGAAGCACAGGGCCTTCCCAAGGGTCACACAGATCAGCAGAGTCAGGACTCGAACCCATATCCTCTGACTCGGCTCTCCCTGCTTCTCAGATGACTCAGTCTGGTGCTGAAAGCCCCCTGGGACCTGCCTCCTCCTACTCTCTGCTCCTATCTGTGGGACTGCCCTTCACACCTTCGCTGTATTGGGTTGGGAGTCGGGAAGATCTGAATTCAAATTCTGCCTCATAGCAGCCTCTGCTTCCTTATCTGCGAAAAACCTCCTGAGGTGGTTGTGAGAATCAAAAGGGTGCAAAATGCCGTGCAAACACACAGACACGCTGGTTATTCTGATTGCCGCTCCTACACACACAGCGCCATGAGCCACCCCTCTCCCTCGAGGTCCAAAACCTCGTATTTCCTGCCCGTGGCATTAGGCTGGGCATACCATAGGCGACTAATAAATGCTCGCTAAATGGAACTGATCAAGCTTTAGTTACAGCACCAACTGAAACAGGATTTCTGCTCAAACTAGGGGGCAACCTCCACCCTCCACGCCTTCCTCAAGATACCCTAGTTGTTCAGCAGGAGCTGGGAAGTCAGAGGTTCTAACCACTTGCCTCCTGGTGACACAAGCCAAATTACTCACCCTGCTGGGACCCCAGCTTTGGGTCTGTAAAATGCGGGGGTCACCCCATGCCCCTCGCTGACCAGGGTTGCCCTTCTCCCTGCCCACTCCAAAGGCGCTCGAGTCCTACCTTCCTAGACGGCCGTTCCAAGTGGGTGCCCCCGTCCCCCCAGACTTTGGGAACACGCTGGGACAAGAAAACTCCCGTCTCGCTGACCTGCGGCCACTGGGGTACTAGAAGCTGGGCCACAAAGACTTGGCCATATCAGGTCTACAGAGAGTGAGCTCAGGAAGTGGGCAGTCACCCCCCAAAGCAGGTGGAAGCCCCCGGCCCAGGGACTCACGCCATGATGCCGGACAGGTGAAAGAGCTCGGCTGACAGGTAAGCCATGTAGCTGTAGAGGAAGACGAAGAGCGGCTCGATGACCCGGATGTGGGAGGTGAAGCGGGAGGTGAAGGCCGCGATGATGCCGTAGACCACCCCCACAAACACCCCCCCCAGAGAGACCACGAAGAAGCTCAGGAAGCCCAGGACAATGTCGAAGAAGGTCACGTGGTCGATGCCAGCAAATTCTTCAAAGAGATGGTACAGCACCTGGGGAGGCCGGGGGGAAAGCTCAGCCAAGAGGGCAGGGGGCCTGCTCTGATGGGAAGGGGGCCACACTGGGGCCTTCTCTCTGCCACTCACTACCTCTGTCACCTTGGACAAAGCATCTTCTCCTGCTGGATTTCTGAATATTTCTCTGAGAATGAGGGAGCAGAATTGGATGTTTTATTTCTAGTTCTGACATTCCAGGTTCTAAGTCCCTCCCAGCTATGACCTTCTGGGTTCTAAGATCCGTTCCAACTCAGCTTTCTGAGTTCATAGGGCCCTCCTAGCTCCAACCGTTTGGATTCTAAGGGTCTTTCCCTCCAGCTGTGATCTGGGTTCTAAGATCTCTCCCATCTCTGACATTCTGGGTTCTAAAGGCCCCTCAGCTATGACTTTCTGGCTTCTAAGGTTCCTTCCAGCTCTGACTTTTCATATTCTAAGGGCCTTCCCAGCTCTGATATTCTCTGGTCTACAGCTCCTCCCAGTGCTAACAATTTACTTTTTTAAGGTCTCTTACAGCTTTCACATTCTGTAGATTTAGAGCTAAAATGGATCTCTGGGATCATCTAGATTAACTATTTCATTTATTTTAACATTCGATGATCGAGGGTCCCTTCTAGCTCCGCCATTCCAAGATTCTCTTTCCAGATGGCTTCTAGATTCTCTAGATTCTGTTCCTAGTGAGTGAAGAGAATAAATATTTATACAGGTACTGTGCTAAGCACTTTACAATGATCTCATTTGATCCTTTCAACAACCCTGAGAGGTAGATGCTATTATTATCTCCATTATACAGATGAGGAAACAGAGGCAGACAGAACTTAAGTGACTTGCCCAGGGTCTAAGACTCTCCCAGACAACTAGGAAGTGTCTGAAGCTGGATTTGAACTCAGATCTCCCTGACTCCAGGCTCAGTGCCACTGAGAGAGCTCTAGCCATTGTACAAGTAGATGAAAAAAAAATCAACATCAACAGCAATAACAAAGCTCATTCCTTCACCTGCCATCTAGTCGGCACTTCCTCCTTCTAAGGCCCGGTGGTACAGGTTACCAGGAAATGAACTGAGAGTCTGAAACAGTCTCCCCTGGGGACTACCCATGTGACCTTATCCGTGTAATTTCCCCTCTCTGGGGTTCAAGGTTCCTCATCTGTAGAACAGCTGTAGACACTCCCTGAAGTCTCTTCCAGAGGAGTCCTGTGATCCCCAGAAGCCACCACAAATCCAGAGGGATTGCCCCTAATCTCACTTTTTTCTCTCTGGTAATCTCACATTCAGTTGTGGTCTATCCCCCCTTTAAAAATACATAGAAACATTTTAAGGGAACTGGCTGAGTCTGTCTCTGCTGGCAATATTTAAAAAAGGGGAAATGTGAGGCCTGCCTGAGTTGTGTGTGTGAGGTTCCAGTTAACAGAGCGACCCAAGAGTACCCTGGCTTTAGAATTAACCGTGTCCTTCTGTGTCTTTCCCCTGTAAAAAGGTCATTTCCTGCGGCTTGGTTAGGGCCAGGCTGCTTGGACTGGGGATCCAAATCTCCCTGCTGGGCAGCAATCACAGCCAGGAGTCTGCGGGACAAGGACAGAGGCCTAATTCCACACCAGAGGCGCCAGCAGTTTTAAGCACCTTGCCCAGTGAGGGCCTGTGTGAGCAGAGTCCAGGCTTTGGACCAGGAGTGACTGGCCATTCACTGCGGCCCTCTGGCAGCATCCCCCAGGCCCAACTTTGGGGAGCCCTCTCTCCAGGGCACAGGCTGGCACATAAAGGCTGTGGAATCAAGGCAGCAATAACTCCCGTTCCTCTCTGTGTCACCGCTGAGGAAACGCAGGCCAAAGAGGGGGAAATGGCCTCGCGTGACCAAGACTCAGGCCTCCTGACACTGACTGCCCGGGGGTCTCGCTACCCCCGGACAGAGGGATCAGGTGACCTGCTCAAGGCTCCATCTCCCAACTCCAGTCCCAGATGGGGAAGTTAGCAGGGAGCTGGGCAGGGATCTGCTTGGAAGCCCCAGACTTGACAAATAAATTCTTGTCTATTTGTGCTGTTCCTGGTCACAGTCACGGTGGCTTCGGGGGAGGGGGAGGAGAGACTGAGCCCCCAAAGTCCCTGCCTCCCCTTACCAAAGTCCCCCCACCCTGGGGCTACGCACTCCCCACCTTTCTCTTCCTAAGCAACTCTCTCATTTCTTCTGGGGGTGTCTGGGGACACAAGCACATTCATTTTCCTATGCCCCCAGGGGCAATTTCCCCCTCTCACTGTGGCTAAGCTAAGCTTGAACCTTAGGCTTCCACAGTCCAGCCCTGCTCAAAGGCCCGGGGCCTAGCGCAGCCTGGAAGGCCTAAGGCCAGAGCTCTGGCCCGGAACTCCGAGCAGGAGGAAGTCCAGGCTGTGGCCAGCCAAGACCAATGTTCTTCCCGAGTGCTCCAGTTCCTGCAGCAGACAGGAAGGGGACAGCAGGGAGAGGTCTTTCTCCCCAGAGAATGGGTGACTCGGGGGGTTCCCACTGGGAGACTGGGAAGCAGCTGACCCAGCCATACTCGAAACACCCTCTCTGGGTCTCCCCTCAGCATCCTTAGCAAGAGACTGAACCTTTTTCACTTGAACACCTTATCAAAGATGGGCAACTCACCCCCTCAAAAAGCTGCTCATTCTACTCCTGTCAGCTCTAATCATTAAATAACCTGGCAAAAGTTACATCTCTGAGTATCTTTCCCTTAATCCTCTCTCTGTTACTGAGGTCTCACAAAATGTGCGCTCTTATGTGACAGCCTTTCAAGTATTTGGAAATCATAATGTTTCCATGCCTTCTGTCTCTTCTCTCTGATCTCTGTGTGTCTGTATCTCATCTCTCTGATTTGTGTCTCTCTTTTTTATCTCTCTGTAATCTCTATGTGTCTTTCATCTCTCCAATCTGTGTGTCTCATCTCTGTGATCCTGTCTCTGTTACATCTCTGTGTCTCTGTCTCTTATCTCTCTGATCTGTCTCTCTCATCTCTCTCTGATCTCTGTGTGTCTCTCTTCTCTGTACCTCTGTCTCTTCTCTCTGTTGCATCAAGCCCCCTCCTTCCCCCGCCCATGTCTCCCCCTGACCTACTCATGACACGTTTCATTGGCCGTTGCTCATTTCTGGAGCCCCCCTCCTTCCCCCCCCCCCCCCCCCCCCGGCTTTCGGGTCTCCTTCCCAGAGAGCAGCGCCAGGCAGGGCCCTGGTAGTCAGACCAGAAGGTGACGGCTAAGACTGTCATCAGTGCCCTCACCCCAGGCCCACAGTGCAGATTCACTGGACCAGGTCAAGGGCTGTAGCCTGTGGGATCCTCTGGGCACTGGGGGTCCTGTATTCCAAGCCTTGCGCTATCTCTGAGAGCTTCAGGGCCTCTGCAAGGACGCACCACGGGCAGCCCTCCTCGGAAAAAGGTCATTGAGAGGCTGTGCTCCCAAGGCTGTGACTGAGGCCTTCGGGTAACCCTACCATCCTCCTCCTCTCCTCACAACACCCAGAGATGTGACTCCCCCCCCCCCCCCGACATCATTCTGCGCTTCCTCTCTCCTGGCCTCCCGTAGGGCCTTCAGCTTATCCCCTCTCGAATCCACCCCTCATTCCCTGCCCAGATTGGGGGGGTGGGGGGGCTCTTGCCTGTGACTGGCAGCAAAGCCCCCAAGCCCCGGCGGCCCCCCCGCCATGTGCACAGGACGGTTCTCCACTGCTGCTTCCCATCCTGCTCTTTCCTGCCCGACAGCTCCCACACCCCCATGGTCACAAACAGTGTCTTTTTCTAGAGCTGTGAGTCCTGCTGCGGGCCCTTGGGGAAACCGTCCCTGACTCAGCCAGCCCCAGAGAAAGCGCCCCTTGGCCCATCATTCCCCCCGCTCCTGGGAGCCCCGTCGGGGCCTGTCGCTCCCACCGGACCCCGGGCCCCTGTGATCAGTCTCTCTCTCGGGCTCTGACTACCCCAGCCTCCAGAGCCGGGCCTTGCACCGTGGGCTGACTCGGACAGCCGAAGCCCCCCTGCCCCATCCCCTGGCCCCGCACTTACCACGGTGACGGCGTCGTTGAGCAGGGACTCCCCAAACACGAGGATGTGCAGCAGCTCGTTAATGTGGATCTCCTCAAACACAGCCAGCACCGCCACGGGGTCCACGGCCGAGATGATGCTGCCGAACAGCAGGTTGTCCAGGAGGCCGATGTCGTTGATGGGGGGCTCCCCGACCAGGCACACGGCGTACATGAGCCCCCCGAGGAAGAAGGCGTTCCACAGTGTGCCCACGACGGCGAATATCAGGATGGTGCCCAGGTTCTCTGTGAAAGGGCGCAGGGGCAGGAAGTAGCCGGCGTCCAAGATGATGGGGGGCAGGAGGAAGAGGAAGAAGATTTTTGACTCCAGGATGGGAGGGCTCTCCCCGACTCCTTTAATCAGGCCCCCCACCAGCAGCCCCACCACAATCAGCAGGCAGCTCTCGGGGACGATGCTGGAGATGGTGGGGATCACATGGAAACCTGCAGGAGAATGACAGCAGGAGCTCATGTTTGTCTGTGAAACAGCTCTGAATGCCCCCAAATGATGCCGCGTGAGGGAGGAGGGAGTCACAGAGGAGCCCGGGGCCCTGAATTCGAATTCCCTGGGTGACCTTCCCTCCAGGCCTGTTTCCTCAGCTACAAAGTGAGGGGGTTGGGCTATGTGTCTGGGGTCTTGTTCAGCTTTGAACGAGTCCATTCCCATATGGAAAAACAAGGTGCACTGGATAAGACACTCCATAAGAATAGAGATGGAGTCTGAGCTCCCAACACCCTGGGTTAGGTATTGGACGAGATGCCCCTTCCCCTAAAAAGGGGGATGAGGAGGCAGACACGGATCAAGGAAACAGGCTCAGAGAGGCAAAGACAGAAGGCGCTGGGATCACGGGATCATGGGTTTAGGGCTAAACCCTTTCATTTCACAGATGGGGAGACTGAGGCAGGCAGAGGTGACCCAGCGTCAAAAAGCTAATGACCATCTGGGGCAGCCTCTGAAGCCAGGCCTTAAACCATTATGAACTGGCACATTCAACCCAAAGTCACTGCTGGAATCAGCCTCCCTTTCTCAGAACTAGATAAATCTAATACAAAATAAAGAAGTGAAGGGAGTGAAGGGAATCTTAGAAAAGTTAGGTTTGCTGGATCTCTGGAGAAAACTGAATAGAGACAGAAAGGAACACACCTTTTCCTCAGTGGTACACGGCACCTACACAAAACTGACCACGTGTTTAGGATGTAATCTCACAGTCAAACGCAGAAGGCAGAAATAGTCATGCTTCCTTTTCAGATCAGGATGCAATAGAAGTTATGTGTATTAAAGGGCCACACACAGTCACTGCTGGACAGAAGGAAAAGCTCGTGACAGCAGGGAGCTCTCCAGAAAGCCAAGTCCAGAGGAAGGGCCCATGGGGAAACCTGTGCCTGGAAATTGCCCAGGCCCAGAGAACAACAGGGAGCATGGAAGATGAGACCGAGAGCACCAGGCTTGGGTCCACTTAGCAGATGAGTCATTTTCCATTGAGGAGGCCAAGAACTGCCTTCCTGTCCCTCATGGTCAGAGGTCACAGGCACAGCCCACTTGCCTCTGAAGCCCTCCCAACCCTCTCACACCTGGGATCCTTTTAAGTGTGTCTGGAGCAAGGGGTTTCCCTCTCCCCTGTCTCCCCACAGGTCCAGAATCCAGAGTCAAGTGCCAGTTTCTAAATAGGAAGGGAATTCCAAGGTCAAAACATCCATTCCCCTGCCTCCTACCCAGCCTTGAAGGAAAGCTGCCGCTTTTGCAGATGAGCCTCCAAAGTCTCTCTGGCACTGTTTGTGTGCTGTGCCGGCTTCTGTAAGTGGGAAGTCCTTTCATTGTCCAGACCAAGACAAATAGCCCCCTCTTTTGGGGGGGCAGAGGCGACGATGGTGGCTTCAGGGCCATAAGAGCCGATGAAACATGGATCATTACAGGTTCATAGCCTCAGAGCCCAAGGAGACCTTCGGGGTCATCTAGTCCAATTCCTCATTGCATAGAAGAGGAAGTTGGAACCCGAGAGGGTGTGACTTAGCCAGTTGTGTAGGTAGGAGGGGGCAGACTCAGAATTTGCACCTGTGTCCTTGGTCATCAAATCAAATATGTCTTCCACCGTACTGTCCTGTCCACAATGCCATAAGAACAGAGGACTGAAAGTTTTAAGAAGTCTCCATCTCTCCAAAATAGCCCCTTGGTTTCCAAATATATCTCTCCCCATTCTCCCTCCCATAAAGCCATCTCCTCTAACAAAGGAAAAAAAACAACCCAGTCCAGCAAAGCTAGTCTGATGTTCCACGCAACGTCCTGTGCTCCTTGGCCTGGAAGGAAGTGCTTTTTCATCTTTTTTGGAAGCCAGGCTTGTAAATTATCCTTTCAGAGTTTTTGGTTTTGATTGTTTTAATCACAGGAGATATGGCTAAAATGGACCTTGAAGTTTAGTCCCACCCCCTTCATTTTACAGATGGGTAAACTGAGGCTCAGGGAGGGAGAATGACTTGCCTAAGATAGCCCAACCAGGGTTTGGCCCTGGCTTTCGGGCCTCTGCCCAGCAGGCCGTACCTAACACACCTCTGCGGGCCAATTCAGACTTTATAAAACACTCTCCCGTTTATTATGTTTCATTTACTCACAGCGGCTCTCATCCATGCCAGTTAACAGATTTTATTTGCAGAGCAGCAGTTACCACAGGCAAGCCCTGGGGCTGTGGGGAAAACAGAGCTTCCAGTCCAGGGATAAGGCCCTGGAGCTGCCACAAAGGATCCAGGCAGGCTAGGGGGGCTTACACCAAGAGCCGGAAAGACTCAGGGGCACTCGATCCCACCAGCAGCGGCCCCGACCTTATCCTAGTAGTAGCCCTGAAGTTTTTCTGTGGGACCCGAGGCAGCCTCCACTCCGGGCCCCGGCCCCTGGACTCACAGCCAGGTCTCCTGGCTCTGAACACCTCATGTGACCTCACCTGGGGAGGGGGTGTTCTAGTCATTCCCATTTCCTAGGAGGGGAACCAGGCTTACAGAGTCAAGTCCCCGGCCCAGGGCCCCAGGGCCAAGAGGTGTCTCCCAGGTCCTGGGAACACGGGATTGCCTCTGGCATAGTCCCAGACACACAGGGAGCCTTAATCAGTGCCTGAAGGCACTGGACCCCTCTGTTTCCTGCTGCTCCGGGAGGGGAGGCCGGGACTGGTCAGCATCACTAGGTCTCTGCTGAGGAAGAGAGCCCCAGGCAGGGGGACCAGGTCACCCTCCTCCCGACCCAGATGGGGATGATAAGGACACCTACTTTTCAGGGCTGTTCTGTGGGAAGGTGTGCGGAAGGAACACAACGTGGAGCCATATTTAGGCTCTGCTGCGAATCCAACCAGGTCCCTTCACTTTTCTGGGCCTGCTCCTTCATCTACACAAGATGAACACAAGTGTCCCTTCCATGGAATCTCTTTTCCCCTTTTTAATCGTTTCTGGGGCTTTTTAGTGTAACTGTCACTTTTCCATTATCCCATCTCCAAAATCTCCCTTTAATGAGAAGCTAAACCAAGCAAAATAAGCCCCTTCACTGGTTGCATCTGAACACGCCTGCTTCCTTCTGCACCCACTATTCACCACCTCTCTCCCAAGAGGGGCTGTGAGGCTCCATCATCTGTTCTTAATGGCCTGAAGTGTGCAGCCTTCCTTTTCAGTTCTGTCTCTGTCTCTCTTTCTGCTGTCCCTCTCTGGGTCTGTCTCTCTTTTTCTGTGTCTAGGTGTGTCTCCCTCTGTCTCTCTCACATACATTACCCCTCCCACTCCTTCCCCTACTCACAGGTTCTGCCCAGAGCAGACCCCTGCCCTCAGGACCCGTGCTGGGCACGCTTTACCTTCACACCCTCCTCTCGTCTCACAGCCACCTTCCTTCTGCCAATAGGCCCCATCCTGGGCCGGCCGGTACCTGGGCTGCTCAGAATCCTTCTGGCCAGGCCACAGGGCAGCCTCTCCTTCTGGAAACAGAGGCATTCTGAGAGCCCGGCTTCCATGGACCTCATCCCCAAACTCCCCAGATCTTCTGGTGCCTAAGAATTCCCACTTCCAGGGAGCGAAGCAAGCACTGGTCTGTCCTTGGTGCAGCAGGAAAAGCCCTGGCTTCGCAGTCAGACCTGTGTTTGAATCCCGGCAGTGGCCATTAATTCCCTGTGAATATGGAGGGATCATCCAGTGTCTCTCGGGGACGCGGCTTGGTCCCCATCAGGGAGAGCACTTGGCGAGGTGCCAGTTGCCAGTCTTTCCCTCTCCCTGAGGGGTGTCTGAAAGGGTGAACACAGGTGCCACGCTGCTTGGATCCCACCGCTTGCTGTGGCCCGTGGGCCCAGCCAGAAACCTGCCATGGGTGTCCCAGGCTGGGTCTGTGAGACCCTCCCACCTCCGCCCAGATATGTGGCCAAACTCAGGACACCCATCGTCGGGGCGGTGCCATGGGGAGGGGGAGAAGCCAAGGTCAAATTTGTCACTGCCGGGTCTCAGATTAAAGGCCCCAGTGGGATCAGTCCCTCCTCAAACGGCTACCAAGGCTTGGTCTTTGGCCGCGGAACAGGAGGATGTTTTCCCTCCCGTTCTGCCCGACGGTGTGATTGTGAAAAAAATTAGCTGGCCACGAGGAACAGATTTCTCCAAACACTAGCTCGCCGATCCTGCCCCCACAGCTGCTCCCACTCAGCAAGGAGGGCTTATTTACATCTCCTTCCCGTCTCCATCTGCTGAGGCAAGCAAGACGCTCCAGCACGGGCCTCCCTCACGTCACTGCCTCTGTTGCTAAGGGGACCAGACTGCTTGGTGACTGTTTTCTATCCCTCCTCCTGACACCAGGGGGGGGGGGGAGGGGGGGAAGAGAAGGGTACTGTGGCCCAGGCAGAGCGGCGTCCTGGGCTTGGTGGCCGCCAGCCGGCGGGATGCCTGTGGGCTGGGCCGGTCCCCTGGCTCTTCCTGGAGGGCCCAGGGGGTCCTGGGGAACCAGCTCTGGCTCACTCTGGGACCTCAGCCGGGCCCCAGGGACTCCTGCACCACACAATCATTCCATTTCTTCACTCTCCGCCTCGAATGCCCCAGCAACAAGGCAGCTGTCTGGAGGAATGTGGGTGGAAAACAGCGGTCTCTGGGTGGGGAGTGGGGGTGCTAATAAGGGGAGGGCCAGCAGGGCAGTCCAGGGCTACGCCGGGCCAACTGAGCCCGGGGCCCAGAGTACTGCAGACCAACCCTTCTCCCACCTCGGGCCACCCTGACCCCATCTGCTATTAGACACTGATGCCGGCCTGGGTCTCCTGCTGCCCACCCCTCCTCTGGGAAACCTTCTCAGGTCACCCAGCCTGGCAGGAACCAATCACGGCCGCCTCGGACTTCCTCTGCCGGCGGCACAGACGCATGTGCCCGCGGCTTATCTCCAGCAGATGGTGACTAAGCACTCGGTGTGTGCAGTTGGAGCCACAAGTGGGGGAGAGCCACACAGGCAGGGAGCGTTACCTGGGCTAAGCAGGGGTCCCACCGGCAGCTGGCAGGCTTCGCCAGCGGGGGAAACGGGCCCAGAGAGAGTAGGCTCTTTGTGCCAGGCCCAGGGGGAAAGGACAGAGCAGGGGACAGGCCTGGGCCCTCTGAGGGCAGAGCCAGACCCTTTCCCCCAGTACCACGTTGCTCCTTGCCCCGCCCTACCCCACCCAGGGCTTTTTTTTTACACCTAGTAAGCACTCCAATATTTGTAGAATGAGTAACCTCACTGCCCCCTCCCCCCCATCCAACAGTTCCCACCAATGGATAGCTGGCACTGACACAGTGCCATGCCAGGGACGTGCCCTGCCCAGAGCTGTAGGCCAGGGAGACCAGGGGCCTACAGGGAGTCGAGGCTGGGCCCGCTCTGAGCCTCCAGAGAGAAGCCTCCTCTTTGGCCATCCAGCTGGCAAGAACAGAATCCCTGTCCTCCGCCTGGCAGGGCTCCGACCATCTCTGCTCCCCCAAAAGCTACAGCTCCCACCTCCATGTCAGGGATGGAGCCCTCTCCCAAAGCCTTGCACTGAGAGAAGGGAGCCACGAGGAAACTGGTGTGGCAACTAGAATAGTGCAAAAGCACCCCAGCTCCGAAACCTTAAGGTTGCTGTTTCCTGTTGTTTTGGTCACATCTGACTCTGGGGGACCCCATCTGGGGCTTTCTTGACAAAGATTCCTTCCCAGAGGAGGGAACTTCCCAGGTCTTCCTGGCCTGGCGCTCTATGCGCTGTGGTGCTACATAGCTGCCCATGAAATCTTAAGGATCTAAATTTAAATCATGGTTTGGAGACTTGAGAGGTAGCCTGGGGTGATGGAGAGGAAGGCCAGGATAGCTCCAAATTCAAGTCCCATCTGACATATACTGCTCCCAGGTGACCCTGAGTACAGGCCACTGACCTTCACTGGTAGAAGGAACTTCTTCCCCTGGGAATTCCCTAAACCACAGAACACGTCCCACTCAATGCTAAGGTGGGCATGTTGAGGCAGGAATGACTCCCCAGCAACTCTAGGAAGGACCAGCTTTGACAGGGAAGAGCCAGATGAAACATATTCTGCTGGAACCCCAGATGCTAACCTGGAAAAGGTTAGAGGCGCCCAGTCCAGCCCATTCATTTGCTCTCTGAAGCACTTATTCCCTTCCAGGCTAAGCAATCCAACTGCCAGAACACGTGGCCAATGGTTGGGGAGGGAGGACCCACCCTGGGAAAAGTGCGCAAGCTGAGACCTGGGATGCGAGGGATGCCAGGAGGCAGAGGGGAGGAGCAGGGGGTCAGCCAGTGCAAAGGGAAGGAGGCTGGAAAAGATGGGGAGCGGTAGCCACCGTGGCTGCACCTCAGAGTCAAGAGGGAGGAGGAATGTAGAAGATGGGAAGTGGGGGGAAGACAGGCCGAACAGCTTTCGGTGCCATACAAAGGAATCTAGAGGAATATTGGGAAACACAGGAGAAGGTGACATCATCAATCCTGAGTTAGGAAAATTACTTGGTGGTTATGGAAGATGGACAGAGAATTTATTTGACAGATAAAGAAACCAAGGCCCAAGGACTCCAGTCACAAGGAGCAGTTCTGGGATGTGAATGTGGTCTTCTGGACCACAGAAGCCAATTCTCGCTCTTCCCTCTGCACCCAGGCTCTGAAGCTCTCCTGGGGAGATGCTCCATACTCACAGCAAGTGCTAGACATGATTTTTGCATTTAATGAACCAAAGTTGGATGGCTGGTGAATTTAAAGAAAGAAGGGGCAGGGCCTTGCCCCCACAGATGATCTCCTAACCCAGCCCTTCCGTCTCACACTCACCACTGCTGCTGAGAGGAGGAGGGTGGGTTTTGTGTCCTACAGACCACTGAGTTCACAGCACCAGGACTTGGGCATCAGCTCCTCATTCCACAGGCCTTATTTCACACATGAGGCAAAGGGATGAGGGGACTGGGTCACAATCACAGGGCTAGCTAGGAAGCAGCCGCCAGGTTGAGAAGGTCCTGACTCCAAAGCTGAGTTCTTGCCACCATATCACAAACAGAAAACCTAGAAGATGATAGGGGAAAGGAGGAGGGGAGGGGGAAGGGAGGGAAGCAGGGGGAGGGGATTTCACAGGAGATAAACTGCTCCATGGTGAACAGGCAAGGCAGGTTTTTCAGCATACCCTTATCTCACTCTCCTTCAACCGTAGCTTTTAGGCTATTTTACTGGGTGAAGCCCAGTGGATAAGGCCATTTTGCCTCAGTCATTGAATAGAGACGGCTATCATCTGGAAAGGAGAAGAGATAAACGGAAGCCCAGGAGGCCAGTGGGGCAGGGGGACAAGGCCTCCTAGCCACCCGAGTCTCGGGCTGGCCCTGCAGGCTGTGGTCGGGGAAGCAGGTCATTTTGTAGGGTCTCGGCAAGAATCCTGGCTCTTCTACTCCTGGCTGTGTGAGTGGGCCTCGGTTTCCTAACTGCAAGCTGAGCTATTGGATTGATTTCCTAGGCTCTGTCCCCATGACACCGGTTAATGCTTTTTTGCCTCCATGCTTTTGCTTACACCTCTCCTCACCCACAGAAACCTAATCCTTTCCTCCCTGATGTCCCCAGCTCCAAGGGCCATTCTTCACCTGATTTCAAAGCACAGCACATTGTTTCTACCGTTTTAAAGGCACATCCATTCTAGTTCATGTTAGATTTAGAGGCTGAGTTTGCCCAGCAGCTGCTAAGCTTTCCCCTCTCCCCCTTTCTCTGTCTCCTTCTCTCCCTTCCCCAGTTCCCCTCCAGCACTTTGAAGAAGCAGGTGTTTGCAGAATCCAGGAGGGAGGCTCACGGGAGCAGAGACACAAGATGGGCCTTGAAGAAGGTGGAAGATTAAGAAAAGGGGGCGAGATGTAGAGTTAGATGCAGAGCACTGCCGACCTTGAGTCAGAAGGGCCGAGTTCAAAGTTCGGCCTGAGATATCTCTGATTCTTACTAGCTGGGCCATAGTTGGCAAACTGCTTATCTGAGTCTAGAAAATAGGAGCAGAATCGTCCTCACTTCCTGATTTACTGGGTTGTGAGGAAAGGGTTAGTGCAAGATAAGGTAGAACATGTAGACCGGTGCAGTTTGGGACCTTAAATGCCAGGATAAGAACTTGCAAGCAAGAGGGAACAGCTATAGCTTTTTTTTTTTTTTTCCAAAACTCTTCTGCAGCAGGCTGAATAATTCCTTCCCTCAGAGCCTTCCTATTCTTCTCCCACCATCCTCCTTTCCAAGTCCCTCCCATCCCCCACTTCCAGATTCCATTTTCCAAACCCTCCCCCTCACCCCCAAAGCCCAGAGCAGAGCAAGCAGGCCTCCTGGTGCCCGCTGTGAGGAGCTGGCTGGGTCTCAGGTTCTTATCTGAAGAATGTGGGAGTAGGGTCCTTCTAGGACAGTTCCTAGTGACATCTAGTAGCAGACCCTCCCTCACCCCCACGTCCCACAGCAGGAAAAAGGCCCCAGTGGGTGCCAAAACCCAATCGGTCCTTGAAGGGTTAAGGCTATGTATGACTCACGTTGGGAGCAGGCTTCAGCAGGAAAGTAAACAGCTTATGTGTGTTAATGAGAGGAGGGAGATTGCCTGGCGAGGGATGCAGCCTTTAAGACAGTGACCCCAGCCCAGGGCCCTACAAGAACCAAGAAGGCGGATGCTATCATGTGTCTTCCCCCCTCTCCTCCCCATCATGGGCAAGGGCTGGGAAGTCAGCTGGGGGTTGGGAAGCTGGCCAGCAGGGGAGCTGGCAAGGACCACCTGAGGCTCTAGGCCTGTTCTAATTAAATGCAGAAGCAGAGCACAGAGCACCCTTGGGTCAAGCACTTCCCTGCCAGGCCTTTAGCCTCAGGACCCAGGACAAGGCAGGCTCGACCTTGTCTGCTCCACACACAGAATCCTCCACCTCCCTTCAAGGTCATCAAGGACAACTCAAAGTGCTTCCAGATATTCCTTCCAGGAGGAAGAATGATGGATTAGGTGAAGGGGGGAGGGGGCCAGGGGCCCACAGGATGATCACACCTTAGCAAAGGTAACAGTTGGAGATGTGCAGCCCCCTCCTGGAATGATTCCTGAGGAGGTCCCCACCATGCCTTCTGTGCTCAGTCACGGAGAAAGGGGGAAGGGTATCTGAGCTCAGGACCTTGTCTAGCCCAGCCCCTCCACTAGCTGCCCAGGCTAGCAGCCACTTCTACCTTCAGACAGGTAGGTCGGGATAGGGGACTTAGGAAGAATCAAAAAACCTGGAGCCAGCCTAGCCCCTGAAACATGGGACCAGGGGGTCTGAAAGCAGCTCTTCAAAAGCAGGGACTCAGCTGAGGGCAAGGAGCCCGTCTCAGTCACACAACAGCTTCTGGGAATGACAAAGCCAGGGAATAAATCTGGTTGGAAGGGACAGAATCGGGAGGAGGGGAAGGTGCAACTTCATTGCTCTCAAATCATCTGGACAGTTTAGTGACAGAAAAACCAGTACAGCAGAACTCCTCTTTCTGATCAGGTTTGTTACTATGGGGGGGAAGGAAGCAGTGGGAGGTTTGGGGGTGAGCTTTTGGGGATTTGGGGAGCTGGGTCCCATCTTCAGCTGTCTGATCCCAAAGCTACTCTGTAGGAAGGAGGGGGATTAGGAGGTGAGACAAAGCCCACCTCCATGATCCTTTACTTTTGGTCTGAAGCCCTAGCTCACAGAAACATTCTGGGGCCTCCATTTTCACCCCTAAAACAGAGATATTTCTTAACCACCTTTCTCAAGGGATTGTGGTGAAGACACAGTGAGATGGTTTTATAAACAATACCTACAGCATCTCACCTAAGTTGAAAAGTGCTTCATAAATAGGATTTATCCAATTCAAATCAAATCTACAATCATGGAAGACAGGAGATACAGTATGACGGCAAGGGCACTAGATTTGGAGTTAAAGGGCCTGGGTTCAAATCCCAGATCTCCTACCAAAAAACTCTCCACTTGCTCTCCACTCCCAATTAGGTTCCTTTTATAAAATGGAAGGCTGGTCTGTATTCAATTTTTTTGAGGGGGAAGGGGAAATCCATGAGACATATTTTAAAAATTCCATGCTATTTTATTTTTATTTCAATGGACAATAAAAATCGAAATCATTACAAATAAGTAGCGATGCAAAACAATTTCCTTCATTACCAGGCACAAAAAAGCTAAGGAGGAAAAGAAACTGCTGCAATCTGTATGCTGACATATACCCAGATAAGGTCAAAATGAGTAAATCATGTACTTTAGACAAAAAGGGTAACACCATAAGCAAATTAAGAGAGCAAGGAATAGTTTACCTGTCAAATAAGAAGATAAGAGAATGGAAACTTTGTGTCTAAGTAAGAGATAAGGAATATTATGAAATACAAAATAGATAATTTTGATTATACTAAATTAAAAAGATTTTACACAAACAAAACCAGTGCAACTAGGATTAGAAAGAAAGCATAAAGCTGAGAAATAATTTTTATAGTCAGTGTTTCTGATAAAGGCCTCATTTCTAAAATATATAGAGAACTGAGTCAAATTTATAAGAACATAAGTCATTTCCCAATTGATAAAGAGTCAAAGGATATGGACAGTTTTCAGATGAAGAAATTAAAATCATCTATAGTCATATGAAAGAAATGCTATAAATCATTATTGATGAGAGAAATGCAAACTAAGACAATTATGAGTCACCATCTCACACCTCTCAGATTAATTAAGATGACGGAAACGATAATGATAAATGTTGGAGGGGAGGTGGGAAAACAGACACTAATGCATTATTGATGGAGTTGTGAAATGATCCATACATTCTGGAGAGCAATTTGGAACTGTGCTCAAAAGGCAACCAAAGTGGGCATTTGATCCGACAATACCACTACTAGATTTGTATCCCAAAGACAATATATAAAAGGAAATAGGACCCACATGTACAAAAATATTTATAGCAGCCCTTTTTGTGATGGAAATTGAGGGGAAGTCCATCAATTGGGGAATGCCTGAACAAGTTATGATATATGAATGTAATAGGATAACTACTATGCTACAAGAAATGATAAGCAGGCTGATTTTGGAAAAGTTTGGACAGACTCACATAACTAATGCTAAGTGAAGTGAGCAGAACCTGGAGAACATTGTACACAGTTACAGCAACATTGTTCAGTGATCAACTTCTCAGTGATACTACGATCCAAGACAATTCCAAAAGGCTCATTATGAAAAATACTATTTATCCACATCCAGGGAAAGACTTGTGAAGTCTAAATGTAAATGGAGGCATACTATTTTCTTTTTTGTTTGCTCTTTCTTGTGATTTTTTTCGTTTGTTCTGATTCTTCTTCCACAACATGACCAAGATGGAAATAAGATTAATATGATGGTACAAGAATAACCTATATCAGACTGCTTGCTATTTTGGGGAGGGGGAAGGGAAGGGAGAGAAATCTGGAACTCAAAAAATTATAAAAGTGAATGGTGAAAACAAAATCATCATGCTGAGGTCATCTCCCTCACTCCCAGGTGGAAACCATGTTTCATTATGAGTCCTCTGGAACCCTACCAAGAACAGAGATCCTAAGTCTGAAAACTCTTTGTCTTCACCAAACTGTATAAATGGGTCTAGTTCTGCTCACTTCTCTCTACTTCAATACACACAAATCTTTCCAGGTTTCTCTGAAACCATCCCCTTTCACCATTGTTGGCAGCAAAATAGCATCCCCTGTCTTCCTGTCCCATCACTTACTCTTCCCTTCCCCAGGTGACGGGCAGACATCCTCTCTGTTTCCAGGTCTTTGCCACTTCATCAAGAGCCACTTTCTAGATTCGATGCAATTCAACAAGCAGAGGTTTAGCACTTGCTCTCACAAGGCACTGGGCCTTGATGGAGCTAGAAACCCAAACTATTACTGATTTTAAGGAACTTAAATTCTCTTGGGGTTGGATACAACAAGCACACAAAACAAATACAATATAATTTTAGGACAGGAGATTCTCTCAACCACATGCCTGACCAATGATCATGCCTCTGAGAAGTGGGTTTCATAAGCTCCAGGGAACTGCTTCTTCCAATTCAAGGTTTCTACCCCCTTCCCCACTATATTTCCATCCATTATGAGCTCCCCCTTTCCAGCAGGCTCCATCCTGGATTCTAAACTTTCTCTATTCTGACTCCCCCTAGGACCTTCCCTACCTAGTACCCTTGACAGCTCCCATTCTATATTATCTTCCCCCACTAGAATTTAAGCTTCTTGAAGGCAAACCTGTCTTGTGTCTGTGTTTCCAGCACTCAGCACAGTGTCTGGCACATAGTAAGTGCTTAATAAATGCTGATTGACTAGACATGCTCTGGAACCAAGCAAGGCAAGCTTATTGGCTCTTCCATATAACAATCTTTCAAAAAAAAATACTTGAACATAGCAATCATCCACTGGAATCTACTCTTGCCCAAGCAAAACATCTCCAAGTTCCTTCTCATCCTCAGAGGACAAAACCTCCAGAGCATCCTTGCTGCTCACATTCACACCAAGGTAGGTTGTACAAGTATTAACATCCTCATTTTACAGTTAATTAAGTATCAGAACTGGATCTGAACCTAGGCCTGACTACTTACTGAAGAAAGAGAGAGAGAGAGAGAAAATGACAAAATGAGAGAGAGAGACAGACAGACAGACACAGACACAGAGAGAATGAATGAAAATGGCTAAGTGAAGTAGGGTTATTTGATTAGAGTGCCATGATCCATAATAAGAAAATGTCAAGGCTAAATGAGAATTTAGAGATTATCTCATTCAAAGCCCCCAATCTTCACACTTTGCTCTCATTTTGGCCTTGATATGGAACCACATGTTCTGTTGACTTAATCTAACCACCATCTGAGCAGGGACCTCCTTGAAAACCAAGAAGTGGTCATCCAAGTGGTCATCCACCTTCTGTTAGAGGAAAGCAAGCCCACTAGACTGATAGTCCTGAGTGTCAGTAATTATATGAGCTGATATCTGGCACCCTACAAATTCCACCCATGGGTCCTACTTCTGCCCTCTGGAGCCAAGCTACTTGAAGACTCAGGCTGCTGTGGGCAGAGGTAAGGGGAAGTTATCATCGCAGAAGCCAAGGGACAGCTGGCACCAGCTCTCCCTAGCATGATGATAAAGCCTTTATGTCAAAGATACATAAGGAGCTAATTCAAATATGTAAGAATAAGGGCCATTCCCCAATAGACAAACATTCAAAGGATAATGAAAAGGCACTTGAACTTTTTTTTTTTTTTATGTGTGCTGAGGCAATTGGGGGTTAAGTGACTTGCCTAGGGTTACACAGTGTCTAAGGCCAAATCTGAACTCAGGTCCTGACTTCAGGGCTTGGGCTCTCTCCACTGCATCACTTAGCTGCCCCCTAACCCTTGCACTTTTCAAGGAAGATAGCCAAGCTATTAATGGTCATATTAAAAATAAATGGTCCAAAGTACTGGAACTAGCTAAAGCAAATATAAATAACTCTGAAATTCCACCCCAAACCTATCTGATTGGCAAAGAGGACAGAAAAGGAAATTGGCAATTGTTGGAGGGTCTGCCAGAAAAGAGCACACTTAATGTACTGTTGGTGAACTATGAATTGATCCAGCCAATCGGGAACTGCACTCAAAGCCTGACTGAACTGGGTATTCCAAGTGACCTAGCTGTAACACTTCTGGAGATCAAAGAAAGAAAAGGGTTTTATAGGCATGTTATTTATAGCAGATCTTTCCACTGTTGCACCAAAAAAAAAAAAAAAAGGAATTTTTCATCAATTAAGAAATGGCCGAATTATGGTATATGAATGTAATAGACTATTATTGCATGGCAAATGGGACAATTTTTGAGAAATCTGAATAGTCTTATAAGAATTGATATAGAATAAAGTGAGCAGAACTAGGAGAACAACCATCAGAACTCTGTCTAAAACAGTTACCAGCTATGATTTCAGGGCCCCAGTGATGATGATACTTGCTACCTCCTGATTCAGAATTCAGAATGAGACATGAGTTTTTTGGATATGACCAAAGTAAGTCATATGTGTATTGCTTTGCTTGACTGTGTGTATTGGTTACCAAGAATTTGCTCCCCTACTCCCAACCCACCCCCCACCATGGGGGGAAAGGGCAGTTAGGGAGAAAAATATGTTAATAGGGAAAATTTATATGATAATCTTAAGGGTTTTTTGTTTTATTTTTTAATTGAGAAAGCAATTTAATTAAATTAAAGGAGAAAGCACTGAGGAAGAGGCTAGTAATAGATTTGAAAAGAAAAAGAATTTTTAAAAAGAGAAAAGGAAAGGAAAGGAAGAGAAAAGAAAACAGGGTCACTGAAACTTTAAAAAAAAAAGTGAACAAAAGGTCAGAAGGAAACAAAGTTTTGAAAGTTAAATGTTAAATGTGTTAAATGTCATTAAATGAAAAAACTAGCAGTATGCAACAAAGGCTCACAGTTTCATTACAATGCATTTCTGTTTCATTTTGTATATGGAAATACTCATTTTGGGGGGCTTTATTAAGTTGAACTTTTTATTTTTTAAAAATTCTACACAAAATAAATCTATGTAGCACTCATTCTTTCAGGCCACAGAAGAATCTCAGGAACCATAGAGTTATGGGAGCTTAAAACAGGGGCTCTGTACCTGGGATGTAGGGCTAGACTTCAATTACTCTACATACTGGATGGGGAAAAAAAAAATTACAGCTTTATTCACTAACCTCGAACTAAAATGTAGCATTCCCTTTAATTGTAAATTTTTTAAAAAAGGAAAAAATGTCCTTATTCTGAGAAGGCATCCCCAGATTGCCAGTGCTAGAGAGGTCTATGACACAAAAGCAATTAAGAAGCCCAGCTCTAAAGAGTTTATTTCTAGGAAAAAAGAAGGCTAGTTGGAAGGAAACCCAAAAGAAGGTACAGGAAAGCAGCTGGGGGGGAAGGGGGTGGGTAAAGCCGCTCTTTGGTCCAAGGGCTGGATCTGGGAGGTTCCAATGTACCTCCCACCATAAGGGAGTCTTGCACTTGATGGCATTCAATTGGCTTAGAATGCCCAGGGTTGCTTTCTCCCCAGGCCCTTCGTCTCTGAGACTACTGAGGATTGTGACTTGCCCACCACCTTTAGGGCAAGGAGCAGAGTGGGGTTTGAACCCAGGTCCCACTGCAATGGGAGCTTTTAGTGGGCAGGGACAACACAGAGATCCTTCATCAGCTGAACTGATTCCTCTTCCCACTGCCCCAGGCCGCTGTTCTCTCCCTGGCTGCTGACCCAGAGGACTTCCACTGCTACTCCCAGCTCTGGAGGGCAGGCTGCTTCCTGATGAAGTTAGCTGGCTGGGGGAATGGCAGGAAGCAGGGTAAGGTAAGGGAGGGAAGCGGCCCTCATCCCATCCCAAGAAGCTGCTGGAAGGAATGCCGCTGCTGGGGAACCACGGAATTCCACAAACCTTTATGGAGACCTACTGTGTGCCAGGGCTGGTTAAAGACAAACTCCCCCTAAACAGAACACATACAATCCGTGCAGCAGCAGGGAGGGCCCAGGGGCCGCCCAGACCATGCGCAGGCTTCCTGGAAGAAGTGGCATTTGAACTGGGTATTAAAAGATGGTCAGAAATTCAGCAGGAGCCAGCAGGCGGAGATGGAGACATCTTGGCTTAAGCAACAACACAGAAGTCAAGACCCCATACAGAGGCTGGTGAGCGGTCTGGCTGGGCTAAGGCGGAGGAAGGGGAAAGGGTCTCAGCTGGGAGAGACCTGAGGGTCTCATTGGCCCGTTACTGCCCACCCCCACGCAGCATCTTCTCTCTGCGCCTCTGCCCTGGCGCTCCCCAAGCCGGAAAACTCTCCAAGCTCACCTCTGCCCCTCGGGAGTCCCCCACCTCCTTCCAGCTTCAAGAGCTGCTTCCTCGCTCCCGGACTGCTAGTGCCCTCCCCAACTTCTTGCTTCCTTTGCCGATATTTAAGATTGTGTTTAGAGATGAACACGCCTGAGTCATTAGAACATCACCCCCTTGAGGGCAGAGCTGGCTTGGACCTTCGGGCAGGCCCTTAATAAACGCTTGCTGATGAGCTGATTTATAAGCAGGCTCTGGGGGATAGCACTTCGGGGGGGGGGGGGGGGGGGAGTCCTAATAAAGGAGACTAAATTGAGCTGACACTTTTCCTCAGTCTGTGGCCAAGCAGTGGAGGGAGGAAGGCCACCAGGGAATGAGGCCCCAGGCTGCCTCCTCCCTGCTTCCCAGACAAACAGATCCCTGTCCCCTGGACTGGAAGCCCAAGAGCTGGAACCCGGAGCGCTGAGCATGCTCAGCAGGGCCGCCCTTTAGAAGGGCACTGCAGAGGGGAGCCCCAGGGAGCCGAGTTCTCCAGTTCTGGGGAGGAGACAGCATGGGAGGCAGCAGACGAGGTGGTTGGGGAGAAAGGCAAAGGGGGGGCCAGCAAGAGAAGGCGGGGGGAAGACGGGCCGAGGACCAGACCCTTTGTTCTCCTCGGCGGGGACAAGAGCAGGACAGTCTGCACCTTTCTCGGTCAGCACAGCTGCACAGGGTCCAGGACGGGGACAGAGACAATTACTGGCAATTACTGGCCGCGAATATTACTGCTGTGGATCCCCTGCCAGGCTCAGCCTTCTGCTGGGGCCGTTCTCCCTGCAGCCCTGCCCCAACACAAGTGCCCCAGGGTTCCCGGGGAAAGTAGGGGGATGGCAAGATCAGCCTGAAGTCGGTCACCCGGCTCCTGGAGTTTGGGCTCTGCTGATAGAAAGATGGCGTCTGTTATAGCAGACGAGTGGCCTCTAAGGGCTGGCTTCCAGGCCCCTGGGGGCCACTATCACGGTGCCCTCTCTTCCGGGCTTCAGCCTCCCCACCTGCCTCACCAGGGGGCTGCACTAGCTTTAATTCCTTGAGCATTCGGCACCAGACACCGGGCTGCCATCCTGGCTTCCAAGGCCCCAGACTACCCGGCCATTCCCTGGCCCAAGGCCCCCAGTGCAGAATAACGAGGCTCCAGGGGAGGGCCAGCCCCAGCATTCAGGAAGGAGATAAGAGGGTCTTTGTTGGTCAGAACGTCCGGCTTGGCCGGCAGGCTCCGAGTCTGCAGTGGGAGCCAGCACGAGGCCCCAGTGGGGAGGTGCACATGCCCCCCGGGACGGAAGCAGGGCCAGCCATGAAGGGATGTGGGCCGGGGGGCTCCGGATAATCCGGCCTTCCTTCTCCATCGTGCACTGGCCTCCCTGTTTCACACTAACAGCTGCTCATGTTTCTATCAGGCTTTGACAGACGGGGAAACAGAATCATAACATGGTCTGCCCAAGGTCTCCCAGCTGGCACATGTCAGGGGTCAGGGCAGGTGGGGAAGCCCTCGGACTGGTCCGATTCCGACTCAGCCTGGGGGCCCTTTGGGGGGGGGGCTGGGGAGCAGCCCCTGCTTTCTCATTAAGGAAGCAAGGCAAAATGGCCTACTTTGTTGAGGTGGGTCTCATGGCTGGGGAGCAACCCTTGGAAAGTCAGCTTCCAAGGTCAATGCAGCCGCCTGCCTCACTCAACTGGCCCTGAGCCAGGCACGGTAATCTCAGCCACGCCCATCCCTGCTGAGGGCCCGGCCCCTGCCCGGGGCCAACCTGCCACTCCCCTGCCTCCCTCCTTTATCAAACTCCAGTTGGATGGTTTTAAATCCGAAGCAATTCCAAAGCGGACTTGGGCCCAGGGAGTCTCCCCGCTGTACCTGGTACCGCTTAGATGACTAAACAATGGGCCTGTGCTGCTCCTGGAGAAGGGGCTGGGGTGTGCCCAGGAACCCAAAGCTGGCCAGAAGAGGCAGCCAGCAAAGGAGCCCATCCGGGAAGAACAGGATTAGCCCCACACCGAAAGACCCCGAAGGCTGAGGGCTGGAAGGGAGGGCAGACATCACAGCCTCTGGTTTTACAAAGGGGGAGACCGAGTCCCAGAGAGAAGGCCATACTGGACGGGTGATGCATCTGAGCCCAGGCCACCTGGTTCTGTGGGCAGTTCTGCTCTCACTCCAGGTCCGAGGCAGTGCCACAGGAGAGCCGAGGCTCCCGCCAATGATGGGAATTCTTTCTGGGTCTCCACTACTAAAATGAGGATGTAAAAATACAGATGACCGCTCTGGGGCCCTGCTAACAGTCCATGACCCCAAGCAGTGACGTCCCTGGGTCACAGGGATGCCGGTGACTTTTACAAGGGGGAGGGGGCTGGAAGGCAGCCAGTTCAGAACAGAGCCCCCATTGAAGGCTATTCTCCTCTGCAGAGTGACCAGAGAGGCTTACAGGAGATGGGGCCGAGGGGAAAATTTATTTTCCTGATTATTAACAATCCACTCTCTACCCATGGGAGGAAGTAACAAGTTTCATGGAATTTTCAGCAGCTCCCTTATACACAGAAGGAAACTGAGGTCCTCACAATCCAATCAGTAGAAGAGCTGGTATTTAACCCAGGATCCCTGAGCCCAAGTTCTAAGTCCTGGCTTCGGGCTGTACTTCCTAGAAGGGCAAGGTACCTGATCCTAAGGACACAGTGATAAAGCCTGAGGAAGCCTGGGCCAAACCTAGCTATACCACGTCTCGAGGGCATTTACCAGAGAACGGTTCCCTGTAAAACGAATATGAGCCAACCGTGAGTGGCAGGCTGGGCTCCAAGGGCCAGAGATGGGAAGCCACGAGCGCCTAAATGGCCTAATCATGGGCTGCTGTGGTCAGACCACTTTACTCAGTAAAGCCCAAAACCCAATACTCTGCAGGGGCTCAATAAAACTGTCTGTATAAAGTCTGAAAGACGGAGGAACTCCGATCAATGCAACACACAACCATGACTCCTGAGACTCACGCGGAGACACGCGGCCCACCTCCTGACGGATCAGAGCGCAGGCTGAGGCATCCATGAGACACAGCCGGCACAGGAATTTGCTTTCCTCGAGTATATGTGTTTGAAACTGGTTTTGTTTTTCTTTGTTTTCAGGGGGACAAAAGAGGGAAGTGGGAAGGGAGAGACAGAGAGAAAGAAAAATGCAGAAGAGAAAATAAAATTATACTTAAAAACAAAATATCTGTTTAAAGGCAAAGAGGCTAGTTCAGCAGGCTTTGGACCACAGAGTGCTGAGGCTGGCCAGGTGCCTGCTAAGGGCAGAGGGTAGGGCAGGAGGCTGGAAGCAGCATCCCAGATGACAGCCACCAGAGAAGCTCTCAGAAGGTCATTCCTGCTGGGGGGGATGAGGTTGACCAGGGTTAAGCATCAGTTCAGCCAGGACTCCTCCTTCCTTGGGCCCGAAGCCAAAGGCATTTGCCTAAGCCTGGCACTCACCACTTGTCCTGGGATGGCAGAAAGCCTACGGTTCTCTCCTGAGGACCAGGGGAGAAGAAGAGGGCAGCATAAGAGCAGCTCACATTTCTCCCGTCCACTACGGTTCATAAAGCACTTCCAGGTGATGACAAGTCTTAGAGCTAGAACATTCAGTCTAGCCACTCCATTTTACAGATGAAGTTATTAAGGTCCCAAAAGGGAATGTGATTGACCAAAGTCCCTTAAGATATGAAGTGACAAAAGAGGCACTCGGACAAGACTGGGAGGAACCTCACTGACCACTTGGTCCTGCCCGACCCTGGAAAAGGAGGCGAGGAGCCCAGGCAGTCCATTCCACCAACATCTCACTCTAGAAAGTTTTCTCTTACATTAGATCTAAATGTATTTCTTTGCAAGGCGCTCAAATCCAAGTACAATCATCTATGCCATTCTGAACCCCGCAAAGAGTCAAGGAGAAGTACTTCTTGGGCTCTCCTGACAGTGACTTGAGACTGGAGGTCTTATGTAGGCCCAGAAAGGCAAGAGTCCTGGGGCTGGGAATGCCCAATATCCAAGAGCAAGGACAAGTCACTGGGCCTTAATTTGCTCCTCTGTAAAATAAAAGAGGGATAAAACCAGATGATCTTGAAGCCTTGGATCCCTTCAAGCTCTGAGATTCTGTAATTCTTCAATTTCTCTGGGAACTCTGATATAACAGACTTTTCTCTCCAATAACCAGGACTATTCAGGCTCTTGGTTCTGTATTTCAGAGATAATCAAGCCCCATATCCCTGGACCCCAAAGGCAGGTCTTGCTCTCTGGTCTGCAGTCCTCCCTACTCATACTGCCTCAAATCCAAATTCCTGAAGCTTTAGAAATGATCCCCTCTACATTCCAATGAGGGGGGAAGGGAAGTCAGCAGTAACTCTGCATCTTCCACCAATAGTCAACATATTCCCAGTACTTTCCAATCAGTTTCTCAGGAAGAAAAGCAATCCTGGGGGAAGAAACTTTCTTGGCTCGTTAGATGGGAGTGTCAGGGTGGAGAGAATAATTCACATCTGACTGAGCACAGACAATCCGATAGCTTTGTTACACGGCATAACATGGTGATGGTTGACAAAGTGCTTACATACACAGGCACACAGAGACTCCCAAAAAAGTAGTAAACCGAGTTAGAAAACTTGGGTTCTAATCCCAGTTTTGATTTGGGAGCAACATAGTGTAAAGGAAAAAAAAACAACTCAGGTTTAAACCCCTGCTCTGCTGCTCACTAGCTCTGATCTTAGTTGCTTCTATACAGGCATTGGGCTGCTTTTTTGAAAAATAAAGGGGGCAGGGTTGCTTATCCCCCAGTTTTCTTCAGAGTCTATGATAATACTGAGTTCAAACCTCATCTCAGATGCATCCTACGTATTGGTATATTCCAATAATGGATCAAGAGCTGGATTCAAAAATCAACCTCAGAACTGGAGAGTCACTTAACCTCTGTGAACTTCAGTTTTCTTATCTATAAAATGGGGATAGTAATAATATCATCTTATGAGATTATTTTGGAATCAAATGAGATAATTATAAAGTTTGCAAAAGAAATTCACACACATTTTAGATCTAATTTATCCGGTAGATAGGGATGATTTAGCGCCATTTACACATGAAGCAACACAGTTCTCTAGTATTCAGGTCTGCAAAGTGCTTTCCAAAGCACTACCTGGGAGCTAAAATTTCCTTCACAGAATGTTTCCTCATCTATTAAAAACAAAAATGAGATAAGCAGGGGAACTCATACAAAGGTAAGGAAGCAAAACCAGGAAAACATATACACACTGATTATAATATACATGCATAAAAATGACTACAACAACGCAAATGGAAAAAGTGGCAGAAAACTAGAAATTAGAAATGGAATGCTGTGGCATTCCAATGACCATGCTCACTGGGATCCCCAGAAGAAATGAGAAGGTGCCCATCCCGTTCTCTGCAGGTTTGGGGGAATGTGGGGATGGAACACTGAATTAATGCCAGATCTTTGGGATCTGTTGGTTAGTCTCATGGAACTGGCTTCTATGACTTTTTTTTTTTTAATTTTTCCTTATAAAACATGCTTCTCTGGGAGAGGAAGAGAGACATTAGGAAATACTATAGACAAAAAGTAGAGAGTAGCAGTAGGAAGAAATAATTAAAACATTAAAGGTATCAATAAAAATGATTTTTTTTAAATGGAGGGGGGGGAAGAGGGGTTTGATGCACCTCCCTTGCAAATTTGGAAACATTACAGGTCTGCATGAATTCGAATCAGCCACGAGCTGTGGGACTTCCTATAAGACCATTTCTTTTCTCAATATCTCAATTCTCTAGCATGTAAAAAAAAGGGCTGGACTAAATCATGAAAGGGCCCCCTGCGGAGGATTCTCCATCAACTTTTCCCCTTTCTGAGAAATCCCTCAGACCCCTTACACAAAGGTTCATGTGGCAGCGTCCAGCCTCCCCACCACGCCTTCCACATGACACATCTGATGACCACTGGCTCTGAGAGGTGCCAAACTAGTGCTGGAAAGCAGCCCTCCCTTCCCCCAGGATCCATTTCTCAGGATTTGGAACTGGCTCTGGCTACAGGCAGCAGCCCCTTCCTTCCCGTGGTCCTGGGTCTCAGCCCTCGGTAGTAGCAGAGCCAAGGCTCCTGGCTGGCCCTGGCACCCAGGCTGCACGGATCCCCCTCGCTCTCCTGGACACAGATCACAACTGACTGCCTCGTTCAGCCCGCTTGGGGCTTCCCGAGCTCTCCTGCCGGGCTTAGAGCTGCCTGGAAAGGCTTGCTGGAGGAACTTAAGTCACCATTTCATCCATCCCTCTCCAGATCTGATGAAGTCTCTAAAACCCTGACTGCCTCCTCGGAGAAGAGATGGGGAATGGAATGGAACACAACAGGGAAGTGAGGAAGGATCCAAGTGTACTTATTGGGGCCCCACAGGAACCCATTCAGACATTTTAGATGAGGAACCCAGGACCCAGAAGGTGAACGATTTACTAAAAGCCTCCCAGTAAGAAGTGAGGTTTGCAAGAAGACTCTCTCTTCATGAGCACCGGCAGCAAGGACTTCCCCGAGGTCATTAATGACACGCTCCCTGCCCTCAGGTTCCCACCCAAGGCTCCTCTTTATCACCCCAGGATGCTGGTGCTGGAGGGGTGCCCTCAAGCCAAACTTCTCACATCTTTCCCATCATGATCCCCTCTCACTAAGAAATGTCTATGTGACCCCAGGAAAACAAATGCAAAATCTACTGATGACAAATCATAATCGCACAGCCCTCACATTCACTTAGTGACCCCAAAGGAAGCCATCAGACAAGGAGTTAGGAGCCCCCTCCTACACCAGCTTGTGTTGGACTAATTCCGAACCCAGGGAGACTTTGAGTCCAGGGAAGGGCTGGTGCTCCACTCCCCCTCGCCTAAGGATTTCCCAGCCTCTACAGAGAACCCTGCCTGTATGGGCCAGAGTGTTTTTTGACAACTGTGACCATTAAAATGTTCCCCCTTACACTCAAGGCTCCTAGTTTTGACCCCAGTGGCCCAATAAACTTTGTAACTTTGTGAATTCACACCTCCCTTAGGTGTGCCTCCAGAAGGAGGAATCAACCTTTGGGAAATCATATATAAAGAGGCTCTTAGCTTCCAGTTAGAGTTCAGCTGAATTAGATTTGAGAGGAGCACGCTGGGACAGACACAGAGCACTCTGGGAGATTGAGAGCCAGAAGCCCTCTCTCAGAGGCAAGACAGATTCAACTTGGTGCTGGCTGGAGGCTGAAGAAAGCAGAGGCAGAAGCAAAGGACAAAGCTGCAAGAGCTCTTGGAACCAAGCAGAGAGATAGGCCTCAACTAACCAGGCTATTTTGGAAGGAGAAAATAAACATTTGCATTTTTACCAGCTGGCTGCATTTTGGATGATTATTACTTTCAACTGCAACTAAGGCTGCCTCCAGAAAACCTTCCAGAGAAACCTGCTTTCTCCCAAAGAGAATCTTTATATTATTTTAAAAGAAGAAAAACACCACACTTTGCCATGATACTTGTTCAGATCCTTGGCCCTCGTGTCTTCCCTGCCAAGCTTTTCCACCTCTCACACAGCCCTGGTGCCCTTAGTGGGAAGCATGATAGGAAGTTCCTCCCATTTGGACAACTCTCAGTTTTCCCATGCCCTTGCCAACGTGTGACGCCCACCCCGGACACAGCACGCGGATGTGACTGACCCGGGGCAGAACTCACAGCACTAGCCCCTCTCTGTGCCTTCCAGACCCTTTACGTCTTGTCGTGCAGCCTGACATCTCACCAGAGGTCCGGACTGCTAGACCACACTACTGACATAAAAAGTGGGTCATTGGCTAGAGAATGGAAAGTTGATTTTGGATCCCAAGTTGAGGATTCTCCATCTATCTCAAATCTTTAAAATAGATTTAGCCTAACATTTAGCCCGCCAGGATCTTCCAGGATTCTGCAATCCTTCTTTGATTTGTGACATCTGCAGATCTGATGAATGTACCACATGAAAAATGTTCACCACTAGAGACCCAAAGTCTTAGCTCTGGGGAGGGGGTTCATTAGACTTTCCTCCAAGTCAGCAGGTACTGTTCTCTAGAACTAGGGACTCTAGTCATTGAACCAGCGCACTTAGCTATACTATAGCTCTCATGCAGCTTCTAGCTTCTTAAACATTTTCCACTCGCAACATCTTTTTACCCAACAAGTTGTAATGTGACCTGAATATATATAAAATAGGTATACAAAGAGAGAGGACTATGGGAACTGAGTGTGGACCACAACACAGCATTTTCATTCTTACTGTTGTCTGTTTGCATTTTGTTTTCTTTTTCCTTCTTGATCCAATTTTTTTTGTGTAGCAAGAGAACTGTATAAATATATACATATATTGGATTTAACATATATTTTAACATATTTAACATGTATTGGATTACCTGCCATGTAAGGGAGGGAGTGGGGGAAAGGTAGAATTTGGAACGCAAGATTTTGCAAGGGACAATACTGAAAAATTACCCGTGCATATATTTTGTAAATAAAAAAGCTTTAATAAAAAACAAAACAAACAAAAAATAAAATATGTATACAAATAAAATTACACACTTGCAGATAATAATTTTTCGATCCCCACATTCAATTACGTGACTCTATTTAGGGTTGTGACACACAGTTTAAGAAGCTTTGATCTAGCCCATGTCTAGTCCGGGGCAGCTAAGTAGTACAGTGATCGAAAACTGAGCCTGGAGTCAAGACCAGAGTTCAAAATCTGACCTCAGAAAATGACTGGCTGTGTGATTCTGGGAAAGTCACTTAATCCCTATTAGCCTCAATTTCCCACCTATAAAATGGCAACACAAAGGAGAAGGAAATGGCAAACCAGTACTTTTGCCAAGAAAACTCCATGGACAGTACAGGTCCACAGGTCACAAAGAGTTGGACACAACTGAATAACAGTATCTGTCTTATCTACAATTACAAGCATGTGAGATTTCATTAAAAAGCTTTGCCTGATACTTGCAACCTCTACCTCTCAAAGTCTCTCTCCTTCCTTAAACAAACAGCTCAAAAACTATCTTCTGTACCAAAACTTCTTAAACTGTGGGTCACAACTCCATATGAAGTCATATAACTGAATGTGAGGATTTTGAAAAACTTGGCAACAATAAAATGCATCAAATGTTTCACCAAGATTAATTCTTTAAGTAGAAATAAACAAATACATCCATCTTATTAATATGCAAATTTGCTTTCATCTTTATTAAATGGAAACATTATATATATTGTTTTAAATAATTTTTTTTAGATTTTGTTATCAGTAAAGTTTGATTTGTATACCTATTTTATATACCTATATTCTGGAGTTATGTAAAAATGTCTTGGGTAAAAAGGGACCACAAGTGGAAAAAGTTTAAGAAGCTCTGTTCTATACAAAGCCTTTTCAACTGCAAGTGACCTCTATCCCAAACAACCCTGACAATAACCGCATTTCTATCTATGCTGTAGATATATATGCATTTGCTGTGCCCTTGCTGAAGCATCTCAGTTACATACAGGCTCTAATATTACCACACAGGAAGGTTTTCCATATATTATTCCTTTTATCAGAAAGGTCTAACGTTTGCCAGGTGTCTCCAAGCCATCTTGCCTGGTCAAACCAAGATAATGAAGAAGGGAAGAGGGATGCTTAAACAGGTCTCTCTTCTCCCTACCTGTGGCCATCTTCTCAAAGTCATAGGGCAGTGGTTTGGGGATTATTTGCAGCTCTACTCATCAGTGTGGATTACTCTATCCATGCCAGGAAGCCTTCTCAGACTACCCACATCCCAAGTCAGCAATAATTCTTCATACTTCAACCTCAAAAATCACTTTCATGCCCTTCTCAAAGGTTTTTGCCAGTGTACTGCACACTAATACTTGAAATATCTGTCATTTCCTCAATAGGATCACTCTTAAACTAGGGACAACTGGGAAATTTAGCTGATGGTCCTCCAAGAGATGTGGGCAAGGAAGAATAACCTTGCCAGGTGTTTCATGTGCTTCAGAAATCCCTCTTTCTGGGGTAAAGAGGCCCTCTCCTAAGGCTCCATGCAAGTGGGAGTTTTAATTTTTTCTGGTCCTAGTGCCTCACACACATAAGGCACTTAGTAAATGCTTGGTGCTATCCAAATTGGGGAACCCACCGATTTGTGGATTCTCAGAGCAGAACTCACCCTCCACAACCTAGTGATGTCTGGAGAGGTGACTCTCAGATTGACGACAAAGAAATGACTTTTGTGGGCAGTACTGAAGGATCATCTGCCAAATGGTAAAGAAAAAAGTCATACTAGCGATTGTTTCATTCTTTGTCTTTATTATCACTTTCTTACTAAACTATTTGTTCTACAAGGTCAGGAATTATGTCTTGTTTCATATCCTGATGTCCCTTTCAGCAGCCAGCACTAAGCTAAGTGACAAAGTGAAGGGGGTGTGGGACTTGGCCCTGGAGTAAGGAAGATCTAAATTTAAAACCTTCCTCATGCACTTACTAGCTGTATGACTCTGGACGCATCTCATAACCTCTCTCAGCCTCAGTTTCCTCATCTGTAAAATGGGGATAAAAATAGCACCATCCCTCCAGGGTTGTTGCAATACACAAACAATATTCATATAGAGTTTTTCAAATCTTAAAGCACTATCTTAATGCTCACCATTATTAGTAGTAATATCTGGAAATCAGCAGAAGCTTAATCTTGGAATTTCAGAGTGGGGAATTTCATAGTGACCATTTTGTCCAATCTATATCCAAAAATGTTCAATGAACATTGATTATCAAATTGTCTTCAAGACATTTTGAGCAGTCATGAGATCACAGACTGAGAGCTAAGAGCTGAGAACTTGAACAATGATCTCATATCATTTCTGGGAAAAAAATGAGCTAGAGTAGAAGACCATTACTATGAGATGGATTCAGAATGGCCAAGCCCAAAGAATTGTTAAAGGCTCTACATGGATAGAATACCGCAGGGATCTGTGTGGGGCCCTGGGTTAGTGAACATTGTTATCAATGACTCGCATAAAATTATACATGGGACCCGTCAAATTTGCAGGTGGACACAGTTGGGTGGGATAGATGGCCAATTCAATGGATGAGTCAGAATCCCAAAGCATCTCCACAGGATGGGCTAATAAGGAATTTAAATAGGGACATGGAGAAATTTCTCCTTGGAAACAAAAAACCAACTTCACGAGTATAAGCTGGAGGGAGGGGGGCAGGGACAGAGAGCTGTTGCGAGGACTGGAATTTTAGGGAGTAGCAAGCTCGACAAGTCAGCACATGGGATCTTGGCCAGTTTTACAGAGACAAGGCTTTGGAATAGGAAGGCGCTAGTTCATTGGAAGTAAGATGGCCCAGAGGTTCTGGGAGCCAAGAGGCTGGATCCTCCTCTCTGGGAGAATGCTCCAGGAGGAGTGTCTCATTTAGTTAGGCACCCCACCCTGTGTCTGGTGGCTTCTTGGCAGCAAGACAACCCCAAAGGCCCAGCCTGGGGGTCCTGTGGGACCTACAAAGGAGACAAGGGTGTGAGCTGTAGCAGGATGGAAAAGCACTGGGTAGCCATGGGGAAAGCCTTGCTATGAACTAGCTGCATGGTAAGCCACAGCCATGCTAGGGAAGCAAGACTTTTCTTTGCAAACAAAGTTAAACTAAAGGATCCCCAGGGGCAGAGGGCAGAGACAAGAGTACACAGTAAGGGAGGGCGGGATAAATAAAGTCACAGAGGCAGCCAACAAAAAGATCTCCTTCGATATAGAAGTCAATGTCCCCATCTAGATACTGCCCTATCAATAAATAAGCAATAACCTTTCTGGGAAGCATGCTGTGTAAATGGACTGGTCTGGATGCTTACTGGGGAAACATCTCGTGTCAAAACAAAACCACAGAAAGTCCATACTTTCTGCACACATGTACGGACACACACAGAGAACCGAGAATCTGCGAAGGGCCTCGAAGGCACCGAGTCCAGTCCAGAATCCCCTAGCGCACAGCCATTAAGAGTCTTACCGAGGGGCTCCATTCAGAGATTCCGCTCTTGGATGGCTCTGACTGCTCAGACTGGGAAGAGGGTTTTCTCCCTTAAATCAAACTTCAGTCTGCCTTGGTGAGCTTTCCTCCCACTGCTCCCAGTTCCACCCTCGGGCTCTGCAGAGAACAAGCCTTTTCCAAGAGACAGCCTTAAAGTGTTCAAAGACAAGATCACGTCACTAAGTCTTTCCACAGAGAATTATCTGTATGTCCTCCAACTACTGCTCCTCCAGCCTTCCCCTGCCCCAAGTATCCTCTTCTGGCCACTATCAGGTTTATCAACAGGTCCTAAATGCAATGTCCAGAAGTGAAGATGATACTCCAAGGGTGTCAGAGGGTTGGCTAGCTCAGGGTTCCCTCATGCCCCTTTTAGCTCTAAAATCTGACTCAACTCAAGACGTGGATGAAGAGCCAACTCTATTACAACACTCTATCTGGCTGAAGACTTTGGAGTCTTCCATTGTGCCTATCCATTAAAGGCTCCAGCGTGGTCCATCTTGCTTTAAAAAGAACACTACACATCTCTCAGATTGTCAGGGAAAGATAATGATGAATGTTGGAGGGGATGTAGGAAAACTGGGACACTGATGCATTGTTGGTGGAGTTGTTGACAGATCCAACCATTCTGGAGAGCAATTTGGAACCATGCTTAAAAAGTTATCAAACTGTGAATACCCTTTGATCCAGCAGTTTTACTACTGGGCTTATATCCCAAAGAGATATTAATGAAGGGAACGGGACCCACTTGTGCAAGAATGTTTGTGGCAGCCCTCTTTGTAGTGGCCAGAAACTGGAAACTGAGTGGATGCCCATCAATTGAAGTATGGCTGAATAAATTATGGTATGTGAATGTTATGGAATATTATTGTTCTGTAAGAAAAGACCAACAGGATGATTTCAGAAAGGCCTGGAGAGTTACATGAACTGATGCTGAGTGAAGTGACTAGAATCAGGAAATCATTGTACAGCAGCAACAACAAGATTATGTGATGATCAACTGTGATGGACTTGGCTCTTTTCAACAATGAGGTGATTAAAGGCAATTCCAATAGATTTGTGATAGAGAGAGCCATTTGCATCCAGAGAGGACTATGGGGAATTGAATGTGGATCACAATATAGTATTTTCATCTTTTTGTTGTTTTTTGCTTGCTTTTTGTCTTCTTTCTCATTTTTTTCCTTTTTGTTCTGATTTTTTTTTTTTTTGGTGCAATATGATGGAAATATGTATAGATAAATTGCACATATAACTTATGTTGGATTACTTGCTGTCTAGGGGAGGGGTAAGGGAAGGGAGAGAGAAAAATTTCAAACACAAGATTTTGCAAAGATAAATGTTGAAAACTATCTTTTCATGTATTTTTAAAATAAAAATGCTACTATCAAAAAAAAAGAGGTATGGTAGAAATATGGTGGAAAGAATGCCTGAGAAAGTCATATAACTTCTGAGAGCCAGTTTCTTCATTATGTAAGATATTTCAACTTCTTTAAAAGATGTGGATTCTTGAAGCAGAGATTCAGGCCCACTGGGAGAGATTATTAAAATGTGGAGTTGACTTTCATGAGCTATTGTGCATCTTCCTTACCCACCCCAACCCCCAAGAAAAATTCCTTTGGTGGCCAAGCCCTTGACTCAGAGTCTCCCAGCAAGTCAACTGGCCCCTTAATCAACAAATAGTCTATTGGCAGGCCCTGACAGAGTTTGTAAACATAGCCTCAAGAAGGCAGGGTCACCTTCACATCAGGGCAAAGACAAGAGACACCAGTGAATAGTTTGGAAAAAAACAGGATCATGCAAGGTATTGTGGAAAGAGAGCCAATCTTGGGAACGTTGAGCTCTGCGTTCTATTCCTGACTCCAGTACTCACTCACCATGTGGCCTTGGGAAAGCAAGGTAACTCACTTCTCTGGGCCCGAGTTTCCTTCTGTCTAAAATGAGGATACTAGTTTATTACTTAAGATCTCACATGGATGGATGTATTGGGAATATACCCTGCAAACAGGAAAGGGCTATACAAAGTGAGCAGTTGTGCACCTCCAGAACAATCCAGATGACGATGGAATCACCGAGAGGAACAGAAAGATGCCCCAAATGGAAACCTGGGGTGTCCCCAGAAGGTGACACAAGCCACCACGATCACCTCAGAACCGCCTGGTAGAAGGCTCTTCCAGGCCCAGAGGCTGAGTGCCAAGCTGGCACTGCTCATGGGTCCTGGCATCAGGGTGACATCTTTCCTCCAACATAATAAAGAAGATGATCTCAAGATACCTAGGGTGGAAGGCACTGTGAGGTACCCATCTACTAAAAAAGCAAAAACCTCGATGTAACTTGAGTAAAGGGTCCATCCAGTCATGGCTGTGCTCAGTCAGGGTGATGGCACCTCTTTGGGCTGGCAGGGAGCCTGCCCCAGTGAGGTACCCAAATTCCAGCAGGGTTGGTCCCAGGACACTGGAGATAGTGTGTATACACACACACACACACACACACACACAGTAAAAGATGCCCCCAAAACTCAGGATTTGGGGGGGAGGGAGAAGTGGGTGGTCAACCTGACAATCCTCTTGGAAGATTCATTCTGGAAATCCCCTAGATTTCCTTCTGAGCATTCCAATAGGGCAATAGGAAGTTTGCAAAAGTTCTAGCAGATGGCTTAATTTCAGGCATGAAAGCCCACTGGGATTGATCAACATCCCTGCCACAAACTAAATTAGCGAATAAAAAGGACTCTGTAGGGTAGTCAGTCAATAAGTCTACCATATATTGGGCATTCTGCTAAACACTGGAGATACAAACAAAGGCAAACCCCTCCCCCCCCAACTGAAAACCTCTTATTCTGAAGCAGTTCACATACTGAGGAGGAATGAGAAAAAGGAAAGAGCACTGTTTCAACTCTGATACTCATATGGTAATCCTGGGCAAGACATTTTTCTGAGCCTTAGTTTCTATGTCTGTAAAATAGGTCAATGGTTGCACTATCGCCATCTTAGCATTTATTTAGAAGTAAATGTCACATAAATTTAAGCTCTAAAGACTTCAACCTTGCAACAAGGTAGGTTCCCAAGACTAGAGAAGCCTTGAATTGGCTAAAAAAAAAATGGGCCAATGCACAAAAAAAAAATTAAAAATGTGAAGTCAGAAAATGGGGAAGTGTCTAATACAAGCTTTGATGCTATCAGTGGTGTGGCTCACTTAGGTTCTTCCTCTGAATAAGAAGACTGGACTAGATAATTTAAAGCTCCTTCCAGATCTGACACTTTGTTCTAACGGCTCTCCCAGCTCCAATATGCTGTATTTTAAGGTCTTTCCTAGTTTTGACATTCTGTCTTTAGGCCCTTTAAAGTCCAATATTCTATGTTCTAAAAGTTCTTTCACAACTTTAACATTCTATGTTCTAAAGTATCTCTCAGTGAGGCAGTAGTTAAATGGTGCAATGGATAAAGCATTGGGCCTGGAGTCAGGAAGACTCATTGTTCCCAATTTCAAATCCAGTCTCTGACACCTACTCATTAGGCAAGTCACTTAACTGTTTGCTTCAGTTTCCTCATCTGTCAAGTGAGCTGGAGAAGGAAATGGCAAGCCAGTATCTTTGCCAAGGAAATGGGTTCATGAAGAATTGGACACAACTGAAACAATTCTCCAACTCTTCCAGTTCTGATATTCTGTGATATTTTGTGATTCAATAACAGTGATGTTTCCATGACCACTGATCTGCAGAATAAAACCATTTAAATTTAGTGGAATCATAATCAAGATCACACAAGACTTAGTGGCTGCTACCTTAAGGAAACAGAAGGCTTGGAATATGATATTCTAGACGGCAAAACAGCTGGAATAACAACCAAGATTAACACACCCAGCAAAAGACTATAATCATTCATGGGGAAAAAAAGGAAATTTAATGAAGTAGAGTCCTTTCAGGCATTCCTGATGAAAAGATCAGAAGTGAACAGAAAATCTGACTTTCAAATACAAGACTCAAGCATAAAAAGATAAACATTATTATTCTATATGGGATGATTATACATATATCTTCTAAGAACTTTAATCATTATTAAAGCAGAAGGATTTTATATAGAAAAAGGGTACGGGAGTGAGTAGCTTATGTTGGGATGACATTAAATAACAGGCAAGGAAGAGGGAGGAAGGGGAGATGAAGAATGAGAAAATTATCTCACATATAAGAGGCATGGCAAGGAAGAGTTTTTATAGTAGACAGGGAAATGGGGGATAGGGTAGGCAATGATAGTTCAAAGAGGGAAAAAAATCTATATACATACTCAAATAGTAATAGAAAATTATCTTACTCAACAAGAAAGGAGGAGAGATAGAGGATAAAGAAAAGATGGGGGAGGGAGAGAATAAAAGGGACCATGGATAAAAAGCAATGGAGTAAGAAGCAAAACAGATTTTACAGGAGAGAGAGGATAAAAGAAGAGAGAGAAAGATAAATAGAAAAAAATAGGATGAGGGAAATGCATTGTTAGTAATCATAACTGTGACAATGAATGGAATGAACTTATTCAAAAAACAAAAGTGGATAGCAGAATGGATTAGAAACCGGAATTTGACAATGTGCTATTTAAAAGAGACATACTTAAAAAAGAAAAGACCCAGAGTTAAAATAAGGGGCTGGAGCAAAATCTATTATGTTCAGATGAAGTTTAAAAAAAAAAAAAGTAGGTGTAGTAATTATGATCTCAGACAAAGCAAAAGTAAAAATAGACGTAATTAAAAGGGATAAGCAAGGAAACTATATCTTACTAAAAGGCACACTAGATAATGAAATGTAATCAATACTAAACATATATGCACCAAATGACATAGCATCTAAATTCCAGAAGGAAAAGTTAAATGATTTAATGCATAAACAGACAGTAAAACTATATTAGAAAGCTTAGAAAAGTGAGATATAATAGATCTCTGGAAAAAGCTTAATGGAAATAGAAAAGAATATACCTTTTCTCAGCTCTATATGGAACCTTCACAAAAAGTGCCGTGTATTAGGGCATAAAAACCTTACAATCAAATGCAAAAATATTAAACGCACACTTTTCAGATAATAATGCAAATGCAAATAAAAATTGCATTTAATTAAGAGCTGTGGCATCATACTTTAAAAGTTAATTGAAACTAAAAACAATCCTAAAGAATGTGTAAACCAAACAATACATCATTGAAACAGTATTTCATTAAAGAGAATGACAACAATGAGACAATAAAAATTTGTGGGATGGAGCCAAAGCAGAGTTTAGGGGAAATTTTATATCTCTAAACGCATACATTAATAAAAGAGAGAAAGAACAGATTCATGAATTGGGCATGAAATTAAAAATTGTAGAAAAAGGACAAATTTAAAATTCCTAATTAAACACAAAATAGAAATTCTGAAAAACTAAAGGAGAAATGAATAAAATTGAAAATTAAAAATCATTGAACAAATAAGTGAAAAAAAAAACCTTCACCAATAAGATAAGCCATTGGCTGATTGAATGAAAAAGAAAACCAAATTTTAAGTATTAAAAATGAAAAGAGCTAAGGCATCACCAATAAAGATTAAATTAAAGCAACTCATTAGGAGTTATTTTGCCCAAGTATATGCTAGTAAAACTGATAATCTAAGTGAAATGGATGAATATTTACAAAAATATAAACTGTTCAGATTAACAGAAAAATTCAAATATTTAAATAACTATCTCAGAAAAAGAAAGTGAACAAGCCATCGATGAGCTCTTTAAGGGAAAAATTCCCAGGATCAGATGGATTTACAAGTGAATTCTACCAGCCTTTTAAAGAACAATTAATCCTACTAGTATATAAATTATTTGGAAAAAAAAATAAAGAAGTCCTACCAAATTTCTTTCATGAAATGAATATAATCTTGATACCCAAATCCAGGGAGAGCAAAACCAGAGAAAGAAAACTACAGGTCAATTTCCTTAACAAATATCAATGCAAAAAAATAATATAAAATACCAATAATGAAATTACAGTAAAATATATCACAAAGATTATACAATTTGACCAGATGGGATTTATATCAGGAATGCAGAGATGATTCAATATTAGAATTATCAGTATAAGTAACCACATCAATAACAAAACCAATAAAAACTACATTATCATATCAATAGATGCAGAAAAAGCCTTTTACAAAATACGACAGTCATTTCTATTAAAACCACAAGAAAGCTTGGGTATCAATGGAGCCTTCCTAAAATGATAAGTAGTATCTATCCATAACCAAGAGCAAGCAATATCTATAAAGGGAATAAACTTGAAGCCTTTCCAATAAAATCAGAAGTGAAACAAAGATATCCATTATTACCATTATTATTTAATATTGTACTGTGAATGCTAGCTACAGTAATAAAACATGTAAAAGGAATTGAAGGAATGAAAATAGTCAATAAGGAAACAAAACTATTACTCTTTGTAAATGAAATCATGGTATACTTAGAGAACTCTAGTTGTTTGGTCATTTCAGCTGTGTCTAATTCTTTATGATCCCCATTTGGGATTTTCTTGGCAAAGATACTGGACAGGTTGACCATTTCCTTCTTCAGCTTATTTTATAGATGAGGAACTGAAGCAGAGTTAAGTGACTTGCCCAGGGTCACACTGCTAGTAAGTATCTGAGATTGGACTTGAATTTGTGAAGCTAAGTTTTCCAGATTTCAAGCCCAGTGATCTATACAGATCTGCCCCTACAGAACTTTAAAAAATCAATTTTTAAAGAACAAAGACAATTTAAAATTTCAGCAAAGTTATAAGATATAAAACAATCCCACATAAATCCTCAGCATTTAAAATCATTGCAGACAACATAAAATACTTGGGAGTCTACCTGCCAAAAGAAACTGGGGATTATATGAACACAATTACAAAATACTATTCACACAAATAAAGACAGATCTAAGCAAATGAGGAAATATTAATTACTCATGGGCAGGCCCAGTCAATATAATAAAAATGACAATTCTACCCAAGTTCATTTTCTTATTTAATGCCGTATCAATCAAACTACCAAAGAAAAATAGAGAAAAATAATAAAATTCACCTGGAAGAACAAAAGGTCAAATATATAAGGGAATCAATGAAAAAAATATTAAGGAAGAAGTCCACCAGTCAGATTTTAAGCTATATTATAAAATGATAAGTATCACCCCAACACTGATTTAGAAACAGAGTAGAGGATCAGTAGAAGAGATTAAGTACATAATACTTAAAGTATATGACTATAGCAATCTGGTGTTTGATAAACCCAATGATTTAAGCTTTCAGGATGAGAACTCAACATTGGAAAAAAAAATCAATGGGCAAACTAGAAAGCAGTTTGGCAGAAATAAGACATAGACCAACATCTCACATTGTACACAGGAGGGAAAATACACACACACACATACACACACACACACACGTATATCTAGATACTTATATATGAGTAGATATAGAGATACATATGGACATATAGAAATATCTATACATATGGAAGTTTGATATGTTTATCTATGTTTATGGTTTTTTAAGGGCCATAAGCTTGGAGTCAGAAAATCCAGCTAACTTTATTTGCCTCAGTTTCTTCAAGTATAAAATGATGATAAAAATAGCACCCGCCTCCCAAGATTGTCATGAAGATCAAATGAAGTATCTGTAAAAGCACAGTGTCTGAAAAATGTTTATAGCAGTTCTCTTGGTGGTGGCAAAGAACTGAAAATTGAATAGCTGTCCATCAATTGGGGAATGGCTGAATAAGTTAGGGTATATGAATGTAATGGAATACTATTTTTCTATAAGAAATGTTGAGCAGCAGCAATGTGGTGATCCAAAACAATTCCAATATATTTGGGATGGAAAATGCCATCCACACACCAAGAGATAGAAATATGGAGACTGGATATGCATCGAAGCATAGTATTTTCATCTTTGTTTTTGTTTGCTTTTTCTTTCTCCTGGTGTTTTCCCCTTGGATCTAATTTTTCTTGCACAATATGACAAATATTGAAATATGTTAAAGAGATTGTACATGTATAACCTTTATCAGACTGCTTACTGTCTTGAGAAGGGGGTACTTGTGTTTGTTTGTTTTTTTTACAAAATCTTACAAAAATGAATGTTGAAAACTATCTTTACATACCATATAATACTGCATTGCTTACTACATTATATACATATAAAATACTATAGAGAAAAAAATGATGAGCAGGCTGGTTTCAGAAAAACCTGGAAAAACTTATATGAACTGAGGCTGAGAGAAGTGAGCAGAACCAGAAGAACATCACACATAGTAACAGCAAGATTATAAGATGATCAACTAGGATAGATTTAGCTCTTAGTGATAAAGTGAGCCAAGACAATTCCAATAGATATGGGGTGGAAAATATCATCCACATGTAGAGAAAGAACTATGGAGACTGAATAAAGATTTTCTTTTTTTTGTTTGTTTTTTGTTTTCTTTTTCAGTTTTTCCCTTTTGTTCTGACTTTTCTTTCCCAACATGATTAATATGGAAACATGTTTAAAATGATTGTACATGTATAATCTATATCAGATTGTTTGCTGTCTTCAGAAAAGGGGAGGTAAGAGTCCCTTTAAAGTAAGGAGAAAAAATTTTGGAACTCAAAAATTTTACAAAAATAAATGCTGTAAGCTACCTTTATATGCAATAGTAAAAATTAAACGCTATTAAAAAAAAAAAAAAAGCACAGTGCCTGAAACATAGTAGGTACTACATAAAAATTTATTCCATTCTACATAGGCACACAAGATTTTCCTCAATGGCTGGGCTGAGCTCCAGGGCCAGTGCCATTCCCACTACACATGCTGGAAATTATTTAAAACTAAAATTATCCCTTAGTGAGCTGATTCCAAGATAAAATTTTACCTCCTCCCAGACCTCCCAACCTATCCATAAATCTGTAGCACTTGAGGCTAAGGGGAAGTGGACTCCTAATTTCATAACCACCTACAGTCTGAAGCACCTGACAAAGGCCACGTATCCCACCATGGTCACAGAGGAAAAGGTTCCACACATACACAAGTCCTTGGAGCAGCAAAGCAGTGAAAGGAAAGGCAAGGGCCAACAAAATGTGGTAAAGAGATCTAGCAGAATATCACCAGGCCACAAGAAAGGATGCTGATGATGGATTCTAAGGAACTTGAGGACTGCTACGAACTAATCAAAACCTGGAAAGCCACTTCAACAACAAGCTCAATGATGAGAGGGAGAACAGTGAAAGAGCAGAACTCCAATGGACATTGGGACCAGAGGTGGCTTCCAAGACCTAGTGAAGCCAGCCTCTAGGCAGAGGAGGTGGGCTGCAGGTGAAGGACAGGCCAGTGTGTTCATCTGGTTTGCAAGACTGGACTCATTTGTTCCAAGGGAAGGAGTAACTTGGAAGAAACTGTGATGTAAAAGAGCATCAATAAAACATTTAAGAGGGAGAAGAAAAAAGAACAGTTGACTTCCATTAGGGCTTTTTTCTACAGCTCTCAGGGAAGCTCCAGTTCCTTGTTTTGACTGGCAGAGTAGAGGGCAAGCCAAACAAGGATGTTCATTCTCAGGCCCACCCCACTGAGCACAGAGAGGTGGCCCTGGCGATGTCTGGCCAAGTGAGAGGCTCTGGCCCGCTCCCAAGGGCCACCCTCGGAGCAATCCCCATCCTTGGGGAGAGGCTGCTGCCTCAATCTCAGGGCTGGCCCTAACACACCGCCTTGGGGGTCACCTGGCCTGCACCCTTGTGTGAAGGGCCAACAGGGCAGACTTCATAGAGAATTAATGGCACATTCTAGACTAGAACCCGGGGCTCCTGATTCTTTTCCCAAGTCTCTTGCCCCTATCAGATGCTACCCTGTGCTAGAATGGAAGAATCGCCAGCTCCGGAGCCAAGGATTTGGCTTTCTGATGATATCAGGCAAATTGCTTCACCTCCAGGGGAGGTACTAGCTGGCCCTGAGGTCCCTCTCCAGCCCCAAATCTACGCCCCCTGCCAATTCATCCACCTATGGCGGGTGCTCTGCACAACATCCATCTGCCATCCTGATTATTCCTGGCCTGTTACATGTATCTGTGTCTTATCTCCCTGCAGAGGATGTGAGATCACAGGCAAGATGTGAGTCTCCTGCTTTTCCCATATCCATATCCCACAGTACACAGGGCCCAATGTTGGGCTCCCAGAGCCAAGCAAATAGTACAATGGAGAGCCAGGTTCAAATGCCACCTCTGAAAACTTATTAGCTTTGTGACCCGGGACAAACAGCAACTTCCCTGCATCTAGCTTTGCTCATCTGGAAAGTTAAGATAACACATCACCTGAAGTGCTTACCTCACCGGACTGTTTGGGATTTTAAACCACTAAATAGCATCAATCATTCTAAGTCAATACACTTTACTGATAAAAAAGGAAATTTGTAAGAAGCTTCTATTCTCCCAGAGGTTGAGTTAGGGATCGTCCTGAGAAAATCTCCAGCTCCTACCTCAAGCCTCCCAAAGGTGTCCAATTACTGTCATGACTTTGTGCAGATCACAGATCCTGAGCTAAGAAATTTCCAACAATTCCCTGCTTCTCAAGATTAAATTCTTCCACTTGGCATTCAAGGCTCTTCACTGTCTAGTACCACATTTGTCACCTCACTACATTTTTGTATGAACCCTCAGAGATTAGCAACAGTGAACATTTACACAGTTGAATGCTGTTTTCTTCAAAGCCTCTCCATCAGACAGATTGTGCAAGAACACCTGCCCCCATATTACAGATGGGGACAATACTTTGCTCCAAGGAAATACAACCAATTCCATCTCAGAATATTTGGGATATCCTCAGTCACCCAGTCAATAAAATCCCATAGGATACAAAAATAGGCAAAAGATACAATCCCTGCCCTCATGGGGCTCCCAGTCTAATTCTGTAAAAACAAGATAAATACAGGATAAAGTGGAAACAATCAATAGAGCGAAGGCACTAGAAGGAAGAGCTGGGAATGGCTTGTTGTAGAAGGAGGGATTTTAGCTGGGGACTTGAAGGAAGCTGGAGAGGCAGAGATAGGTAGAACGGAAGGCATTCCAGGCATAAGGGACTGCCAAGGAAAATGACTGGTGTCTCGAGATGGGAGGATCTTGTTTTAAGGGACAGCAAAAAAGCCAGTATTGCCCTCTCCTTCAGACCTCTGTTTATTTCACTTCCAGAAGGCTGATCTGTTCATGGCAACATGATATGTAACTGAAAAAACTAGAGGCAACATAAATGTTCAGCAGCGAGGGGAATGGTTAACCAGACTGTGATACACTTGTGTAATGAAATGCTACAAAGCAATTAAGGGAAACTAGTATGATGAAAGAAAATGTAGAAAGACCTTTTAGGAAATAATGCAAAGCAAAAAAGGGAGAAGCAGAAAAATGGAATGCTCACTGACTACAACTATACAAGCAAGAGGGAGGAGAGAATATGGGAATGAGAATGAATGGGACAAAGATCTGATGGGGTCTTAGGGAGAAGAAACGAAAAAGCGGTGTGATATTTGACGTATACAAAGTAACAGAAATAATAAATTACTTGAATGAGTATCCAATGTTTAGGGTTTTTTTAAATATAATATTCAATTTAAAAAATATTATCTCCAGTACTCAGGTCCAGGGCTTCTCTGTCCCTTCTCAGAATTTCCAGGGGCATTTAATTTTTAAAGCCCTTAACAGAATGTCCCTTTTATATGTTTATGTTCTGTCCTCATCTAATTCAGCCAGTGGGAACTTGAAAGGACTTTAGAGATCAAATCTACTTACTGTATCTTACTGTGCAAAGAATCAGGTCTTTATGTTCCTTTGCATGTCTAGTGTCTAACACAGGGAACAGCACATAGTGGGAGCTCAACAAACACTGATTGGTTTCAATTGAGGTGTTCTCTTGACCCTGATTTAAGAGAAGCTGACTGATTAATCTCCCTAAGCCTGCACAACCCATCCAGGAGACTCCCTGACAACCACACACGATTGACCCTAACAAGGCCAGGGTGAGACTGTGGTCTCTACCCATTATCACCAGTGAGGTCAGGAACAGACAGATCACCCAGCTGAAGCATCTCATTTTCACCTTCACATCTACATATTTCCCAAGGAAAAGTCAGAGAATAGGTAAGGTGGCAGTGAAAGGAAAATTAAGTGGAGGGTACTGTGTTCCTCCCAAATCCTGGGCAGTAGCTGATTATAGTTTCTCCCCTTGACCCTGCTGCTGAAGGAAGCAATTTCTCGGGAAATAGACTGCTGCTATAATTTGGGAAACAAGCCCGCTCAATTCCAGCAAGCAAGGAAGTATTAAAATAACCCAGGCTCCACGCTGGCCTGATGGACCCCAGAAACTGGCTCTGCCTGAAAAACCCAGACTGCGACCTGCTGGGCAAGGTCTTGATGCTAGATTAGGGGCTGGGGAAAGCTCACAGCTCCAGGCCCAGTCAGGTGATTTAGTCCAGTTAAAATTAGGTCTATAAGATAAAAAATACCTGAATATAATCTTGGGCTATCTTAAAGTATTACTAGATGTTTATCAGCATCTAAAGAGATGGTTTGGCCCAGTGTAGCCTGTGCAGACAACCTTGGTAGACAGCCTGACTCAGATGTTTGCAGGGAGGAGTCCTGCAGAAGGAGACACAAGTGGGAGATGACTCACTCATAAGCCAGCTCCAGGCCTCCAGAGCGGGAGCAGCAGCCTCCCCACTGCACCCTGCTTCAGGCCGTGGCTTAGACAAAAGGAGGCATGAAGGGGAAGACCCTCTCTGGGAGGAATTAGGAGCCACCTTAATTAGCTTCAATCCTCCTCCTCCTGTGCTGCATTTCTTCTGAAATGAAGCTACCTCTGGGGTGGCAGCTTTGCGCCTTATATTTCTGAAGGGCAATTTTAGGACAGAGAAAACCATCTCAATTTCTGCCAAAAGCCAAGGAAACTTTGAAATACAAAAGTTAAAAAAAAAAAAGAAAAGAAAACGTTCCAGCTCCAAACTTGAACACAAAATTGTGAAATGTCACAGCTGGAAGTGACTTTCTAACACAGATGTTACAACACAAAGTGTCAGAGCTAAAAGAGAAAGCTCAGATGGTAAAATGCCAGGACTGGGAAAGGCCTTCAAATAGACAGTGTCCAAGCTGAAGCTGACTTTGGAGATGATCTAGTTCAACCCTTTCATCTTCTAGGGCCAGAAAGTGAGAAGGACTATCTAATAAGGTCCTATAAGAAGGTCACAGCTCAGGCCAACTCATTTTTTCCTTCTTTAGTTCCAGACTAAAGACCCAGGCCCAACAAGGCTTCAGCCATCCCTCATCCCCGCTCTTTAATACAGGTTCTTTTGGGGGGTTGTATCATGAAGGAGGAGGGAAGAGAGAGAATGACACCACCTTAGCCAGGCTGCTCGGTTGGGAGAGCTCAAGTTCAAGGCTGGCCCCTTCCTTCACAGGCTCCTCCCATTACTACCAGGTTTCCTCCAGCTCTGTCTATGGAGAAGAAGCATCAATCATTCCCTTCCTCCCAACCCTTTCACAAAGGAAGTGGCATCTCCACCAAACCTAACCAAGGACTTCTAGCACAGGACTTCAGACTTGTTTTAGGCCGCATCACAAACTGTGGTGATACCTGTCCAAACAGCTCCTGTCCACCCTAGCATCCCAATAATAATAACCATATTCAAAGAGTTAAGCAGACTACTAAAACCTCCTGCCTTCTAAAAAACCAAGGGCATTACCTGGAAAGCCCCCAGTGTATTGCTTCCTTGCCCTCAGAGCTTCCTCTGAAGTTGTTTTTCTGGTCCAAGTAATTCACTTGTGCCAGCTGTTTCCAATCTCAGGGAATCCTGGTGGTTCTCTAGCCCAGGAATAAAAGAAGGAAACCCAAAACTCTTCCCTTTCTAAAAGTCAACAACATGTCGACACTATAAAATTGCTAGGCCAGTAATAATTTTTTAACCCCTGAATCTTCAATTGTCCCTAGGCCAAAGGGATGTCCTTGGAGGAGGATCCAGATACTAAGGAAACAAAAAACTATATATAGTTAATTTCCTAAGGTTTTGATTCTAGTTCTATAATCTTCATGATTTATAATTGATCAATTTCTCCTCTTATTTTTATCATTTCCTCTTTTGTGCTTATTTTCAGGGGAGCTAGTTGGTTTTTAAAAAATATATAATGTATCTTTTTATTTTTATTTTGCTATTATACTTTTTTTTTTTAAAGATACAATTTCTTTTTTGGGGGTTTCTTTCACAATATCCCAGAAATGCTGGCATGTTTTCTTAGTGTCATCATTGTCTTTCACATGGTTACATTTTTTGACTTCTTTAATACATTTGTTGAGTAGGATTTCATTATCAAGTCTTTTTTTGGGTCTGTAGCTTTTGCTGGTGCTCTCAGTGTTGGTGACTATATTGTTTTGTGGTCTACAAAGGATATGCTTAATAAATTCATTTGCAGTTTTTCTGGATGCCAAGATGTGGTCTATTTTTGTAACTGTGTGTAATGAGTTGCTTTAAGAAATATGTATATTATTTAGTGGTCTCATTCAGAATACATTATGAATCTTTTTGGCCCAAATTCTCCAATAGTTCACTTTATTTTTGTTTACTTGTTAAATATAGTTGGCTCTGAGAGAGGGACACTGAGGTCTCCTATTATTGTGTTCTCTTGCAATTTAGTTAGTTTTTCCTTTACAAATTTAGATTCTATATCATACACACACACACACACACACACACACACACACACACACAGAAGTACATATATGTTTAACATTGATAATGGTTTATTGTCTACATTTTCTTTAAGTTATAAAAGTCAGGTGTGTGTGTGTGTGTGTGTGTGTGTGTGTGTAATGTGTGTATGTTTTATCTCTTCAGTAATGAATTGTTTTATCCCCCTTCCTCTTAAGGTCCAAATTTTGACTCAGAATTCTGAGAAAGGGACTTGGCAGGGAAGTAGATGGGACAAGGGATCACCTATTTAAAAACAGGGACCAGCTGCTAGAAAAATAGTTCTCCTGGCCTAGAGATTGAATCTGGACCTAAATAGGCACAAAGCAGATAAATCTGAAACTATCCTTACATTCTCCAAGGTCAGCCCACTCAGAACTCCTCTGAAGAGGAACCCATGCCCAGTCAATCCAAGTCTTCTTGGTCTAATATAGTGGAAAGAATACTAGGCTTGGAGCCAAAAGACAAGGGTTTGAGTTTGGATTCTTCCACTTGTCAGCAGGTGATCTTGGGCAAGTGGCTTCATTTCAATAAAAGAAGCTGAATAAAATCATTTTGAAGGTCCCTTCCAGCCCCGATAGTCTATATCCTAAAGTTCCTCTCAGTTCTAATATTTTCTGTCTCAAAGCTCCTTCTGGTTCTACAAGTCTACATTCTCAGGTCCCACCCAGGTTTAACATTTCTGCATTTTAGCATTGCCTTTTCTAAGAGCTATAAATGACCTGCCATCCTATCCACCTATAATTCCCCACAGCTGGTGCCGTGGGGAAGCCAACAGGCCACCACCAATCAAGAAAGTGCTTAATGACCACCTCCATGTAGTTTTGCACAAAGGCTACCCCCCTTCCTCTCACACACATTGGATTTCCGGAGAGAAAAATGATATCGCCACCTTTCACTCATAAAGCCCTTTATGGTTTCTAAAGGAATTTTTCATCTGTTATTAGATCTTTGTGAGGCAGGTGAGGCAGCCATTATCCCCACTTTACAGATAAGAAAATTGAGGTTCAGAAGTGACTTTGCCAGAGGCAATGTAGTAAGTCACATATAATAAGTGCTCCCTGGACTCTAGCAACATACAATTTATTAGAAGAGGAAGGACGTGAACCAGGGAAAGCCTACAAACAATAACGTGAGAGAAGAAATGTGAGACAGCATAACAAAATAGAAAGGGGTCTAGATTTGGAATCAGATCCCAGTTTGAATGTGGGCTCTATTCCTTATTTGCTTTGCAACAGTAGGCCAATAGACTTACGCTTCTGTGAGCCCAATCTATAAAGAAGGCAGGTGGTACAGTATGGGGAGAAGAATGGATGTGGGAGCCAGAGGGACCTGGGTTCAAATGCTGCCTTAGAAATTCATTAGCTGACATCCAAAGAAAGAAGACTGGGCAATGAATGTAAACTATTTGCGTTTTTGTTTTTCTTCCCAGGTTATTTTTACCTTCTGAATCCAATTTTCCCTGTGCAACAAGAGAACTGTTCGGTTCTGAAAACATATATTGTATCTAGGATATACTGCAACATATGTAACATATATAGGACTACTTGCCATCTAGGGGAGGGGGTGGAAGGAGGGAGGGGAAAAATCGGAACAGAAGTGAGTGCAAGGGATAATGTTATAAAAAATTACCCTGGCATGGGTTCTGTCAATAAAAAGTTATTATAAAAGAAAAAAAAAAAGAAATTCATTAGCTGGGGCAACTACGTGGCCCAGTAGACAGAGCACCAGCCCTAGAGTCAGGAGAACCTGAGTGCAAATCCAGCCTGAAACACGTGACACTAGTCTGGGTAAGTCACTTAACCCTGAATGCTTTGCCAAAGAATCTTATGAGCTGAATGGCCCTGGACAAATCATTTAGGTTCTCTGAGCCTGAGTTTACTCATCTATAAATGAGGTTAGATCAGATGACCTCTGAGGTCCCTGCCAGCGGCTCTATATCTCTGATTCAATAGTACAAAACAATAATTAACTACCAAATCACTGATATAGACAAGTGTTGAGAGAGAGAAAGACAGAGACAGAAAGAGAAGCAGAGAACCCCTGAGGGTAATGGTCAGGGAAGTGTTCCTGGAAAGTGAGGATTTGCAGCTGGGTCTTAGAAGATTTGGATAGACAGCAAAAGGAGGAAAGATAAAGTTCCCAGCTTCACTGCCTAGCTTTTAAAAATCCTCCTCAACTCTCCCTGCCAACCTCAGATCTTCATCTTAGTTCTTAGTCAGTCTACCCACTTTCTCCTCTCTCATTCCCCAACCCTCCACTACCTGACTGAGAAAGTCAATATTCTTCCAGCAGGGAGAGGTAATGATTTAAAGGTGTGAGAAAGGCTTTTAGAGGGGACCTCTGGTGATCACAGTGAGAGGCCAAGGTGCTTGCCCATGGCCTGAATGACTTGGGGCAAGTCACAAAGGGCTGCAGCTAGTCAGTGCACATTTTCTACACCAGTAGAACAATATAATGAACCTGGACAGTCCTGCCTCAAGGGCAATGTTATACAAATGCAATGAGGCAATGTGCAAGTGCACCTCAAAAAAAAAAAAATACAAAGAGGGAAGGAAGGAGGTTTGCAGAATACATGGGATAATGGAAGCTCTTGAGCATTGGTCAGAAGCTGAATGGCTTGATTATCTATCTAGGCAACTTCAACTGGACAATGTCCTGAATGCTCTCAAAGATTCTGGATGATAAAACCAACCTGTTAGCTTGTAGGAGGAAAATTGGTCTACAAGTTAGGAGGCTCGGGTTCTGTTTGCCACGAATTCACTGTATGACCCTGTATGTATGACATGGCCCAAGAACCTGTCATGGTCAGGTAATCTCTAAATGACATACTTTATACAGCATTGTAAGGACCCCACAGCTGTAATATCTTTGTTCTTCTAACAAAGAATGGTTTTGACATACTAATTTTAATTTTGAGAAGGGTTAGGGTTAGGGTTCTAATAAATCTAATAAATAATCTAATCTAATAAATCTAATAAAGTTCCTTCCTAGCCAGATATTCTAAGGTCCCTTCCCATGCCAACACCTCCTGTTCCAAGGCCCCCTGCAGCTTGGGAATGCTCAATACTAAGGCTCCTTCTCAGACATTTCCTACTCAAAGATCGCGTATCGTATCTGGGCTGGCCCAGATAATTTGTATTCTAAGACCCTTCCAGTTTGGACACTGTGTTATAAGATCCCTTCCTACTCTTGCCATCTCTAACATATTCTCTTTGAAGGCTCTGCCAGCTTTGACATGCCGATGATTATATTATATTTTTTTAGAATCTTCCAGTTCATTCACAGAGTCAAAATGCCTTCACTGCATCCAACGTCTCCAAGACTCCCGCTGCTCACAGTACTGGCTAATATATTAATCCTGGACTTCCACGAACACATTTTCAACCATCCAGCAAGATCCCCAAGCAAAAGTGATATGCCCGGCATCAACAAAAGGACAAGGGGCACTGCAAGGGCTTAAGGTTCAATACTAAAAAGGCAAACTCTTATTTTTGAGACTTAATAAACTACTTACCCCCAAATCTAGTTTCAGGTCCCTAGAATCTTTGAATGTCAATTGGAAGGGACCTTAGAGCCATCCTATATAAGTGGAAACTTAAACCAGAGATGGGAACTGCTTTAACCAAGAATGTGAGGTCTCTAATAATTTTCTTATATGTAACCTGCAACCTTCAGCAAAGGATATGGCAGATATTCCTGTCTCTGCAGGCATCTAGGTGGCACAGGGGATAGTCAGGAAGACTTGTTCAAATCCAATCTCAGAAACTTACTAGCAATATGACCCTGGCCAAGTCACTTACCCTGTTTGCCTCAGCTTCCTCAATTGTAAAATGGAGACAATAGCACCTACTTCCGGGGAGAGGGAAGGGGGGGCAGGTGGGCTGTAATGAAGACCAAATAAGATAATGTTTGTAAAACACTTGGCGCAAGGATTGGCATGTAGCAGGAGCTTAATAAATGCTTGCTTTCTTCCTTTCCTTTCTTCTCAGATAGAGAAATAAGACAGACAGGAGATAAGTCAACAGTACTTTTGGAAGAGAATTTGGGAGCCTTTTTCTCCATCCAGAAAGCTATATAAAATAAGGGGATGGATGATTTCTGATACCTTCTAGATGTGATATTTTAAAGATGAACTAACAGCTATATGAGGTTCCCCTGTTCTGTTCTGAGGCCCCTTCCAGCTCTGACAGCCTATATGCTCAGATGCTTTTCACTTCTAACATTGTATGATTCTCACCACCTCCTCCTACAATAACCACCCAAGGTGTAGTTTGCTGATTTGAAGCTTTGGGATAAAAAGGAGCATCTCACACAGCACTTTCTATTCTTAAAGGAAGGAGGCCTTGCCAGGGAAACAGCTGCCTTAGATGACAGAATCAGGGCTCAGGGCACAGTTCCTGCCTACGTTAGGGCGGCAAGAGAAAAGGCGAAGCCCCAAAATAGCCCACTGGATCTCCTGAGTATCTACTTGTATAGTCAGGGGAGCCAGCCTTAGTGGCCCCAGGGGCACCCCATCTCACTTCTAGCTTATTAACTTTCCAGAGAGCCAGCCAGAAAACAGCTTCACAGAAAGGGACAAAGTCCATAAGCCACACCTCCCAAACCAGCTACCTGGAGATTCCCTGGGGTGAGATGTTTAAAATCCTAGGATCCTGGGGTCACACTTCAGCTATCATGGATTGAAGATCACTATTTGTGAATACAGAGTAAGAATATAAAACAGGAAGCAAGGGGAAGATAAATGGAGAATTGTCATATATTACAGTCTCATTAGGGTTCCCTAACTTTATTAGCTATCCTTTCCCCACTGTATGATGGCAAAAATACCAGCTCTGTTCTAGTCTCGGTTCTGCCTCTGGTTGTCCGGGGGCACCTCTCTTCTTTCTGGGGCCCAGGTGTCTCTTCTGTAGAATCCGAAGGGTTGGGGAAACAAAAGCCTCTTTCCAGCCCTAAATTATACACTTCAAAGATGCTGGACCACAAAGGGCTTTTTTGGTATGACAGGCAATACATTACAAGCCTGTGGAAGGAGTCCCCAGCATCCTAGGGACTCCCCTCCTCCCGGCAGACTGGTCTGCTAGGGATGCAACCCAAGCCCAGTACAGTTGTCACCCTATTAGGAAGGAACTGGACATATTTACTCCAGAGAAGAATTAGTGGGATATGGCAATGATCATCAAGCATTTGAAAAGTAGTCTGTGAGAACCAGAGAGAGCACAGATCTATAAGGAAGAGTTAAAGTAGCAGAGGGGTCAAAGCAGCAGGTCAAAGTTCCTACAATTAGAATGATATCTAAGCCACCTTAGGAGTTAGCAGGTGGCTCCTTTGGGAGGTTCTCTAGCCAATGGCTGGCTGACCATTCATCTAGGATGCTGTGAAGGGCATTTCTGTGTAGGTAGGAGGACTTAGGGGCAATGAGGTGGCAGAATAAATAGAGCACTGGGCCTAGAGTCAGAAAGACTCATTTTCCCGAGTTCAAATACGGTTTCAGGCACTTACTAGGTGGGTGACCCTGGGCAAGCCATTTCACCCTGCTTGCCTCAGTTTCCTGTCAAATGAGTAGAAAAGGAAATGGCAAACCACTCCAGTGTCTCTGCCAGGAAAACCCAAAAAGGGCCACAGTCAGACAACAACATGAGGACCCTTTTGGCTCTGAGGATGGTGGGGGGTGGGGGTGGGGGAGAGATACTGCAGACCTGCCAAGAGCTGAGAACAGTCCCTGGGATATTTTTCATTCAGTTCCATTTGCAGGAGTGATAATTAAAAGAAGGGAGCCCACCTTAGCTTAGCCCACCTCACACACAGAGGTCTGCCTGGATGGATAATGGGAGAAGGGGATGATTTTTTACTTATATTTACTCAGATGCTGCTGCCATCTCTTTTCACTGACTCAAAAGAAGCTGACATTCTAAGCACATCAAGGTTTAGCCAGTACCTGAATGTCCACCTCCCACCTCTGCCCTCTACTGCTATGCCCTCCTCCCATGCCATGGAATATGACAGCCTCTTGCAAGCCCTGGTTTCCTTCAAGCCACAGTTCATCCACCACATCTCCAAAAGGAGAACTTCCTGAGCCCCTTCATAGCTAATCCTCTCTTCCTGCTTTGGTTGCTAGTGGAAGGCAGCTGGCTTTCATTTCATTTTTCTCACCTAGCATAATGCCATGCTCATTTTTTGTGGGTCTACACTCGTGACTCCATTAATACGGGGAACTCCTGGTGAGGAAATGCCAGATACCTATTGTGTAACTCAGTCTTAAGAGACATGCTAAGAAGCCTGACAGGTAAAGGACTTGCCCAGGATCACTCAGTCGGTGGAGGGTCAGCAGTAAGTCTCACAAGCAGATGTTCCTGACTCGGAGGCCAGCACTAACCCAGCGTACCACCACACCATTCCTCTGAGGCATGCAACGCCTGATGGACCAAACTGATGGATAAGGCAGCTGGCACAGGCTCCACCTTGAGAACCACGCCGACTTTACAGCAGGTGAGAACCAAGGCAGAGAAAAGTTACCACCTGCCAAGGTCACTGGACTGTTTGGATCAGGAGATGAAGCTGTCTGCCTCCAGACGTCTGCCTCGGAAGCTGGTCGTGCTGCCTGCAGGAAGTGCAGCTGCAGTGGGGGCAGCAGAAGGGTAAGCCAGAGCCACGGCCTCTACCCATCTTGTCTGGGGGCATCTCGTGCCCATCCCAAAGAAGTATGCAGTGAACCAGAGAAGACAGTACTACCTTTGTGCATCAGTATCCCAAACCTAACATCCTGACATCATTCCTGCATGTCCTTGGGAAGGTGGGCCCCTGTAACTCTCAGGTCACCCAAACTTCCACAGCTGGCCCAGGGCCAACCCAGCCTAAAAGGCTTCCCTGACTCAAAACTAGTCAGGTTCCTGGGATTGCTGATCATCACAGGGTCCGGACAGACTGGTCCATCAATCTCTCATGAGACAATGGGAGTCCACTTTTTCAGCCACTAATTGTCCCCAGTCATTCTCCCCTAAGTCAACACAATCATTTCTCAAACTAGGATGCCCCATCCATGGAGCTAAGGGCCTTGCCCCCTGCCCTCTAGCTCCGGCAGCTCCCAGGCCAGCACCATGGTCAGGCACAGGCTGAGTTTTAAGACACAGCTAAGTACACACTTGGGATTGATCTGGTATCCAGCCAAGATCAGACAGGCTCCTCCCCAAGCACAGATCCAGCTCAGAGATTCCCAAGGTCTATCCAGCTCCACAAACTGAACAGAGGACATACACACAAATTCCCAGTATGGCCTGGATGCAAAGCTGCCTGCTAAATCTTTGGAAGTGATCACGGACCCAGGAAAAATCTGCATTCCAGAGTAAACCTCTGAACTTCTGAAAGCCCAATGACGGAGATCTCTCAAGGTTCCCAGAGTGGGCAGAGGATTGCTGAGAAGGGGGAAAATAAACCACTGGGAAGAGTCCCGGGCTCCCTGAGCATGGAGTCCACCTGGGTTCTCAAGCAAGGTGAAAAATAAACAACCCATTCCCTCAGCCTTAGTCCCACAGATCACCGGCACTAGGCAAAATGGAAAGTGTCCACAGTAAAAACAAAGACCGCATTCTTCACCACCAATAACTGCCTGGCAATGGGGACCCTAATGAAAATCCCCCCCTCCACCAGCCTTGACACACACAGGCACAATCCAATCTGTTTCTTGGTTTGCCCATGCAGGGAATAAGGGTAACATTTCTCCAGTACTGTCAGAGACCCTGGAGGAAACAGCCTGGCTGAAATAATTTGGAGTAAGAGTGTCTGACAGTTGGTTTTAAAACCCCAGGCAAGGGGATCAGGGAGCTCTCCCCAACCCACTGGGGGGATTCTGTTGCACAGTACATGCTCTAATTCCCACTGCCCAGCCCAGACAGAAATCCCACCACATACCCAGCTTCATAAGGCAGGCTAGCAGGATCCAGAGGGAGACCTCGAAGGGGGTCCGCACATGAGTATAGTCGATGCCCAGGACGGGGAAAGCCTTGCGTGTCTTCATGTGAGGGGTCCCCGAATGGTTGGTCATCGGGTGGACTTCCTGTCTGACCTCGGGTGGCGCTGAGGTGACATCCCCCTCCCCAGGGCCTATGTACAAGCCCATGGTGGACACCTTTGATGTCACTGTATTCTGCAGCCCATGGCTCCGGAGGACTGGAAGCAAGCCCAGGAGAGCTGCCACCACAAACACGGAGGGGAACACCCGGAGTGGGGAGAGACCACAAAATCCAGGCCCCGGCATCTTCTCAGGCTGCTCTTGGAGGGGAGGGTCCCTCCAGCCTCAACAAGAAAAAAGCAGAGTCTGGGACATAGGCAGGAATGAGTCTTGAAAAAGGGCTGGAAATCAGAGCCCAAAGAAAGGAAATTGGGAGTGGGGGTAGGAGAGAGACAAAATAAAGCAAGAATTACTAAGAAAAGCTCATGTTTCAAAAGACTAAGAAATTGCTCTTCTTAGAGGGTCAGGTGGGAAAGGATGTGCATAGACTGGGGGAGGAAAGGGGGAGAGGAGACCAGGATTTCCATATGAGGGAGCAAAGGAAAAGAAAGCTGAGGAGTCTGGGAATCCCAGGGAGGGGAGAAGGAAGAAGAGGGAGGACTGGGGTTCCCAGCTATGGGCAAGAGAGCTAGGTTCCCCCTACACCGAGGAGGCTGGCGGGAAGGACAGGGAAGAAAGTTAGAGGGCCAGCTGGGATGGAGCAGGTAGCCCAGGGAGGGGGCAGGGAGAAAGGAGACTGGCTGGGACCCCACAGCTGGGGAAGAGGATGGAAAAGAGGAGGCTGGGCCCCTGCAGCTGAGGGAAGGCAATCAGGAGAGGCTGGGACCTAGGAATTGGGGAGGTGGACAGGAAGCTGGGATCCCGCAGCTGGAGAGGGGAAGAGGAGGCTGGGACCCCGCAGCTATGAAGAGGAGGCTGAGACCCCACAGCTGGGGAGGAGAGCAGGAGGCTGGAACCGCGCGATAGGGAAGAGGGAGAGGAGGCTGGGCCCTCGCGGATGGGGAAGGGAGGAGTCCGGGACTCCGGGCAGCCCCGGGGATGGAGAAGAGGCCGGTGGCCGGGCGTGCCGGGATGAGGCTCCCCGAGAAAGGGCGGGATGCGGAGGCGGGGAAGAGGCTCCGGCCGCTGGAAGCGGCTCCAGAGGGCCAAGAGAGCCCGCGTAGACAGCTGCGTGGCCCCAGCTCTGCGCCCCCGGCCCTTCGGCTCCTGCTGGTCCCCTCTAGCTTAGGTTCCAGCTCCGGCAGCAGCGAACTGAGCCCACCGACAACCCGGCACTGCCTTTTATACGTACCACAGAGCGGCCGGCGCGGCGGGCTAGAGAAACACCCACGGAGGCCGCCGCGCTACAGCGCCTCTTAGCGGCCCTTCGGGTAGATGTGCGAGGAGGCCGCACGCAGCTACCTAACTAACGCTTGCTCTGGGCTAGCGATCCCCGCGTTAAGTCTGGACTCCGGACGTCGGGACCAAACTCGTTAGACCCGGAATCCATCTATTCTACGCCGTGTCTCCGGAAATTGGATGGAAGGTGTCGGGAGAACCCCGAAGGGCGAAGGGCGGTGATTCCCGAGCCCGTCAGGCAGCGTGCATTTATTAAGCGCTTACAGTGTTCCAGGCGCGGTACTAAACACCAGGGACACAGAGAAATCAAAACCGGCCCCTGGCCTCAAGGAACTTGTATCCCAACGGGGGAGACACACACGAAAGCCGCAGACACGTGGGCTGTATAAGTGGGGCGCGTGGAAAGTCGTCTCCGAGGCAAAGGCACTCCCGGGGGCAGACAATAGTTCCAGGAACTGAAGGACGCGAGTAACTAAGAGGCGGGGGAGAAGGGACATCCCCGGCGCAGGAGGACGACGTCTGAGCACAGAGCCGCGACCCAGAGAGCCGCAGGTAAAGAACCGCAAGTAGCGGGGCCATTATGGCTGGGGGAAAGGCCGTTAAAATCGGGAGATCCGGGTCATTTTATCCTGGAGGTATTAGGGAGCCATTGAATGTCAGATCCTGCACGCTTTAAAAAAAATCTTGGCGGCAGCTAGGGGGCGCAGTGGCTAGAGCACCAGCCCTGAAGTCAGGAGGACTTGAGTTCAAATCCAGCCTCAGACACTGAACACTTCCTAGCTGTGTGACCTTGGGCAAGTCACTTAACCCCAGTTGCCTCAGCAAAAAAAAAGAAAAAATCTTGTCAGCTGGATGGAGGATGGAGTAGGGAGAGAGCCCGCTAATTAGGAAGTTATCACAATAGTCCAGGTGTAAAACATCAATGAACAGGTGTAGTAGCCGAATACGTGGGAGATAACAGTCTAGCTAAGATTTGGCCAGAGACTACTACGTGAGAGTGAGTGAGATGGTAGAATCAAGGCTGGCCCGGAGGCTGGGAGTGTCTGGGGCTCAACCAACCAACATGTATTTATTAAGCATTTACTATGTGTTTGACCTGTGTCAAATTCTGGAGATTAAAAAAAAAAAGGAAGGGAAAAACATCCTAACAATGGAGACAAGCTGCAAATGACTGTTATTTACATTGCAATGTTATATGCAAAGTAAATGGGAGTCTGTTCCAAAAGGAAAGCAAAAGGAAAGACCTCTGGTACCTTTTCAGAAGTTAGATGTGAGTTTTATAAAGTCCTATATAGAGACAAGATAGAGGTACTCTGGACAGTAGGAAGAAAGTTCAAAAGATGGAAACGTTAGGAAGGGGGAAGGGGGAGCAAAGGCAGGATCATGAATTCTGTTTGGACATGTTGAGTTTGAGAAGCCTGGAGGAAAATCCAATTCCAGACGTCCAAATGATATTTGGTCACGTAGAGATTGAGGCTCAACAGAAAGACTAGGGCTGGAGAGATAGATCTTGCATAGAGGAGAGGGAGCTGGTGAGTCAGTTAATAATTTATTAAGCACCTACTATGTGCCAGGCACTGCAAAAATGCTGGGAATATGAATTAGAAAATGATACTCCCCTCAAGAAGTTTACAGTCTAAAGGGGGAAGACAACACTCCAAAAAAGGTGGGAGGGTGGGAGGAGACAGTGGAACCCAGACCAAATAGTGTAATTGATGAGAAATGCAGTCACTAGCTTGGGAGCCCCTCTTTAAAATGGAGCCTTTGGGAGGAGTTCTTTGCTCCACCCTCCAGTGTGAGGGGACTGATGAGGTAGATATGAGTATCAAAGCTGATACAATCTCAAAGGCAGAATGATGAATTTCCTGAGTTTGAGGTTTCCTAAGAACGTGACCATGTCCACTCCAAACCAAGGATTGCAGCTGGCAGGAAATGCAGAATCCCTCAGTGATGATCTAAAACCAACTGGAAACCATTAGGTTGGGTAGTGAGCCTACCAAAGGTAGTAATTTATATACAGTTTTCATTAAATAAGTGTAAAAGCTAGGATCCAAATTCAGGTCTTTTGTCTTCAAATGTATTGTGTTCCTGATTATAAAGTCGATAAATCATCCCCAAGTGGGAGGTCATGGTGGCTGTTGTTAAGGACACAAATTGAGAAGAAGTAGGGTTCCAGAGAAGAATTTTCCTGGAGGTAGGGTAGAGGAACAACAGAAAGAATCACCATTCTTTCTTAGGCTCCAGATTATCTTGGCTGACACCCTAAACTTACTTCCCAAAAGCCTTTCCTGTTTTGACCCCTCTCTCTTCTATTCTTTGGATCCCAGACAGGGAAGGAACCAACCCCCAATTTTTGTGGCTGTCCTCCCAGCCCTGAAGCATTAGGACCAGGAAATGCCAGCCTGGGAAATGCTGAACAGCCTGGAGAAGGTTATGACAACAGTGTTTGGAAGGGAAGGCCAGAAGGCACTACCAGGGTTAGCCATAGCTGACAAAAACATGCATATGTTCAGTACATAGACAGGTAATGTGGGAAGTATATGCCAGAATAGCTGGGCCATAAAGGAACATTCTAAGACCCAGATCCAATACTGATCTTGCTACTTGCTAGGCTGGGTAAAACGAGGTAAATTATATAAAGTCACTCAACTTCAGTTTCCTAGGTAAGCTGGGAGGTGGATCCAGTACTGGACTTGGAATCAGAAGAACATGTATTTTAACCCTGCCTTAGACACTTGGTAACATGTGACTCTGGGCAAGATACTTAATCTCTATCAATCTGAGTTTTCTCAACTATAAAGGAAGGGATTAGAAGAGATAACCTCCAAGATCCTTTCCAGTTCTAAATCAATGATCCGTTTTCTCTATTATAAACTGACAATGGAAACTGAGGCAGAAGGAAGTTAACTTGGTCAGAGTCACACAGCTTAAGTACTTGAATGGGGATTTGAACTCAGATCCTCTCCTGAGTCAAAGCCCAGTATTCCATCCCCTGCCAGAGAATCAGCAGCTAATATTATAGGGTTGCTGTTAAGAAGCCCTTTTTAAGCTCTAAAGTAGAGATTTGAAGGCCTTACAGGGATGTTACAGTGGGAATTCCTGTTCAGGGAAAGGTTGGACTAGATGGTCACTGAGCATGGCCCTTCACCCTGATTTTCTGTGAGTCTGTGCCATGGGAAAGGGAGTTTCTGTACATGTGAATGAAGAATAATAGCTACCACTTTAAGGTTTCACAAAGTACTTTATATATGTTTTATTAGATGAGCATTATTATTGTCTCTATTTTACAGATGAGGAAACTGCGGCTAGAAATGTTAAATGATCTGCCCAAGGTGATACAGTTAGAAAATGAGATGGGATTTGAATCTACTTTATTCTACATCTAGCCCTTAATACTATGTTATATATTACTAATATATATATTATATATATACTACATACTATATATATACTAATATACATATAATAATATATATACTAATAACTACTATACTAATATACTATACTAATAACATATGAACTATGTTAGGCAAGAAGAGATTTTATCTCTCCCATCTCCCACAGCTAGGAATTATCTAAGCCCTAATCATTCTTCAGAGCACAATTCAGGTACTTCTTTCTTTATTTCTTTTCTTTCTAACAAGAGTGGTATGACCAGGATTTTAACCCAAGGCAATGAAATGTCGATATCATTTATGCTCCTTTATAAGCAAATGAGTTTAGCATCTAGTTAATAAGAATAATTAAGTAGAGTAAGCTAGGTGACTCAGTGGATAGAAAACTAGCACAGAAATTGGGAGGACCTGAATTCAAATTCAGCCTCAGATACTTAATACTCACCAGTTGTTTGATCTTGGACAAGTCACTTAACCCCAATAACTCTACAAAAGAAAAAAAAAAGAAAGAGAATAATTAGCTAAAACTAGCAGATAGTCATTTCTTCTTGCCTCCACTATAGAAATCTTACCCCAAATTCCTCCCTGACCCAGTTTTGCCTTTTGAACAATCTACTCAGCATAAATCTTACAGTGTCCTAAAATTGCCTTCAGTGTCCTCAGATCTTGGTCTTCTCTCTCACTCTCACCCCCAGACACTCATCATGAGGCAGTCTTGCCCTTTCTCTCAGCTGAATTTATCTCAAAATGTTGAGCTGGTGGCACATGTTATTTAGCTTGCACCAAAATTCCCAGTGATAGCTCTAGAAAGAACCCTACATCTGGAGATAGAGACCAGGAGTACAAATTTCAATCCATTATTACCCAAATAACCTTGGGTGAGCCATTTGACCTTCATTTTCCTCATCATTAAAATGAGAGGTTTAACTAGATGGTTTCTAAGGTCTCATCCACCTTTAAATCTTATGATCCTACCTTATCTTAACTGTATGATAACACAGCAAAATAGAAAAAGCAGTTAGGAAACCAGGCTTCAAACCCCAACTCTGGCCCTTATAGTTGTGTGATTTTGGACCGCTACCAGAATTTCATTTTCCTCACCTATAACATGGAGCTGGGTAGATAGGTAGGATAATACCTGTACTTCCCAGGGCTGATGGGAAGAAAGCTTTGACTGGGCAAGAAATAATAATAATAGCCAACATTCACTTAATATTTTAAAATTTTTAAAGCACGTTACATATGTTTTTTGATATGACCTTTACAACAACCCTGGGAGGAAGATGCTATTGTTATCCCCATTTTCCAGATGAAGAAACTGATACTGAGAATGTCAATGATTTGCTGAGGATCCTCTGCTTAATAATTGACTAAAAGCAGGAGGTCAGCATTCTAAAACCCAAGAACCAAATTCACTTGATGCCTACTTTTATATATCTCAGACAAGAATAGTTTTTACATTTTTAAATATAATAAAACTTTATTTTAAAAAACCTGGAAACCAGATTCTAAAGCAATATTGGAACTCAGATCTTCCTAACCCCAAGTCTATTACCTTAGATACTGTACCACCTAGCTGCCTCTCTCAGTACTGCACTATACCTCCTATTGAAAAGGGAGCTGAGAAAGAATCAGAAGCAAGGTCAATCAATGCCCATCAACAGGGGATTCATAAACAAGCTGTGGTCATGAATGTAATGGAAAGTTACTGAGCTGTGAGAAGCAATGGATATGATGAATGCATAAAAACATGGGAAAACCTGTGTGAACTGATGCAAAATGAAATAAGTCAATCCAAGAAAACAAAATATACAAGAACTATAACAAAAGTTATAAAGGACAACAATAAAACAATCAAAACTGAATGGTGCAAAATTTTAATGAATAAGTTTTGCCTCAAAGATTATTATTAAAAATTAATTTTTAAATTTTATTTTATATTTATTTTTTAATTAAATTTTAAAATAAAATTTTAAATAAATAATATAATTTATTTAAATTAATAAAATTAAATAAATAATATAAATAAATAAATAAAATGAAATAAAATAAAAATAAAATAAAATTTAAAAATAAAATAAAATTAAGTGGATATTAGAAAGTATTCCATTTTCCTGATCATCACCATCGTTGCATAAATGAACTGTTATGGGTGTTGAACATTGCACAGATTTTGATTATGATGGTAGTTTTCTCAAAGTGGTTCCCCTCCCCCTTTTAAAAATTCTTTGTTTTATAAGATGGCTCTGTGGGAGGAGGGAAAAAGATAGTTTGAGAAATGTTGGTGATGAAAAATCTATTAAATTTTTTGAAAAAATGGGAGTTAAGTTGATAATCTCTCCATCTGTACTGTAAATCCCTTCAGGACAGGCCAAGTCTAATTCATTCAATCAACTTAGATTTATTGGGCATTGGGTTCATGGCCAGGCTGTGGAAAAAAAAAAGATGAATGGCAGGGTTCTTGCACTCTTGCACTCAAGAAATATATTGGAAACATAAAACAAGTACTATGGAGTACTTCTAAAGAAGAGAGATCTCTTCTGACTAGAGGAATCTGGGCAGGCTTCATGGAGGAAGTTGCATTTGAGTTAGATTTGGAGAGGTAAGGTGAGGTAATAGATTCACATAAAATTTGTTATCATAGGATCTGGGTTTGAATCCTATGTCTGCAGACAGAGGTGTGATGTAAAAAGCTTTTAATTAAATGGAATAGTAAGTTTTGAGAACTGAGTGGCTTCCATGTATATCTGTTGGGGAAATTTGAGTATGTTTATAGTAATAAATTCTCAAAATTGAATTACAGATTTAATATAAAATTTGTATTAGTAATTCTAAATAATTGAAATGACTTTGCCATTTCAAAGTATTTGTTAATTTTAAAAGACAAATGTTAATTTTATGTTAGACACATGAATTGTTTAAAAGATTCTTGTATCAGGTATAGGATTTAGGTAAGGATAAAAATAGCAAGTAGTAAAAACTGAAATTCTCTGATGTTTCAGGTTTGGAAAACCAAATTCAAGAGATTGTATTAAATTGGATGAAGTATTGTAAATTAGCAGATTATCTACGAATGAACCAGAGAAGCAGAGACTCCTTCATAGCTGTCCTGATTCCAGAATGTCTGAGAAGCTAGCCAGGGACCAGCTGACTATATGAGACATCTGTGACTCAAAATGTGATGATATAATGGACATTGGGAATGAGTTACTAGGATACAAAGAGACTTGCTGTCAGTTAATATTGATGATCATTATTGTATTGCTTTGCCCTTTTGTCGGATGGTGTTTATGTTTAAGTTTTCTTGGTTACCTCGGTGACATGCAAATTTCCCTTTTCAACATTAGTCTACATGAATCCTTTAAATAGTTTGATCTATAGCTAACATGTAATTCTGACCATGAATATATGAAAATATTGTATAAATCTGGCTTATTGATAAGTGATCCATGGGGGAAGTAAGTTGCCCATAAAAATCAAAAGGGGGAACTGAGGAAATTGAGGAAATTAAAAGAATTAGGATAGTAAATGGTTCAATATAGGACTTAATTGAACCACAGTGATTTCATCTTCTGACTCAATTCTGGAACTAGCTTACTTTTCTTTTTATCATAAAATTAATTGGAAGCCATTGAGGGTTGTAAGAAGAGGATGTTGTGATCAGAGCAGTGTTTTAGTAAAATTGTTCTGTTTTCTCATACTGGATGAATTGGACAGGGGAAGATTATAGACAAGGGAATGAATTTGGGAGGGTTATTAATGTAGTCAAAGTATAGCTAATAAGCTCTCAATTAAATTGCTAGCAGTGATAGTGGGGAGAGAAGAGGAGTCAGATGCAAAAAAAATCATGATGGAAAAATTAGCAGGACTTGGCAACTGATTGAAATGTGGTGGGTGAGAAACAGAGAGAGAGAGGAGAGAGAGAGAGAGAGAAAAGAACCAAAAATGTCTTCAAGATTTTGTGTCTGGTGACTGAGAGGATGGCAACATCAAAAGAAATGGAGAAGTCAGAAAGGGGAACTTATTTTAAAGGGAAGAAGTTGAGTTCATTTCTGGCCATGTTGATTATGGGATGTCAGGACAATGAAGTAGAGATGTCCAGACAGCAAATAATTCTGGAACTCAGGAGAAAGATCACAGCTGGAGACATAGCGCCAGAGTTTATCCACACAGACAACAGTTGAGACTGTGGGAGTGGATGAGATTGTGAAGGAAAAACTGCAGAAAGAAATGGTCTAGAGATGGATTTTTGAAAAATGCCTCTATTTCTCAGGGAAGAGGAAGGAGGAGTAGTCAAAAAAAATAGAAGAAAATAAGCAGAACAATGTGAGGCAAATATCAAAAAGAGTCTCCAAGAGGATGCAATGATTAATAATGTCAAATGCTGCAGAAAAGTTGGGAAGAAAAATGAAGGGGGGAGGAAGGAGGGAGAGATTGGATTTAGTGATTAGAAAATCAAGAGTGACTTTGAGGAGAGCAGTTTCAGTAGAGGAAGAAGGAAAGGAGAGAAGGCAAACTGTCAAAAGTTACCAAGGGTGATAAGAAAGTAAAGTGAATATATCAAAATTTGGAAGGAACAGAAAGAAAGAGAGAAAGACACAGGCAGAAAGATGGACATGGAGAAATAAAGAGACAGAGATAGAGACAGAGAAAGAGAAAGAGATGCGGAGAAAAAGACAGAAGGAGAAAGATAAAGAGAGGAGATAGGAATAGATAAAAAAGACAGAGAGAAATGAGATGAGAGATACAGAAGAGAGACAAAGAGAGAAGAGATATAGGGGGAGAAAAAGAGACAGAGAGAAGAAAGGATACGTATAGAGATACAGAGAAAAGAAAGAGAGACTGAGATACACAGAGTGAGAGACAGCAGCTTAAGGGAATAATGAAGTCAAGGAGATCTGGGATCCAAGGGGATCCCAATGGAGAATTTAGAAGAAGAAATGGACTAGAAATGCTTAGAGTAACAAGGCCCTGATAACTTTTGGTATTCATTGAAGTATCAAAGGAAGGGGAAACTGAGCATATTTATAGGTAAAAAACATGGAGCTAATGGAAGGGGGAGTTGACAAAGAAGCAGGAGACTGTGGGGGATAAATAACTGATAGAACAAGCTCCAGAAAATGTCAGAGAGCTTGGGCAAACATAGGAAGGACAACAAGTAAAGATGTTGTGGTCAGAAAAGAATTCCAAGAAGAGTAAAACCAACTCATATATTATAGTACTTCATTTTTAAAGCACTTTCCTTATGCAACAACTGGCTACTCCCCAACATGATCTCCTGTTGGCTACTCCCAAGTCCGGTACTTGGGTCTTAATTGTCTATTTCAGTGGTCACCCCACAACCCCTACTTGCACTGAATCTCTCCAACCAAGCCAGAATAAAGTACATGGTATCAAATTAAAGCAAGGATATTTAATGAAAAACCAAACCAAACCAAACCAAATAGCAACTGTTATCCCTTATTTCCTAAGCCATGGAGCCTAAGAGACCATTCTTCATCTTTTATCTTCAGTACAATGGGAGAAGGGCACAGGCAGTTTTACGTATGTACCAACCTGTTGAATTTGGCGACTCCAAACATCTCCACTGAATTGATATCTTATTTTCTCATCTCTGTTCCCTAAGCTGACTCCTCAGTGCTCACAGCACTGCAAACTGTGGGACAGAAAGGTTGTTAAAGACACGCCACTTGGACAAATACTAAAGCATCATTGTATGAAAGGAGTGGTTTCTTGGCTTAGGAACCACAAAAGATTAGGAATGAGTCTGTTGCTTCCTTTTAATAATGTTGCTACCAGGATGATCTAAATACAACCAAACTGAAAGTTTCTTTCCATTTTTTTCTTCTTCCCCTCACTTCAACTCCATTCTCTTCCCATTGTTTCAAATTAGGGATTTTAGAAGCTGCTGAGCACCACTACATAGACTTCTGAATGATACAGTTGTCCTCCAAAAGCAAGGATTACATCCTCTCACTTTATGAGGTAGGATCTCCATTATCTCTATCTTATAGATAAGGAAAGTGATACCCAGAAAAGATATCCAGAGACCCAGAGTTAATGACCGTCAAAGCTAGAATTTGACACAGCTCTTTTTGAACTCAAATCCAAGACTTTCCTTCATTGCTTCATTCTCTTTTTACTATACCATGATGCCATCTTCACATAGTTTGTATGCTCTGGCTTTCTCTCCCAGAATAAGTTTGCTATATCTTTCCTCAAAGTTCCAAAGGATAAAGCTGAGAAGCTCTAGAATATTCCTTTTTTTTTTTAATGCTATTGACCTGAACTCCCACTAGATATATTTCCATCTTTCTCCCCCCATCTCCTACATTGTTAGGAATCGTTAACCAACATCCCAGTTCCATTTAATGTCCTAATATCAGGTACTTGTTTTTTACAAAGGAATATGTATATCCCAAGATACAGCAAAAAGAAATGTACAAGTTTTTTCCAGATATCTCTGGGACATCTTCTCTCCTAGACTACCTCAAAGGATAACAAACTCATGAGAAATAAGCTCAGAACTTAGCTGAATTTCTATAAAAGAATTGGTCTCACCAAGTTCATATCTACATTTCTACTGGGTGGCTCCTTCCTCTAGTCTAGGGTTAATTCCTAAAGGTTGCTCCTTATTTATTAAGGTATGAATTCTTCATTGGCTTGACGGGATTCTATCTCCTGAATTTTCTCTCAAGTGAAGTTGAAGACTTTACTGACTTCATTCTGAATGGGGAAAAAATGAATTAAAAGGTCAAGGATTAAGTCCTGTGTCTTAAGTGCCATTTGACCTTTAAAAGAAGGAGAAAGCCCTAAGACTTCTAGTCTTACCTCATGGTCTCTCATTGGATTCATTGAGAAGAACAATCACCAAATATTTGATTGAAATCGCTCTCCAAAGGATCAAAAACATATGTGGAGGGAGGAGGATGGCTTGGGCCTTGCATAAGGTGACTAACCTCATAAAAGAAAGGAATTAATGGGCAAATGAAAATCACCTTCAAGGCATGATCACCTGATGTCACAGGCTGCAAAGAGACAGAAAGACTGGGTATAAATAAAAGTTTATTTTGGAAAGTGTCCCAGCAGATTCCAGGAGAGGTGGTGCTAGGCAGGAGAGGGGAGGAAGGGTTTTAGCCTATCTGTTTTAGCCAGAGAAGTCGCATGAGAAAAGTCATCCCTCTACAGAGGATGTTTTCCCTGGCTCCATGCTGATTTGGGCCAAAGCCAGGACCAACCCAACTTGCCTAAAAATGAAGACAACTTTTTCCTTTCTCTATTTCTGGTACTATCATCCTCCCTTTCACCCAAGCTTAGAGTCATTTTTTTCCCCCTGAGACAATTGGGGTTAAGTGACTTGCCCAGGGTCACACAGCTAGGATGTAAAGTGTCTGAGGTTAGACTTGAACTTAGGTCCTCCTGACTTCAGGGCTGTTGCTCTATCCACTGCGCCATCTACCTGCCCCTTAGAATCTTTTTTTTTTTTAACCTGACCTAAGAGTCATTTTTTACTCTTCATCTTTTCTGTGACAAGACATTCCATCTCTTGGTTCTAGATATTTTCTCTGGCTCTCTTTCCTTATTTCTAGCGTCTTTGGTTTTTTGTTTTTTGTTTTTTTTCTTTTTCCTTGTACCTCTTATTAGATTTTGTCTCTCTTAAAGAGAGATTATCCTTTGCCTCTTTTTGTATCCCCAAGATTTAGCACAGTGCCTGTCACATTGGCCCTTAATGTTTATTGGCTGACTGATTAATCTCTTAATTTCTCCTTCTTCTAAGTCTCCCTCCCTTCTTCTCTTTTTCTCCTATTTCCCTGTTAAAGGAAATGTATCATTCAACTCTCTGTATGTGTATGTTTGTGTGTGTGTGTGTATTCCTTCTTTTGAACAATTCAGTGAGGTTCAAATATCAGCTATTCTTTCTACTGTCTTTTCCTTTTTTGGATGGAGGTGCTGGTATAGTACCTGATTATGTGAGACAACTCTCATCCTCAATATATCCCTCTTCCCCTCTATGCTTTCTCTTAAGATTGTCAAGATGTAACAGGCAACACTAGAAGACCTCTTCTAATTAGATATTTTTTATGAACTCTGATGATGGAAGGCATCAGAAGAAATAGATTAATCATTTCCTTATATTAATTGTCTATAAGTTTATTTTTTAATTTTTTGTTTATTTCTATTTAGTTCTTAATGCTTTTTCTTTCATTCATATTTACTTTTTTATGTTTCTTTTTCCTCCTTTGTTTGAATTTCAAAGTTTCTCTGCAGCCCTGATCTTTTCATCATCAGGAATACTTGGAAGTTCTCTCTTTCATTAAAGATCCATTTCTTCCCTTGATCATTAAATTCAATTTTTGCTGGGTAACTTGTATGCTGGAAGCTTAAATCCTTTGCTTTCTGAAATAGTTTTTATTGGTAACTGCTTAATCATGTATGATCTTGACTATGGCTCCTCAGTACTTGAAGTCTTTCTTTCTGACTTAAGCAGCATTTTTTTCTTTGAAGTAGTAATTCTGGATTTTAGTGGATATTTCTGGGAGCTTTCATTTGGGGATTTCCTTTAAGAGGTGACAATGGGTACTTTCTATTTACACTTTGTTCCTCACTGCTACAAGTCCTGGGCAGTTTTCTTTTAAGATTTCTTGAAATATGATATCTTAGCTCTTTTTTTGATGATGGCATTCAGATAGTACAATGATTCTCAATTTTTTTTCACTCAAAATAATTTTAAGGTCAGTTTAAAAAAAACACAAATCCTTACATTTTCTTCTATTTTTTCAGTCTTTTGATTTTGTTTTAATATTTTTTGTTGCACCATGGAGTCATTACTTTACAATTCATTAGAATTTTCAATATTTCTTGTGCCAAGCTATTAATTCCCTTCCCCATTCTCTTATTTCTTTTCCAGTTTTTTTCTTCACATATTCTCTTTCCATTTATAAAAAACATTTAAAATTTTTTGTATAAATTAATGCTTTCTTTCTTCCAGGAATTCTAGTTGAGTTTGTGTCCCATGCTGCATTTTTTTTTCTGAGGCAATTATTTTTAGATGTTTTGGAGTCATTCTCCTATGTTTGTGTCTTGAAGATCTCTGCCACCATAATAATTCATTATGAGGGATTCTTTCCCCTCCCCCCCTCTCCCCTCCCCCCCCCCCCCCCAGATTCTTTCAGCTTCCTTTCTAACTTTTGACTTGATGTTAGGGCTATTAGCATTTCTGGAGGGAAGGTCTGGGCTAATCTTGTTGCTGCTTTCTTGGATTATTGGGTGTTATGTTATTTCGGGATCTCAGGAACAGGCTGGGATTTTCAGTACTTAAAGAGACTTACTTCAAAGCAAAGTCTGGTTGCTGTCTCTCAGTATGAGCTAAGTAAGTTCTTTTTTCTTTTTTTAAGTTTCAAAAGTATTTTATTTTCAAATTACATGTAAAGATAGTTTTCAATATTCATTTTGGTAAGATTTTTTTCTCCTTTCCTTATTTCCCCCCTCCCCAAGACAGCAAGCAATCTGATATAGGTTATGCATGTGATATGATGTATTTATATATAAATGATATATATAATCATGTAAAACATATTTCTATATTAGTCATGTTTAGGAAAGAAAAATCAGAACAAAAGGAAAAAATCATGAGGGAAAAAAAGCAAACAAACAAAAAGACGAAAATGGTGTGTTTTGATTTATGCAATCTCCATAATTCTTTCTCTGGCTATAGATGGCATTTTCCATCACAGTCTATTAGAATTGTCCTGGGTTACTGTATTGCTGAGAAGAACCAAGTCGATTACAATTGATCATCACATAATCTTGTAACTGTGTACAATGTGCTTCTGGTTCTGCTCACTTCACTCAGCATCAGTTCATGTAAGTCTTTCCAGGCTTTTCTGAAATCAGTTTGACATCATTTCTTATAGCACAATCATATTTCATGAAATTCATATATCTTAACTTATTCAGCCATTTCCCAAATTATGCTTATCTACTCAATTTCCAATTCCTTGCCACCATAAAAAGAGCTACTACAAATTTTTTTTTCACATGTGGGTCCTTTCCCCCCTTTTTTATGATCTCTTTGAGATACAGTCTAGAGACACTGCTGGATCAAAGGGTATACACAGTTTGATAGCCCTTTGACCATAGTTTCAAATTACTCAAATTATGGCTGGATCAGTTCACAATTCTACCAACAATATATTAGTGTTCCAGTTTTATCTTTTTCTGTCATCTTAGCCAATCTAATAGGTGTGAGGTAGTACCTGAGAGTTATTTTAATTTCCATTTCTTTAATCAGGAGTGATTTATTGATCAGAGAAATGCAAATTAAGACAACTCTGAGATATCACTACACACCTGTCAGATTGGCTAAGATGACAGGAAAAAATAATGATGAATGTTGGAGGGGATGCGGGAAAACGGGGACACTGATGCATTGTTGGTGGAGTTGTGAACGAATCCAGCCATTCTGGAGAGCAATCTGGAACTATGCCCAAAAAGTTATCAAACTGTGCATACCCTTTGATCCAGTAGTGTTTCTATTGGGCTTATACCCCAAAGAGATACTAAAAAAGGGAAAGGGACCTGTATGTGCCAAAATGTTTGTAGCAGCCCTGTTTGTAGTGGCTAGAAACTGGAAAATGAATGGATGCCCATCAATTGGAGAATGGCTGGGTAAATTGTGGTATATGAACATTATGGAATTTTATTGCTCTGTAAGGAATGACCAGCAGGATGAATACAGAGAGGCTTGGAGAGACCTACATGGACTGATGCTAAGTGAGATGAGCAGAACCAGGAGATCATTATACACTTCGACAACGATATTGTATGAGTATGTATTCTGATGGAAGTGGATTTCTATGACAAAGAGACTTAACTGAGTTTCAATGGATAAATGATGGACAGAAACAGCTACACCCAAAGAAGGAATACTGGGAAATGAATGTGAACTATTTGCATTTTTGATTTTCTTCCCGAGTTATTTTTACCTTCTGAATCCAATTCTCCCTGTGCAGCGGGAGAACTGTTCCGTTCTGCAAATATGTATTGTATCTAGGATATACTGCAACATATTTAACATATATAGGACTGCTTGCCATCTTGGGGGGGGGGGGGGGAGGGAGGGAGGGGAAAAAACGAAACATAAGCGATTGCAAGGGATAATGTTGTATAAAAATTATCCTGGCATGGATTATGTCAATACAAAGTTACTATTAAATAAAATAAAATTAAAAAAAATAATAATCAGGAGTGATTTAGAGCATTTTTTAATATGACTATAGATGACTTTTATTTCTTCATGTGAAAATTATCTGTCCCACTGGACAACTATTTGCATTTTTGTTTTTCCTCCCAGGTTATTTTTACCTTCTGAATCCAATTCTCCCTGTGCAACAAGAGAACTGTTCCGTTCTGCAAATATGTATTGTATCTAGGATATACTGCAACATATCTAACATATATAGGACTGCTTGCCATCTAGGGGAGGGGGTGGAGGGAGGGAGGGGAAAAATCGGAACAGAAGTGAGTGCAAGGGATAATGTTGTAAAAAATTACCCTGGCATGGATTCTGTCAATATAAAGTTATTATAAAATAAAATAAAATATATATTAAAAAAGAAAGAAAGAAAATTATCTGTTCCTATCCTTTGACCATTTATCAATTAGGGAATGACTTGTATTTTTATAGATTTAAGTGTGTTTTCTATATATTTTAGAAATGAGGCCTTCATCAGAAATGTCTGTTGTAAAAATTGTTTTCCAGCTTTCTGCTTCTCTTCTAATCTTGGCTGCATTGGTTTGTTTGTTAAAAACCTTTTTAAATTTAAACTTAGCAAGTTCTTGATTTGGATTTGGATCTGTACAAGAGCAAATTGCTACACTCTGCCCCATCAGCTTGTTTGGATCTGAATTTGTTTCTCTTGTCCTGATGTATAGTCTTTCCCTGGGCACTGGAGTCCTCCCTACACAATGTTCGCCTGGCCTGACCAATCACTGATCTATACACCTTCCTGTCTTTCTCCCTATGCTGGCCTGGGCTAGACAAATGATTCACCATAAATTTTTCTGGATTTCCCCATCAGGTTTGATCTGGTTCATTTTCCAGATCTGTTTGGAGGAATTTGTACTTTGGAGTTCACTGCACCACTTCCCATAATGCCATCTTCTTGACTTTACCCTGTCCCCTTTCTTCTTCAAAGTGAAGATTGGTCCTTATAATTACATAACATGCAGCTTGGTTTTACTTTTCTTTTGGTTTATGTCCTTGCAGGCATTAGGAACAGTAGTTTCCCTTATTTCACTGCATCAGTTCATACAAGTCTTTCATTGTTTCTTTGAATTCCTTATATCTCATTCCCATGTCACCTTTTTTTTCAACCATTCTTTAAGTAATGATTTTTCAAAAAGAGCAATTATGAATAGGATCATGGATTTATAATTAGAAGGAACTTTAGAACCCATCAATCCCAATCCCATTATTTTGCAGATGAAGAAGCAGAGACATAGAAAAGTAGCTTGCCCAGTGTCACATAAGATTATAAGATGGGATTTGAATCCAGGTATTCCTGACTCCAACTCCAGCATCCTATCCACCAGGCCTATATTGGTTTACAACTGTCACCTCTTTTCACATAAATTATTTTAAGAGAGCCTCAACTGGTTCACCTGCATACAAGGTAAGGTTGGGGACTTTAAAGTTGGAAGAGCTATTGCATATTCATCTACTCCATCTCCCTCACATTAAAGAAAAGGAAACTAAGGTCCAAAGAGGTGAGATGGCATATATTCATAGGGAGTAGATAGCAATCTTCTGGTCACATTGCTACCTGTTGTGTTATTAAAGCCATGCCACTCCTCTAGTAAAAGAAAAAAAAAAACTCTTTAGTGGCCTTCAACATCCATACTTCCCACTGAGTAAATTGTAACTCTTGATTCTGGCATTAAAGATCTCTACAACATGGCTCCATCATACTTTTTCCAGCCTTACTTCATGCTACTCTCTTTCAGTTATTCTATGATCTAGTCGGACTTGATTAATTTCCATTCTCTGTCTTCCTCCAAGCCTTTAGATTCAAATAGAAACTTAACTTTTCTGAGTTACTTCCTTTTTTTGTTAAGTGGAGACATTCACCTAAGGATCCCTAAAGTTATTTCCAGTTATCATTCTATATTTCTTTCTTAGTACCTTAACTCATATTGTTTCCTGCTGCTTAGAATCCATGCCTTGCTTCACTCTATATCAGATTGCTGTCTTGAAGGGAGAGGAAAGTGGGAGAAAAATTTGGAACAGAAGGTTATGTAAAGGTGAATGTTGAAAATTATCTTTTCATTTATTTAGAAAAATAAAATGTTATTAATTTTAAATAAATTTAAAAAAAGAAATATGCAGTCAAAAAACCCAAAATTCCCCACATTGGTCATATCCCAAAATGTAGGTGTCATTCTGTATTTTAAGTCCATCACCTCTCTGGCAGAAGGGGAGAAAGTATGCTTCTTTTTTTTTTTTTTTTGTTCACTTAAATCAGGGTTTATAATTTCGTTGATCCGAATTCTAAAATCTTTTCAAGTTATGTTTCTTTATGTTACAGTCATATAAATTGTTCTCTTACTTCTCACTGCACTCTACATCAGTTCATAAAGGTCTAGACTGTTTCAGAGGAAACTGTCCATTTCATCATTTCTTATGACACAATAATATTTTGTTATATTTATATGCCATAGTTTGTTTAGCTGTCCCCCAATATCTGGATATCTCCTTGGTTTCTGTTCTTTGCCTCCTTAGTTTCTGTCTCTTTTCTCAAGAGAACTCTACAAATATTTAGGTAAATATGGGTGCTTTTTATCTTACTGTGATCTCTTTAGGATGGAGGGGGAGTATAATTTCAAACTGCTTTCCAGAATGGTTGTTCCATCAACAGGGTGTATTAATGAGCTTTTTTCCATACAGACTTTCCAAAAGTTGTCATTTTCCCTTTTTGTCATCTTTGCCCAGATGAAGGGTGTATTACACAATCTCAAAATTGCTTTAATTTTCATTTGTCTATTTATTAGTGATTTAGAGTATTTTTAAAAACATGGTTGTCAATAGCTTGGGTTTCTCCCTTTAAAAACTATCTATTCCTATTCCACTGTTTGAATTTGCTATCTTTTTAAGCAATCTTAAAGAGTTTTGAGAATTACTGTTTCACAATATAATTTGAGGTTGAAATGGGGCTTTGTACAGGATTGATCCCTTGCTGTGTTTTTAAGTGGAGTGATAAGCTTTTTTTAGTTCATCTCTGGGTCTCCTGGAGTCTGGGGAGGGGGTACTCTAGGTGCCAACCTGTATCTCCTGGCATTCATTCCCTTTACTTTCCTCTGATCTTTGAGGTTCAGAGGTTGGATCATTAGAGCTTTCTCTGGCATCTAAGGACAGAATGTTCAGTTCCCCAAAGTCCCTGGGCTTTTACCTCATCTAAGAACTGATGAACAGCTCAGTGCTATTTACTGTATCATCACCCACAGACTAGCCACTCCTCTGGTATCCAAAAGCCATGTTGGGCCATTCTTGAGAGAGTCTTCGATGCTTGCTAGCTCCGGACTCAGAGCTTTGAAGGCTATATTCACCATCTTTCTGGCACTTGCTTTTCTATAAAGCACATTGCCCATGGGCTTCTGGATGGATTTTTGTAGAGTTGTGAGTTGAAAGTTGTCAGTAGAGTTCTTGATCATTATACCATCCAGTGTGAACTTAAGGGCTTTGTTGGAGAAGGTGTGTGAGAGCCAGGTGTGGGGCCTTCCATGCAGGCAGCCATCTTGGCAGAAAACCATCTTGGCCAGCCCCTTAGGAGTATCCTCCTCTTGCAGGTCATTCCCCACAGCTCTCCTTTAGTATGTTGTGATTATTCAGGTTTTTAATAAAAGAATAAAATGCAAAAGAAACATATAAAATTATTTTGCCACATCTCTCCAGATTGTTTGGGGCAGATGAGAAAACTCCCCAGTGCACTCACCAGTAACTTACAGAAATGAAGAAAACGGAAGAGAGGCATTCATTCTCAGGCTCACAGATTGCATGAGGAAGAAAGGCAAGAAGCATTTATATAGCGCTTATTTACTATCATGCACTCCTTTTTTATTATAGCTTTTTATTTACAAGTTATATGCATAGGTAATTTTTCAGTATTGACAATTGCAAATTCTTTTGTTCCAACTTTTTCCCTCATTCCCCCCACCCTCTCCCCCAGATGGCAGGTTGACCAATACATGTTAAATAAATTAAAGTATACGTTAAATACAATATATGTATACATGTCCATAAAGTTATTGTGCTGTACAAAAAGAGTTGGACTTTGAATTACTATCATATACTCTTAACACAGACACTGTGTTAAGGGTTTTACAAATATTATCTTATTTGACCCTCAAAACAACCCTGGGAAGTAAGTGCTATTAATATCCCCATTTTACAGGTAAGGAAATGAAATAGACAGAGGGAAAATGACTTTCCAGAGACTCAAAACTAGTAGATGTTGGAGGCCACCTTTTGAACTACAATCTTCCTGACTTCCTGTGGGCTCTAACCACTGAGCTTCCTTTGGAAGAGGGAAGCTGATGCTTCCCCAGCTCCCCATGCTCAGATGCACAGGCATTGTAGATGCCAGAGCTCACTGATACAACACGGCATTAATCCGGGCACTGGAGCAGCCGGGGTCCTGCTTGCCCTCTATACTCATATCTCTTTTGGGGCGGTCTCAGACTTCCCTGCTGCAGTCTCAGGAACAAAGAAAAAAGAAGCCAAGCACAGCCACTGTCCTTTTAATTCTGGTGCAGCAGCTCCTCCTGTCACAAGAGAGAGAAGCAGCACAATCCCAGAGGGGAACATGATTCTTTTTGTGTGCCAGGATCATCAGAAATTCTCTGCCAGTCACTCTCTGTGCAGCATCTCCTCGGGCCGTGAGGAAAAGGGTTCAGAGAAATAAATGGCAAAGCAAATTTTCCCTGCTGCAAACAAAATGTCAGAGCAGGGAATGCCCTAGAACATAGAATGTCAAAGCTGAGAAGTTTCTAAAACACAGAAAGTTAGGGGGGAAAGCCCTTAGAACACAGAATCCCAGAGCTGGAGGGAGGGAGACCCTCGAGATAATCTAGCCTAAAATTTTTATTTAACACCTGAGTGTGAAACCCAAACAGCAAGTGATTTGATCAAAGCCAAATGTCAAGTTAGCAGGAGAGCCAGAAATAGACTCCAGCTCCCTTAATTCCTCATCCCCAGTGCTCTTTGGACTAAAATTATTAGACTCTCCCTTGACATAAGGAGGGTGAAAAGGACTTTCCTTCCTCCCTTGGGATCTGATATGAACAATAATGAGGGCTGCTGATTTCCGCCAGTATCTGGTCATTACAATGAGGCTTCCAAAACAATGTCAAACTGGAAGGCCTTTACTAATAATTCACACAGCTGATACAATCAGAAAGAATCCATCAAGTATTAGAAGGGATTATGAAGTCAGGTCAAGAATAAGAATACCTGGGCCCAGGCCAGGCTTTCACCATTGCTTCCTCTTAAAGACAGAACCTTCAAAAGTGAAAGGCAAACAGCTGGGAAAGCAGATTGGGCCTGACAGTAGAATCTGGTGATCGGACCCCCTTGGCCCTTTGTTAAGGATGGAGTACACCTAAAGAGGACTGGTAAAATATATTTGGAACATTAGAAATCTTCTAAAACTGAACTGTGGGCCTCTCCACTAAAAGTGGAGTCATGCCTCTGCATTTCACATACAAAACTCCCTCACACATAGGTCTGAAGTCACTGCCCTGGGTTTGAGGCATTCTCTGGGTCAGCACCCGCTCTAGACCTAGCTTGTGAGTCTCCCATGCTATTACTAACCAATACATAGTTATCCCTTCCACATTGTGACTTTCCCCACCTTGGCTTGATATATGGCAAGTCAGCATAAGAAATTAAATGGGAATTTGGGGGGAGTTTTGCAAAAATACACAAAGGCTAACAGATGACATCAAAAAAATTTAGAAACTCTGAAATGCATGAAATATATGTACGGTGTTGCATAATATCAATTTATTTTATCTTTTGATACTATAATCATTCAAACTCTTTATCTAATATAAAGGAAGGGCCAAAAAAATTCTCTGTAACTTTTCCAGATTGTAAGCAACACTGTACCCCTAACGCTCTTGATATAGAGGGAAGACTATATTAGCTCAAAGCAAAAGATTGTTAACCAAACACACAGAATGTAAAGTAAGAGAAAAAGATACCTTATCTCCCTGGAATCTACTTTCTCACTGGCTATCAGGCCACCTGTGAGGGAGGGCACACTGTCGGTGGCCATGGCACCCACATGGGAAGGACTCAAAGTCCACGAATATGTGTGTCCCAAATATATACAAGAAGAAACATCTAAGGACCTAATAAGGAACACACCTGGAGAGTGCATGTGAAATGGCCTACCAGTCAGGACCACGGGTGGATAGGGTAGAGGGCATGCTTGTGGCTTGCTATGTGCCAAGTCCCATGCTAAGTGCTTTACAAATATCATGTCACTTGATCCTCGCAACAACTCTGCTGGTAGGTGCCATTATTATCCCCATTTTACAGCTGAGGGACGGAGACAAATAGGTGAAGTGACTTGTCCAGGGTCACACAACTAGTGAGGCTCTGAGGTTGGATTTGAACTCAGATCTTCCCGACTCCAAGCCCAGCTAGCTGCCTATGCTGCCTAGACATGCCCTGATTAACATTCTCTGATGGCGACATCGTGCTGCTTTGTATGGAATCCCATCATCTCTACTGAACTTTGTCTTGAAAAGTAAAATGGAAAACTGGAAAATACACAGGATTGGGATTAAGGGGGCCTCAGTTCAAAGCCCAGCTCTGCTAATTACCACCCATATGACTTTGAACTTCTATGTGCCTCAGTTTCCTTATCTGTAAAAAAAACTGCACTCTCTCCTAGTCCCATAATCCACGTTCCTATAGCGCTCTCTGCTGCCACCTACTGGTCTCTAGCTGTTTAGGAATAGATCTATTGATCTGCTTCCTCTGACTCCCTCCAACTCCCCTCTGAGTTGCAATCAGAAGTTGTGTTAATTTTTGTAAAACCTCCTGGTCCTGACAAACGTTCCAGGGCTACACTTCAGCAAACGGGGAACACAGCGCACAACAACAGTCCCTCCCCCACCGCGCCTCTCCTGTTCAATCCCAAGGAGCCCGAGTGGGCAAAGATGGCAGAAGAGGAGCGGGCTTCACGCTACTGCCTCATATCTTTTTTTCCCCTTTTTCCCCTCATCCAATGCCTTTTCGTGTGCCAGCGCAAAGTTATGGGGATCTTTAGATGTCTCTGTCAAACCCGAGTAGCTCATAGTAAGGAAAATCAGTGAAAGGGGCCAGTAATTTACAGAGAGCTTTCTACTCCACAGGAGGATCAGCAATAAAAACCACTGCCTTGGATGTCCACGCACAAATGCAGAAAGTGAGAGAAATAGGGGCAGCTAGGGGGCGCAGTGGAGAGAGCACCAGCTCGGAAGTCAGGAGGCCTGAGTTCAAATGTGACCTGAGACACTTAACACTTCCTAGTTGTGTGACCCTGGGCAAGTCACATAATCCCAGGTGCCTGGTTGGGGGCGGGAGAGGGGAGGAGAATGAGAGAAATAACCAAGGTAAGCCATCAACCTTGAAACAAAAAGGTAAATTTGTAGCAATGAGAATTGGTTGGATGGGACCAATGATTATGTTACAATATAGCCGTGGAAGGATACACTGTATTCAAAAGAAAACCATACATTAAAGAATCAACTGATTTAAGAAGAAATATCTAAATGTGGAAAAATATGAACTGAATTGGAGTAGTTTGGAGAGAGGTTTAATGAGGAACAGTAGTTCTTTGATAATAGAGGTAATACTGTCACAAACATAGACTCCAAACCCCCCGGATAGAAGGAGAAAATAGATATGTGATTTGGGAAGTAGATCCCAATACTGGTATCAAGACATGAGGTAGTTATGATGGGGAGCTTCAGCTCTCTGGACTCATGCTGGAGCATGCTCTCTTGCTTACAAAATCAAATTAATTGATAAATTCTTGACTTGTTTTAATGATCACAGGATCTCAGAGTCTTTCTCCCTCCAAGGCCAAGGGGAACAAGCCTAATCCAGTTTACACGTGACAACCTTTCAGATCTTGAAGACAAGTGTCATGTTAGTTCTTCAAAAGTCAGAGGAAATAACAAAGGGAAATGACTACAAGAGACCCCTTCTGTCCAATAATGAAGAACCAAAACCTGAAATAAAAACAACAGGAAACTTGGAAAGAAGCCAAGACTCCCTATTAGCATTTGGGATGAAGAAGGAAGTAAGGATAGTCTGATATACACCAGGCATTTCTAGAGAGTAGATTTCTGAGAGTTCAGAAAAAGCATTTTTGTGGCCAGAAATGTATAGGAAAAGTTGGACCAAAAAGAATAGGAAATACTCAAGAATGAAATCTGACCTTATAAAATAAATATTGACAAGGTAATTAGTTGGTGTAGTGGATAGAGCACCAGCCCTGAAGTCAGGAGGAACTGAGTTCAAATCTAGTCTCAGACACTTAATATTTCCTAGCTGTGTGACCCTGGGCAACTCACTTAATCCCAAGTGCCTCAGCAAAAAAATAAATAAATATTGATGAGAAAGAAAAGAAGCTTTTTTTATATTTTGATATGGATGTACAGGAAACTCACCAACTGAAGTGAAGAAAAAACATGTATAAATGGTAAAAAGCAGGGAGAAAGTCAAGAGGGTGCATGGTCCTATAAGAACAATGACAGAAGTCCTGAAAATCTAAGAATGAGAGAAGCTGACAGTGAATACACAGGATAATGAAAAGGGTTTTGTTTTCTTTTATTTTACTTTTGAGGAAACAAGGAGTAAAGAAACATGCACTGCTTAAGTGTTGCAATGCTACCTGCCAGTGGCTGCTGGAGGTCTAACTCAAACCTGTAGAATGGATCTCTTCATGTGAGAGGAGGATGATGATACAAGGAGACTGAGAGGCAGTCGCATTGTCTGACCTCTCTCCTCTTCCCTCTTGCCTCCAATTTATCTCATTCCCAATCCACAAGGAATATCTGTGTCAGTAAAGACTGCTTTGCAACTCCTTCAAGTGTTATGATTCACTGCTGTGGAGGCTCTCAGAGAATTGACCTGTCCCTTCACTTAGGCATGGTCCTTAACAATTAAGGGTCAATTATGTGACAGATGGGCAACTTGTGGTCAGTTGATAGAGCACTGGCCCCCGGATTCAAAAGGGTTTGAGTTCAAATCCTGCCTTAAAAACTAGTTGTATGACTGGGCAAGTCATTTAATCCCAATGCCTCAATAGAAAAAAAAAAAAAAAAAAGATCACTTTGACAGTTGATTGGAGGTAGCCTGGAGTGGAAAGGGACATGAGATGGGCAGACCCACCAGCAGGCTATTGCAATAGTTCAGCTATATATGAGTGAGATTTTGCATTAAATCAGTGGCAGCATCCAAGGAGACAAGGGGGGATCTTCAAGCAGAAGTTGTATATGTTATGAAGGGGAATTCTTGGCCAGGTGAGAGCTGGACCAGTTAGTGGCTTTCAATTTTGAAATGCTATAATTTGGTTATGGAATATTATTGTTCTGAAAGAAATGACCAGCAGGATGAATACAGAGAGGCTTGGCGAGACTTACATGAATTGATGCTAAGTGAAATGAGTAGAACCAGGAGATCATTATACACTTTAACAACAATACTGTTTGAGGATGTATTCTGATGGAAGTGGATCTCTTTGACAAAGAGACCTGAGTTTCAATTGATAAATGATGGACAGAAGCAGCTACACCCAAGGAAAGAACACTGGGAAACAAATGTGAACTATCTGCATCTTTGTTTTTCTTCACCGGTTATTTTTACCTTCTGAATCCAATTCTCCCTGTGCAACAAGAGAACTGTTCGGTTCTGCAAACATATATTGTATCTAGGATATACTGCAATATATCTAACATATATAGGACTGCTTTCCATCTAGGGGAGGGGGTGGAGGGAGGGAGGGGAAAAATCCGAACAGAAGCGAGTGCAAGGGATAATGTTGTAAAAAAAAATTACCCTGGCATGGATTCTGTCGATATAAAGTTATTATAAAATTAAATTAAATTAAAAAAAAGAAAGAAAGAAATGCTATGATTCTGTCAGCTGAGAAGCTCCCGGTAGAGGGAATACAGTGGTGTTCATTCAAGTTACTTGCATATGGACAAAACCCCCCACCCACAAATAGGACTTCTCCTTGCACTGATGAGTCAGTAGCATTGCATGGAATGAAGATATCTTCAGAGCTAAAAGAGGCCATCTACTCCAACCAAAACCTGAATTTAAATCTCCTCTACCACACACCTGAGAAGGACACATTCAACTCTTTGCTTGAAAAACTTCTAGCTAAGGGAAAACCATTACTTTCCATCTTGGGATAGCTGTAATTGATAGGAATTTTTAAAGCCTAGTTAGCCTCTGCACTGTCTGTCCATTGTTCCTAGATCAGCTGGATCTAAGCAGGAGGCCATCTATGTCTTAATCGAAGTCATTGCTAACAGTGATGAATGGTGCAGGGGGCCAGCACTGATGGTGAACAGCTTGAATTCAAAAAAGATCATGGTTACACTACAGTGATAGTTCTTCTGAGATGTCATCTTGGAACCATGAATCATGACCATTTTTGAGATCCAGCCATTCACAAAATTTCAGTTCTTCTGTCCATCTAATTCACGTTTCTCCTTCTTTCACAAGAATATCATGGAAAACTGGCAAATACTTGTAAGTGTAACATCCAGAGCCCTCATATTTGGGTTTCTTGAAAGCCTAGCACCTAGTAGATCAGCATCAACTCAAAAATCATAGCTCACAAGCCCCATTGATATTTTTTTTTCTTACTTGACCAACCAGAGGACACATTAGTTTAAACCAAAAAACATTTAATCAAACAGGATAAATGACAAGAAAAGTTTCCATATATCAGGATATATAATATAATAATAACAAAATATATATTGTATATAATTTTATATATATATAGTATATATAGTAATAATAATTAGAGCAAAGATTTATAAGGCACCTATTACCTGCCAAGTACAATGCTAAACGCTTTACAAATAGTCTCTCATTCAATCATCCCAATAACCTTGGGAGGAAAGTGCTATTATGCATCCCATTTTGCCGTTGAAGAAACTGAGACAGGTGGAGGTGAAGTGACTTGACCAGAATTACACAGCTATTAAGTATCTAAGGTTACATTTGATTCAAACCCAGTACTTTGTCCACTGAGTGGCCTAGGTGTCTCAGAATGTCCTCAGTTGTGATTCAGTTCAACTTGAACACAAAGAAATTTTCCCATTATAAAGTATCTGACAAGTAGTCTCTTCCAGCCTCTTCAAAGAAGAGGGAAATCACTACCTCTTGTTTTCCCCCATAGCAAATCTGATTCTTTTTATTTTTCCAGGTGAGGAAATGGGAGTTCCTGAGTCCATTGACTTAAGTAGAATCACACAAAAACTTTGTAGATGACTGAGAAACTGGGGAGATGACAAAAACAACAATTAACAAATAAAAACAAACCGTACAGTTCTCCCTGGAATGCTCATTTCTCCCTAAATTCCTCAATGCTTATTCAACTTTTTCTATTTAGAACATAGGATATTGAGGTTAACCATCCACTTTTAGGCAGTTCTAATTGTTAGAAAGTTTATCCTGACTTCAGGCCTAAATTGCTTCTCTTTATCACTAACTGCAATTCTGAGTCTTGCCTTCCAGGGTCAAAGGGAACAAGCCTAATCCCTCTTCAAATATTTGAACCAAGTTATTATATCTCATCCCCTCTGTACTTCCTTTCTCCAGGTTAACCATCTTTTATTCCTTCCACTTATCCATTTGTGTTAGGAGCTCAAGGTCCTCTCACCACCTGGATGGTACTCCAGATATGTTCTCCAGCTCAGCAGAATCCCTGAACCTAGAACTGAATGCACTGTTCCCGATGAGATGTGAGCAAAGTGAAATGCCATGGAATCTTACCTGCTTCTTCCTGGAATGCCCCTCCTAATGCAGCCCAAGATCCCATTAGTTTTTTGGCTGCTCCATTACACTATTTGGGCTTCCATTCCACTAAGACCATCAGATTCCTTTCAAAACAATTCAAAACCATGCCCCCCTCCTCCCCCCCCATCTGTGAAACTGGTTTTTGTTTTGCACCTAAATCCAAGATTTTCCATTTATCTCCACTGAAGCCATCTTATGGAATCCAACCCAGAGATAGCTGCATGGCACAGTGGATATATTGTATTGGTCTTGGAGTCAGGTAGACCTGAGCTCAAATCTGGTCTCAGATATTTACTAGATGTGTGACCTTGGGCAAGTCATTTAACTTTGCCTAAAAAAAAAATTCAATCCAGTGCTCCAGTTTGTCAATTTCCCCCGGATCCTGACTGTCATTTTCTATTAACAATCCCTGGGTCATCTGCAAATTCAAAGAATCCGCCATCTATGTCTGTAGATAAAAATGTCACACACACAAAAAAAGGCCAAGAGCCTGGAGCACTCTGCTGGAGACCTTCTGCCACATTTCACACTGAAACATTCATAATTATTTCTTGAATCTGAGCATTTAATTAGTTTCTAATCCATCTGATTATATTATCATCCAATCTATATCTCTCCATTTTTTCTACAAGAATGGTATAAAATATTTTATCAAAAAATTTGCTAAAATCTAGGGAAACTATATCTACAGCATTGTCCCCACTTACTATTCTATAATTTTTATCCAAAAAATGACTTCAGTTTGATATATTCTCAATGAAACCATGTTGGCTTTTTGCAATCATTGCTTCCTTTTCTTGGGATTTTTCCAACCAACTTTTTAATGATCCTTTCTAGAATTTTCCCAGAAATCAAAGTCAAGCAGGCTCTCTTCTCTTCTCTTTTCTTTAAATTGGGACTTTTGCCCTTCTCCAGTCCTGTGATTGGTCTCCCATTTTGTTTCTTTCTTTTCCTCCCTCCTTCCCTTGCTCCCTCCCTCTTTTCCTCCTTTCCTCCTTCCCTCCCTCCCTCCCTCCTTTCCTTCCTTCCTTCCTTCCTTCCTTCCTTCTTCCTTCCTTCCTTCCTTCCTTCCTCTCTTCCTCCCTTCCTCCCTTCCTCCCTTCCTCCCTTCCCTCTTTCCCTCCTTTCTTTTCTTTTCTTTCTTTTTTCATCTCCCATTTTCACGCTTTTTCACATATCATTGACAATGGCTTAGTATTTGCCAGGAACTGAAGAATGTGGTTCATCTGGGCCAGGTGACTTGAATTTGTCAAGGGCAATCAAGTCTTCACTCACTGTCTCCTTACTTATCTATAGAATTAATTCCCTGAGAGTCATTTTTGATTTGTCATTTCCAAGTGAATGTCATTCCCTTTTGCAGAGGAAACAGAGCAAATCAGAATGGAGCAGCCTGGCCTTCTCTCTAGTGTCAGTTAGTATTGTCCTAGTCACACTAAGAAACAGTTCTGTCCCTTCTTTGCTCCTCCTTTTTCTTTCCAGATGGCTTTTAAAAGTCCATTTTATCATCCTTAGCTTCCCTTGTCAGCTTCAGACACATTCTTAATTTGCCTGCTACAGAGTAGGTGTTTAATAAATGGTGAATGAATGAATTCTGAGCTTTAGTCCTAAAGACACTATTTTTAAGGGATGGTTACCTTCATGTTCATATTCTGTTATTTGGTGCTTGTTTTCATAATCTATTTTTGTTTGCTGTTCAGTTATTTTCAGTCATGTAAGCCCATTTTGGGTTTTCTTGGCAAATATGTTGAAGTGGTTTGCCATTTCCTCTCCCAGCTCATTTTAACATCTTTAAAAAGATGTTAAACTGAGTCAAATGTGATTAAGTGACTTGGCTAGGATCACACAGGTAGGAAGTCTCTGAATTCAAGTCTTCCTGACTCCAGTCTGGCATTCTATCTACTGCCCTCTCCAAGTCTAAGCTTAGCTTTCCTCTCCCCTTCTATCATAAATTTATCCCCAGGCTTCCCATAATTTCCACCTAAAAACCAGTTTCTCTTTTATAGAGAGAACCAGATGCAATATAGAATTTCTCCTTGTTGGTTCTTTCACCTTTGAAGAATGAGATTATCACTAAGACAAATCAAGAAGTTAGGTGTTCTGATTTTGAGAGACAGACCGAGGCAGGAAGACACAGAGATAAGGAGACAGAGTGGTGAAGGGGAAAAGAAGGGGGGCGGGGCAGAAGGGGGAGGGAGAAAAAGAGGGAGGGGAGACAGAGAGAGGAAGGGAGAGGGGGACAGAAAGAGAGGGAGAGAAAGAGAGGGAGGGAGAGACAGAGACAGAGACAAAGAGATAGAGACACACAGAGAGACAGAGCTAGAAAGAGATAAACAGAGACACAGAGACAGAGACACAGAGAGAGACAGAGAGGGATAAACAGAGAAACGGAGACAGAGAAACAGAGAGGGAGTGAGAGCAAGAGAGACAGAGAAACAGACAGACAGAGAGAGAGAAACAGAGAGAAAGAGAGCGAGCGAGCGAGAGAGAGAGAGAGAGAGACAGAGAAGGAGACACACAGAAAGGCAGAGAGAGGAGGGGAAGAGAGAAAAGGGAAAAGGGAGACAAGAGAGCAAATTCTAGCAGATGTATAGATAATTGAAGTCCTCTATCGCTATTATATCATGTTAGTGTGTCAAGTTTATGATTTCTTTCTTAAACATCTTATCTCTTTCTTCTTACCACAAGTGCAGGAGTGGACACATATGGGGAACATATGTTATAAGGTGACACGCTTGGTAAGACAAGTATGTAGAGACCACTTGTGACCAGAGAATACATATGAAAGAACATAGATATAAGGAGTCCATATAATCATGTACACATATGGACAGGACCTCTCAGACCTGGGACACTGCAGAGTATCCGGAGACATCATGGGGTTGCTCCCTGATGCTCTCTTCATTGCTCTTCACTCATTGTCATTGTATCTAACTCCTGATGACAACATTTGGGTTTTCTTGACGAAAATGCTAGAGTGACTAGTAGGCATCTTAGCTTACTTTCTGTTTCTATTTGCTGGACACCATCTCTTAGGATAAAGTGTCTCTTCAATGGGGAGAGAAGTTGGTCTATTACTTCTTTAAGTAAAAACCCCAGGGACCATCTTTATCTTTTGTGCTTTGGTCTATCAAGTCAGAGTGCTAGAAAAAGCCTGTAGGTCTTTATGTATGTATTTTAAACTACTTAGACTTATTTCAATTTGAACTATTTGATCTAAAATGTGAACATTTCTTTCACCACTTTTCTACTGTCGGGAATTCAGTCCTGGTCCAAGTAAATCAAAGGATCTGAATAAAGAAGACCCAAAAAGACTGGTAAAATTATTTCCCCTTCCTTTTTTCTGATTTCCTCCCATCAGTAAACATATATACATACACACACATATATATGGGTAAGTGTATACATACACACACAAACACACACACATATTTGTTGTCCTCCCTATGTCAAAATATATACAACATTTTCACAATTGATCCTTTACCCTGTCATAAAAGGGAATAAAGTGACACTGGCAAGACTTGGCCTTGATGTAACTCTGCTTAAGATCTAGGATGACCACTCATTCTCTAGATGTTCCCAGCCATCGCTTTAATGATACACTCTATTCTTTTTCAGGACCCAAAGAAAGGGTAACTAGGCTGTAATAAGATTCTATCCTTTTCCCGTTTTGAAAATCAGGACAAAATTATACTATGATCAATTCAGATGGACATATATCTTCTCAACAATGAGGTGATTCAGGCCAGTTCCAAGGATCTTATGATGAAGAGAGTCCTTTACATAGAGATGTGGGACTGTGGGAACCGAATGTGGACCACAACGTAGTATTTTCACTTTTTTGTTGTTGTTTGCTTGGATTTTGTTTTTTCTCATTTTTTCCCTTTTTGATCTGATATTTCTTGTGCAATATGATAATTGTGGAAATATATATAAAAGAATTGCTCATGTTTAACATATATTGAATTATTTGCCAACTAGGGAAGGGGATGGGGGAAGGGAATGAAAAAATTTGGAACACAAGACTATACAAGGGTGAATGTTGAAAATGATCAATTCATATGTTTTGAAAATAAAAAGTCTTAATAAAAAAAGAGAATAAATGAAACCTTTAAAACAACAATAACTACAACAAAAGGACATTTGGCTTTCTCCAATATAGCACCTCTCTTGTCCTCTGTTGTCTTTTTAAATTTAAATTTAATAGTTTATTTTCCCCCAGTTACATATAAAAGTAATTTTTAACCCTCTACAATTTTTTAAAGATCACTGATTGTAATATTGCAATTTTGTCTGTTTTTTCAGCACCCCAGAATGTCTGGGCAAAGTCACTTGCCCATTATTGGCAGGTAAGTAGGTGCTCTTTACTTGTGAGAGAGTCCTCAGGTGGAATCACAAACTTAGAGCTGGAAGGGAATTTAGGGATCATTTTGAAAATGAAAAAAATAAGACTGGGAGAGAGGAAGTTGTCTCACAGGGGAAAACTGAGATTTGAATCCTTATCCTCTAATTACATTCACCAGAACTTTTTTCACAATACTACGCTGCCTCTCACAAAGTCTATTGCAATGCAAAATCATTTCCTCTTTTTTTTTTTTTTTTTGAGAAGCAATCAGTATTGAGTTGACCAAGATCACACATCTCTTAAGTGTCAGAATCTGAACTCAGGTCCCTTCTGATTTCAAGCGCTATGCTCTATTTGTTCCACGACCTGGCTGCCCCTATCTCATTTCCTCTTGTTTTGGCTTCTTTTGAAGAGCTCAACATGGCTATCAATTCTTTATTTGCCATTTTTGTTCTGTCCTTTCCAGGTCAAAGACTGTTGTCTGGAAGATTATTCTCCTTGGCAGGGAAAACAGAAGTAAAACAAAAGCTGAGAAACACTGCCTACTAATTATCTCTTATGGGTATCCTCTGCACAGCAAGTAGTACTTCTTTCCCTTCTTGATTCTACCTTTTTCTCAATTTGTTTTAAAAAAATGACAACCTTTTTGTTACCTTTTCTTACCAGCCACAGCTCATTCTAAGAGTTAGCATTCCAGACGCTTGTCTTGCAGAATCCTGATGAACTCTGTATTTGGCAAACAGCTCATACCATAGGCAGATTTAGCAGCCTAAAGAACTATAATAATACATCTTCTCAGTAGCTTTTACAATTGATCTAGGGGAGGAGAGGTATGGTGTCCTGGAGCACACCCAGAAGCATCAGTCAGAGAGAAATTCAAATAATAATAGCAACAACTCACATTTCCAGAGCACTTTAAAATTAACAGATTCTGTGAGGTTGGAGCCACACAAAAAGTATTCCCATTTTGCTGATGAATGGAGAAAAACACATTCAGGTTGTTAGAGGCCGTCAGTGGTGTCAGACGTGTGAGTTGTCCTGTCTTAGTATCCTCTACAAACCTGCCGAGGCCCTTTGAACGTGTCCTTACATGATATTCCCTGACCACTTATGGAATCTCTGCTTTGGAGAATTCGTTGAATATATGGGACTCTATGAGAGAGTGTATTCTTGTGGGCATTAAGAGATGTTCTGGTCATCTAATTTGTGATGCAGTTTGATCAAATATTTGTTGCTTGAAAATAATGTATTTTTTCATTTAACCTATATCAGATTGCTTGCTGTCTTGGAGAAAGGAAAGATATAGGAGAGAGGAAGAAAAATTTGAAACTCAAAGTCTTTCAAAAATGAATGTTGAAAACTATCTTTACATGTGTTTGGATAAATAAAATATGATTGAAAATTTAATAATTTTATTGTTTATTATTAATATATATTAATATACTTAGTTTATTTATATGTATTATATTTATATATTATATATTTAATAATATTTGTTATTAAAATTTTAATTAAAAATATTTTTTGCTGATTAAATAACAGTAAACTTGTCAATGGAGTCTTAATTATAGTTTTTGGTGGATGCTAATTTATAAAGTGTTTGGACATTGGGATAACTTTTCTTGGGCCTACCTTGTGAGTGGGGTTCAACAGGTACATTACTATAGGATCCTAAAACTTACAGTTAGTGCGTACCCTTTGATCTAGTAATGTCACTACTAGATCTGTATCCTAAAGAGATTATAAAAGACAGAAAAGGATCCCTATGTGCAAAAATGTTTTTAGCAGCCCTTTCTGTAGTGGCAAGGAATTGGAAATTGAGTGGATACTCATCAGTTGGGGGATGGCTGAATAAGTTATAGAAATGATGAATAGACTGATTTCAGAAAAGCCTGGATGATGGTGATGCTGATGAACTGATGCTGAGTGAAGTGAGCAAAATCAGAACATTGTACAAAGTAACAGCAAGATTATGTGATGATCAACTGTGATGGACTTGGCTTTTCTCAGCAGTGCAGTGATCCAAGACAATTTCAATAGATTTGGGATGGAAAAGGCCAATCGCATCCAAAGAGAGAACTATGGAAGCTAAATGTGGATAAAAGCATGCTTTTTTAACCTTTTTTTTTGTTTGTTTGCTTTTTCTTTTTCATGGTTTTTTCCCTTTTGTCTGATTTTTCTTGCACAACATGATAAAAAATGATGTTTAAAAGGATTGCTCATATTTAACCTACATTAGATTACTTGCTCTTGGGGACAGGGGAGGTAAGGGAATGAGGGAGAAAAAATTCAGAACACAAAGTCTTACAAGGATGAATGTTTAAAACTATCTTTACATGTATTTGGAAAAAGAAAATACTACTGATTAAAAAAAATATTGAGTCTAGGATCATTGTACATGGCAACAACAAATTATACAATGATCAATTCTGATGGACATGGCTGTCTTCAACAATGAGAAGATTCAGACCAGCTCCAATGATCTTGTGATGAAGAGAGCCATCTGTACTGAGAGAGAGGACTGTGGAAACTGAGTGTGATTCACAATATAGCATTTTCACTCTTTTTGTTTTTGTTTGCTTGCATTTTATTTTTTCTCATTTTTTTCTAGTTTGATTTGATTTTTCTTGTACAGCAAGATAATTGTATAAATATGCATATATTGGATTTAACATACATTTTTACCATATTTAACATATATTGGACTACTTGACATCTAGGAGTGGGGATGGGGGAAGGAGGGGAATTAGGACACAAGATTTTGCAAGGGTTAATGTTGAAGAATAATCCATGCATATTTTTTTTTTGGTAGGTACATAATATATATTTATTGATTGATTTGCTAGTGTTACAAGGTAGTTCATGAGATTCAAATTTTTGCCTCCAGGCAGTCAAATATTTTTTATTATAGCTTTTTATTGACAAAACATATTCATGGGTAATTTTTCAACATTGACTCTTGCAAAAATTTCTATTCCAAATTTTCCCCTCCTTCCCTCCACCCCCTTCCCTAGATGGCAGGTAAACATGTTAAAGCATATGTTAAATACAATATATGTATACATATTTATACAGTTGTTTTTCTACACACAAAAAAATCAGATTTAGAAAGAAGGTAAAAATAATCTGGGAAGAAAAACAAAAATGTAAGCAAACAATAACAGAAAGAGTGCAAATGCTATGTTGTGATTCCCATTTCCCAATGTTCTTTTGCTGGGTATAGCTGGTTCTGTTCATTACTGATCAACTGGAACTGATTTGGATCCTCATTGCTGAAGAGGGCCACGTCCATCAGAATTGATCCTCATACAGTATTGTTGTTGAAGTGTATAATGATCTCCTGGTTCTGCTCATTTCACTCAGCATCAGTTCATATAAGTCTCTCCAGACCTCTCTGAAATCATCCTGCTAATTGTTTCTTACTAATATTCCATAACATTCATATACCACAATTTATTCAGCCATTCTCCAATTGATGAGCATCCATTCATTTTCCAGTTTCTATCCACTACAAACAGGGCTGCCACAAACATTCTTACACATATAGGTCCCTTTCCCTCCTTTAAGATCTCTTTGGGATATAAGCCCAGTAGTAACACTGCTCAATCAAAGGGGATACACAGTTTGATAACTTTTTGAGCACTGTTCCAGATTGCTCTCCAGAATGGTTGGATCCATTCACAACTCTACCACAATGTATTATTGTCCCAGTTTTCCCACATGCCCTCCAACATTCGTCATTATCTTTTCCTGTCATCTTACATGCATATGTTTTGAAAAATAAAAAACTTTAATTAAAAAAACTTAAGAGTTATTAAAGGAACTTAGGGATCTAACCTCCTTTTCTCATTCCTCAAAAATTAGTTTCCAGGCACTTATATAGAGGCAGCATGGTCTGACAGCCTCAATTTCCTCTTCTGTAAAATAGCTGTTACAACACCAATAGTTCTAGAGCTGACCCAAGAATGGATATAAAGTGATTTGCACTATTAAGACTTAAAACTGTCTCCAGGCATTTAGGACATCTTGTATAAAGGCTAATTACTTGCTATTATTGTTTGCTTTATCTTTTTCCTCTATCTTCTCTACCTTCTCCACATCCTTCTTAAAATGCGTCTTGATCTCCCAGCATTTGATGCCACTGGATATCATCTCTGCCTGGATATCATCCTCTCTTCTGGGCTTTGGTTCTCCTTTGCCGGCTTAACACTCTTATCACAATCTCTGACCTTGAGATTCTTCTCAAAGGGAGCCTTTCTCTTTCCATCTTCTCTTTCCCTTTGCAATCTCATCAATTGTTAGGACTTCAATGCTCATCTTTATGTAGATAACTCCCACATCTAAACTACTAGTCCCAGTCTTTCTCCCAGCCTCCAAAGCCACATTTTAACTACAAATTGTGATGTCCCAAGGATCTCTAATTCAATAATCCAATCTCATCTTTGTTATCAAACTTGCTTTTTTTCCCAACTTCTCTACTACTTACTGTTGGACGACAATAACTAGTTCCCCCTTCACTTAGCTTCAAAAAACAGTTTTCCTAAAGCAAAAATCTAATCCCTACTTAATACTCAAAAAGCTCCAGTGGCTTCCTCTTACCTCCCGCAGATAGACAGAATTTAAGTGACTTAGCCAGAGTCAGAACATATTTGAACTCAGCTCTTTCTATCCCTAGGCCCAGTGTTCTAGCACAGTAGCAAGCACATAGTAAGCAGTTAATGAATGCTTGTTGATTGATTGATTCAAATGTGGCAAATGGTATCTTTATGCTGATTGCAGAATGATAAATGTGCAAATATGTTTAAAAGAATTGCACAGGAAGGGGCAACTAGGTGGTGCAGTGGATAAAACACCAGTTCAAATCAGACCGCAGACACTTAACACTTCCTAGCTATGTGACCCTGGGTAAGTCACTTAACCCCAATTGCCTCAGCCAAAAAAAAAAAAATTTGCACAAGGTATCTTAGGGAAAGTGAGGTGGAAGGGAAAAAAATTTGGAATACAAGGTTTTGAAAGAATGAACATTGAAAACTATCTTTGTATGTATTTTGAAAAAAAAGCTATTATTAAAATAATAAAATTTTTTAAAATGATGATTGCAGAGATAATATGCTATAATGGAAAATCAATTGAATTTAAAGTCAGAGGACTGAAGTTAGAATTCAGGTTCTTCTACTTTCTACCCATATGACATTGGTTTCCAGTGGTTCTCCAACTTTGGTTATCAGTATCTTTATATTATTAAAAATGACTGAGGATCTGTCCAAAAAGTTTTTGTTTATGTAGATTATATTAACCATATTAATAAAAACTAATTTTGAATTTGTAGATCCTCCAAAAGAATTTCAGAGATTCCCAGAATTCTTTGAACCACACTTTGAGAACCACTGGTAGTTATTCAAACCTAATGAGCTTTGGAGAGGCTGTTGTGCTAAGAGATCTTGAAAAATCTCTTCCATTCACAAACTCATGGTAAATTCTGACTCTGCTATATTACTTTGGTGATTTTAGCCATTTTCCATCTTTGGGATTTAATTTACTCATTTATAAAATAAGTGGATACATTAAATCAGTGATCCTCAAACTTTTGTTATCAATATCTTCATACTTTTTAAAATGATTATCTGTCCAAAGAGTATTTGTTTATGTGGGTTATATTTATAGACATTTATCATATTAGAAACAAAATCTGATTTCTAATTTGTAGAAACTCTAAAAGAGTTTCAGAGAACCCCAGGATTTTTTAGATCCACTTTGAGAACCACTGCATTAAATCAATGGTAGCAAACTCAAATAGAAATTTGTGGTTGTTCAGTCATGTCTGACTCTGCCTAACCCCATAAATGTTTTGGTTTTTTTGGCAAAGTTACTGGAGTGATTTACCATTTCCTTCTCCAACACATTTTACAGATGAGTAAACTGAGGCAAACAGGATCAAATGAATTACCCAGGGTGACACAACTAGTTTGTGTCTGAGGCAGATTTTAACTCATTAAAATGACTTCTTGACTTCAGACCAATGACTCTATCCACTGTAAAACCTAGAAGCCCCGCCTTTCTTGTATATGTTAAAGTTTTTATCATATTAATTGAATATTATTTAAATTTTGCATAATTAAAAAATTTCCATCAAAAACTATCCTATGAATTGTCTTAAATTAAATTTTATTATTTTCAAGTATCATGTTCTCATTTTTTTCTTCCTTTCATTTGCTCCCACAATATTCACCACTCACTGGGGGAAAAAAAGGGCAAAACTCTTATAACAAATAAGAATAACTACCCACAAGTGTGTTGTAAGACTCAAAATATAATATGTTTTCCTTGTCAATCCTTATTTATTATAAGGGAGGAATTTTAGTTGGGGGAGAAGGCGTTGTTAAGCAATGGCAGAGGTAGAAAAAAAGTAAAGAAAGTACTAAATGATAAAAATACATAGAAAATAACTGAAAAAAGTTCAAAAAGGGACATAAACAAGCAGAAGCATTTTTCTTTTGCATTGTTTTCAATTTTTACTACTTGATAAAATTTAATATGTAATTAAAACTATATAAAACAGATATTCATATGGAACTCTTTTCAGTTCTTTGTATATTACAATGTTTGCACTGCTTGACATTAAAGTCCATAATAAAAAAGGAAAAAATATTAAAGAGATAAAAACCCTTCCAAAAATAAGCACAATCAAATAATACAAATTCTCACACTAGACTAGAGAATAAATTCTCTTTCCAGGTTTCTTCTGCAAAATTCTCATTTATTTTCTTGACTCTTTCCTTTATTGCTCTCATTTTACTTATAATATCATTTTAACTCTTTAAAGAAAATTCTCATTTCTTCTAAGAATTCTAAGAAATCTCTGGGCAAGCTTAGGTGTTTCTTTGAGGTTTCGTATGTGGATATTTGAGAGTTATGCTACTCTTTCTGGGTTTTTATCCAGAGCATTTCTGGCATCCAGATAGCTCTTCGTCCTTTTTGGTTTTCTTCTTCTTCCAGGGATCTGTTCTGAGCAAATCTGTGTTGCTGAGCTAGGTGGAAGATCTGGAGACTGAGTCTTCAATGCCAGCCTCTCCAGAAGTTTCTTCTCCCACCCTCTCTAAGTTTCTGTGATGGGAAATTAGGCATGGACCCACACTTAACACCATATACCAAGATAAGATCAAAATGGGTCTATGACCTAGGCATAAAGAACGAGACTATAAATAAATTAGAGGAACATAGAATAGTTTATCTCTCAGACTTGTGGAGGAGAAAGAAATTTGTGACCAAAGATGAACTAGAGACCATTACTGATCACAGAATAGAAAATTTCGATTACATCAAATTAAAAAGCCTTTGTACAAATAAAACTAATGCAAACAAGATTAGAAGGGAAGCAACAAACTGGGAAAACATTTTCACAGTTAAAGGTTCTGATAAAGGCCTCATTTCCAAAATATATAGAGAACTGACTCAAATTTATAAGAAATCAAGCCATTCTCCAATTGATAAATGGTCAAAGGATATGAACAGACAATTTTCAGAGGATGAGATTGAAACTATTACCACTCATATGAAAGAGTGTTCCAAATCATTATTGATCAGAGAAATGCAAATTAAGACAACTCTGAGATACCACTACACACCTGTCAGATTGGCTAAGATGACAGGAAAAAATAATGATGAATGTTGGAGGGGGTGCGGGAAAACTGGGACACTAATGCATTGTTGGTGGAGTTGTGAACGAATCCAACCATTCTGGAGAGCAATCTGGAATTATGCCCAAAAAATTATCAAAATGTGCATATCCTTTGATCCAGCAGTGTTTCTATTGGGCTTATATCCCAAAGAAATACTAAAGAAGGGAAAGGGACCTGTATGTGCCAAAATGTTTGTAGCAGCCCTGTTTGTAGTGGCTAGAAACTGGAAAATGAATGGATGCCCATCAATTGGAGAATGGCTGGGTAAATTGTGGTATATGAATGTTATGGAATATTATTGTTCTGTAAGAAATGACCAGCAGGATAAATACAGAGAGGCTTGGAGAGACCTTCATGAACTGATGCTAAGTGAAATGAGCAGAACCAGGAGATCATTATACACTTCGACAACGATATTGTATGAGGACATATTTTGATGGAAGTGGATTTCTTTGACAAAGAGACCTGAGTTTCAATTGATAAATGACGGACAAAAGCAGCTACACCCAAAGAAAGAACACTGGGAAACGAATGTGAACTATCTGCATTTTTGTTTCTCTTCCCGGATTATTTATACCTTCTGAATCCAATTCTCCCTAGGCAACAAGAGAACTGTTCGGTTCTGCAAACATATATTGTATCTAGGATATACTGCAACATATCCAACATATAAAGGACTGCTTGCCATCTAGGGGAGGGGGTGGAGGGAGGGAGGGGAAAAAAATCGGAACAGAAATGAGTGTCAATATAATGTAATTATTAAATAAAAAATTAAAAAAAAAAAAAAAAAAAAAAAAAGTTTCTGTGATGGGCTGAGTACTAAATCCAGAATCTATTCAGGGCAGGGCCAACTCTAGGTTCCAGGCAATGAATCCATCTTTCCAGTTCCTCTGGGAGAGCCTAGACTGCTGGTTTGGGTTCAGGTCTGTATTTGTGATCAGTTCTAGGAGTCCCCTAATTGATGGTCTAGTTTGGAGCTCTGAGCATCAGATGCATAACTTTGACCTCCAACTTTTTCCTATAGTTCCTGTCTTAGTCACTTGCCATAAATCAAATTTGTGATTTTGACACAGAAAGATGACCCAATATATTTTGCCTTGAATTTCCCTAATACTAGTCAGTCTGGTATTCTTAGATTTTTGTCAGAGTAATCACAGAGGAGAGCTAAGTGGTATTGCTTCCACAATCTTGACCCAGTCTCTACTAAATGATCTTCCCAAAAATATATAGGTAGACAATCAGTGGCAAAACAAGATTCTAATCTTCCAATCCCAGATCTGCCATTTATTCAATTAACCATGCTGCCATTTTGGACCTCAGTTTTTTCAACTATAAATTCAGATTTGGACTAGATGAGCCCTAAAATCTTTCTCAGTTCTAAAGCTATGATCCTAAGGTTTCCAGGGCGTCTGGATGAACCAATCTTTCATTAAGTTTGGAGTGTTTGGATGACACCATTCTCATTTGGAGGCTGAGAGGGAGCAGGGCTCATATACAGGAGCTTCTTACCAAGAGAGAATAATGAAAACCAAGCCAGACACAAGGTCCTGAAGTGGTTGTTGTTGCTGCTGATCCTTCATTTTTGAAAAGGACCAATGACATCACAGGGTGATGTTTTGACTTGCTCATGAATTGGATTTAAGTGAAGCAGAATTACGAAAAGTCATCAGCCTCATTTTCTATTCCAAAGTGCCAAGCACTAGACAAAATACTTAGTAATTTATCAGGTATCTAGCTACAGTGGATAGAATCTTTCATACATAGTTCTCGTTGTATTATTTCTGAACAAATAGATAGATCAGAATCGATAGGGAGGAGTTCTGGTCACCAAGCCTGGACAAAACACTGAAAACCTTTGTGGATATGATTTCTGAACATGGAGATTTTTGAAAAGAGAATGTAGTTTCTGATTCTCAAAGAGAGAAGGGATTCAACGTCGTGAAGTCATTTCTATTCCTGTTCAAAATTCATTAGGAAAAGGATGATCTAAGAGCACTTAGGAAAGAGATGATCAACAAGGAGTACCAAGTATTCAAAACCATCAATTTGTATATCAAGAAAAATCCATAGGACTTTCCTTGCTTTTATTTTTTTTTTAAACAGGGTCACATGGAATATTATTGTTTTATAAGATACAATCAGCTGGCTAATTTCAGGAAGGCCTGAAGAGACTTACGTGAACTGATGCTAAGTGAAGTAAGTAGAATCAGGAGAATATTGTACACAGCAACAAGATTATGTGATGATCAACTATAACAGACTTGGCTCTTTTCAACAATAAGGTGATTCAAGCCAGTTCCAACAGACATGTAATGGACTCATCTGTATCTAGAGAGAGAACTGTGGAGACTGAATGTGGATCACAACATAGTACTTTCACCATTTTTATTGCTGTTGTTTTGTTTGCTTGGGTTTTTTCTCATTTTTTCCCCTTTTGATTTTTCTTGTGTAGCATGATATATGTGTAAGTTTGGAAGAATTGCACATGTTTAATCTATATCAGATTACTTGCTGTGTAAAAAAGGAGGGAGAAAAATTTGGAACACAAGATTTTGCAGGGGTAAATGCTGAAAACTATCTTTGCATGTATAAAAAGCTATTATTATTATTTAAAAACACAAAATAAGGGCAGTTAGATGGTGCAGTGGATAGTGTTGGCCCTGAAGTCAGCAGGACCCGAGTCCAAATTCAATCTCAGAAACTTAATACTTTGTAGCTGTGTGACTCTGGGTAAGTCATTTAACCCCAAAATGCCTCAACAACAACCACAAAAAATATATGCAAAGATAATTTTCAACATTTACTTTTGCAAAACCGCATATTCCAATTTTTTTTCCTTCCCTTCTTCCCTAGACATCAAGCAATCCAAATATAGGTTAAACATGTTTTGCATGTATTTCAAAAAATAAAAAGCTGTTATTAAAAAAAAAATAAGCAGGATTACAAAATTGGTGGAAAAGAAGATTTTTCAGCAAAGTATTTCTCAAATCCTTGGGGACAAAATAGATTCACGTTAAAACTAACTAGATTTAGAAACTTGACCAAACCAAAGACTGAATGACTCATTGACCAATTTTATCCTGCAGACTATACAAAAACAGGTAGTAGGCCTATTTTGGTCCATGTCATGCTTATTTAGTTCAAAATCAATAACCATTTCCAGTAGAGGGACAGAACCCTGCCCTGGGAGAAGAGGGTTATAGCCTCAGCACTGTTCCTAACTGTGAGATATTGACATTATTGCCTCTTCTCTGGACCCTGTAATATTCTCCTCTAGAATGTAATGTTTTCTGGGAGCAGGTTTCTTTTCAGTTCAGTAATCACAAATGCATCCAGGTGTTAAGGTCCAAATCCTTTATTGTCTCCTTCAAAGTCTTGTCTCATTCCTTGGGCCCAGGTAGGTTTCTTAGAGGCCTATCTCTCTCCTTGGTTCCGAGAGCTCCTGCCACTAGTCCTTTGCCTCTGCCAGCTTCAGCCTCCAACCAGCACAAAGGTGGAAAATGAAATGAATCTGTCCCAGCCTCCGAGAGCTTCTAGTGCGCTTGTCCTTTCTGGCCCTGACAGCAACTCCTTATATGCCCCACATTGAGTATACACCAATCATTATATCACTAGGAAACCATTATTTGTTGTAGGATTAAATCAATGCTAAACTAGATTTAACCACTGTCTCCTCGATTCCACTGACTTAGCACCTTATAAGAATCCTAACATCTCCTGCTTTCTTATGTTTTTAGAACATAAGTGGTCATGACCTCCCTGACTTCTCAAGGAGGTGAGAACCCCCAAAAGGGAGAGATCATGCCTTCCCTGACTGCTCAAAAAAGGGGTGAAAACACCATAAAAAGGAGGTGACGCCCTCTCAGGAAGAGAGATGAAAACACCAAAAGAAATGGGAAATCAAATCAAATTAGGTTTCTGAAAGGGCTCATTTGAAACAGGTATACATATTAGGAAATATTGTGACATATTTAACATGTATAGGACTGCTTGTCATCTAGGGGATGGGGTGGAGGGAGGGAGGGGAAAAGTCGGAATAGAAGTGAGTGCAAGGGATAATGTTGTAAAAAATTACCCAGGCATGGGTTCTGTCAATAAAAAGTTATCATTATTTTTTTAAAAAAAGAATCCTTAAAAAATAAATTTTTTTTAAAAAAAGAAACAGGTATACATAAATCCATCAATATGGGAGGTATTACACATAATTACATAAATTACATAAGCACATAGTAACATAACAGGTTAGTAGAGATGTAACAAATAACATGAATCAACATGAGGAATTATACATGTCCATAAGTTCTAGAAATAGTCCAAAAGGAATCTATTATCCATTAGTTCATGTGCCAGGAATCCAATAATTCTGCAAGTTTTGAAGTCCTGCAATAGTCTCATCAACAATTTTTCATCTCAAGGAATCCAGTGATTCCTGCTGGTTTTCAAGTCCTGCAACAGTCTCATCTTGTGTTAGGAAATCCAGTGATTCTTGCTGGTTTTCAAGTCCTGCAACAGTCTCATCTTGTGTTAGGGAATCCAGTGATTCGTGCTGGTTTTCAAGTCCTGCAACAGTTTCATCTTGTGTTAGGGAATCCAGTGATTTGTGCTGGTTTTTAAGTCCTGCAACAGTCTCATCTTGTGTTAGGGAATCCAATGATTCCTGCAGATTTTGTTCTTAAATCTTCTCTTTTGTTTCCAGATTTTTCTCTTTTTCGGTCTCTCTCTGATGGACAAGGCGAATACGACTCGTTGGCACCCATCTGTTTCCTTCTCCATCTGTAGGTATATAAGCAAACCCTCTTCCCCAAGCAGTTAACCTATCTGGTCCCTTCCATTCACTACTTTCTAGATCTCTCCTCCTCATCTGGCAATTACATTGAGGCTGTTCGCAATGGACACTGCCCTTCTGTTGGATTAAAAAGCCTGTATTTTCTGCAATTGTAATCCCTATCTGCCATCTGATTGCTTCTCTGCTGATTGATCACATCAGAGCTCTGAACTTCTAAAGGTATGACCTTGGCTGCCATCATGCCCTACCTGTCTTTTGTATGATATCTTGGGGCTGGGCCCTGCTTCTCATTTCCCTGGGTCAATCTACATTCTGAGATCCAATGGAAACCTTGGTTGCATTTTGGACATGGAGTTTGGGGTTTTATTCTCTCACCCTGTCTTCTCACTCTGTCTTCATTTCTACACTGAGCTCTTAGATGTCCTATTTTTCCACACTGAAAGCATTGAAGTTTCTCTAGAAGTCCCTTCCAAGAGGGACCCTGTCTTTCCATGTTCATCATAGTCTGAGTATAATAAGTACTTGTGCCCACTGTGGCACAGCGTCTTATGATCTCCTCTAAAGGAGCATCTTAGTGTAGTCCCCATATAATTCTTCTGCAAACCCCATTAGCATTTTCCTTAGCCAGTTGTCTTATCATAATTTTTGTAGCTGCATTTTCTCCATTGGTTCTTGTGGCAGCTGCTTGCAAACGTCTTACAAAATCCACAAAGGGTTCTGGGAACTTGCTCTATTTTTGTGAAAGCTTCCCCTCCATCTTTCCCTGGGAGGGAACCCCAAGCTTTTATAGCAACAGTAGCAATTTGCTCATACACTCCTATACCGTAATTTATCTGTTCTGAATTTTCTGCATACTGACCTTCACCTGCTAGTTGGTCAAAAGTGACTTGTATATTAACTCCTGTTTGCCTATTTCATTGGGCTTGTATTCTACATAATTCACTATATTCTGAAAGCCACAACAAGTTTAGTCCAGGTTCTAAACATGTCCTTGCTATGATTTTCAGTCACTAGGGGATTAGGATTTCATAAGCCAAATTATCTAGTAACATTTTAACATAAGATGATGTAGCCTCATAAAGAGTGCAACCTTTTTTCAAATCCTTAATTTTTTTCAGATCAAAAAAAGTATATCTTCTCCTTTGGTGACCTGAAGAGTCAAGCTCTTCAATTACAGGGTGTGCATTTATAAAATCAGATACATCCTGTCTTTCATTTTTTGCCTTAACCAATGCTTTTTCTAATCATCACAGGCTTCATAGGTGGTGCTGATTGTGTCACTTCCTCTCCCCTTCCTCCTCCCTTCACCCATGAAGGTTTAATTGAGGGAGGTAGGTCAGGATATGGGAAATGCTCCTGCTGTGAAGTGCCACACTCAGAATTTTACTTAACTCCATTCTTATCTGATTCTTCATCCTTTTCACCTAGTTTAGTTGGCACCTCCCCCTCCTGCTCTTTCTTCTTTTTCCTTATTCTAACACTTATATAATTTGTTAAAGCCAGTTGTATTAAATTATATGTATTAAGTGTGTCTTTGGAAATTGAGTCAGATCCATTTTCATGGTAGAATTGACATAATTGCTCTCCTACTAATTTCCATTCCTCTAGATCCAATTCTTTTTCCATAAAGAACCAAGGAACTGTGTACCTTACAGTTTCTAAAAGTTCAGTGATCTGCTCCCAAATTATAATCAAACCTTGGCTTTTCATAAGTCTGACAATCTCGCTACACATTTTCCTTGAATTGGAAAAGAAGGCTGCTTTCTAAACATCTGTCTCATTTTAGCTGAAGTACTACTTTAGCCCTTTAACAAAGTTTCTTTGTCTGTTTTTGTACTCACCCTAATTTCTGGGTTGAGGAGATTTTCCCACTGAAATCAGGATCATATCTGCCCTATGTTTGGATGCTAAAATGTAATATTCTTCTCTAAAATGTAATGTTCCCTGGAGCAGGTTTCTTTTCAGTTCACTAATCAAAAGTGCAGCCAGGGACTAAAGTCCAAATCCTTTATTGTCTCCTTCAAAGTCTTGTGATTTTTCCTGGGGCCTGGTTAGCTTTCTTAGAGGCCTATCTCTCTTCTTGGTTCTGAAGGCTCCTGCCGCTAGTCCTTTGCCTCTGCCAGCTTCAGCCTCCAGCCAGCACAAAGATAAAAGACAGAATGAATCTGTCTCCTCCCCCAAGAGCTTCTAGTGGGCTTGTCCTTTCGGCCCTGACAGCTCCTCCTTATATGTTCCACACTGAGTATACGCTCATCATATCACTAGGAAACCATTATTTGTTGTAGGATTAAATCAGTGCTAAACTAGATTTAACTACTATCTCCTCAATTCCACTTACTTAGCACCTTGTAAGAATCCTAACAGGACCCTAAATTCATCTGAAAATGAGATGAATATAATTGGTAGATTTCAAGAAAAGGAACTATGATACAGTGGAAAGAGAAGAAGATTAATAATACAAAGATCTGAGTTTGAATCTCCTACTTATTGAATTATTGATTTGAATCTGCTTCTTATTGGCTGTATGATTTCAGGAAAAACCCTTTGGGGACCCTGTTTGCTTATATGCAAAATTATGGGGAAAACCTGGTGATATAGTAAAATGTACACTGATGGAGAAACCTGGATTAGAAACCTGGCTCTTCTACTTTGGATCTGTGCTATCTCCCTATACCTCCCTATACCATGTGGTCAAATAAAATCCTTATTAGTTAAAAAAAAGTTTCATCATCAGAGTAAAATAAGGGAATTGTATTTGATGTGCTCCAAGGATCCTTCCAGCTCTAAATCTATGAATAATATTTTTTAAATGAATTGTGATGATTTTTTTCTTTTCCCCCTTTTTTCTTTGAAATTTGTATTTCTTATAATAAGGAGAGGGGAAATCTAGGCAATGGGAAAATGCAAATATCAATAAAAATATTTTTTAAAAAAATAAATAAAATCTATGACTAAAATGTCGAGAAATACCTGTTTGAGAAGAGTTTGATTATTCAAACCAAGTGAAACATATGCCAGGGAATGCTCATTAGAGGGATTTGTTCATCATTGTCATGGAAGACAAACAACATAGGGCCCAAATCAAACAGGGGTTCACTGTGGATGAATGTGTACATCCCTATGTGTACATCCCTGTGTACCAATGACATTACAATGATTGCCTCAAGCCTGGGATCATGAAGACATTTCTTAATTAAGATTTTTAATCATATATACACACACTTCTACCCCAAAGAGATACTAAAGAAGGGAAAGGTACCTGTATGTGCCAAAATGTTTGTGGCAGCCCTGTTTGTAGTGGCCAGAAACTGGAAAATGAATGGATGCCCATCAATTGGAGAATGGTTGAGTAAATTGTGGTATATGAATGTTATGGAATATTATTGTTCTGTAAGAAATGACCAGCAGGACGAATACAGAGAGGACTGGTGAGACTTACATGAACTGATGCTAAGTGAAATGAGCAGAACCAGGAGATCATTATATACCTCAACAACGATACTGTTTGAGGATGTATTCTGATGGAAGTGGATCTCTTCGATAAAGAGATCTAATTCAGTTTTAATTGAGCAAGGATGGACAGAAGCAGCCACACCCAAAGAAAGAACATTGGGAAATGAATATAAACTGCTTGCATTTTTGTTTTTCTTCCCGGGTTATTTATACCTTCTGAATCCAATTCTCCCTGTGCAACAAGAGAACTGTTCGGTTCTGTACACATATATTGTATCTGGGATATACTGTAACCTATTTAACATGTATAGGACTGCTTTCCATCTGGGGGAGGGAGTGGAGGGAGGGAGGGGAAAAATCAGAACAGAAGCGAGTGAAAGGGATAATGTTGTAAAAAATTACCCTGGCATGGGTTCTGTCAATAAAAAGTTATTTTAAAAAAATCATATATATACACACAAATTTTCCACATGACTAATATGGAAATATGTTTAAAATAATTGTACATATATAACCAATATCAGATTGCTTGCTATCTTGGGGAAGGCAGAGATAAGGGAAAGAGGAAAAAAATTTAGAAGACAAAATCTTACAAAAATGAATGTTGAAAATATCTTTATATGTAATTAGAAAAACAAAATAGTAAAGAGTACCAGCTCTGGAGTCAGGAGTGCCTGAGTTCAAATCTGAATTCAGACAGTTAACTCTTTTTATTTATTTTTTTTTTGAGTTACAGATATTGTTTTCCTATCTAGGAATGTAAACAGTTTAACCTTTAAATATATATTTCCCCCTGCTTACCATTTTATGATTCTCTTGAGTCCTGTATATATAGATTAAATTTTCTGTTTAATTTTTTTTTTTCAGTAGAAATGATTGAAAGTCTCTTACTTCACTGAAATTCCACCTCTTCCCCTGAAAGATGATGCTGAGTTTTGCTAGTTAATTCTTGGTTGTAACCCCAGGTCCTTTGCCTTCTGGAATATGGTATTCTAGTCTCTCTGATCCTTTACTGCAGAAGCTGCCAGATCCTGGGTAATCTTGACTGTTGCTCCTTGACATTTGAATTGTTTTTTTCTAAAAGCTTGCAGCATTTTTTCCTTGAGATTATAGTTTGGGAGTTTTGCAACAATGTTCCTTGGGGTTTTCCTTATGGGATCGCTTTCCAGAGGTGATCGCTAGATTCTTTCAATGAGTATTTCTCCAGCTGTTTCTAGAATATTGAAGCAGTTTTCCTTAATGACTTCTTGTAGAATGCTATCCAGGCTCTTTTTTTGGTCATGGCCTTCAGGTGAGACAATAATTTTTAAATTGTCTCTTCTGGATCTGTTTTCCAGGTTGGCTGTTTTGCCAACGATGTATTTCACATTTTCTTCCTTTTTTTCATTCTTTTTAGTTTGTTTGACTGATTCTTGCTGTCTCACAAAGTTGTTAGCTTTCATTTGCCCTATTCTAGTTTTTAATGTGTGATTTTCTTCAGTTATCTTTTATATCTTTTTCCATTTGGTTTATTCTACTATTTAAATAATTGTTTTGTTCAGACAATGTTTTTCCTTCCTTTTCCAAATTGTTGACTCTCACACATACCTCTCATATTTTCTTCTGCCTCTCTTATTTGCCTTTTGAAGTCTTTTATGAGCATTTCCAAGAAGCCTCTTTGGGCTTGAGAATGAGTTTATCTCTTTCAGATTTCTTCTGTGGGCATTCTGTCCTCCTCTGAGTTTGTCTGCCGTCACCATAGTAGCTTTGTATGGTCAAGGTTCTTTTCTGTTTTTTGCTCATTTTCTTTCATTTTCTTTTGGCACTTCCCCTTTTTTTTACTTATAAGGTGGAACTCTGCTCCTGGGGTAGAGGTGGTGCTGTCCCCAGCTTCTTTTGAAGTCCTGAGCCCTAGCATTGAGCACAGGGGCCCCCCTGTGGTTGTAGGTTGCTCTTTCCAGGAAACACCCTGGTTTCCCAGCATTTGCCTTCTGAACTGGTACCAGAGGCTATCCCATTAATTTGCTCTTCTACTGAGCCAGGACTGAGGATCTTAGTTGCTGATTTGCTGTGATTAAGACCCTCTCACTGACTCTCCTAGTCTATCTCACTGGGCTGACCTTTTCATCCCAGTGAGATTGATCTTTCTTGAAGTTTTTTCCATCTATCTTGAAGTGGAGAGGGATTTCATTCTATCACACTGTTCAGAGACTTGGTTTCATATGATTTTTGAGGGAAACTGGGAAAGCTCAAGCAGCTTCCCGACTTTACTCTGCCATCTTGGCTCAGTTAACACTTTCTAACTGTGTGATCTTGGGTAAGTCATTTAACCCCAATTGCCTTGCAAGAAAGAAAAAGAGAAACAAACAAACAAACAAAGATTAATCAACTATAAGAAAGAAAGAAAGAGAGAGAGAAAAGAGAGGGAAAGAGAGAGAGAGAGAGAGAGAGAGAGAGAAGAAAAGGAGAGAAAGAAAGAGAGAGAGAAAGAGAGAGAGAGAAAGGGAAGGAAGGAAAATAATATTGAAATTTAAAATTTTTAAAATTAAAAACCACACAAGAAACACCAAGTGGGCAAAGAAAGTCAATTGAATGGATGACCTTCTAAATTAATTCATCAGTTACCCAAACTTGAGATAGACAGGGAGAGAAAACACATTTTTAAATGCCTATTATGTGCCAAGATGCTGTGTTAAGCAATTTCCAAATATCATTTCATTTGATCCTCACAACAATCCTGGAAAGCAGGTGCTACCATTATCCCCATTTTACAGTTTACAAATTGACCTGGTTCTCAGACCTAGCAGGAAACTGAATTTAGGTCTGACTCTTGGTCCATCTGCATCAGCCCCACCTGGTGGTCTCAATGGACATAGCAAATAGACAACATAGCACGTTCACAATTAACTAAAAGGAGATCGACAAGGCTGGATTGCCTTTCAGAAACTCTGGTGTCCTTTAAGTGACCCCAAACTTCTCCCTGAAACAAAGGTCCTTTCTTTCCCTCCTTAATACTGAGTGAGCTGGAAGGCTGTGAGTCATGGTATACTACAATCTCTGAAGGACTGAGGATGATGAGCACCCAAAGGGTAGCAGTGGGCGGGAGCAGGATGTGAACTAGTACAAATGACTAATTAGTCAGTAGAGGTGGGATAAAAAATGCACGATGAGAGAGAGAGAGAGGAAGAGAGATTTGACTCCCTAGTGAAAGTGAAGGATGCAGGCAGGCACTTGGCTGTGCTCTGGTCTACCTAATAATAATAATAATAATAATAAATATTTATTAAGTTTGCAAACTGCTTTACATAGAGTCCCAAAAGTCTCAGTGCATTTTTATTAGTTTTAATCTATGCTGAGATTTTTCGGACACCTTGTATTTTTCATATGATCCTCACCAATAACTCTGAGATATTTTACAGATAGATTCCTATTTTACAGATAGAAAAATTGAGAATGAAAATAAGTGACCTGCCTAGGGTCACATGTCTGGGGCCAGATTTTGAGTTTAGATCCTCCTGACTCCAAGCCCTGCATTCTGTCCACTGAGCTGGTTACCTGACTGCCCATATCAAGGTTGATTTAATTAATTAATTTTTTTCTGGTGGTTATTATTACTTTGTCTTTAATTTGCCTTGACTTTCATATCTTTAAAGTTTTATTCCATTTTTTTTTATATTATGATTCTACTACTCTCCTACCCAGAGTATCCTTATTATTAAGATTTTTTTTAAATTTTATATATAACTTTTTATTGACAGAATCTATGCCAGGGTAATTTTTTTTACATTATCTCTTGCACTTGCTTCTGTTCCGATTTTTCCCCTCCCTCCCTCCACCCCCTTCCCTAGATGGCAAGCAGTCCTATATATGTTAAATATGTTGCAGTATATCCTAGATACAATATATGTTTGCAGAACTGAACAGTTCTCTTGTTGCCCAGGGAGAATTGGATTCAGAAGGTAAAAATAAAGGTTGATTTAATTTAAATGATCTGTTCAACTTCATGGAATTTCTCTGTGCCCTAATCCTCTGCTACAGAACATTAGCACACAGGCTACTATTATTTTTGCCATGGAACATTTACAAATAGTATTGAGAGCTCTTGACCAAGTGCCTCCTGAAATAGTGTTTTTCTTGCTTTGGGACACATGAGAAAAATAGCTCTGCCAACTCCTTATTTATTTGTCTCTCAGAGGTCAATCTGGGAGCCTGCCAATGAAGCCACAACTAAACTCATGTTTTTTCCACTGTAACCCCTGAACTTCAACTTGCTTATTTTAAAATAGAAATTTAGTTTTAGCTAACGTATATAAAGAATGTCCCTAATGTTCTGTTTAAATACCTTCCTTCTGAGACGATTTCCCATTTATTCTATATATAGTTTGTCCATAGTTTGCATGTTGTTGTTAAAAGGAAAATTCTGTTTGCACCTTTGTTCTGACAAAAGAAACAAAACTCAAGAGGAGAAACTTAAGAGAAGTTTATTTAAAAAACAAAACAAAAAAACACCAGGAAAGAAAAGCATTGATGGGATGACCAAGAAGTCATCATGGAAGATCTCAGAATTCCACTTTTAAAGACAACTTTTCATATTAAGAGAAACACAGTTCTGAAAGGTACAAATCTACAAGAAGGGATGGGTTATTACATCTCAGCCCTCCCTAAGTATTGCAGTTGGTGTGTACGGGGAGGACCCGCACCTCTGGCATGAGGGCTGCTCTTTGGTATCCACCTCTCTCCCCCAACTCTCACCTGTGACTCCAAGAAGCTGTAACACGTGCAGCGGCCATACAAACCAGGTTGGGGGGGGGGGGGACCGAAAGGCTTCAAAGCCATTGTGAGTAAGGGGGCTGCCTACCCCAAGCATGTGAAGACTTCCCCCTCCAGTGGAATGGATGGATGAGGACAGTTTTCTCCAACTGCCATGAAGGTGACTGAAGCAGGTGCTGTAGAAGTGCTTAGAGCTTGATCGACATTAAAGAAGCCAGAATCAGCCACTGCATTACTGCATTGCCAGAGCTTAGCACAAAGCCCGGCACCTAGTAGGTGCTTCATAGACGCTGGCTGTTCTAGGAAACACTTCCTGATTACCCCAATCAATAATGATCTTTCCCTCTGAAGAACCATAACCTTGGAGGAGCAACCAGGGCTCACCCAAGAGAGCTGAAATGTAGACGCTAACAGCTTGGAACTCCTTCAGCAAGTTTGTACTTGTACTTCTAAACCTAAACCTAAACAGAGAACACATTGATTCAAAGCAAAAGATATTTAATAGGAGAGCGGAGAAATATAAGTGACAAGAGAGATTCCCCAATACAGACAGCGCCTCTAATTTAAGAAGGAATCCTCGTTTCTCCCCGGGATGAACTGCTGGCTTATCCGCAGGACTTTCTCCATCACCCCCAGGCAGAGTACCTTCTGCACCCCCCTCCACGTCCCTTTTAGTTATGTTCCCCCTTTTGAATGTAAACTGCATGAGGAGTTTCTCCTTTCCTGTATTCTCAGCACTCATCACAGGGTCGGACACACAGCAGGCGCTTAATAAATGCTTGCTGACTGACTTGACATGGGGACCCACTTCCATCACTTACTCACTACTCAGCTGGGGAAAGGGGAGATAGATGCACGCCGATAATAGTAAGGGGTGATCAGAGAACCCGGATGAAGGGCGCATCTGTAAGCAGCCCACGCGGCCAGAGAACACGCACAGCTGCAGAGCCGCGGAGGTCCTCCGGGGAGGTCTCTGCGAGGTGACTCCCCGAGCTCCGAGCTATTTCCGCTCCTTCTTGGGCATTTCTAATTTATTGTACCACCTGCTGGTAGTCGCTTGCAAGGCAGTTTTTCTACTGCAGTTACTCTCTGCTGCCACTTGCTGTTCATTCTCTACAATGGAATTTCTTCACTAGTGGGAAGAGTTTCCCAGTTCTTTGGTATCCAATCCCCAGAGCTATCTCACCTCTCCACTGTTGGTAACTTCTGTGAGTCAACTAAAGAGAGAAATCCTCGGTAATGTTAGGTCTGTGCTTTCAGTTCCGTTTCTCTACTTCCTTATTCTTTCATTCTTTAATTTTATTTGATGTAGAGGGAGAAAATGCCTTTCAACCTTATCCTCTCCCAAAGTCAATTTTGATTTTTTTTTAAGTAAAGCTTTTTATTTTCAGAACTTATGCATAGTTTTCAACGTTCACCCTTGCAAAACCTTGTGTTCCAATTTTTAATTCCTTCCTTCTTTCACACCCCCTCCCCTAAATGACAAGTAATCCAAAATATGTTAAACATGAGCAATTCTTATATATATTTCCACAATTATCATGCTGCAACAAGAAAAATCAGATCAAAAAGGAAAAGAAAACTGAGAAAGAAAACAAAATGCAAACAAACAACAAAAAAGGTGAAAATACTTTGTTGTGATCCACAATCAGTCCTCATAGTCTTCTCTCTGGAGACAGATGGCTCTCTTCATCACAAGACCATTGGAACTGGCCTGAATCACCTTGCTGTTGAAAAGAACCACATCTATCAAAATTGATTATTATATAATCTTGTCGTTGCTGTGTACAACGTTCTCTTGGTTCACTCATCCTGAAGTCAATTTTGGAAAGGAATCACTGTTGTTCAATCATATCTGACTCGCTATGACCCCATTTGGTGTTTTCTGGGCAGATATACTGGGGCGGTTTGCCATTTCTTTTTCCAGTTCATTTTTACAGATGAGGAAGTGAGGCAAATAGGTTAGGTGACTCACCCAGAGTCATACAGCTAGTAATTGTCTAAGACAAGATTTGACATGATGATACATCTTTTTGGTTCCAAGTACAGTACTCTCTCTAAATACTGCATCAACTGGCTGCCCCATGTACAAAGTGCTTAGCAAATGCTTGCTGATTGATTGCCACAGTTTTGGACGTTGGAAAAACCTATAAACTGTGCCAGTAAGTAGACTCTTGATCACTTGGTCCAGCAGAAAGATGTACAGCTAAAAGATTTGAAGATGATACAAAAGTAGGAGGTGTAGGCAACATATTGGATGACATAGGATCAAAAAAATACCTTGAGAGGCTAGAACACTTAAGCCAAATTTAGTAAGATGAAATTGTAAGTTCTAGCATTTGAGTTTAAAGAATCAAATTCTCAAATAGAAGATTGAGAGAATGGATGGTGACTTTATCCTGGAGTGTTTAATTTTAGTTTCCTTTTTATTTTATTCATTGTACAATAAATTATTTGATTAATGCATACTAAGTCTTTGTATCTGTGAATACTTTGGGAAGTGACCTGAGAAATTATAATATTTCATGGGGTAAGGGTGTGAATGGCAAAATTTATTTTTTAATATTTGGAGTAATATTTCAATTCATCTCTTAAATTTAACACCTAACTCAGTTAACAAAAGAGGGCAAGGTAGTGGAGAGAATCACCTAGAAGTTTAAAAAACTTGAAAAATTTTTATTGGCCAGAGGAAATAGTGTAGCCCAGGGGTATCAAATTCACTGTCCACCAGGTTTCATACTGCAGATCCAGATTAAAATGTAAATGGAAAATATTTAACAAAATAAATAAATCACAAATTTAATTTGTGATTCTCTAAGTCAATATGTAGTCTTGAATCTATTTCTATTTGAGTCTGACACCACTGCTATAGCCTATTTGAAAAAAATGTACATATCTACCAAAGAGGGAAGGGGAGATCTCAGCTAGTAGTTCAAATACTGTACAACTTGGTGGCAGATTTGGATATTTTACTCTTCTAATAAAGCTCCCTTGCTGGATGCTTAGCATGTTGATGTAGTGCCTTTCTGTGTGTTTAAAAAAAGGGCAGAAATGAGTCACAACAAAAAAGCTCACACAAGGAAAACTGAATGACCACTTGAATATGTAACTAAAGGGAATTCTTGTTTAAACTCAGAGGACTTAGGGAGCCCTCTGCAGTCCCTTCAAAACATGAAACTGTAAGCAATATTGGTTTAGAATATAATGTCATTTGCAAAGCGTTAATATGGAGGAGCGTGGGTAGTTCTGAGCAATATTGTGTCACATAGACATAAAAGCAAAAAAAGCATGGATAAGAAGCCATAAAAATTGCTTACATTGATCTTGATGTAATACAACCAAGCCAGATAAAAAGAGTCATAGAATTTAGAGTTGGGAGAGATATATTATCCACACCCTCATGCCTGAAAGATGAGAATTTAAACACAAATGTGGAAGGAAAACAATAGAACAAATCTGCCACCATCTCTATAGTCTTATTCATATTGAAAGTAGAACCACTAGATTAGGAATCTATGACTTAGGAAAACAATATATTAAATGATAAAGTAGAATTATCAATATTAAGTTTTCAGTGAGAGTTTTAATTTTCAAAAAAGAAAAAGCAATGTCCATGGAAGTTAAAAAAAAATCAGGTCAGAAAGAGGCTGAATTTTTTAGACACATATAGCCAAATCAAATCGAAGAAATCAGTATTAGAGGCAACACAATTTTGAAAGTACTCAAGAGTCCATTTTTCAAAATATCCCTAAAAAGGAAAAGATTTTAAAAGAACAGGAAAGATGATCAAATATGCTTTTATATATTTTTAAAAGGCAACTGAAATATTGTGCTGTAAGAAATCACAAAAGGAACACTTTAAAAGAATCCTGATAAGTCTTATATGGACTGAGCAAAGGGAAATGAGCAAAACCAGGAGAATAGTTTACATAGTAAACATGTGAAGAAAAGCAACTTTTTTGTTTTTAATGACTTAACTTTGATCATGCAATGATTAATGACAATTCCAGAGGATTGTTGATGAAGTATAATGTTTACTTGGAAATAAAGAGGTGATGAACTCAATGTATACACACATACATTTTTAGCCATGACAAATGGAAGGCTTTGTTTTGTTTGATTCTATTTGTTGATTATGAGGAATATCTTTTTCTTTGTAACACAGGAACTTTTTACAAAGGGATATTTACTAAAAGATAAAATCACAAATAAACAAACTAGTTACCCCTAATATCTGCAAAATGTAATCCTTGTCTCCACTTCCAAACTACTACCACTCTAAGCAAGAGAAAGGGGTTAACTCATAACTTAGCTCAGTTCCTATAGAGCATAGTTGAAGTTCCAAGTCTAAAATACCCCCAGGGTTTGAGTACCCAGCATTCTGACATCTCAAGACTTTTTTTGCCAGGCTGCTGGCTGTACCACTCTGGCTGCAATGCTAGCTCCAAGGTCTCCATGTTCCATGAAAATCACCTCATGTACCTGAAAACTGAGGACAGACAACACAGAACAGAAACAAACACCCTTAGGCCCACTCTCTAGAACAAAACTTCCTAAATTATGGGTTGTTGAATAACTGTGGAGGGGTCAAAAAACATTGACAACAGTAAAAAATATCAAATAATCTGCCAAGATTTAATTTTTTATGTAAAAATAAATACGTAAACCATCTCATTAGTAGGCAAATTTACTTTCGTTTTTAATAAATGGTATGTATACCAAAGAATTGTTTTAAAGTAAACTTCTTTATGATTTATTATCAGTTAATGTTTGATTTGTATATTTATCTTATATACCTATATACCTGGTCTTCTGTAAAAACTTCTCAGGTGAAAAGGGGTCACAAGTAGAAAAAGTTTAGTAAGTCCCATTCTAGAACTCTATAAAAGAGAAGTAGGCAGGGAAGTCAAGTCTCCAGTAGGTAGAAGTCATTGGAGAGAATTCAATGGATTCCAAATGAGATAACCCTCTAAGTGATGAGGTCTTTGATATTAGGAATTTGATATTACGAATTGATAAAAATTAAGCCCTTAGGCAAGCAGGAAGAAGGTTCTGATAATGGAGATCAGTTTAGTTCCTTAGTCCCATCTTCTAAAGTTAATCCAGTCAGAAATCCAAGTTATGTCAAGACTCTGAAGCTAAAATTTCCCTATAAAACACTTGGATGGGCCATGGCTTTGCTGCTGCCTTCCTTGGTCAGCCCACTACAGCAATCTGTCTCTTGGTATCTTTCTCCTTATCCCTCCTCCATGCCATGTGATATCTCCCTTAACTCCACTATTTCCCAACCTCATTTTTCCTTCTTACAGGTAACTAATCCTTTCAGGATTTAGCCTGCCCGCTAAGAACATGCCCCAACCTCATAGGGAATTCCCTTTCTATTGGGTAATTGTGAGTTCCACTGAGGAACTTGTCTTTCATATGATCTCCCACTCTTTCATATTTACCATTCCCTCCATTTTGTCTGTAACCTATTCCTGTAAATAAATCTACTTTTTGCCAAGGGGAATGGCCATTGTGAATTCTTTCCAATTTTTGGTACCTGCTATCATTTGATGAAAACCCCACATCATAGATCACATCAAAAGGTCTGATGGTAGTGGTGTTGAGGGGAGAGACACCCTTACAGCATTTGGGATCCCCAGGCCAGTGTCACAGGTTTTGCAAAAGAATTCACAGTCCCAGTTTCCCAGTTGATGTTGGCAAAAAAAAAAAAAAAAAAAAAAAAAAAAAGGATTTATTGACACTGAGCAGTTCTCAGTGGACTCCTGATTAGGAAGGTAGCAAAGATTGGGGAGACAGAGTTCAATCTTATTTAGTCTCTTGTGGCCAGTGCTAGGGATGATCTCAAAATGAATTGAAGGAATAATCTCCAGGTCAATAATGGGTGGTGATTATTCTCTAAATCAGGATCTCCAAGTTTATTGAAGGTGAGGATTATTTTAAGAGTTTCCCAAGGCTAGGTGAAAACAATGTGGGGAGAGGTTGTCAGATTCAGGGTTTTCTGAGCCCCACAAAGATCAGGGGACCACAGAGTCCATTACATCAGTGGTAGTGGTAGTAGAGAAGGAGGAGGAAGAGGAAGAGGAAGAGGAGAAAACATCTTTGAAGATATATTTTGGCAAAAATACATATAAATAAATATATATACACACATAATTTTTAAAAAATAAAATGAGTTGAAGATAAGAGATTGGTAACCACATACAATCCTCTTTTTTTCTATTCTACTTTGTATGTCGAAATGTTTTCTTTTTTGGATTTGATTAAATTCAGAGTGAAAAAGGTAACTGAGAAAACAAACAATTGATTCATATGGCATTTCTCATCTTTGTAAAAGATTTATGAGAATAGTCTTTATGCATGTTGAGGATAATAAGTCTGATTAAAATATGAAAAGGGACCAGGCAGCTTTCCAGAAATGAGTTTCTATAGCAGACCACAACTTTATAGTGTTTAGAAAAACCTTTCTTTTTAATAAAACAGAAAATCTTAAGACATAATATAATACTTAAAAAAAATTTTTTTTTTTAAAGCTTTTTCCAAGCTCCTGGGAAAAAGCCCCATGGAAAGTTGGGCTATTGTCAAGGACAAAAAGGCTTTTCTTAAGAGAAATGGATTAAGGTGGTATGTAACCTCTTAACAAAGAGTAACTTTCATCTGTTTCTGTCATTGCCTCCCCAATCAATCCATCAATCAATAAACATTTATTAAATTCCTATTAGGTGCCAAACACGGGTGATTTATAAAGAGACAAAAGATAATCCTTCCCTCAAGAATCTTACAATGTAGAGAGACAATGTATAAACAAATATATACAAAGCAAGCTATATGCAGACTAAATAGGCCATTAATAGGGAAGGTACTCAAGAAGAGTTGGGGAAGGTTTCCAGGAGAAGGTGGGCTTTTAGTTGGGACTTAAAAAAGGAAGTCAGGTCAGTTGTTGTTGGTATTGTAGTTGTTTGTCTTTCATCATCTAAGGAACAAGACATCAAAAACCAGTGAATGTGATGTCTTGCCTTACATCTGAATTGCATTTGAGTGAGGTGCAGTTGCTCAGAGCCTAGTTTTGTCCTCCAAAGTCATTGGAATCAAGATAGCCAAATCAAAGATTAAGAAGGCTGATGATGGCCTTTTTAAACTAAGATCTTTCCCAGGTTTTCCATTCAGTGACTAAGGACTCGGTAAAAAATGAGATAAAAGCTGGCTCAATTTACCATCCCAAAGATATCAATCTAGAAAGGGAAGACCCTCAGAGTTTCTGGCCAGAACAAAATAATATAATCTGATAATCTGGTCAATGAGAACAAAGTTCCTTCGTATTTATGAGCCATAGAATTAGCATATCAATGCTAAAAAGCTGGATAAATGTGTCACCTTGCTTCTGTTTCACTGATATATTTATTCCCTTAGAATTCCAGCCTGCTTTGGTAATAGCGTTACAATTACTTTCAATAAACTTTGTCCCTTGACTAGGAAATGGGTTCAAGCCCGCAAATTCTTTTTTTGCACCGATCTGTGACCCCAAACTTTTGGGGTTCCCCTTTCTCAACCTCAACAAAATTGTGACAATGACTGCTTTGTTCAAGAATCTTCTGAGAACCAACACTAAGCAAGATCAAAAAGGATACATAAAGTTCAAAAAGGAGGTGGTATCTTCCAGATGCTACTCTTTCTAGAGCATATTGTGCTGATTGCATTGAATGCTGGAACACTAAAATCTGTCTGGTACATCACTAATATTGCAAAAGAGAGTACTAAATATCCACATCAAAGAGGAAAAAAAGTGAATGAAAAAAGGAAACTATCCAGACCATAGCATTAAGTCGAATGAGCATCCCATTGAATTAGTCCATCAGTTCCTGAATCTATGGATGGGTAGTGCAAGAGAACAATAAAGCTACACCCAGAACTGAATAGAAGAAGAGAGCTGGCTCAATCACATATGGAACTTTACATAACATTTTCATTGAATGTTATGTTGGTCCTTACAGCCAAAAAAAAATTTTTTTTAAAGAATATGATTCTCCTGGAGATGTTATTTGTTTAAAAATCATAAAATTCCATAATTTCCATTGTAAATCCTCTCCATGGGAGGAGAAAGAAGTTACTGTTGGTTTGCCTGCAACAGTGACTTGTGTGCCAAAAGGGACATCATGAAGCAAGGAGATGGAAATCGCAGTAAGAGTAAGTTATAAATTATGGAAAGTCCAGATGTTACATTAGCATTCACAAAATATTTAAAGAATTAAAGGAAAACCATTCCCATTCCTGCCACATTGGAGAATTTATGCAAAGAAGCAAATGTTAGGGATAGAACTAATGCCGGCACCTTGTTAGATTTATTTGGAGGATTAAATGAGGTACATTTATTCAACAGTTTAAAAAGGGAGGTTGACTCTATCCTAACACAGCAAGGATATGCAAAAAGAATACAGTGGCAGTTGGCTTTTACAGACTTGTCCCTTCCTTCTGTTGAGATTGCAAAGGAACCCCAAAAGGTTGGGAGTCACAGACTGGTGTCATGAGGTGTCTCAAAAGAATTTGCAGGCTTGAACCCCTCTCCAAGTTAAAGGGTAAAGTTTATTGAAATTGTAACGCCAATTGAAGCAGGCTAAAGTCCAAAGATTTTAGCAAAGAACATGGAGCAAGGAGACAAATTTATCCAGTTCTTGTCACTGATATGTTAATTTTATGCTAGAGGGAGAATGGAAGAGTGGTTTCAGGAATTTGGTTATCACTGACCAGCAGACCTAGGACTATCCTAAAGCTAGAAGACTTTAGAATCATTGACAGACAAGACTGTCAGAATAATAGAGTCTCAGGATCACTATATATTTTCCCTAGCGTTTAAGGGAAGAAATATTATTATATTTCTATGCCAGAAGACTTTTATAATCATTTATAGAACAATTGCATTCTTAGATCAGAGGGCCTCAGTATCACAGGTTTCAAAGCCAAACAATTTAGAATCACTGACAGATTGTTAGAACAGAAGCCTGGTAAGGTAAGGGGACCTTAAAATTATTGCTATCCCCCTTAGAGGTTATATTACATCAAAAATAGAGCAGAAGTTCAGAAAGAAGCATAGATAAGCAAGATAATTTGAAAGCAAAATAGGAATTTATTGTAATACTTTTTCAAAAAGCAAGAGATATAAGATGGAAACTCATGATCTCATGTTGATGAGGTTCTGGTTACCTAGGTGAGCACTAGCAGAGAAAGCCTGAAGTACAGCTAGGATTATACTATTCTCTGAGACAAAAAGGGAATTTTTTGTTCTTATGTGAATCTTTTGTGCAGGTGGATTTTCCATTAGAGTCCCACCCCAGGTGAAGTCTTTAGAAACCCCACCTCTACTTATTCAATCAGAAAGCCAGATTATGATGTCAAACCGCCCCCCCCCCCAGGTTATATTTCTCCTATAAAAGACCTGCTCTTGGTGGAGATCTTTGCTAACTCCTTTTAAGGACTACCCTACAATAGGGTACTCTCTCACACCTCATAGCTTCTTCCTTTTAATGATTTTTTCCTGGATAATTGTGTCTTTTTCCTTATTGTAACTAACTCTTTTAAGATACTAAATCCCTTTTAGGGTTAGCTCACCAGTCAATGGTGTAATCCCCTTCCCCTGCTAAATCCCTTTTGAAGGTAATCTGATGACTTCCAAACTGAAGGTCTATAGAGCCTTTGTGCTGACCTCATTGTTGTAAGCCTATGATACCTGGACCATAGCAGGAAACTGAACCGCTTCCATTTGAATAGTCTGCACCAAATCATTAGGAAGATTCTGAAGATCACCTAGTAGGATAAGGCATCTGACACTGAAGTCCTTTCTCCAACTGAACTGCCAAGCAGAGGGCACAACTCTGTTGGGCTGGCCACATTGTCTGAATGCCAAATGTACACTTGCCAAAGAGATTATTTTGTGGAGATTTCACACTGGGTAAGTGCTTACAAGGTGGTCTGAAAAAGCAATACAAGGACACTCTCAAGGTTTCTCTTAAGAATTTTAGAAATGATTATATGACATGATATTGGCACAGGATCACCCAGCAAGGCATCTCCTCATCAGAGGAAGTGCTGTGCTCTGTGAACAAAGCGGAAGTGAATTAGCTCGGAAGAAATGCGCATTGTGCAAAGTTAGAGAGCTCACCCCAAATGTTCATAGTATTTGGGTCCAAGCTGTGACAAAGCCTTCCAAGCTTATATTGGTCTGATCAGCCATAAGCAGACACACTGTAACTGGACTCTAACATGGTGATGTCATTTTGGCCCTCTTTGAGAATGAAGGACAACAACCCACCAATAAGTCTATCATTGAGAAATCTAGATCCATATTGTGAACTTTTATAATATATTCTTTTATAATTATGCTCTCCCAAATCTATTGCTCTCTCAAAACCACTCCTGTGGCTATTTTACCACTTCAATGTAAAAATCCCTTTTTGTGTTCTGGGGTGTGTATGAAAATGCTTACTTGTGTATTTAATTTTTTTTGAAAATTAGATCTATACAAACTGATGCTGAGTGAAATAAACAGAACCAGGAATACATTGTACACAATAAAAGATGGAAGAGAGAGAGGGTTGCCAACACAAATATAGTTAGAATAGGGGCCCCAGTAAGATTTCAGCAAGAATTGAAAGTCTGTGGAGGCTAAAAGACACAGAAAAGTATAGAGGAAAGCTTTCCAAAGAAAAATGGACACTCAACCCTAGAAAGTGAAAAAGACATGAATACCTTAATTGCATTTGAAGAAGCCAGCTGGAGGGCACAGACTTCATTCACACCTTTGTCCCAAGCCACTTATCTCTCATCTCGAGATCCCCTAAGGGCTTTAAGTTCTGGTCCTTTGTCAAAGAGGACCAATGACATCATGTTGTGACCATACAAAGAAGAGTAACATTTAAGTGAAGCAAAGTTGCATAAAGTTTCAGAATAAAGTTCATTCTCTTCCAATCATCAAAATCCAGTGGCAAGACAGAAGTCAGACTTCTGGGAATGGCCCAGGAGGCAGCGGGTGACCTTAGCATCCTCAATGTCTGATAAGCACTAAGTGCTCCAAGGCACCTGCTTCAGTCACCTTTATGGCTGTTGGAACAAATTGTTCTCATCTGTCCATTCTGCTGGGAGAGGGGGTGAGGAGTCTTTACATGCTTGGGACAGACATCCCCTAACTCACCAAACGGGTTTGCCGTCTGGTTTAGCCTATCTGCCAAGATAGAGTTTACCAGGGTGTGGCAGCTGCTCTTGCAACAGTTTCCTGGAACCACAGGTGAGAGTTGAGTGACCAGTTAGACACTTAAGGTGGATGAGCAGCCTTGAAGAGGGCTTGGCTAATTCTCTACCCCATAAGTGTTAGTCTTCTCTGAACACCTCATACACCCCACCCCAAAGGGTTATGGGAAGTTGAAAGGGCTGAACAGAAACCAATCGCCCTAAAGCAACATGAAATACTTTAGAAAGGGAAGAAGTGTTTAAGCCAGGATGAGTTTGTCAAAAGAAGAATACCTTCTCCCACCTTAGATTTGACCAAAAAGAAGCTTTTAAATAGTCGCTATTGATGAGGTCCTGAATGGTGCTTTGGACCAAGAGAAACTAAAGAACTGATCCCTGAGGCAAGCACACAGAAACTACTGATAGAAATCAGTTTAGCTCTCTGGTCCCATCCTCTGGGGAGGTAGTCCAGTCTGAAATACAAGCTATGTCAAAATGCTGAAACCCACCCTCTCTAGAGGTCTCCAGGAGTCTCAGCTAGAGGAGGGGGTGGGGGTAAGGAGGGGAAAATCTGGAACAGAAGGTTTTGCAAGGGTCAATGTTGAAAATTTACCCGAGCATATGTTCTATAAATAAAAAGCTATAATAAAAAAAGAAAATTATCCATGTATATATTTTGAAAATATAAAGCTTTAATTAAAAGAAAGGTAAGCTATGAGAACCCAAATTTTTTTTTCCTACTCCTCATCTAAAGGTGGGGGGGGGGTGGTGTCACAGCCGGGAACCACTTTGCTCACTGGGTATTGAGTAGATGGTCTTGAAAATGGGGGGGAGGGGTAATGCATGTCTCCATTTCTCTATGCTTAAGAGTAGGATTTGGGCTTTTAGAAGTTTTTGAGTCCCCAATATTACAGAGAGAACAAGTATAATATCTAAGATTTAAGAAGCATGCTTTTCTCTGTATTGTTACTATCTCTGTGTTTGCATTTTTTTTTTTTACCAGTTCTAGACAGTTTATCTTGTCTTTGCAATTCAAACTAACCTGAACTTTTTCCTAAATTAAGCTTCTATCCTAGGAGAAGAGATTTGAGGTCCAAGACTGTCCTGATTAGATATCTCTGAAATTTGTGATTATGTTCAGTGAATGGGATAAACTGAGTAAAGACCTGTCATGGAAATGGCCTTATTGTGACTTGAGACTTTGCTATAACAAGTTGAGCTGTAGCTAAAAAGTGGCAGATATTCAATTGTCTTGGTTGAACATTTCCCCTTGGTTCCCACCACCTCTTAATTAGTATTTAACTACTTAATGGGTAATGGGTTTATTATTACTAGTATTTTTTGTTTCTGAGATAGATTTCTGTGTTTATGGTGTAAATCTGGCCTCCCCTTCCCCAGACAATGGGAGAAAAGGTTAAGGGGCTGGGGGCTTCTGCATTTACGGTCTATAAATCTTGTGTTCTGCAGTTTGTGCTAATACCTTATCTGTTGGGAGTTGCCTTTTCTTCCGAGATTAAAATAAATCCTTTGTTTTTTACCTTAAGAGTCGATTTTAATTTGGATAAGGGTCACTTCCACACATCCAGCCTTTCCAATGTAACTCTTTTGGGGTGCTATGTCCCTTTCAGGAAAACCTTTCCAATGTTCTCCCAACTCTATTCCATATTTACCATTCCCGGTGTCTATTTGTATCTCTTCTATTTGTATCTCTTTGTTTTGTCTGTAACCTCTTGCCTAAAGAAATTTACCTTTTGTCCAAAAAATGACCATTGTGAATTCTTCACATGACCGATCCCCAACTTTTGGTGTCTACCACCGTTTGGTGCCAAATCCCACGTTAATTACCTTAGCTAAAATAATTTTTTAAATATACCAGTTAATGGGACTCTGATGCATTGTTGATGGAGTTGTGAATGGATCCAACCATTCTGGAGAGCAATCTGGAACTATGCTCAAAAAGTTATCAAACTGTGCATACCCGTTGATCCAGCAGTGCTACTACTGGGTTTATATCCCAAAGAGATCTTAAAGATGGGAAAGGAGAAATGTGCACGAATGTTTGTGGCAGCCCTGTCTGTAGTGGCCAGAAACTGGAAACTTAATGGATGCCCATCAATTGGAGAATGGCTGAATAAGTTATGGTATATGAATGTTATGGAATATTATTGTTCTGTAAGAAATGACTAGCAGGATGGTTTCAGAGAGGTTTGGAGAGATTTACACAAACTGATGTTGAGTGAAATGAGCAGGATCAGGAGATCATTATATACTTCAACAACAAGACCATACAGTGATCAATTTTGATGGATATGGCTCTCTTCAACAATGAGATGATTCGGACCAATTCCATTGTGCTGCGATGAAGGGAACTATCTACACAGCATAGCATTCTCACTCTGTTATTATTTGCTTGCATTTTGCTTCTTTTTTCTGTTTTTCTTTTTCTTCCTTCTTGATCTGATTTTCTGCCTGTGTGAATATGTATACACATATTGGATCTGGCATGTATTTTGGCATATTTGGCCTGTACTGGACTGCCTGCCGAGAAAATTGCGGGAGTGGTTATGCAGGGGTCAATGTTGGAAAAATTACCCATGCATATGCTTTGTGAATAAAAAGCTTTAATAAAATTAAATAAATAAATACACCAGTTAAAGAAAATATGCCAATCTACTTGTTGAAGAGAATAAAGTATCCCTTGTTGGGGCCATTGCCTATTAGATAGGCCATCTAGCAGATATACAAAACCCATCTGAGTGGTCTGCTTGTCCTGGTAGCTGCTACTGCCAAGTAAAGTCAATAAGTATTTATTCAGCACTTATTTATGTGCCAGGCACTACACTAAGAGCAGGGTATACAAAGAAAGACACCTCCCCCCAAACAAAAACTTTCTGCTGTCAAGGAACTCTCAGCTTAATGAGGGACACAACATCCAAACAACTGTGTATAAACAAGATATCATCTATGAGAGAAATCACTAAGATTAAAGAGGGCCAGGGGATTCTTGCAGAAGCTAGATCTAAGCAACTGACAGTGTGAATTAACCTTGAAGGGCATAAGATTTATCTCTGAAAGAACTGATTGAATTCTAAGTACAGATTGAAGTATACTTGTTTTCACATACTTTTTCTTGCTTTTTTTTTTGGTAACAAGAATAATATGAAAATATGTTTTTCATGACTTCACATGTATAATTGATATATTGTTTGCCTTCTTAATGGGGTTTGGGGTTGGAGGGAGGAAGAGAAATGGAAACTCAAAAAAATTAATAAATATTAAAATTTAGTAGAATTATTATTTTTAAATAGCTTTTTATTGATAGAACTCATGCTAGAGTAATTTTTTACAACATTATCCCTTGCATTTACTTCTGTTCCGATTTTTCCCCTCCCTTCCTCCACCCCCTCCCCCAGATGGCAAGCAATCCTTTACATGTTGAATAGGTTACAGTATATCCTGGATACAATATATGTATGCAGAACCGAACAGTTTTCTTGTTGCACAGGGAGAATTGAATTCAGAAGGTATAAATAATCCGGGAAGAAAAACAAAAATGCAAGCAGTTTATATTCATTTCCCAGTGTTCTTTCTTTGATTGTAGCTGCTTCTGCTCATCTTTGATCAATTGAAACTGAATTAGCTCTCTTTATCGAAGAGATCCACTTCCATCAGAATACATCCTCAAACAGTATCATTGTTGAGGTATATAATGATCTCCTGGTTCTGCTCATTTCACTTAGCATCAGTTCATGTAAATCTCGCCAGTCCTCTCTGTATTCATCCTGCGGGTCATTCCTTACAGAACAATAATATTCCACAACATTCATATACCACAATTTACTCAACCATTCTCCAATTGATGGGCATCCATTCATTTTCCAGCTTCTAGCCACTACAAACAGGGCTGCCACAAACATTTTGGCATATACAGGTCCCTTTCCCTTTTTTAGTATCTCTTTGGGGTATAAGCCCAGTAGAAACACTGCTGGATCAAAGGGTATGCACAGTTTGATAACTTTTTGAGCATAGTTCCAAATTGCTCTCCAGAATGGCTGGATGTGTTCACAATTCCACCAACAATGTATCAGTGTCCCTGTTTTCCCACATCCCCTCCAACATTCCACATTATCTTTCCCTGTCACTCTAGCCAATCTGACAGGTGTGTAGTGGTATCTCAGAGTTGTCTTAATTTGCATTTCTCTGATTAATAATGATTTGGAGCGTATTTTCATATGTCTATAAATAGTTTCAATTTCTTCGTCTGAGAATTGTCTGTTCATAGCCTTTGACCATTTATCAATTGGAGAATGGTTTGATTTCTTATAAATTAGAGTCAATTCTCTATATATTTTGGAAATGAGGCCTTTATCAGAACCTTTGATTGTAAAAATGTTTTCCCAGTTTATTGTTTCCCTTCTAATCTTGTCTGCATTTGTTTTGTTTGTACAAAAACTTTTCAATTTGATATAATCAAAATTTTCTATTTTGTGGTCAATAGTGATCTCTAATTCTTCTTTGGTCATAAATTCCTCCCTTTTCCACAGGTCTGCGAGGTAAACTATCCTATGCTCTTCCAATTTATTTATAATCTCATTCTTTATGTCTAGGTCATGAACCCATTTTGACCTTATCTTGGTGTACAGTGTTAAGTGTGGGTCAATGCCTAGTTTCTGCCATACTAATTTCCAATTTTCCCAGCAATTTTTGTCAAATAGTGCATTCTTATCCCAGAAACTGGGGTCTTTGGGTTTGTCAAACACTATGTTATTAAAGTTATTGGCTGTTTTGTCCTTTGAACCTAACCTATTCCATTGATCAGCTAGTCTATTTCTTAGCCAATACCAGATGGTTTTAGTAACTGCTGCTTTATAATATAATTTTAGATCTGGTACAGCTAGAATTATTTTTTAAAGAAGAAAAAATGCATTTATTTCCCAAACTAAATACAATAGACTATAGCTACAATACTGGAAGAACAATACTTGAGACACCCATTAGTTCACAGGAAATGAAATCCAAAAAAGAAGACATGATTTCAAAACTTACCAAAGTTTTAGTAACATGAAGAACTATAGCTTCAAATAATGTCAGGAAATCACATGGAAAATTTTCTTTTTTCTTTTTTTTATTTTTATTTAATAATTACTTTATATTGACAGAATCCATGCCAGGGTAATTTTTTTTAAAACATTATACCTTGCACTCGTTTCTGTTCCGATTTTTCCCCTCCCTCCCTCCACCCCCTCCCCTAGATGGCAAGCAGTTTTATATATGTTAGATATGTTGCAGTATATCCTAGATACAATATATGTTTGCAGAACCAAACAGTTCTCTTGTTGCACAGGGAGAATTGGATTCAGAAGGTAAAAATAACCCGGGAAGAAAAACAAAAATGCAGATAGTTCACATTCGTTTCCCAGTGTTCTTTCTTTGGGTGTAGCTGCTTCTGTCCATCATTTATCAATTGAAACTCAGTTAGGTCTCTTTGTCAAAGAAATCTACTTCCATCAAAATATGTCCTCATACAATATCGTTGTCAAAGTGTATAATGATCTCCTGTTTCTGCTCATTTCACTTAGCATCAGTTCATGTAAGTCTTGCCAGTCCTCTCTATATTCATCCTGCTGGTCATTTCTTACAGAACAATAATATTCCATAACATTCATATACCACAATTTACCCAGCCATTCTCCAATTGATGGGCATCCATTCATTTTCCAGTTTCTAGCCACTACAAACAGGGCTGCTACAAACATTTTGGCACATACAGGTCCCTTTCCCTTCTTTAGTATTTCTTTGGGATATAAGCCCAATAGAAACACTGCTGGATCAAAGGGTATGCACAATTTGATAACTTTTTGGGCATAATTCCAGATTGCTCTCCAGAATGGTTGGATTCGTTCACAACTCCACCAACAATGCATTAGTGTCCCAGTTTTCCCGCATCCCCTCCAACATTCATCATTATTTTTTCCTGTCATCTTAGCCAATCTGACAGGTGTGTAGTGGTATCTCAGAGTTGTCTTAATTTGCATTTCTCTGATCAATAATGATTTGGAACACTCTTTCATATGAGTGGTAATAGTTTCAATTTCATCCTCTGAAAATTGTCTGTTCATATCCTTTGACCATTTATCAATTGGAGAATGGCTTGATTTCTTATAAATTTGAGTCAGTTCTCTATATATTTTGGAAATGAGGCCTTTATCAGAACCTTTAACTGTGAAGATGTTTTCCCAGTTTGTTGCTTCCCTTCTAATCTTGTTTGCATTAGTTTTATTTGTACAAAGGCTTTTTAATTTGATGTAATCAAAATTTTCTATTTTGTGATCAGTAATGGTCTCTAGTTCATCTTTGGTCACAAATTTCTTTCTCCTACACAAGTCTGAGAGATAAACTATCCTATGTTCCTCTAATTTATTTATAATCTCGTTCTTTATGCCTAGGTCATGGACCCATTTTGATCTTATCTTGGTATATGGTGTTAAGTGTGGGTCCATGCCTAATTTCTGCCATACTAATTTCCAATTATCCCAGCAGTTTTTATCAAATAATGAATTCTTATCTCAAAAGTTAGGGTCTTTGGGTTTGTCAAACACTAGATTGCTATAGTTGACTATTCTGTCTTGTGAACCTAACCTTTTCCACTGATCCACTAATCTATTTCTTAGCCAATACCAAATGGTTTTGGTGACTGCTGTTTTATAATATAATTTTAGATCAGGTACAGCTAGGCCACCTTCATTTGATTTTTTTTTCATTAATTCCCTTGAGATTCTCGACTTTTTATTGTTCCATATGAATTTTGTTGTTATTTTTTCTAGATTATTAAAATATTTTCTTGGAAGTCTGATTGGTATAGCACTAAATAAATAGATTAGTTTAGGGAGTATTGTCATTTTTATTATGTTCGCTCGGCCGATCCAAGAGCACTTAATATTTTTCCAATTATTTAAGTCTGACTTTATTTGTGTGGAGACTTTTTTTATAATTTTGCTCATATAATTCCTGACTTTCCTTTGGTAGATAGATTCCCAAATATTTTATGGTATCAACAGTTATTCTGAATGGAATTTCTCTTTGTATCTCTTGCTGTTGGGTTTTGTTGGTGATGTATAAAAATGCTAAGGATTTATGGGGATTTATTTTGTAGCCAGCTACTTTGCTAAAATTATGAATTATTTCTAATAGCTTTTAGTAGAATCTCTGGGGTTCTCTAGGTATACCATCATATCATCTGCAAAGAGTGATAGTTTGGTTTCCTCATTGCCTACTCTAATTCCTTTAATATCTTTCTCGACTCTTATTGCCGAGGCTAGTGTTTCTAATACGATATTAAATAATAATGGTGATAGTGGGCAACCTTGCTTCACTCCAGATCTTACTGGGAAAGGTTCCAGTTTTTCCCCATTGCATATGATGCTTACTGATGGTTTTAAATATATGCTCCTGACTATTTTAAGGAAAAGTCCATTTATTCCTATGCTCTCAAGTGTTTTTATTAGGAATGGATGTTGGATTTTATCAAATGCTTTTTCTGCATCTATTGAGATGATCATATGGTTTTTGTTTGTTTGGTTATTAATATAGTCAATTATGCTAATAGTTTTCCTAATATTGAACCAGCCCTGCATTCCTGGTATAAATCCTACTTGGTCATAGTGTATTATCCTGGGGATGATTTTCTGTAATCTTTTTGCTAATATTTTATTTAAAATTTTAGCATCAATATTCATTAGGGAGATTGGTCTATAATTTTCTTTCTCTGTTTTCAGCCTACCTGGTTTAGGTATCAGTACCATGTCTGTGTCATAAAAGGAGTTTGGTAGGACTCCTTCAATCCCTATTTTTTCAAATAGTTTATTTAGCATTGGAGTTAATTGTTCTTTAAATGTTTGGTAGAATTCACATGTAAATCCATCTGGTCCTGGGGATTTTTTCTTAGGGAGTTGATTGATAGTTTGTTCTATTTCTTTTTCTGAGATGGGACTGTTTAGGATATTTACTTCTTCCTCAGTTTGGGCAAGCTACATTTTTGGAGGTATTCTTCTATTTAATTTAAATTGTCAAATTTATTGGCATAAAGTTGGGCAAAGTTCACATGGAAAATTTTCACAAATTCTTGGAAGCAAAAAGCAAAGAAAGATCAAGGTAAACCACAGAATGCCACACACCTCAAACAGAAGAACAACTTTTACTCACCAAGAAATAATATAGTCAGACATCAAAACTGTAACACCAAAGAAGTTAATAAACAAATAAACAAGCAAACAACCCTTTTCATGTTCCAAGAATACAGGATTACTCTTTGTTTTTTAAGAAACCAAAGGAGAAATTAAAAGTAATCTTCTGAAAAGCAAGAAGACCAATTGGTACCCCAAAAAGCAATGGATCCTACAAAGCTAAAATCTAAGCATCAAAGGAAAATAAATGAATATTCAACAAAAGGAAAGAATTTGAGCTATTCTTTCTTAAGAACAGAAAGGTAAGCTAAGTATTTAGTATGCAAACTAACCCAAGAGATCAAAATTAAATATTTTCCAACAGTAATGAAAGGCTTAGAAATTAAATCCCTTTTCTACAACAAAGTTCTGAATGTGAAGAGGAGTCTTTTTAAACAAAGTTTCTCTAGATGTACTTTATCTGAGAAACATTGAGAAGGCAAAGAGAGCACTGACTGGTTAAAGAATTGAAAAAGCAAAAGACATATATAGTAAAATCAAAGGAGAATAAGGAGGAAGGAAAGACCAGAGGATTTGGGTTCAAATTCCAATCATTTTCTGCTTATGGGACCTTTGTCAAGCTATTCTTCTTTTCTAGAATGGATTCTAACTACATTTTTTTTTAAATAGCATTTTCTTTTGTTTTTGTTTTATTGTTTCTTTCTCTTTTGTTGGACTCTTTATGATTGATCTGATCTTACAAGGAGATGTTTTGGGCCAGAACCTGAAACAAGGTACTAAGTAGAACTAATAGAAACAATGTTTGTGTTCACACCTTTAGAGAGCTCATATAAGCAAGAAATATATAAGTACTCATCAGGAGTTCACAAATATGGGAGATTCACAAAGTAAACTATGTAACTTTGTGAATTCACACCTCCCTTGAAGCTTTTAGGGCAGAGAGCACTATGGGAGAAAACCCATAATCCCACTCTCTCATATATAAGATGAAAGCAGAGGCCCAGTTAAGAGAGTTCAGCTGAATTATATGGAGAAGGGAGCATCAGTTCAGTTGAGGAGAAGCCCTCTCTCAGAGGTGCAACCAGATTCATCTTCATCTCACACCACTGTGCTGGCTGGGCTCCTGCATTTCCCCACTGAGACCAAGCTGGTCTGAAAGGCTCTCCAGAAAGCTAGCCGAGCCCCAAGGGAAGGAGACAAGAGATTCATTCCACCTTTGTGCTGGCTGGAGGCAGAAGAAAGCAGAGGTAAAGGACAAGCTGCAAGAGCTCTTAGAACCAAGGAGATAGAGAGGCCTCTAAGAAAAACTAACTGGGCTATTTTGGAAGGAGAAAATAAACGTTTGAACTTTTATCACCTGGTTACATTTGGGTGATTATTATTTTCAATTGAAACTAAGGCTGCCTCCAGAAAACCTCCCCGAGAAACCTGCTTTCTCCCAGAGAGAATTATTATTATTCTAAAAAAGAAAAACACCACACTCTTTTATATTTAATAGCTTTTTATTTTTCAAGATACATGCAAAGATAGTTTTCAACGTTTACCCTTGCAAAACTTTACATTCCAAATTTCTTTCTTCCCCTTCTCCCCATCACCCTTCCCTAGATAGCAAGTAATCCAATATAAGTTAAACATGTGCAATTCTTCTAACCATATATTTTTTAAACTTTTAATTATCATGCTGCACAAGAAAAATCATATCAAAGGGGGAACAAGCAAGCAAGCAAGCAAACAACAACAATGAAGATGAAAATAGTATTTTATTTTCCAAATACATCAAAGATAGTTTTCAACATTCACCTTTACAAGTAAACAACTTTGATTACATTATATTACATTTGATTAAAAAGTCTTTGCACAAACAAAACTAAGAGAAACAAGATTAAAAGGGAAGTACAAAGTTAGGTGAAAAATTTACAGTCAGTGTTTCTAATAAAGGTATTCTTTCTAAAATATATAAAGAATTGAGGCAAATTTACAAGAAGACATTCCCCAATTGATAAATGGTCAAAGGATATGAATGGACAATTTTCAGGTGAAGAAATTAAAGCTATTTATAGTCATATAAAAATGCTCTAAATCACTATTGACTAGAGAAATACAAATTAAGATAATTCTGAGGTACTACCTCATATCTCTCAGATGAGCTTAGATGACAGGAAAAAATAATGATGAATGTTGGAGGGGATGCGGGAAAACTGGGACACTAATGCATTGTTGGTGGATTTGTGAAGTTGATGCTATTTGAGTGGTCTAGATCCCTGGTAGTCTAGAAGTTAGTGGCTATGAGAGAGTTTCCCCATTAAATTGGCTGCAGGTTCTAGGAGTGAAAGAATTCACTCATTCCCGAATATTAGTTGCAAAATGAAAGTTTATTGATAGAAATCAGTTTAACCAGAGACTGACTTCTATAGTGGCAGATCTATGGAAAATGGAGTTTTGCACTGAGAATGCAGTTCTCAGTGGACAGAAAGGCCTGGCAGCTGAGTAAGCTACAGAGGTCCATCTGCAAAGACTTTAATTGATGGACCATTATTATATTGATTGTTTTGGTGGAGGTTGGGAAGCCCAAGCTGGGCAGCCCAAGCAAGTCAGAATGGGGGCTGGGACAACTGGTGCAGATCAGAACCCGTGGGGACTGGGAGAGCCTAAGTTGGCTCAGATCCAGTGGAAGCTGGGACAAGCCCAGATCTCCTATTGGAATTCAAAGGGATGCTTTTTGACTAGGCCAATCAAAGGCTTCCTGGAAAGACAACTTTGTCTGGGGAGGATATGTGTCAGCCAGGAGGAACTGGAAGCTGAAAGGAATCACAGATCAATAGGAAATACAGTTTCTTAAAGGGACCCCATCCCACTTCAAAGTGATCCAACCATTCCGAAGAGCAATTTGGAACTATGTCCAAAGGACTATAAAACTGTACATATCTTTTGACCCAGCAGCGCCACTACTGGGTGTGCCTCCCAAGGAAATCATAAAGGAGGGAAAAGGACCTACACGTGCAAAAATGTTTGTAGCAGCTGTTTTTGTGATAGCAAAGAATTGAAAAAGGAAGGGATGCCCATCAGTTGGGGAATGGCCATACAAGTTGTGGTACATGAAGTTAATGAGATATTATTGTTCTATAAAAAATGATGGACAAGCTGATTTTAGAAAGGCCTGGAAAGATTTACATGAGCTGATGCTGAACAGAAAAGCAGAACCAGGAAGACAATATATACAATAATAGCAAGAATGTACGATGATCAACTATGAAAGACTTAGTTCTTTTCAGTGATTTAGTAATCCAAGGCAATCCCAATAGACTGGATACTAAATGCCATCTGCAAGCAGAGAGAGAACTAAGGAGATTGAATGTAAATCAATACATGCTATGTTCACTTCTTTTTTTCTATTTTTTCTCTTCCATGGTTTTCCCTTTTCTTCTGATTTTCCTCTCCCAACATAATTCGTAAAGCAATGTATATATATGATTAATTAATTAATTAAAACCAACATTCACCTTTGAAAAATCTTGTGTTCCAATTTTTTCTCCTTTTTCCCCTCTTTCCCCCTTCCTCAAGACAGCAAGCAATCTGATATAGGTTAAATACATACAATTCTTCTAAACCTATTTCCATATTCATCATCCTGCATAAGAAAAAGCAGATCAAAAGGGGGGAAAAAAAGCAAGAGAAGAGGGGGAGCGGGAAGCAAACAAACAACAAGAAGAAAAAGAAAAGTTCTTTCTCTGAATGTGCATATATCACTTTCTGTCACAAGTCTATTGGAATCGTCTTGGGGCATTCTAACTTTTTGATACAATTCTAAATCACAGGTTTTGTTACCTGAATGTAACAATAAGAAGGCAGGCAGGCAATAAGCATTCATTGCCTACTATATGCCAGACTTTGTGCTACAAAGAGAGGGAAAAGAAAGTCCCTGTTGTCAAGGAACTCACAATCTAATGATTTTAAACAAGCACTGTTGTACCCCTGGGCTGGGGACATTGCACCATTCCTTTTCCCTAGAGGTCTCTTCTTTTGAATGAGGTACAACCGAATTCAGTTTAGGGGAGTCTGAAAGGTTTAGGTTCTCTGTTCTCACACAATGCAATTTGTTAAAATCCCACCTGACTTCATTTTTGGTTTACATGTAGTTTTCCTCAAAGAGGGAAGACAGTAAAAATGTAATAATTATACAAGGTAAATCAAGCATAGAAGTAGTATTTATTTCCTATGCACAAAAAGAAATGATACAAAAATACATAGCATGCATTGTCAGAACTTGAATAAGGTTTCAGTAATTTAACTTGAAAACTCTTGGGAGGCTGATAATTGAATCTTATCAGAACATAAAACAATTTACTATAGTCCTAGCCAATAGGAATTTCACATTTGACCTTGATTTTGCACTGCTTAAATAACTCTTCAGCAAATGGTTATTTTCTTAGATATAGAAATTCCTTTTGTTGCTCCACTCAATAGAGCTCATTGACATCTAAGCCTTTTAAATGTATAAGAATATGTTCAAGTATAGATATGTCCATCTGAACTAGAAAATTATGTTCAGTCACTTAGGATAGGAAACACAAGGCAAAAAAGACAGCTAGGAATCCAGCCACAAGTTCAACTAATTGGGTCCATACTTCATGTGGGAGTAGTCATAGGTTCTGGGAAAAGCACAATTCACTCCCTACAATCCCAATAACCACACAGGAAGTATAATGAAAAGGAGCACCATTAGACAGAAGAAAGTAGCATAGGGTCATCCAAAAGAATTGTTCTTTTCTTGAAAATTATTCACTCTACAAAGTTGCAAATATTATGTATGGGATAGTTATCTATTTCCTCTTTTAAAAAATGCTTAATACCCTGGACATCCAAAAGTTCTCAGAAGAAAATACTTAAAACACAAACCAATAACCTAGCACCTTTATCATACTCTCATCAGGAGGTAAAAAATCCTAGGAGCCTCGTGGAATATTTCATATTTGTTATAGGATAGTACTATATGGGAAACTGACCAATTCCTTATATTTAAATTATTCAGATATGATGTGTATTTTCTTAGTTCTTTCAACTACACTATCCTCCTTAAAGAGATCATCCTCTTCTCTGAGAAGCGTGTAGTTGCAGGAGGAAAACTTTTTTCTCGGCAATTGGACCTGTATTGGGAAGCCTAGCCCTCTCAACTAAGATTCAACACATCCATCTCTCAGCTTTACTTTTTGGTGACTTATGCTCAAAGAAAGCAATACAAAGCAGAAGAGGCAACTAGGGATTGAGCCCCTATCTCAGGTTCACTTAGGAAAGCAACTGCTGTTGATTGACATTGCTTTCTGCTTACTGCAGGCTACTATGGCTGTTGGTAAAGAGTAATGGGAGGGAGGGAAAGAAATTCTTTTTTCTGTTTGCTTCTAGTCTAAGGTTGAGGAGGCCTGAATGTGACCCACAGAAATGTCAGTTCATCAAGAGTGAAAGACAGAATTTTTTCACTTCTACTGTAGTGGATTGTCTTTCTGGAGATCCCTGTTCAGGCTTCAAAATGTAATATGTTTTATAGAGCCCCCAAATTGGGGTGCCAAAATATACCATTTGGACTAGCTCTCTGGAGGATCTCAGGACCAGTCTTGGTCTTAGTAGAGTGAAAGAGGTAGGAGACTCAGGAGGATGTTCAAAGATGGAGTGTCTATTTCCAGTCCTCTCAGCCCTTAAATACCTCAGTATGATTACATCATTATAGCACATTAAGTCTGTGTGAACTAGAGAACCATTATATCATCAATCACACTGAGTATGTGCTAACTTTAAGCACCCTACTACAGCAGTATCCCTTGCTTCAAGTAGAACACAAATGGTCACACCATCCTTGACTTCTCAGGGAGGTAAGAATAATAAAAGGAGGTGATAACACTCTCCCTGACTTCTCAGGAAGGGATGTGGGCACCAGAGGAAAATGGGAAGCCAAATCAGATTTTGTTAGCAGGTTTCCTCTGGGATGAAGGGTCTTATGCCTTACCAAGAGTTTCCCCACTATCTGTGGCCCTCTACATCTCCTGCTTTCTTTTGTTTTAGTTGAAACAGGTATACATAAATCCATCAGCATGAGAAGTATTACACAAGCAAGCAATAATATAACAAGATGTAGTCATGTAACAAACAACACGAATCAACATGAGGAATTATACATGCAAGTAATGATGTAACAAACAATATGAATCAGCATGAGATTATAAAAGATTTGCATAAGTCCTAGAAGAAGGGTAGATAATAACAATCACACGTATACCTCCTTCAGCAGCCAAGAGACAGTCCAAAACCAATCTATTATCCATCATTTCATGTGTAAGGGAATCCAATGATTCCTGTAGGTTTTAAAGTCCTTCAATAGTCTTATCAACAATTTTTGATGTTCATGAGTCAATTGCCATAACATCGGGTTAACAACCATGCTCTTTCAGTGGCATGTGTAGTCAGAGATGGAATCACCAGATGTTTCTTGGGTCTTCTCCTTTGTTTTGAGGGTCTTCTCTTTTTCCATCTCTCTCTGATGGACAAGGCAGATATAGCTCATTGGCACCCATCTGATTTCTTCTCCAACTGTAGAGATACAAGCAAACCCTCTCCCCTAAGCAGTTAACCTATCTGGTCCCTTCCACACCTACTGAATAGGCTGGATCTCCTGGATGAAAAGTAAGAGCTAGCATGACTGTGTACAATTCATTCTGCTGAGTGGACTGAAAGGAAGTTCTGACTACTCTCTTTATATTAAACTCATGAGAGTACACAGCACAAAGGTTATGTTTGGATGCATCTGTAAAGATAGTTGGTCCTTTAAGAGGAACTTTACAAACCTTTTCTTCAAAAATCCATGGCCAATTATGTAATAGTCTGGTTATCTTTAAAGGAAACCCGTGTGTAAAACTTGGAGCTGTGACCAATAATATTTGTCACTCTGGTATGATTTCACAGTTCAATTAATTTGTGCTTTGGTATAAAAGGTATATATCTTGTCAGATCTTATCCCATATAATTGTACTACCTGCTTAATAGTCTTTAATAAGATCCTAGCCATAAGCACTGGGTAAGGAATAAGGCTTTGATCTGGTTGTACTGGGAGAGTCACCCACTTTATCATACTATGTCCTTGATGAAAGACTGCTGTGGGTGCTTCTTTTGCAGCAAAAACTAATATTTCCAGGGATTTTTGAGCAACTCTTTTAACCACATTGGATAAAGCCAGTTCAACTTCTCTCAAAGCCTCTTGAGCTTCTTTTGTAAGCTGGCGTGGTGAATCTAAAGCAGTATCTTCCCTTAAAATGTCATATAATGGTTGTAATTTATAGGTAGTTAAGCCTAACACTGGACACATTCATTGGATATCTCCTATCAATTTCTGAAAGTCATTTATGGTGTTTAACTTCTCTGTTCTTAAAGAAAGTTTTTGTACCATAAGCATCTTTGGGTATACTTCATATCCTAAATATTGAAAAGGAGCATGCTTCTGATTTTTTCTGGAGCTATATGCAATTTGTAGTTCCTTAGTGTTTCTATGGTCTTTTGTAGACATGCTTCTAACGTTTTTTTTCAGGTGCACACCCCAAGATATCACTCATGTAATGTAATAACATAACTTTTGGAAATTCTTTTCTTACTGGAGTAAGAGCAGCAGCCACATACATTTGACACATAGTAGGGCTGTTTTTCATTTCCTGTGGCAAAATTGTCCATTCATATCTTTTGTAGGGCTCAGCTAAGTTACCGCTGGGCACTGAAAAGGCAAATCTTTTCATATCCTCCTTATTTAGAGGGATAGAATAGAAACAATCCTTAATGTCTATAACCCAAAGAGGCCATTCTCTGGGCAACTGAGTAGGAGATGAAAGTCCAGGCTGAAGAGTTCCCATAGTTTTCTTCTGTTCATTTACTTTTCTCAGATCAGTCAACATCATCCATTTTCCAGATTTCTTTTTTACAACAAATACAGGGGAATTCCAAGGACTTAGACAGAAGGTTGTAAGTGTCCTTGGTCAAGTTGCTCCTGTACTATATCTAATAAGGCCTAAATTTCTTCACTTGTTAAAGGCCACTGTTCTACCCACACTGGTGTGTCAGTTTTCCATTGAATGGGAACAGGTGAGAGTGCAGGCAGGTCTACAACCGCAGCCCTGTCTAAAAAGCCAAATTACTCAATTGTAATCCTAACTGTTGTAAGATGTCTCTTCCCACAGATTGATGGGGATTTTATTTACTACAGAAGGAGTAAAAACTCCTGTTTTATCTTCAAATTTCCATCTCAAAGGGGAAGCACTAATTTCAGCTGCTATTGATCCTCCTCCTGTGCCAGACATATGGGTATCTGCCTTAATCTTTGGCCAATGACTGGAACAGCTGGCACCTGAATGACTGTATGATCTGCACCAGTATCTATCAACCCTTTCAATGGTGTGCCATTTACATAGATAGTGAGCATAGGATGCTCAACTGCAACAGAATATTCCTGGATTCTGTTGCTGGGAGTCAGAATCTGGGCGACTATCACCAGATTGCCTATTAGGAGTCTGTATCAGTAACCTGATGCTACTACTTCTCCTGGTTGATAAGTCATTCATTATCTACCTGTATTAGTGACTGGCACATTAGCTACACATTCCCCAGTTTCCCAAATCGTGTATGGATGGACACTGTTTTGTAGCTCTCAGGAGGTGAAATGATCAAGCTGACTGTATGTGAAGGCAAGGGATCCATAGGCTGGACAGGGACAGATTTTAGCTCTCCAGGGGATATCTCAGTAGTCCCAGTGGCATACAGCTCTATTCTCCCCAATTGTAATCAGATGCTTCTCGGCTAACTGATTATCTTGGAGTTCTGAACTTTTAAGGATTCTCTGGGTATAACAGCAGCTGCCATCATGCCTGAAGTGTTTATATATATATATATATATATACATATAATCAGCATTGACAATTGCAAAATCTTTTGTTACAATTTTTCCCTTCTTTCCCCTCACCCCCTCCCCCACATGGCAGGTAGACCAATACATGTTAAATATGTTAAAGTATATGTTAAATACAATATATGTATACATATCCATACAATTATTTTGCTGCACAAAAAGAATTGGACTTTGAAATTATGTACACTTAACCTGTGAAGGAAATCAAAAATGCAGGTAGACAAAAATAGAGGGATTGGAAATACTATGTAGTGGTTCACACTCATTTCCCAGAATTCTTTCGCTGGGTGTAGCTGGTTCTATTCATTATTGAACAAATGGAACTGATTTGGTTCATCTCATTGTCAAAGAGAGCCACATCCATCAGACTTGATCATCATATAGTATTGTTGTTGAAGTATATAATGATCTCCTGGTTCTGCTCATTTCACTTAGTATCAGTTCATGTAAGTCTCTCCAGGCTTTTCTGAAATCATCTTGCTGGTCATTTCTTACAGAACAATAATATTCCATAACATTCATATACACAATTTGTTCAGCCATTCTCCAATTAATGGGCATCCACTCAGTTTCCAGTGCCCAAAGTGTTTTTTGCCTGGGGCCCTGGAGCTAAACCCTGCTTTCCTTTTCCCTGAGCCACTCTACATTCTGATGCCCAGTGGAAGCCCCTGTTGCATTTTGGACATGGGGTTTTGGGTCTTGTTCTCCCACCCTGTTCTTTTACTTTATCTTTTTGCCAACATTGAGCTTTCAGATGCCCTGCATCACCACATTGAAAGCACTGATGAGGCTCTCTGGAAGTCCCTTGCCAAAAGGGACCCTGTCTTCCCACATTCAGATCTTGAAAAGGCTGAATCATAATCTGGGCAAAAAAGGTATTTGTGCCCATTATGGCACTTATGATCTCATCTAAAGGAGCATCCTTTTTTAGTCCTAGTATAATTCTTCTACAAACTCATTAGTATTTTCCTTAGTCAGTTGTTTTATCACAATTTCTATTGCTTCCTTTTCACCAATAGTTTGTATAACAGCTGTCTGCAGACATCCCACGAAATCAGCAAAGGGTTCATTTGGATTTTGCACTATTTTTGTGAAGGTTTCTCCTCTATTTTGTCTTCCTGGGAGAGTGCCCCATGCTTTCATAGCAGCAGAAGCAATTTTCTCATATGTTGCCAAAAGGTAATTAATCTGAGCTAAAGTGTCTGCATAAGGACCTATACCTGCTAGTTGGTCAAAGGTACCTGGTATATTAATTCCAGGTTGCCTATTTTGTTGGGTTTGTGTTCTACAAAGTTCACTATACTCAGAAAGCTACAACAGAGTTTGCCCAGGTTCTAAACATGTTTTTGCTATAGATTTCTACTCATTAGGGGTTAAAATTTCATTAGCCAAATTCTCTAATAGCATCTTAACATAAGATGATGTGGACCCATAAAGAGTGCAAGCCTCTTTCAGATCTTTGATAATTTCCAGATTAAAAAAAGTGTTTCTTCTCTTGACTTGACCTAAAGAGTTAGGCTTTTCAATCACAGGATAATGGTTTTATTCTCAAACTAGAGCTATCCTGTCATTCCTTCTTTGCTTTAATTAATGCCTCCTGTAATGGTGATGTGGGGGGTAGGCAAAACTGCTGCAGGGTGGTGCTGATGGTGTCACTGCCCCTCCCACTCCTCCTCCTCTTTCTCCCTCTGCCCATGAAGAAGGAATTGAGGGAGGATGGTCAGGAGATGGGGAATGCCCGAAGGGCACATGCTCTGGTATAGGCGGAAGTGAAGCTGAGCTGTGAAAGTGAGAAGCATCACACTCCTTAAGCTCAACAGTACCTTCCCTAAGGTACTTAACTCTTTCCCCTCTCCCCCACTATTCATGCCTTCCAGCTGTGTTGTCAGTACCATCTCCCTCCTGCTCTTTCTCCTCACACTTCCTTGTCTGGCCATCCACATTAAAATCTTTCCTTATTTTAAAACTTGTGGGATTCTTTTAAGCCAATTGTATTATATTAAACATAAGGAGTATTTCCTCAGGAATTGACTCAGGACCCATAGCTTTGTAATATTGTTGTTCTCCCACTATTTTCCACATACCTGGCTCTCATTTTTCTTCCTTAGAGAGCCAAGGATACTTGCATTGTAATATATTTAAGAGCCCAGTGATTTGCTTTTGAGTTACCAACAAACCTGGCTTCTCTATTAACCTAATTATGCATGCTACATACTCCCCTCGGGGTGGGGGAGGCTCTTTTCTTGTATTTGCCCCATTTCAGCTGAAAAATGAAAGTGACTAGTTTAGCCCTTACCAAAGTTTCCCTCTTGTCTATTTTTGTACTCGCCCTATTTTCAGGTCACAGGGACTTCTCCACTGAGTTTATGATCACGTCAGTTGAGCTGCTGAGTGTAAGGCCTTACATCCAGAACCTCTTGTCTAGGCCCCACATTGGGAGCCAAAATGTAGTACCTGGACTAGCTCTCTGGAGAATCTCCACCCACTGTGGTCTTAATAGAGGCGGGAGAGTCACTAAGATGGTCAAAGATGGAGAGTGCGTATTTCCAGTCCTCTCAGCCCTTAAATGCCTCTATATGATTACATCATTACAGCGCACTAAGTATGTGCGAACTAGAGAAACATTATCTAATCAATCACACTGATTATGTGCAACTGCCTCTCAGTAGAGAGATCAGAGAATGAAATTGCCCTTCAGTCTCCTTGTATCATCAACACCCTCTCACATGAAGAGATCTATTCTACAAATCTGAATTAGACCTCCAGCAGCCACTGGCAGGTGGCTTCTGTATCACAAGTGGGGTTTGGCTTCTGACTCAGTTGCCAAATATCTTCAACTTAGTCTCTCCAGTCATAGGAATCCAAGACAGACCAATCAGGAGCATATGGACAATCATGTTAGTTCTTTAGCCAAGAGCATGGGTACATCCCTACATATGGTGGAGATGGTACACAGCTTTGGTACACAGAAAATTAGGGCCCAAGGAGGTTGTTAATTGACTTGCTCAAGATTATACAGCTACTTGTTGTCAGAGGCAAGATTTGAACTAGGTCCTTTGACTCTGGAGTCAATTTCTGCCATTCTACCAATCTGTCTTTTTCTTGTTTCAGTGGATTTGTGAGCTCACTTACTGTGGGTACTCACTTCTTATTGTTCAATCATTTTGGTAGTGTCTGGCTCTTTGTGAGACCGCTGAGGTTTTCTTGGCCATGATACTGGAGTGAATTGTCATTTCGTCCTCTAGTTCATTTTTACAGATGATGAAACTGAGGTTAATAAGGTTAAATGACTTGCCCAGAGTCACATAGCTACTAAGTATTTAAGAACAGATTTGAACTGAGGTCTTCCTCACTCCACAGCTATAGCTCTTTCCACTGAGTTACCTAACTGCTTCAACTTTTTTCATCAATGCATAATCCCATGATCCTCAGGAGAAAAACATACAAATTGATTCTTTACAGCAGTTGAAACAAACAACAGGTCATAACAACCCCATAAAAATTTGTAAACCCTAGGTTTCTGAGTAAACTAATGGCAGATACTCTGAAAAGAGCAGAGGCATATTAAAAAATAAGTGGACTATTGGATAACTATTTTCTTTTTATTAAATTTTTTGTTTTTATATCACATAATTTAATGTATCTGTTCTCCCTTGCCCTCCCTTATCACAAAGAATAAAAACTAGGAAAAGAAACCCACTTCAGCCAAACTAATATACCAAAAAAAAGTCCTACATTATCTAGAATTTCCATAGTCTCAAATGCCTGCCAAGAAGGGAAGGAGGTGCTTTTTTTAGCTCCTGGCTAATAGGGATCCTTTTATTCATTATATTTGCATCCCCACTGCCTAAAAAGTAACAATAACTCAATCAACAAGCATTTACTTAGTACCTACTGTGTTTAGGTTGAAAGATTTTGACTTTTCACTGAATCTTGTCCAATATTTGGGATTTTCTTGACAAAAGAAATGGGGTGTTTTGCCATTTCCTTCTCCAACTGAACATGTCAAGAAAAGTTAAAATCATGGTCCCTGCCCGTGGAACCTTACAGTCTAATGAAGAAGACACCATGTAAAGAATTCTGTATATAACAAAAAATATCCAGTGCCAATGGGAGGTAATTGATCTCAGTGATGTTGTCTTAGGTATTCTAACTTCATAGCCTGTTTCCTTTTTGTTCTTTTTATTTAGTCATATTGTTTTCCTGATCTGCTTATTTCACTTTCTATCAAGTTAGATGTCTTCCCAAGCTTCACTGTATTCATCATAGTTGTTGTTTCTCATAACACAACAATGACCCATTACATTCAGGCACCACAACTTATTCACCCCACAACTTGAGCATATCTACTTTATTTCCAATTCTTTGCTACTACAAAGAATGCTATCATAAGTATTTTGGTTTAGATGCAGTCTTTCTTTTTAAAACCATTTAATAATTTCTCATCCAGCTGAATTCAATTTGGGCTACTTTGAAAAGCAGACTTGAATTAACTCAGAAAAAAACTGGAGATGGATAAAGTTAGAGAAGCCATTCCAAATGCTGTAGGGACTTTTTATGTCCAACCTGTGGCAGAGCATTTGAATTCATTGTGGTCTGATCAGCCAAGTCGGACACATTGTAAACTAACACTAACATAGTGATGTCATTTTGGTCTGCTTTGAGAAGGAAGGACAACAACCAAACAATCAGTAAATGCATCATTGGGAAATCTAATCATTTTGCAAAATCTAACCAGTCTTGTAACTCCAATCTCATCATTGAGGCTGGTGTTACAGTCAAGAGATGACTAGGTTTGGAAGACCCGAGTTTCAGTTTCCTAAACTGTGAAATGGGGATATTAGTAGCACCTTATCTTCTAGGTTGTTGTGAGGATTAAATGAGATAATATTTATAAAAAAGCACCCTGCTCAATATCTGGCATATTGTCGGTGTGAATGCTTATTCCTCTTCTATTCATAAATACTCTGTACCCCTGTGATTGGAGGGTGGAGCTATAAACTCCTTTAAGGAGAAAGCACAGAACAGATATCAACCCATTTCCCACTTGGCTGTACTCATTTTGGACTCCTTTTGGACTCCTTTGACTTTTTACTCTTCCCTGTGTTGTCTCTTTTCCTTTTCTCAACTTTCTTTCATGCGCTGTTTTTCCCAATTAGACTGTAAGCTCCTTAAGGGCAGCAACTCTTTCTTTTTCATATTTGTATTCCTAACACCAAGAACAGTTTCCTACATATAATCTAATCAAAGTTTAATATTTCCAGCAACACTATATGGCTGTGAGAAAAGAAAACTAAGGAAAGCTGAGTGCTTTCAAAGTGCAATGCTAAAGCAGACTTTTGAGAGTCCCTTAGACAGAAAAGAGATCAAATCAGTCAATACTTAAGGAATTTAATTCAGACTATTCACTGGAAGGTCAAATATTGAAAATGAGTTTAAATACATTGGCCACATAATGAGAAGACAGGATTTTATTGAAAAAGACTGAAAACAAAAGGAAAAGAGAACAAAAGAAGATGAAATATATAGTCTCATAGGAGGAATCATAGAACATGAACTTTGACAGACTTCAAAAGATAATAGAGGCTTGGTTCCACAAGGTCATGAAGAGTGGGACCCAATTCAACAATAACAAATGTATATTGATTGAAGAAATATTTCCTATATTGAGGGGCTTGGATTGAGTTTCTCCCAAATACAAGGGACAAGTCTTCCTAGCAGACTTAAGTCTCTCTCAAGGGGCAGACTCATAGCATTACAATTTAAGTAACTGAAAGGGATTTAGATTAGGTCTTGTTAAATTTTTTCCACTTATTATCCTCTCCCCCCAACTTTTAGGTGACCCCAGTTACATGACCCCCCCTATATAAAATAGGTATACAAATCAAACACTTACTTTTAATAAATTATAACTTCATGACCTCTCACGTTCATTTATGAGACCTCAGGTGGGGTTTAAGAAGCTGGGATAGTTCATCTCCTCATTTTACAATCAATCAATTATAAGCATTTATTTATTTCTGCTATATTTCAGGTGCCAGAGATACATAGAAAAGATTTTATTTGTTTATTCATTTATAGTGAGACAATTGGGGTTTAATGATTTGCCCAGAGTCACACAGATAAGAAGTGTTAAATGTCTGAGATCAGATTTGTACTCTGGTCCTCCTGACTTCAGGGCTGGGGCTCTATCCACTGCGCCACATAGCTGCCCCCACCCCCCCAAAAAAAAAGATTTTGACAATCCCGGCTTTCAAGTGGCTTATATTCTATCCAGAGCAAGGAATCCAGAGCCCAGAAAATTTTAACCAAGTTTTGGAAAGTTATAGAGGTTGGTAATTAAGTAGTAGAAGGCTCAAACTGATTCCTCTGACTCCAAATGCAGTACTTGTCGCATTGAGGTGCTGTCTTATTATTCCTTCCCCCTCCCCATCACTCCCTACGCACCTGGCTCATAAAGAAGATTATGGATGTACATTTCCCAAACGTTAAAGGACGATATCTTTATCATTAGCCTCATTCTAGGATTTAGGAATGGAACTTCAGAAATTATCTAATCCAACTGTCTCCTCTCCCCACTTTTTTTTTTTAAACAAATGAAGACACTTTAAAATGATTCGCTCAAAGCTCACCTAGGACTCAATTTTTGACTAAATTTATAGAATAATGTGGAGGGGTGGGGAGCCCAACCAAAGTTGGGGTCCATCTTTTTTGCCCCACTCTTTTCATTCTTCTTGTAATGGGATGAAAAATGTTATCTTAGCAGCCACCTAAAAAAGGAATCTTAGATTCTCACATTGGAAGGGATTTCAGATGGCTTTTAACCCAACCCATTTTTGAAAGATGATTCCATCTACCTTATTGTGGGTCACAATCAGTTATTTGGCCCTAGTTTAGAGATCTGGGAGGGTGGGGGGGAGGGAGACACCTTACTTCTCTAGGCTGCCTATTCCGCTTTGGGATCACTCTAATCATTAAAATCGTCTATGCAATTTCCACTCATCTCTCCTGATTCTTGCCCTCTGGAGCAGAACGCATCTACAGCTTCTTGCAGGTTACAGCTCTTCAACTGAAAAACCTTCCGTTTGGTTTTTAAAAGTCTTGCATAACCTTGTCCCTTCCTACCTTTGTGCATAACCTTGTCCCTTCCTACCTTTGCAGTCTACTTTGTCTTTATAGTCTCCCCACATCTGCGAAACTGATCTTGCTGTTTCTTGAACAAAACATTTCACCTTCCGACTCCGGCATTTTCACCGCTGTCCTCCATGCTTGGAACTCTCTCTCATTTCCACCCAACTTCTTTAGCTTCCCAACTAAAATTCCACCTTCTACAGGAAGTCTTTGTCGAGGCTCTTTAATTCTAATGCCTTCCCTCTGGGAATCATCTCCAATTCTCCCGTTTATAGTTTGCTTGTACCTAGTTTTTAGCATGTTGTGTTCCCTCATATCGTGAGCTCCTCAAGAACAAGGACTTTTACCTTTATCCCTAGCGTTTAGCTCAGTAACATATCGTAGCGCTTAATAAATGTTGGCAACTGACTCCTTGAGGACAGTTTTCCTGCAGCCACGGTGGTGGCCGGGAACCTAAGGCTGCGTGAAGCTGGTGAAAGGGACAGAGGTTGCAATTGCAGCTAAGAGCAGTTCATTGAGGGCACTTGGAAAACACTTAGGAGGGATGGGTGCCACTTGGTGAATAGCTCTTCTTGAAACTTTGTATCTCTTCCAGCCGGGAACGCAGAGCTCCGAGCAGGAGCTTAAGAAATGGAGGCTGCGCTAAACCAAACACGTTAGAAGCTTCCCGACCTCGGCGGCGGGAGGGACCGGCGGAGACCTTTCTGAGTGGCGGCAGGGGTAGACCCCTAGGTGTCGCTAACACAAACGGAGGTGGCGGGACAGCCCGCGAGAGTCCCAAGAGCCCAGAGGAGGCGGAAAAACTACAAATCCCGGCATGCTCTTCGGGCGCATCCCACTTCCCCCTCCCCTCTGCCCATATCCCTCAGCGGGCGCCGAAGCCCATTGGCCGTGGCCTGGCGAGGGTCGCTCCCTCCTACTAGCAGGTTAGTAGGCGCCCCCGGCAGACGTTGACCGGGGCGGGGGGCCTCCGCCATTCTGCAAGCGGCCGCCCGCTCTCGGCGTAGCGTAGGCGCCGGCGGGGAAGCGCAGGGCGGGGGCGCAGACGGCGTGGCGCAGGCGCGCTGCGCGGCTTCGCCCGGGTCCCCAGACAGCTGGCGGAGATAAACAGAGGAGGAGGGAAGGGAAGGGAAGAGAAGAGAAGGGAAGGAGACAGGGAGAGGGAGGGGAGTGCGTGTGTGTGCGTGTGTGTGAGGGGGTGAGGGCGGGCGGGCTCGCGTGTGTGTGTGCGCGCGTGTGTGCGTGTGAGAGTGTGAGGGAGACGGACGGTGGGAGTGGGTGCTGGGCCGGGGGCCCGCAGCCCCAGCCGGGCTGGCCGCGGGGAGCATGGGAAGGGCTTAACGCGGCGGACCGGCCGAGCGAGCGGGCGACGGGCGGGCGGGCGGACGGACGGACGGGACCACGGGCTGCCCGCTGCCGCCGGACGGGGCCGGCCGGGCCGCTGCCCCCCGCCGTGCCGACATGGGATCTTGAAGTTGCACCGGCCGCTCGCTGCTCTGCCCCGGGACGAGGCCTGACAGGTAAGCTCGGCCCGCTGCCCCGGCCCGGGCTGGACGGAGGCCTGGGGGCGAGGTACCCCCCAGCCCCCGCCCCACCGGACACCCCCGAGTCCGAGCTGAGAGCGAGGGCGGGGGACCTAGGGGATCACAGAGAGCCTGGTAACCAGAGGCAGAACTTTGGGGGAGCAGAGGGGACCTTAGCAACTGAAGGGGGTGGATTTTGGGGGAGCAGAGAGAGAACCTGGTAACCAGAGGGGGAACTTGGAGGAAGCAGAGAGAGCCTGGTAAACAGAGGGAGAACTTTGGGGGAGCATAAAGTACCTTGGCAACTGGAAGGGGGATTTGGGGGATGGAGGGGAGACTTTAGGGAAACAGAGAACTCGGTAACCAGTGTGGGGACTTGGGGGAGCAGAGAGAACTTGGTAAACAGAGGAAGAACTTTGGGGGAGCTGAGGGAACCTTAGCAACTGGAAGGGGGACTCTGGGGGAGAAGAGAGCCAGGTAATGAAAAGGAGAACTTTGGGGAAGCTGAGGGGATCTTAGCAACTAGAAGGGGAGACTTTGTGGGAGCACAAGGGACTCTGGCAGCCAGCTAGAGGATTTTGGGGGAGTAGAGAGAGTCTGGTAACAAGAGGGGGAACTTTGAGGGTGGAGAGGACCTTAGCAACTGGAAGGGGGAACTTTGGAGAGTAGAGAGAAGATTTGGGGGGAGCAAAGAGGATCCTGGCAAACAGAGGACTGGAAGAAGTAAGAGATCCTTGGGACCCAGAGTGGGGACTTTGGGAGAGGGGAGGGGTTATTGGAACTCAAGATAGGAACCATGGAGAAAAGGGGGGAATTTGGAGTAAGGAAGAAAGGATTTGTGTGTGAGAAAAGGAAAAGGTATGTTAGAACTGAGAAGGGATGTAGGGAGGACATTGGTTCCAAGTAGGGAGTTTTGAAAGGAGAACAGGCCTTACCCATTCTAAACACTCAATAAAAGTTTATTGACCTGAGAAGGTTGAAGGGGAAATTTTTTAAAATTATTTTTTCCCTGGGTTGGCTGAACACAGACCTGCAAAGGACCTGGGAATGGGGAGGAGGGTACCTATGCCATGGAGTTTTGGAGTCTGAAGGAGACAGAGCTGAGAGATTGGTGGAAGTCCCACAATCACGAGACTTTGGGCAGAGTTTTTGTTTGACATCTGATCTGGCATCGAACACAGGAAGAGGGGGCAGGTGGAAATGCTGGGAGGGCTGCCACACTGACCTGACCCTTCTGTTTCCGTGTGTGGTATATGTATGCACGCGTGTGCGCACGTCCAAGTTCACTAGAAGTTCCCCTTAGTTGTACTTCTGTGACCCTTAACTAAACTCTGTCCAGGTGTGCCTTCAGCTGATGCTGGCCAGTGACAGTCACATTTTGTGTGAAGACATTATTCAGCCATCAGTTAAAATAGTATGAGGGAATGTTACTTCAGAGAGGGAGTGTCAGCCAATTCCAGTTCTTTTTACTGATGGGACCCTTTTGCCCATTACCCTGAATCTACTTGGAAATTGATGGACTAGGCCCTGGGCCTAGCTTGCAATTTCATTTAACAAATTTGTACTTTTCTTCTAGCAACTTACCAGAACTTTTGCATAAAAAGCTTAGGTCTTGATTTGAAGGAATCTAATGCTTTCTCTAGACTATCTTTGTGTCTTTGACTAACTGCAGTGATTGGGGTTGTGTTCAACTTATTTTTTAAAAAAAATCAACTTTGTCAGTGTCAGGAATTTGAAATGCACTTACCTTTTGGGAGTGGTAAATGTCTTCATCCGATGGGATAATCTGATAGTGAAACTGGAGAAATAGATTGGTCTACATTGAATGCAAGGCCTGAAATCTAGAGCAAAGGAAAACATTGGTCAGTGATCTCCACCATTATGAAAATCTCCTGGGAATCAGCAAATTCAAACAGGTAGAACCCTAACCAAGTCACACCTTTCTTTCCTCTTCTGTTACCTCTTTAGCTGGCTAATCCAGCAAGTCATTAAGATGATAGGGGAGGAATCTTTGTGACTTCATCAAATCCAACTTTGTTATCTCCTAATCTGTGAGATTCTTAAAAATCACACCGTTAGAATTCATCAGGATTTTGGAGATCATCTAGTCCCAACTCTTGAATCTTAGAGAAGTGAAATTCAAGGAGGGGAGAGTGGGTTAGGAAAATCAAGATTAAATCCCATGATTTCTAATTCCTGATCAATTGGTAGTTGCATGATAACAGGCTGCCTCTCATGTTTGAAAGAGTTCAGATTACAACTATAATTTTTTAATTTAATAGTTAGACTCTTTAATTGACTATGGATTAACTCATTCATGTTGGACCTTTATTAGTGTTAAGCATTGTAGAAGATTTGTGATGACAAAGTCACTCTTGTTGGTACTGGGCATTTTGATTCTGGGCTTCTTTCAGATGTAAACTATTTTGACTTCTCTAAGTGCAGTAAGCCAAATTCAGTATTATACAGAACTGAACCTATAGAAACTTCAATAACTAAATCACTACATTTTTACCTTCCCTTGTTGCTATCTTATGTCTAGTAGCATATGGCTACTTTAGGGTAATCCAGATTAACAGAGCATATTGTATATCAGCAGCATGGTTTATTGAGACGTATAGTGGATTTAGAGTAAAGGAGTCTTGGATTCAAATTCTGTCTCAAGCCCTTGCCTGCTCTCATTGATCATGGGCAAATCATTGAACACTTTCCAGCATCAATTAACTCATCTACTCGATTACCTACTTCCTCAGGCTGTTTTGAAGAAAGCACTTTTCAAACAGTAAAGCATTACATAAACTCTTGATTAGTGATAATCTTATTGTTGATTATGATGACTTTTAGATCCTCTGCTTTTCTAACCTTGATCCTAAGCCTGTCAGAAGACACCATTTTTATTGCTAGAGGAAACTCAGCAAGTATTCATTAAAAGTTGGATTGCTTTTGTGTGGGGCCATTGCAAACAGAGGCAACTGGTAGTCATGCTTGAGTCCCTCTGGCTGTTGAGGGTGATTAGGACTTTGGGTGCTCATCCGCAGAAGCAAGTTCAAAGTTAAGGATTGGTGTTTAAACTCTAACCAATGTTTTCCCTTTCTTTCTAAACTTAAAAGTGACTCTGTTGTTGAGTAGAGTCTTGGAGAACAGGAACATTGTGCATCCTCAGTGGGGCCCAGGTAGGAAGAGTCTTGATGTCTGACTTTAATGCTGACCAGTTGAATAATTTGTCTCCATTCCTCTCAATTTCATTCTCTGGCTTCCTCAAATCATCCTTGCTTCTTTAAGCTTTTGCTTTTGACACTTGAGATCTGATTAGAATGTGTTATTCTTAATTATCATTTCTGTCCAGTCTAGAAGCTTAGTTCCTGCTGCTATAAGATAGCTAGCTGCTGAATTTTAAAATTATTAACAGCATATTTGCTACCTTTGACTAAGCTATGGATATTTAAGTGTGCTTGAAAGATGTTATAAAATGAAGACTCCTTTAAGGCAGGCAGGCTGGCAAGTTCCAGAGAGACGAGTATGTATTGGTTCACACTATATGTCAGGGAAGTGAGTGGGGTGGGGGACCACTCCTGATTTGTCTCATGTTCTTGGGTTTCAGAGCCCATTTTGTGGTATTAGTAATAGCTGTAAACTCTACATTGGGCTTTGTGGCATTAGTGACTAATAGCTCAAAAACTTGAGTTCTGAATATAGCCCTAGAACATGTCAAGTAAGTGGGAGTGTCCCAAATGTGTGTAGGAGGACCTATGCAAAGGAAATCCTTATCCCACTGTCTTGGAAGGGCAGCTGCAATGGATTCCCTCCTGCTCTTTCTCTTTACAAAAGAGTGGAATTTAGCAAATTGGTGCAGTTTTCCCAAAAGGAAAGTCAGATGATCTGAGGTGAGAATTCTGTTTGAAGTAATAACCTCTGAAACTTAAGAAAGTTCATGAGAGTTTGGATTACAAGGCCTCTCATTAGATGAGAGGCAGTTTCTCGTTATCTCAAGATTGAGGGCACCTCTTCTGGAGCCCTGACAGGAGCATGCTAGTGCAAAAAGTACAGCAGAGGACCATAGACACTATGGATATATCCACCCTGGAGATCCGTTACCCCAGTTTCCATGGGAAGTGAGAGAGGGAGCCTGAAGGCAGCAATGGGCTGGATAAGGACTTTGCTGAGGTTTCTGTCTTCCTTTGCTTTTCTGTCCTTCCTTTTCTGAGATAACATTTAAATCTGCTGGACTGCCAAGGAATTGCTTGTAGCTTGTAGAAAAGCATGAGAAAATGCATGTTAGTTATTGAATTGCGTTTCTGATTTATGCTAACATATTTAGGTGCTAGTGGTTCTCTTTTGCTGTGTATGGCAGGGCTGCATTTGAAACCAACCCCAATACAAAGGAATGGGTTTTTGTCTGGCCTCCTTGGTTTTCCCAAGTCCTCCGGCCATTGTGATTATGTTTAGTGGATAAAACTTATTCTCTGGAACTTCCCAATCACTTGTTTCAAAACCTATAAGTGGCACCATAACCAGGACCATTCCAAATCCCTCCACAGTATAAGGCAAGATCTAAAAGCAGATAGTCTTAAATGTGGGAAGAAAAGATACTTATTAAATAAACATCCATTTCTCTCTATTGCTTTCTCTTACCTTAAGGAAATTAAGAGGTGAAGGAAATGAGGAGGATAGAAAAACTGCAGTAATAATTCAAAAATCAAAATGCTGAGAAGGAACACTTAGAAAGAAAAAAATCATCTTAACAAATAATCACAAAGAAAAATTTCAGGGCTGAGACAATATGAATTAGTTTTCATCAAAAGTTCTTTGGAAAATAAAGTATTTTTTGGAATAGTTCCAAACAAGAGAAAAGCTTGTGTAACTTATCATTGACTGAGATAGATTGGTAGCCTTAAAGGTGACATGAAAACTCTTTATAGATCTTCTGTAATTTTTTTTTTTTTTTTTTTGCTGAGGCAGTTGGGGTTAGGTGACGTGCCCAGGGTCACACAGCTAGGAGGTGTGTCTGAAGTCAGATTTGAACTCAAGTTCTCCTGACTTCAGGGCAGGTGGTCTATCCATTATGCCACCTAGCTGCCCCTAAATAAGACATTCTTACATAAAATGACATAATCTCACAATTGGAAGGAACCTCTTCCAAGTCATTTAGTCTAACCTGTATCTGAAAAATAATTGTTTCTAAAATAACCCCTTCCCTCCCGATGATTATCTTGCCTTTGCTTAAACAGCCTGTTATATTCCTCTTTGGAAAATTTCTGATCATTGGAAAAGTTCTTAGGTCAAACCCAAATCTACCAGTGTCTTCTCATTGTTTCTCCTTTTGCTTCCTGGAGCCAAGCAGAACAAATCATATTTTCCCCCTAATGACAGCTCATCCCAAAATACTTGGTAAGACAGTTGTCATATGCCCCTTGTATATTCTCTTCCCAGGTTAAACATAACCACTTCCTTGAACCAATTTTCCTATAGCATGATTTGTAGGCTTATCTCATCTGAAGGGCCTCTATTTTGTTCAAGTCATTCCCAATATTCCGACCTCCAGAGATGTTCTAGCAGGGCAAGAGGGCTATTATCCATTTTCCCCTGGACATAATGCTTGTAAATATAGCCTAAACGGCATTCATGTGTCTAAGCTTGCAGTTCATCCCTCTCTCACCCATCACTCCCTTAGTTGTCCAACTATATCTCCTTGTAGCTTGTCCAGAACTCTTGGCTGGAATTGGATTCTTAGCCCATATGGTTCAATCACCTTAGTAATTCACTTTATGTGAAGCGTGATTTAAAACTAGATTAGAAAATCTTAGTGCTAGAAGGGAATGTGGCGATTATATAGTCCGTGTCTTTCATTTTGTTGATGGAAAAACTGAAAACTATAATAGAAAGGTGACTTGAGCCTGAGAGAATGAGAGTATTCTGTTAGAAGTCACAGATCCTTAGTGATCAAAAGATCAATCTCGTGTGTCTAGGCAGATGCCTTTGTATTGTACTTGTCTATCACTGTTTAAAGAAAAGTTTGCCCTTGGTCACATATTTAAGTGTGTTAATTGCACTTGCTTTCAAGTAATTGTAGCCTGTCCCAAATTTCTCACTATAAGTCCATTACTTTGAAGTTTGTAAGCTAACAAGTTGGAGAATAAGTACTCAGACTTCTTGTAGAAAGCACTTTGTGTATGAAAGCAGGCATTAATCTTTGATTAAAAATTAATGAGTCGATTTAAATGTTGATTTATTGATCTGTAATGCCTGAGTTTGAGAAACTTAAATAAAAGAAACTGGTTATGTTACTTCTATATGAGAACCAAGAACAAAAATTTCTGATTATGGATTACTGAAGATTTCATGGAAAAAGTAGCATCTGAGTTGAGTTAAGTCTTGAAAGATATTAAGAAGACGACAGGAGACATCATGGGGTTTGGGTGTGAGAAAAGGCAGGAAATGAAAAGCCCTGCTGGGAAGCTTCACTAAGGATTGTAGACATGGTGGGGAAATTAGATGGGAAGGTGGAAACTTTGCTCAGCTGACTGTAGCCAAATGTTATGTCTGACTGCAGGACTGCTTCTCTCTGAGCACATAGCCACAGCCTTCTTTCAGGACTTCATGCTCTCTCACCTTGGGATGCTTCTCATTGGTCTCTGCTTCACTTTATGCCAGACTATCCTCCACTTGGTTGCCAGAGTGATTTTCCTAAAGCACCAGAACTCTAGCAGTTCTATATTATTTCATGTATCAAATAAAAAAAAATCTTCTGTTTTGTATTTAAAGTTTTTCACTGCCAGACCTTTTTCCTACCTTTTCAGTCTCCTTGAACTCACCTTTTCTCCATAGGTGCCATGATCCAGCTTGGCCTCTGTCCTGATTTCAGCATGTGATAACTGTCTCCTGATGCCATTCCTTTCCTTTGCTCTCATCATATTCCTTAGTTTTCTTTAAGCCTCAACTCAAATCCCACCTTCCATCAAGAAAGCAGGTCTTTCCTGATCTTTGTTGCTGATAGGGCCTTTTCTTAGATTATCTTCCCTTTATGCAACATACACTGTACATAAGTTATTTGCATGTTGTCTCTACCATTAAGATAAACTCCTTGAGGACAAATTTCTCCCACTTCCTCCACAGCATAGAGATCTGGGGTAGCTTGTTAGTGTGGTACCTTAGCAACTATTGATGCAGGAAATTCAAGTTACCTTGTTCCTGAAACAGGGACTGAAAATCTCTCCATTGATTTGGGTGATGATATTGACTTTTGGCTTTTGCATTACAAGCCAAAATGGTAGATGCACTTAGACAGCACTTGGTTCCTGCTAATCATTTTGAGTTACTGTTTTCATTTGAAACTTCCAGTCCATCCCTAGGAAATTAGAAAGCTTAAACTCTTGAGATTTTGTTTTGTCCTATCCTTCAGTGTTTGTAGGTAGAGGGGAGAGCAACATTAAACATGTTAGTGATTTTTTTATCTTCATTGCACAATGCCTGACACATGGTGACTATGTAATAAGTGCATGTTGATTAATTCATGAGAGTGGAACCAGGGAAAAGACCTTAAGAAAGCATCTAGTCCAACTTCTAAGGCCCCAGGTCATTCCTTCAACAGCAGGAAGATGAAAATGCAGCTGTTCTGGCTTCCATCCTCTTCATCTTTTCTGTTAAACCTTAGCTCATTGACTAATAGGCTGCACCTGGTATCCTTTCTGAATATTCAGACAGTTCTCCCTGCCCTTTTGTGGATTTACAGGCTGATTAATATAGGACCCAGTAAGAACTATATGGCATGTGGAAAGGTGACTGTCACCTATATGCCTAGCACTAAGAATAAATCTAGATTGTAAGGCCAGAAGTCATACCAAGTTTGTGGTTCATTGCTAAAGCATTCAATAGGAGTCCTTCTGGACAGATGCTGAGATTTACAGACATACATATACACAAACACATATACTCTTATCTAGTTACCTAACACACAAGAACTAGAAGACCAGTAAGACCTATCCACTGCCCCTTTTGAGTAGTGACTGCCCCCATATTATGCAGATCACCTTGGGTCAACTCATCATTTAATTGTGAAAAATACATGTAGCTTTCACATATACCCATGGATTTCTGATCATGTAGCTCATAATTGGGGGAAAATCTTGGCTACTCTTATAGTCTTTTCTAAGGGAGAAGAGCTGGGAAAAATCTTTCTTTAGACAGGGGTTTGTTGAAACAGAAGTAGCATGCTATAGCATATATGGTGGCCGTCTGGAATCTTCAAACTGGCCTAAGAAATTTAGCCATGGAAAGGTGGTGACTGTTCTAGTCATCGTGCTGATTTGCCTAAAGAAGTTTGGAGGATATGAGCTAAGGGGCAAGTGCTGGAACTATCCATCGACCAAAATTTATTAAACATTCCCTATGTACTAGATATTATGCTAAGCATTAGAAACACGCTGAAAGCTGTGCCTCTTCCCTCCTCTCAAAAAGAGCAAAACAAAACTAGAACTAGAGTTAGGAATTGAATTTTAATACCTTGAAGCAGCACTAAGACTTTTGGAACACCCTATGAAAAACATTTCTGGTGAAATATGCATAGCTTCTTTAGCATTTATTCCCTTTCTTAGTAGAGTTATTGTTTACCACCCCCACTCCTGAGGTTTTTCAGGACCTGAGATGGGACTCTTCTAGCATGTGAAGAGCAAGGTTCTGCTCAAATCCTTAGCTAGAGTATGCTGTTTGAGGGATAGAGAAGAATTCTGACACGTGATCATACCCACATCCACACACTTTCCCCTGGCCAATATTTGATGGTGATTTTTTTTCTTTTCAGGTTATTACATGTGTGCTCCCTGGTCCTGGGCTTGGCTGGAATGCTCGGGGGTACAGAAGATCCTTCTAGAACCTCCCTTTTCCTACCCCATTTTGAGAAGATGGCAAAAGTCAACATAACTAGAGACCTCATTCGTAGGCAGATAAAGGTAAGCAGCTTGGGATCATCGGGTCTGAGTCTGGGGGACTGCATCCAGCTCCTCACTCAAAGAATCATAAGATGCCGGAGTTGAAAGAAATGTCAGTATATGGAATATTATAGAGGAGAGAGCCCTTAGTGATTATTTAGTCCACTATCCTCTTTTACAGATAAAGAGGCTGACAAGGTTTTTTGCAAGGGTCAGTGTTGAAAAATCATCCATGCATATGTTTTGAAAATAAAAAGCTTTAATAAAAGAAACAAAACTGATAAGGAATCTGAAGCCCAGAGAAGTTTGTACAGTGAGTTGGTAGCAAAGCCAAAGTCAAATGCAGATCCACCATTCTTTATTCACTGTTCTTTCCTTTGTGCTGTTCCTCACCCCTTCCCTCGTGGTTGGGCTTTATGGAGCCTGTCATCACCTGACTACTTATGGCTTTGCTGCTAAATAAAGGTACCAGCCAGGTTGGTGAGACAGGGTCTCAGGGGGTATATGTGAGACTGAGCAGTGCTGGAAGGCAGGAGGAGACGTGACTGCCTCACCCGGCTGTCACACTAGTGGGAGACTTCAGTTCCTAGTCAGCCTCAGGAAGGTGACTTTTGATTGGGTAGTTCTCTTTAGAGCCCGCTCTCTTAGAAATAGCTAAGATTGAATGGAATAGAAACTCCAATTTTAATAACTTTGTGGCCTCTAATAAGTCTCTTGATATTTCTTCTCTGAGACTCAGTTTCCATATCGCTAAAAGTTAGGGGATTAACCAAGTGATCTTCAGCTTTAAGTTGGTGACTTTGAGGATCTTCTTCAGCGCTCTCCCCATTACCTCCTCTGAAATTGGAGGTATACGGGGTGAGGCAGGGTGTTGTGGCTGAGGGATAAGGAACTTGGGGTCCACAGCTCCATTGATTAACTATTACTTCATTTCTCTGGATCAATGAATATAATGTGGAATTGTGAATGCCTTTATTTAGAGCTGGGCAAGGTTTCTGGAGAGGTGAATCAAGGAGACCTTACTTCATATCCAGCCTCAAACACTTCCTGGCAGGATGAGCCTGCCTTAGTTTCTCCAACTGTAAAATGGAGAACATAATAGTACCTACCTCTTTGGATTTTGAGGAAGATCAAATGAAATAATATTTGTAGAGTGCTTAGCATGGTGTCTGTAGGTAGGACCTTAATAAATGCTTCTTCTCTTCCCTTCCTCACAAGTATGGTACTTGTGACATTTGTGAGTGTCAGTGGTCCCAGATGCCCCAGTGATAAAGCAGCATATAGGGTGTGAGACAGCTGTGGATAGTCCCAGAGTTGTTGGGGAGGGGTTCAGCTGGAGGCACAGGAACTTGGGGCTTTGGTTCTAGTCCCAGTCCTGCCACTAATTAGCTTTGTGACTTAGGCAGGTTGCAGAGAAACCAGACAAGCATCCTTCCTATCCCAAGAATTAGAACAAATTCAGGGTCTACCACTTAGAATGGTTCTCCTGACAGTGACATCTTGGGGTCTCAGTTTTCTTATCTGTAAATTTAGACAAAAGGTGGGGTGGTCTAGATGGATCAAATGTCCTTTAAGGTGCCTTCTAATTTTGCTCCTCTGAGTTAATCTCGCCTATATCTGAGCAGAGATCCCTTTTGACCATGTAGCCTTTATTTTGGATGTATTTATAGGTTTATTGACTCCAATGATGAGGAGTTTTTATTCCACTTTTAGAACAGCCCTCATTGTTAGGAAACTTTTCTAAGTCAGAGTCTTCCCCAGTTGCTATTGACCCTGGCTCTGCCCTCTGACTCTGGAGCTGTCTTTTAGGGATGAGCTGCCACATGACACACTCCAAACACACACACTTCTCTTGTCTTCTTCAGGGTAAATGTCTGCTTCCTCCTCTCAGCAGGCCGTATGCTTTGTCATGACATTGTTCTTGTTGCTATGCTCCTAACGTCATTCATCCACTTGGAGCTCATCTGTTTCCTCCTCTGTCAAATATTGGTAATTGTTAAGTTACTGTCTGATCGTGAGAATGAAATGAGAAAGCATTTGAAAAACTCTTAATGTGCCACATACATACAATATGGTAGCACGCCTCTACCTTTCTGAGCTTCAGCTTCATCTGTCAAGTAAGGACAGCAGTCTATGTTCTATTGGTTAGCATAATTGTTAGAATTGTAATATTTGCATTCAAATTTAACATTTAAAATGTGTTTTTTTTTTCCTTTTGTATGGGCCTAGTTAGTGAAAGCTTTAGAAAAGCAGATTCAGGCTGGCTATAAAGAGAAATTAACTGAAATTGTCCAGAGGTGGAATGGGCAGCTTCAGGGAAGTGGTGAGTGAACAGTCTCATCATTACAGGTTTTTGGATGGAGATTGGCTGACCACTTATGGATGAGGCTGGTAGATGGAGGCCCTTTTCCAGCCCTAAGATTCTATGATTTCTGGTCATAGGCATAGCCCTAGAATCTTGATGTTGAAAGGGACCTTAGAGGCTGAAACCCAAAGAGGTTATGAGTCATCTTCAGATGCGCACACAGGTACTTGGCCCATGTATGTTCTTTGGCATCTTTTAAAGATGGTCATTTTCCCATTAGATTCTAAACTGAGCAGAGAATTGGCTGTCTCGTTCCCACAGTAACACAGTTACAGTGGCCAGAAATTGGTGGGAGCCCTATTTCCTAATAACTCTCTTATCTCAAATAGAAACCTTAGAAACTTAGAGATGAATAGGCAGCAGTGGTTATACTGGTATTTTGCCATATAGAGTCAATCTATGCTGTAGGATTGTATTATAACAAAGTAATTAAATGTTCAGATATGGGCCCATGTCAAATGGAGTTCTGTGCTATTGTCAAATTTGTGACTCTACTATATTTGTATTCTATTCAGGGCATGGATATGTGAATGTATTTTGGGATGGGGGGGCAAACCCATCCCAAGGTGAGACTCCATGAGTTTTATGCCCATACAGTTTGGGATGATAGGAATTCATTAAATCTCTAGTTGATTAATCCAAGGAAGATTGTATTAAAAGAAGCAAAATGTCAGGAGTACTTTTAGTGAAAAAGACGAGAGTTTAGGCTGGACAGGATTAGCTAGGTATACTAAGAGAAAGAGACCTTTTTAGGGAAAGGCTCTAAGGTGGAAGTGGTACTGCTGAATTGAAGAGACTTGGGGATGGTGTTTTAGAGATGCCAAAGAGGTATTCTGTTAGGTAAATAATCATGCTGATAAATATATTTATATTATATATTTATTTATTTATTATAAACATATAATCATGCAGATAAATTGATTTGAAGAGGTTTGGTATCTTTGAATGTCTAGACTTCAGGATTCTGAAAACCTGACTTCTCATAGTCCCAGAGGTGTGAAGTTAATATACATAGGTGTACTCCTACCTGTCAAAAATCCTCATAGCCTAGTTCAAGCCTCATCTCTTTCTTTCCTAATACTCAGCCCACAATGAGGTTTCTTTTTTCATTAAAAAAAAAGTTTCTTTTATGTGTCTAGGCACTGTGATTGATGTTGAAAGAAGGAAAAAAGTATTTATGAAGTACTTACTATGTTCTAAGAACTGGGGAGACATGCAGAGAAATCAAACAGCCCCTGTTTTTCTTTAATGGCATTGCTGCTGATAAGATCCTATTCATTTCTGATGTTGAACCATGTGATAGTGAAAATGTTCCTTTCTAGGTCTTCATTGCTGTGGCTGTATCCTAACTGTACTCTTTAAGCAATTGCCAGGCTTCATCACCATGTAGCCTTGCTGCCTGGGATGACAGTTCTGGAGATTTGCTGGAAGCAGGATGTGGAGATGTGTGGTCTGGGGAACCAAAGGAAAAATGAAGTCTTTGCTATCATGGATCTTCAGGGTGTAGGGGAGTGAGACATACAAAAACAATTCTGTCACACATGAGATAGCATTTTTTTTTTAATTTTTATTTAATAATTACTTTATATTGACACTCGTTTCTGTTCCAATTTTTTTTCCCTTCCTCCCTCCACCCCCTCCCCTAGATGGCAAGCAGTCCTTTATATGTTGGATATGTTGCAGTATATCCTAGATACAATATATGTTTGCAGAACCGAACAGTTCTCTTGTTGCATAGGGAGAATTGGATTCAGAAGGTATAAATAACCCGGGAAGAAAAACAAAAATGCAGATAGTTCACATTCGTTTCCCAGTGTTCTTTCTTTGGGTGTAGCTGCTTTTGTCCGTCATTTATCAATTGAAACTCAGGTATGAGATAGCATTTACATGAGAAAGCATTTAAGTGCATAAGAGAGGAGAAGCATAGGAGGACAGAAGAACTAGTTCCGGGGGAAGTAAGCAAATGCAGAAGAGTACTGGATAATAGTGTAAATGGAGCAGTCAATCCAGAGTGACCTAGTGCAGCCCCACAGAATTAAAAGAGTGTGCCTCCTTTCTTCATGGCAGAATGGGGATGGGGCCTACATTGGGCATGAGATGTTTTATTTGCTATCAGATACAGTGCAGGTGGTGTTTGGTTTTGCTAAACTGATTCTTTTCTGTTTCCTTAAAAAAAAAAAAATGCAAAAAACCCAAACAACGTTGCTGTCGGTTCCCAATAACCACATTTCCCTCAATAGAAACCTCCCTTATAATAAAGAAGTTTGTTAAGTCATTATCAGTTGTGACTCCCATTTGGAGTTTTTTGGGCAAAGATCCAGAAGGTGGTTTGTCTTTTCCCTCTTCAGCTCATTTTACAGATGAGAAAACTGAGGTAAACAGGGTAAAGTGACTTGCCCAAGGTCACACAGCTATTAATGTGTAAGGCTAGATTTGCACTCAGGTTTTCCTGAGTCCATGCCTAGAGTTCTGTCCATTGTTCCACCAAGCTGCTCAATAAAGAAAAAATTAAGTAAACAACAAACCATTTGCCTGACAATGCACACCCTTCCCCAGATTTAGGCCTGTTTTTCTCATTGAAAGGGAGGAAGAATGATTCTTCATAAGTTCTCTGGAGTCAAAATTTTTCCTTGCAGTGATTTGATTTCTTTTTTCATCTTTTTAACAAAGGATAATTTGCTAGAGGATGGGAAGAGTAAAGGATATATTTGGAAGTGGATGGGGTAAAACATCAAAAGCTATCAATAAAAATACAAATTATAAAAATAAAATTATTTAAATGCAAAGAAGATGTTGGGGGGAAGTGGGAGAGATTACTTGTATCAGGAGAAAGAGAGGAGAGAATGCTTAGTGGAGGACACAGTATCTTAGACAACACTTAGGGGACAAAGATAGTGAAATTGGAGAGAAAAGGCAGTATTGTGGAAGAGTGGAAGAGTTGGGGACCTTGAATATGAAGCTAAGAAGTTTGCATTTTATTTTGCCTTGGCGGAAAACAGCCATTGAAAGTTTGTGAGTAGAGGAATAACTTGGCCAGAACTGTGTATTAGGGAACATGTATGAAGGATGAATTAGAAAGGGAAGAGACTAGAAGCAGGTCTTCCATTAGACAGTAGTTCTGGTGAAAAATAAGGTTCTGAACAAGAGTGGTGTCCATGGGAGTAGAAAGGATGGAAGTGGGAGTGGAGGAAGGTCTTTGAAAGGGCGCATGACAGACCCTGCTAACTAGCTATATCCAAGGAAGAAGTAAGAGTAGTCAAGAATGACTTTGAAGCTTTTAGTTTGAATGAGTGGGAGGATGGCCATAAGTCACAAAACTTTGGGACATTAGGAGGAAGAACATTAGGAGGGTCTTGAAAGTGTGCATTATTTTAGTTACAGAGAGTCTCTTCTAATATTTGTAGAATTTATAGTCAGCACCTACTTCTGACCCTTATTGTGTGACTATGAACAATTCACCATATTCTCTTTTGGGCCTCAGTTTCCTAATGTATAAAATGAGGATATATATTTACCTCAAAGGTGCTACAGAAATAGAAAGAGGTTTTTTGTTTTGTTTTAATGATTATGTGATTATATGTTACTTGACCTTTTAGTAATAATATTTAGCATGTTTGGAGTTTTTAAAAAGTTGTTATTGATATCTTTAGTTGTTACATGTTTCCAAATATATCCATTCTCTAATCCAGCAGGTCATTCTTGGTAACAAAGCATAAAAAGAAAGAGAGGGAAAAAGTACAACCATATTCTGATACTGAAGCAGATAGCATTCTGCACCTTTGCTCTCCACCTCTGCAAAGAAAAGAGAGAAATACTCAGAATTGTTTTTAAAGCTACTTAAAACTATTTTAAGAATTTTTTCCTATCTGTTACTACTTAATAATTTGTGATAGACCTCTTCCCCCATAGATTGTAAGCTCCTTAGGGGCAGTTCAGTTTCTTCTTGTATTTCCTGTACTACTTAGCACATTGCTGGATATTTACTAGATGCTCCAAGAAAGACTTGTTAAACTGAATTGAAAACTTTAGGTTTATTTCCATTTTCTAGGAGCGGGGTGCATTGAGCTTCGAGCGGCATTATCATGTCACAGACCCATTCATCCGGCGGCTGGGCCTAGAAGCTGAACTCCAGGTAAGTGTTCGTATGAGTGAACCAGTTGACAGATGTTCTGCTCTCAGGGGATGGGAGGGAGCCCACTGTGGCTTGCTTAGAACACCTTTTCAGAACTGAACTTCTTTTCAAATTATACTTTTACCTCACACTTCCCCCTAACACTTGGAACTAAAAAGGTAAAGCTGCTACAAAAATCCAAAATGATTGTAGAAGACAAATAGAAGTTATTTCTACATTATCTGCGTTCCACATCTTTCTCTACTATTTGAATGAAGGACATATCATTCTTTTCTACCTAATCCTGGATTTGACTCTTTTGTGACTTTATTTGGCTCTACATGTTTAGAATCATAAATCATTTAAGTTGAAGAGAAGTTAAGAATACAGAATGTCAGGGTTGGGAAGGGCCTCAGTGAACATTCAGCCTAGTTCTTTAATTTCACAGAAATTTTATTTTTGATCCTAAAGGTCTTAGGGAGTCACTGGAGTTTATTGAATGGGGGTAGAAGGGGATGACACGATTAGATTATGCTTTAGGTTAATTCAGCAGCTAAGGTCAGATTGGAGTGGGGAGAGACTTTAGGCAGTCAGACTCATCAATCTGCTGCTTGACATGAGATAGTGAGGGCCTGCATTGGGTGAATACCAGGATTACAAGAGAGAAAGGAACATATGCAGAGATGTCCCAAAGGCTAGAATTGACCAAAAGAAAATAAAGTGATTTTAGATTTACTCTCACTTGGCCACGAAGTAGCCTAATGTAGTGAAAATTGTACTGGACAAGGAATCAGTTAACTTTTCTGACTGCAGTCTTACACTTTCCCATCCTATATCTGAGGATTTGGTTGTGAGGCTCAAATGAGGTCATGGATGTAAAAATGATGACATATTTCACTGCTACAATTATTTTAAAAGCTAGTTTTCTCTCAGAAAGGAATATTATTCAGGCACTATATTTCTCTTCCCATTTCCCTTTTTCTTTCTCAGGTTTCAGAGGTTTCTGCCATCCATAGTTTCTTTAAAGTTCCAAACAGTAGGATTGTTTAAAGAAGATAGATTAAAAACTGAGTGCTTAGTAGGAGCTTATCATTGCCTAAAATCAAGAGAATTGTGAGGATTATTCAGAGCATCCATTTCTTTCCACTTAGCTGTCATCAATTTCCTTTCCTTAGGGCCTAATGAACATTTTTACTGGTTGAGAGCCAGTTTGCATTTTATCAGAAGGAAGTCTTGGAGGCAGAAGATCTCACTGCCTGTTGTCTGTCTACTTCCCTTCCTCCTTCCTTCCCTATCTCACCAAGATTGGAAGGACAGTGGTGGCTCACCAGTTGATGGATCCTACTGTGCTCAACACAGAGCTTTGACCTGCCTTCTTTCCTACCTGGTCCATTCTGTCCCTCCTTAGGTAACCTGGAAACCTTTCTTGCCCCCAATGCCTTAGCTGTGGTGAGCTCACCATATCATTGCCAGATTTAGTGCTGATATCTGATCAGCTCTGGCTCTCCTGGAGCTTGAGAGAGATGTCAGCCTCAGCATGTACCTCCTTCTCTTCTCTGACTTGGCCAAGAGACCTGCTTTCTGATTCCAGCTCTCCAGTTATGTGACCGAAGCTTGGTTTCTCGTCTTTGAAACTGTGTCCCTTTTTAAAAAATGGAAAATTAGGAACAGTCATGGTTATGACTACCTTACAAGGTAGCTGTGAGGGTGAAATTCAGTCATTTACATAAAGTGCTATCTAAATCTTCAAACACTGATGAATGGGAAGTTCTTAGAGTGGTACAGAAATGAATGTTATGGGAAAACAGAAGGTGAATGGGTTGCCTTGAGAGGTCATCCATGTCCAACTCCTCAAGCAAAGGTTTCTGAGACAGTGGATGACCACTTTTTAGGGGTAAATTTGAGATAACTTCTGCTCAGTTAAGTTTAAGCACAGAGGCCTTCTGAGATTCCCTCCTACATTGGAGATTATTTTGAAATAGATTGATTTGTGCTGAGCACTTAGTAGGATTTCATGAGTTTGTGTGATTTATTATTTAATCTGCCATCCTGGCTCTGATTTCATCTCCATCAGGCAGCACATACCACACAGTAAATAATATAGTTGAATGTCTGCTTTCTGAGACTTTACTATTTGCCTTCAGGTCTCTATGTTATTCAAGGTTTGGCCAGTTGGGCATTTTGTTATTCTGCCTATGTACTGCTAAAATTTGTTTCTATGTTCATAGGGTTATTTGTTTTGAAAAGTTTCTAAGTCTTACTTGGATTATTTACTTATTAGGCATTTTTCCTCCATGTACTACTCCAAGGCTCTGAGTTTTTGAAAATTTTTGTTGCTCTTGACATTCACTTTCTTTTTTTTTTTTTTCCTTTGCCCATTTTTGTCCTCTTTTTAGGAGTTTAAAGGTCATAAAGGTCATTTGACTGTTCTCCAGATGTTTTCATCTACCTTTCCCCCTTAATTCAGTCCTTTTTTTTCAAGGCAAACTGAAGCAGAATTTTACTAGATCTGAACTAGAAAATTATCCCAAGCACTCTTTAAAACTTAGTCATTCCCTTATTGTTAAATAAGAAATTTTTACTTGGCACATAGCTTAGTAGTTATTTACCCCATTATCACCAATTCCTGAGATTCAAAGAAGATGAGACCTGGTTGAGTCCAGTTCCTTATTTAACAGAAGAGACAGCTCAGGCTTAGCAGTAGGAGATTTGCCCATGTTCACACAGCCATTAGTGTTAAGTATTTATAACTGGGATAGAATCTGTTCCCAAGACTTTTGTTAGCTGTTTTTCACATCTTGCCATGAAGCTTTTAGTTGAATTTAGGAAGGATTTCTCTATCTTTTGTGATGCGGAGAACTCTTAATACATAACACTATTGCTGAGAATAACCAAGTCATTCATGGTTAAACATCCTTACTATATTGCTGTTTTTCTTCTGGTTCTGCTCATTTACTTTGTCTTTTTCAGGATTTTCTGAAAGTATCATTTCTTATAGCACAATAGCCTTCCATCAATCACACACCACAATTTTTTCAACCATTCCCTAGTTGATTGCATCCCTTCAATTTCTAATTCTACAAAAATAACCTATATTTTTGTAATTATAGGTCCTTTTCCTTTTTCTTTTAAAAAAATCTTTTTGAGATACAGACCTAGTAGTGCTATTGCTGGATTAAAGGGTATGCACAGTTTTATAGCTCTTTGAATATAGTTTCTGAAAAGTTAAACTTGTTCACAACTCCACTAACAGTGCATTAGTGTCCAAATTTTCTGACATGCCCTCTAACTTTTGTCATTAAATCCTTTTTGTTTTCCTTTTCTGTCCTATTAACCAATCTGATAGGTGTGAGGTATTATCTGAGTTATCTTAATTTGCATTTCTCTAATCATTAGTAATTTAGAGCATTTTTAAATGATTGTAGATGGCTTTCATTTCTTCTGAAAACCTGTTCATATTCTATGGGCAAATGAGTTTTCATCATCCAACTACTTTTCTGCCTCTTACTAGTTCTTATGTTTGGAATACCAACATCTCTCTTTATTGTTGAGTTCCTCCCTGTTCTTTAAAACCCAAATTAAATCTTGTATCCAACAGCAATTTGTCCCTCATTCCTCTTCTCTGGACTTGCATATTATTCTGTACCCAATCATATATTTGTGTTACTTTGTATTACAGATATATGTATATGTATTTCATCTTCCCGCTACATTGTATCTTATGTGAGGTTAAGGACTTATCCAAACTTTGTATCAGTCAATAAATATTTATTCAGCGCTTACTATGAGAATATAACTGAATGATTTTTATTATTTTATTTTGCTTTTTAAAAAATAAACATTTTTTCAAAATACATGCAAAGATAGTTTTCAACACTCACCCTTGTAAAACTTAGTGTTCCAAAATTTTCTCCTTCTCTCCCCATCTTCCCCTTCCTCTAGACAGCAAGTAGTCCAACATAGATTAAACATGTGCAATTTTTCTAAACATTTCCACGTATATCATATTGCACAAGAAAAATCACATCTAAAGGGGAAAAAATGAGAAAGAAAAAAGCAAGCAAACAACAACAAAGGTGAAAATACTGTGTTGTGATCCACATTTAGTCCTTTTCTGGATATAGGTGGCTCTCTACATCACAGGTCTAATTGGGATCACCTCATTGTTGAAAACATTAAGTCTATCACAGTTGATCATCACCTAATCTTGTTGTTGCCATGTTGTAATGATGTCCTGGTTCTGTTTATTTCACTTAGCATCAGTTCCTGTAAGTCTCTCCAGGCCTCTCTGCAATTATCCTCCTGATCATTTCTTATAGATCTATACCACTCTATATTCTATGACATTCATATACCATAACTTATTCAGCCGTTTCCCAACTGATAGGCATCCACTCAGTTTCTAGTTTCCTCAGCTTTCTCAGTTTCCTTGCCAATACAAAAAGGGCTGCTTTGTGTAGACCCTTTTCCTTTTTTTTATGATCTCTTTGGGATACAGATCCAATAGAGATACTGCTGGATTAAAAGGTATACACAGTTTAATAGCATTTTGGACATAGTTCAAATTACTCTCCAAAATGGTTGGATCAGTTCACAACTCCACCAACAACCCATTAATGTCCCAGTTTTCCCACATCCCCTCCAACAGTCATCATTTTCTTTAATTTTTTTCATCTGGAAATTGTTTGTATCCTTTGGCCATTTATCAATTAGAGAATGATTTGTATTCTTATAAACTTGAGTCAATTCTCTATATATTTTAGAAATAAGGTCTTTATCAGAAACCTTTAATATAAAATTCCCCCCCCCCAATTTTCTGCTTTCCTTCTAATCTTGACTGCATGGGTTTTGTTTGTACAAAACCTTTTAAATTTAATATAATCAAAATTATGCATTTTGCATTTCATAGTGTTATCTAGTTCTTTTTTGGCCATAAATTTATTTCTTTTCCACAGATTTGAAAGAGGTTACTTCTTGTTCTCCTAATTTGCTGGTAGTATCATTCTTATGTCTAAATCATGAATCTATTTTAACCTTATCTTGGTATAGGATGTTAGGTGTTGGTCAGTGTCTAGTTTCTGCCACACTATTTTCCAATTTTCCCCCCAATTTTTGTTAGATAGTGAATTCTTAAGACAGAAGCTGGAGTCTTTGGATTTATCAAACACTAGATTACTTTAGTCATTGACTATAGTTTTTTATGAACCTAATCTATTTCATTGATCCACTATTTTATTTCTTAGCCAGTCCCAAATGGTTTTGATGACCACTGTTTTATAATATATAACTGAATGATTTTAGCTTTCCTTCTGATCCCTAAGTAGTTATGCTTATATATCTTCATATAGCATCTTAACCACTAATCTACTTTCTAATAATAAAAATAATAGCTAGCCTTTACATAATACTTTAAGGTTTGCACAGTACAAAAACATTGTAAACAAAACTCTGGGAAGTACTTTCATTTTACAAATGAAGAAATTGAAGCAAGCAGCAGAGGTTAAGTGACTTGCCCAGCTTCATCCAGTTAGTAAGTGACTGAACTCGGATCTTCCTGATTCCGGATCTTCTGATGTCTACTGTGTTACTTTAATTTTTTTCCATTTCTTTTTAGTTTTTTTTGTATAGTTCTTATTAGAAAAGAATATGGTGATCTTTTGAAGCTAATTATATTAAGAAATATTATATTAACATCACAATAAAATAATAGTAATAGTATATCATAATAGACAATATGTAATAGATATTATATATAATTATACAAATTGTATATAATTAAATTATATTAAGAAATTAATAATATTAAGAAAAATTATCCCAACTTAAGATAATTTTTTGGAATAAGGATACTAAATTAATAAGAAACATAATGATTTAGTGGAAGTTGTAGGCACTTGCAAGGTAATCCTTTCATTCACTAAATCCTTGGTCTTTGTCCCCTCTAGATTGATGGAACAAAGGACTGCTGTAGACAAGGATGATTTTTAGCTTTTTAGAATTTTAGGAAAATTTTCCCTGACATCGCTGGAAATAAATAATAAATGGTGGGCTGATATTACTGTTAGCCAAGTTTGGAGCTGATTGAACAGTTGTACCCAGAGTACTGTATCTTATTTCCCTGTCAAAATGAAAGAATATGGAGGACAATAGTTCTTGATGTTCAATATTTTTATCAATGACTTGGATGAAGACAGGTATGGTTGTCAGATTTCTAGATAAAGCAGAATCCAAAGTGGCCACTAATCAGATAAAGTGACAATATCAAGATTTTAAGTACTCTTAACAGAATGTTATGCTAAGAAGGTATTAGATTGGGGAGGGACCCGGTATTGTGTATGTAGTTCAGTTCCCTCATTTTATAAAACAAGGGGAGAAGGGGAGAAATTGAGATCCAAAAGTTTGAGATTTAATGAGAATTAATGTAAAGTGTTATATTTTGAAATTTCCCAAATGCATCATGGAGTCATTTAATCAGCAAGTAGTTATTAAGCAATTAGCATATTCCAGACACTGATGAGAACTGGGGATATGAAGAAAGGGGGGAAGAAGATCCCCTCTGTCCTTAAGAAGTATCTGATATAATAGGAGAGGCCATGTGAATAACTAAGTACACACAAAATATGTGAAGGGTAGATGAAAATAATATAAAAGGAGAAGATAGAAGCAGTTTGGGGTGGAAATGGAAAAAGGTCTTGTCCAGAAGGTGTGGTTTGGGCTGAATTTTGAAGGAAATCAGGGAAACTAAAAGGTAGAACTTGGGTAGAGCCAGCAAGCCTGGTTAGCATTGATTTTTGTTTGTTTGGGTTTTTTTTTGGTGAAAAAGTTGTTTTTGTTGACTACATTGTTTCTGTGGTAGTGTGATACAATTGCTGAAAAAAGCTAACTCAGTCTTAGGCTTTATTATAGACATTTCATATCCAAATAAAGCATAGTCATGGTCCTGTTGTATTTTGTGCTGACAGGATCATATCTAGCACTTTGTTATATTCTGGATTAAGATAGGCATTAGACCTCAATTGTCTCATTTTTAAAATGAGGCTTTTAAACTAAATGATCGTTTAAGGGATCCTTCTATAGAAGTAGAATATCCCCATGTAAAAGCCACATAACTTTATTCCTTTCCTTAAGAGCTTTCTATTTTGTTGGGGATTTCCTGAAATCTAACACATATTTTTTGAACCATTTATGTATTGGAGTAACACGACATGAATCTCAGCATGACATTGCCTTCTGTCACTTCTTCTCTTTACCTCCCAGTGCCCTGAAGATTGATGTTGTAGGATTACTATATACTATTTATACTGTAACATCATAATAGGTATTAGGTTGGGGAGGGACCCGGTATTGTGTATATAGTCCAATTCCATCATTTTATAAAACAAGGGGAGAAGGGGAGAAATTGAGATCCAAAAGAATGACTGCCCTCCAATCTGACAGCCACAGAGCTAGAACTTGACACAGGTTACTTCAGAAGACTTCAATTATCCACCTTCTGTAGTACTCAAGCTGCCAAAAGCAGAGGAGCCAATCATATTTTAATTTTCTCAAGATAATTTCACCATTTAAAAGTTAGGATGACCATTCTCTCTGTATCTGATTCTCAGTAAAAGGAGAACCTGATTGTTAGGGTAAAAATATTGGGAAACTTGGGGACAAGTGACCATTCCCTCTTAGGAAAGGAGGACAGGAAAGTTGGGAATGGTCTTACATGTGCATTAGCTTTTGAACTAGAATATTACAGAAGGTGTTAGAAGAAAACTAAGCATCATTCCATAGAAAAAAATTCTTTTTATAAAAAGTCAGACCAGGAAACTTTCAAGATAAAAATGTTGAAGACAACACTGGAAAGGGTAAAATGAATAACTGTATAGAAAGACCCATGTGGATGTACAAGGAATTTAACTAACTTAATTTTTTAAAAGACAGAGAAAAAATAAATTTAAAATAAAAATCACAGAAAAAGAAACCAAGGGCAATTAACATGTAATTAATATAAAAGTATAGCCTATAACTGTAAGGTTAATCTTGAGTGTTAAAGCCTCAGAATGAATTGAGGCTTATAAGAAGAGTCAAGGAAAATTGAAAGGATTTGTTTTTAATTATATTGTAGAGGATATGGGGAAAGGAAGGAGTTTTTCTTCAGGGAAAAAAACTACTAGTTTTGATTGCTGAGGCCCTGTCAGTAATAATATGAAAGACCAAGGCAAATAGGAGTTTACTAAAGAACAGGAGAAGGATAGCTATTCTCCCAATTAAAGAAAGGAAAGGGACAGGGAAGAAGATATGTAGTTGAATTCCGGGAAAAATTCTAGAATTTTTTTTAGTAAAAGGCTGGCTAGTGAACATCTGGAAATGGAAAAGGTAATGGCAAAGTGCTAACATGACTTCATTCAGAGTAGTCATGACAAAAATCAGCCATCCATCAATTAATAAATGGTCAAAGGATATGAGCAATGTACAGAAGAAATCACAACTATCAATAGTCACATGAAAAAATTCTTTAAATCACCACTGATAGAGAAATGCAAATTAAAATAACTTTGAAATACCATCTGACACATCTCAGGTTGGCTAATGTGACAGAAAAGGAAAAGGACAAAGCTGGAGGGGATGTGGAAAAATGGGGACACTAATGAGCTATTGGTTTAATTGTGAACTAGTTCAAAGGGCAAAAAATTGGAAATTGAGGAGATGCCCATCAGATAAGGAATGGCTCAACAAATTGTGTATGACTGTCACATAATACCATTGAGCCATAAGAAATAATGAGGGGAATAGTTTCATAAAAATCATGGAAGACTCATAGGAACTGATTTACAACAAAGTTGAATAGAACCAGGAATAACATTGTACACAATAACAGTCATATTGTCAAGATGATCAACTATGAAAGATTTAGTTCCTCGTAACAAGACAGTGATCGAAGATAATTCTAAAGAATCCATGATGAAATATCTACTTCCAGAGAGAGAATTAATGAACTCTGAATGTAGATTGAAGCATTTTTAAAAAAATTATTATTGTTTTATGTTTGTGTTTTCTTTTGCAGTATGGCTGATGTAGAAATATGTTTTGGATGACTTCTTATGTACAATTGATATCAAATTATTTCCTTCCTAAGGAAGGGGGAAAGGGAAGAAAGAAACTTGGAATTCAAAATTATTAAAATGATTGTTTAAAATTTTACATGTAGTTAGGAAATATTTAACAAAACACTTTTTAAAAAAGAATAGGTCATGACATCACAAAGATCATATACGATAACTAGACTGAGTTTATACAGGGAAATCAGGATTGGTTCAATATTAGGAAAACATAATCACATTAATAACAAAAACAACAAAAATTATATGAATTCCATAGATGTAGAAAAGGTTTTTGACAAAATAGAATACCCATTCTTTTTAAAAGTTCTAGAACGCTTAGGAATAAGTGAAGCTTTCCTTAAAATGGTAAGTATTATCTATCTAAAACCAAGAGCAATCCTTTTCTATAATGGGAACAATAGTGTTCAGGGCTGAACTAAGGATGTCTGTTATCACCATTACTGTTCAATATTATCTTAAAATGTTAGCTACAACTATAAGATGATAAAAAATTAAAAGAACAAGCATAAACAAAGAGGAAACATTATTTTTGCAAATAATATATTAATTATACAAGATATCCCAGAGTCAACTAAAAATTAATCTAAAAATTAAAAATAAAATAAAAATTTTTAACAATTTTAGGATACAAAATAAACCTATATAAATTATCCATAGTTCCTTATATACTAACAGAATTCAAAGGATAGAAATTCTATTTAAATTAACCACAGACAATATAAAGTACTTAAGAGTCTGCCTGCCAAGTCACATACAAAAACTTTATGAGTACAATTATATTACACTCTTTATACAAATTAAAACAAATATAAATAATTGGATAAATATTAATTATGGTTGGATAAGTGAGCTAATATAACAAAAATGAAAATATTATCTAAATATCCAATGTGATACCAATCAAACTACCAAAGAATTGCTTTAGAAAGGTAGAAGAAAAATAGAAAAATTCATCTGGTGAAATAAATGGTTAGGAATTTCAAAGAAACCCCTTAAAGAAATATAAAGGAAGAGCACCTAGCAGTACCTGATTTTAAAGTATGACTTCAGAGCTATAGTTGTCAATACAGTTTGTGATCTATGGAATGGATTAGCTATATAACACACAGAAATAAATCAGCAGAGTAACTTAGTGTTTGATAAATTCAGAAATCCTAGCAACTAGGGCAAGAATTCATTATTTGACACACTACTTGAGGAAACAAATAGCACCTAGCAGAAACTAGGTATAAACTAGTATCTCACATTGAGATTTAGATACAAGGTGATAAGGAGCATCGAAGAAATGAACTGTTCCCCAAAATTCAGTTGTGTCTACCCTTTGTCCCAGTAATACCACAACTAGTCTATGCCCCAAAGAAATCAAGGAAAGAGGAAAAGGATTCATGGATTCAAAAATATTTGTGTGGTAGCAAAGAGTAAGAAACTAAGGGGATGCCTATCAGTTACATTATGCCACTTTTTATTTTTTTTATTGAAGTTTTTATTTTCAAAACATATATAAGGATGATTTTTCAACATTGACCCTTGAAAAACTTTGTTCCAATTTTTCCCTCCCTTTCCTTCCCCTCCCCTAGATGGTAAGTAATTCAACATATGTTAAACATAGTAAGGATGTTAAATCCAATATACGCATACATATTTATATAATTATTTTTTTGCACAAGAAAAATCATATCAAAAAGGAAAAAAAATGAGAAAAAAATAAATTCAAGCAAACCATAACAAAGAGTGAAAATGCTATGCTGTGATCCAAACTCAATCCCCACTGTCCCCTCTCTCTGCTTGCAGATGGCTCTCTTCATCACAAGATCATTGGAACTGGCCTGAATCATCTCATTGTTGAAAATAAGCAATGTCCATCAGAATTGATCACTGTATAATTTTGCTATTGCTGTGTGTAATGTTTTCTTTGTTCTGCACATTTCACTTACCAGGCCTCTTTGAAATCATTCTATTGATCATTTCTTATAGAACAATAATATTCCATAACATTCATATACCACAATTTCATTCTCCAGTTGATGAGCATCCATTCAATTTCCAATTTCTGGCCACTACAAAGAAGGCTGCCACAAACATTCATGCACATACAGGCCCCTTTCCCTTCTCTAAGATCTCTTTGGGATATAAGCCCAGTAGTAACACTGCTGGGTCGAAGGATATGCACAGTTTGATAAGCTTTTGGGCATGGTTCCAAATTGCTCTCCAGAATGGCTGGATCCGTTCATACTTTCCACCAACAATGTATCAGTGTCCCAGTTTTTCCACATCCCATTCAACATTATTATCTTTTCCTGTTATCTTAGTTAATCTGAGAGGTATGTATATAGTGGTACCTCAGAGTTGTCTTGATTTGCATTTCTCTAATCAATCCTTCTCACTCTTTAGATTTTGGTCTATAACATCCTTTTGTCTCTGCTTCTAAAGGGAAAGGCCCCAATTCTCTGGGTATGGACCTTTCCCTAATACAAATGGGCTCAGCCCTGTTCATTTGTCCACTTACATTTTGTTTCACCTCCTATGAGAAGAGGATTGAAATTTCCCTGTAAATTTGGTCTCTTTATTTGGGCACAGTTTCAGCTAGATTAAGCCAAATAAAGGAATCTGGCTGCCCAAATTTTCCTGTTCATGAAAGTTACTTTGAGAGGCAAGCTGGGACTAGTCGAACAATGCCCAGCTTTGGACATGTGAAGTGCTGTATGAGTTTGGGCAAATAATTTCTCTTCCCTGAGCTTAGTTTTCTTTTCTTTTTTTCTTTAAATTAACTTATTTAGCAGATATGAATTGATTGAGATGATAAGTGACCTTCTAGTTCTGACACTCACTTTTGTGTTTCTTTTTAATTTTGTGGCTCATCCAAGCTTTTCCTCTATCACAGAACATGTGTATGTATATAGTAGAAAGTACATTAAATTTGGTATTTTTACCAGCTATGGGCAAATAGCTTCTGTTTCTTTATATCTAAAATAGATATAAGGATGACAAATAGGAGGAAAAGCCCTTTTTAAACCTAGAAACCCATGGGAAAAAAAGCCATGCATTTAGGATAAGGATTCCTTTGCTTGTTTAGCATCCTGTGAAAAATCTTATGGAAGAAGCTAAGGAAATAGGAACTTTAGGCTTAAGTAGGAGTTGGAACTTTAGTTTTATCTATGTTCTTGTCTCTGCTGTGCTCCCTGGTACTCAGTGTCAATAGAGAGAAATCCTAGAATTCATTTGGCAGGCATAGCCTAAAGGAACCCCTTCTCATCCCTCAGTAACAACCACCTCTGACCTACTCCTCCTGACCCTCTGAAAAGGGACCATTGTGAGATACTTCTCGCCTTTTACCAGTTTATTTGTACTCTTATATGTAGTGAACACATTTGCTTCTCTTGAGTTTTTAAAATTTAATTACATATTGTATGCCTGTACCAGAGCCAGTCCTGTTTATCAAGACCAAGATAATTTGTGTCAGATGCACTGTTCTCTCATAAAGCAGATTCTTGGGCATGTGCTCAAAGTCATAAACTCCTTTATTGGCATTCTTCAGAAGAGTGTTTCTATTGTAGTAAAGCTATTCTGGACTTTCTGTGCTTTTTCCAGTTCTGACATCTTCATCCTTCCAACACTTCCCCTCCTTCTCTTTGCTCCCTATTTCCTGGCCAAAATTAACTCTGATATGAAGGTCCGTGATGGTCCTTAGCTAAAGATGCTCTTGTCCAGGTACAGAGATTGAAGTCCAAGGAAAGCGGGAACATGATCTTGGTAGTTTTGCTTTCTGATGAAAGGAGCCCAGAAAGCAGATGCTTTCAGCGGATGTTGTTCATGCATCCTATAGTTTAAGTAGGAAGTGTGAGAATAAAGGATTTCTAGGAAAAAATGGAATTGGATTCATAAATAAGGCTCTGTGCCAGGAGAACCCATATTGGATGAATCTTTCTGGGGATCTTTGGGGCTGTCCTTTAGCGAATGGTATTATGGGAGACAGAACCCTAGGTTTTGGAGTCGGGGTTGTATGAACACTGTGGTTCTGTACAATTTGTTTAATTTCTAAAGCTTTCATTTCCTTATTTATAGAATGATTGTCTTTACACCCACCTCTGAGGAAAACATTGGCAAACTTCAGAGCAATATAGAGTTCAGTAATTATTAAAATAAAGAGATGGAAAAACCTTTAAACATAAGAGCAGGAGGGAAGAAAAGAAAAGGATTTCTTTTGGTATAATTGCTGGAATTTTTTGCTTTTGTTTCCCTTAATCTGCTAATCTCAGCCCACTGATTCCTGACTTTTTTTTTTTTAAACAATTTGTGAGCTATTGTTTTAAGGGAAATGGTGAAATCCTTCAAACATATTTGTTATAAAAACCACCTTTACCACTATTTGAAATAGATAAAAATAGATGTCTCTGCCTCATAATATAGTGGAGGCTGAAAAAAGATCTAGTGTACCGGATAAGACCTTTGCCTCAGTTTCTTCTAGGACTTAAAGAAGAGCAGTTAGATTCAACTTTCTAGTACCTTTCCTCTTACAAAGCATGCACTTAGCTGCATTTCTGTCAATAATTTTAATCTGTATTTAAATGATCTTTAAATTGTATCCAGGTTGTGACTCCTCACCAGGAGTCTCCTCCCCTTCCTCTCTAACTTTGTCAGCTCATTGTGGAATCCAGCCAGGAATGGAAGCATAACTGGGTGGGACAGGAAGGAAGGATCCTACTAGCATAAATTCAGAGCCCACAAGGACTAGACATATCAGCTGGGACACCTGAAGATGAAGCCCAGAAGGCTTTTTGACTTTTTGACTTTTGCCAATTTGGGAGAAAATTGGAACCCAGGTCTTCGGGTCCCAAATTCTAATGGTATCTACTATATGCTGTCTGTAAAAGTGTTAGGAGTTTTGATTTTCCTTTGATGGGTCCAAAGTGCTGAGGTAGGAGATGCTCTGGCCCCTGGCAGAATTCAGCCCATCCAAGCTTTCTCACTTTTTGTGCTTTTTTTCATGCTGTTCCCTTTGGCCAGTGATTCCTGACTTTTTTTTTTTTTTAATGTTATCTTTTGTTTCAAGTACTATGAAATCCCTTGAATAAAATTGTTATAAAAAACTACATCAAATGAATTAGAAAAATATTTTTCCATAAGTTTTTCATAGAAGTTTTAGTCAACTAGTTGGCAAAAAATTTTGACTGAATTTTTTTTTTTTTTACTGATCTGATGTGTATGTAGCATAGTCTGTGTCTCTTCTCCTTGTCTCTCAGTATAAACAACACTACACTATTATTATGATCCAGATTAGGAAGTAAGAATAAAAATAGCATAATGGGCTTAAGCAGTGACTTCTTCAAAATAGTAGGGTGGGTACGGCAAATGCTGACATCATTTAAAAAAATTTTTTTATTAAAGCTTTTTATTTTTCAAAACATATGCATGGACAATTCTTTAACATTAGCCCTTGCCAAACCTTGTGTTCCAGTTTTCCCTCCCTTCCCTCATGCCCTCCCTTAGATGGGAAGTAGTCCAATATATAATAAACATGGTAGAAAAATGTTGAATCCAATATATGCATACATATTTATACAATTATTGTGCTGCACCCAAAAAAATCATATAAACCAATTTAAAAAAAAACGAAGAAGCATCAGTATAAAATTCAAGCAAACAACGATGAAAAGAGTGAAAATGCTATGTTGTGAATCACATTTACTTCCCACATCCTCTCTGGATGTGAATGGCTCTCTTCATCACTGAATAATTGGAATTGGTTTGAATCATCTCAGTGTTGAAGAGAGCCACGTCCATCAGAATTGATCTTCATATAATCTTATTGTTGCTGTGTATAATGATCTGGTTCTGCTCGTTTCACTCAGTATTAGTTCATGTAAGTTTCTCCAGGTCTCTCTGAAATCATCCTGCTGGTCATTCTTTTAAAACAATATTTCATAACATTTATATACTACAGTTTATTCAGCCATTCTCCAGTTGATGGGCATCCACTCAGTTTCTAGTTCCTTGCCACTATAAAGAGGGCTGCCAGAAACATTTTTGCACATGTGGGTCCCTTTTCCTCCTTGATCTCTTTGGGATATATAAGCCCAGTAGAAACACTACTAGATCAATGGATATGCACAGTTTGATAACTTTTTGAACATAGTTTCAAATTCTGGCATCATTTTTTACAACTGAAAGAACTGAGTTTCATAGTGACTTGCCATATAATAGTTGATTGATCACATATATCTAGTTGATGTCATTTGAATATATAATTGATGTCATTTGTCATATCTGTTTGACATCTATTTGTCATATATTTGTCAAATCTAATGTACCAATTTGAATCAACAGACTTGTTAAAGTGCCTTCCATATGAAGGGCCCTGAAAATATGGAAATGAAAATAAAATAGTTCCTGTCCTCAAGGAGTTGCACTCTAGTTTGAGGACAGGGGTGCTTTACATACATTCACATGAGTAAAGACAGTATGTACAAAGTGATTTTTTTAAAAAAAATTTTCATTTTATTATCAATTATCTTATTTAATAACAATAAAATCTTATTAATTTCACAATTGCATTTAAAAATTATAATCATTTTTAACATTTTTGGTTCTAAATTCTTTGTCTTCTACTCCATCCTCAAAGGCAAGTAATTTGATATTGATTATGTGTATGATGTCATGTTGGAAAACATAAAAAACAAAACAATAAAAATAAAGATAAAAGTCTGCTTTAGTCTGCTTTCAGAGTTCATCAGAAGACCTGGAAATCAAAGGGATACCCATCAGTTGGGAAATGGCTAAACAAGTTGTAGTGTATGTTGTAATGAAATATTATTGTGCTATAAGAAATGATTAGCAGAATGATTTCAGAAAAACTTGGAAAAACTTAAATGAACTGATGCATAGTGAAGTGAACAGAACCAGCAGCAGCATTGTTCTATGAGAAATTGTGAATGACTTAATTGCTCTTAGCAATACATTGATTCAAGATGATCTCAAAGATCTAATAATGAAACATACTCTTAGGCTATGAAAGAATTGATATTGAATATAGATTAATGCATGCTATTTTTTACTTTATTTCATTTTTTTATTCATCATCTTGTACAAAATAAGTAATATGAAAATGTTATTTTCATAAGTAAACCTATATTTGATTGCTTACTGTCTCAGGGAATGGGAAGGGGACTAAGGGAGGGAAGGATAGAATTTGAAACTCAAAAATTTTAAATAAAAATGTTAAAACTCTGGGAAAAAGGATACCCCAAATCTGAAACCTCATAGAAATATTAAAACTCTCTTCCCCCAAAAATACATCCCATTTAGAAAAGCAAATAATTTAACTTTATTTAGTCCCTTATGATTTCTCTTTCCTATTTCCTTTTTTATTCTTTTGAATCTTTTATTTGAAAGTCATATTTTCTTTTCAGCTCTGGTCTTTTCTTTAGGAATCCTTAAAAGTCCATTTGGCCATTTCTATTTTTTCAGCTGTTATTTTTTTTCTGCATATTTTAACAAACTGTTAATTATTTTTATATTTCCTTCTTTTGTTTTTATTTCTTTGCTTAATTTTCTCTTTCTCACCTATTGATTTGAAAACAATTTGAAAAGAATTCCAGGAATTCTTGTTGAGTTTGTGTCAAAATCAGTTTTCATTTTAATAGTTTCCTTGTAACTGTTCTGACTTGTCTTCTGAGTTTGTGTCCTGATCTTGCCTGTTACTTTTTTTGTTATTTGTTCATTTTTCTGATCTGTTTCTTGATTTTTAACTTTATGTTAAGGTTGGACTTTCTTTCTGGAGTTTGAGGTTTGGGAGGGCCACTGCCTCAGACTTTTTTACACTGCTGTTTTCAAAAGTAATTTTAGGGGGTTTGAAGTTTTTAGTCCTTCCAAGGTGGTGTGATCTAGGATCACTGTTCTCTTGGTCTGAACTCTCTTGCTTAACCTAGGAAAGGCTCCTGATCTCTTAGGATTGCAATTGATAGGCAGTTCCTCAAGGTCCTTAATACTTTGGGACCATGAATGATACTGCCCTTCAGGGTTTCCTGTCCATCTTGACCAAAAGTGCTCCTTTCCTCCCTTGAATCATGACCCAGAAGTTGATTTAGGCAATGGAATTGCCAGCGTCAGGTCCTATATCCAGTTTTAGCATAGGAGTACCCTGTTTTTTTGACCAGTTGCCAAGTCCCTTTACTACTGGCTTAAGGGTTTTCAAAGCTGCTTTTGCTTCAGTCACCATCACCTACTCCCACTAATGGTGTTTTATCTACATAGGCTCTGGACCAGCCTCCTCTCCTTTGTCATAGATCTCTCTTTCTGACCTCTTAAGTATGTCTTGGACTGGAAGAATGTCTTCCTCTAATCTGTGATTAGCTCTGCCACTCCACAATTCTATTGGAGGCATTTTAAAAATTATTTAGAGGGAAATGTTGAGAGATCTCAGCTAAATGCTTTCTCTACTCTGTCATCTTGACTCTGTTAAAATGTAATTTCAAGGGGGAGATAATACCTTAGGCAGATATTGAGGAAGTGGAACAAGAAAGGTATTCTGTGGTTAGTGATACCTGAGCTTCACTCTATAGACATTTAGGAATTCTAAGAGACAGGTGCTAAAGGAGAACATTTCCCAAATTGGAAAATCAATTTGACTAAAATGGAAAATATATGTGAAGAATAATGTGAAATAAGACCAAAAAAGAAACAAGAATGTAAAGGGCATTACATACCTAAATTATTATATTTATTGGGATAGCCAGATGGTAGAGTAGATGGATCACTGAGTTTCTTGTCAGAAAGACCTGAGTTCAAATCCAACCTTAGATACTTAGTATCTGTATGACTCTGTTTGAGTCGATTTCCTCATTTGTAAATTGGAGATTAAGTATTTCTGTGATTGTTGTGAGGATCAGATGAGGTAATGATTATAAAATGCTTAACACAACGTTTGGTACATAGAAAGTTTTATATGATGTTTGTAAATATTAGCGATTTTAAAAAATTTTATCCTAATCATAATAAGATTTTTGGGTATTTTCCACTGAACCTACCCTCTTTCACCATGCACCTCTGGAATTCATTTTCCTTAGTGAACAGACTCAGACCTCTTTTTATCACATTCTTTCCACCCATTAGACCTTAGTGAGACCTGGTTCTCAGGCAAATGCATTCCCAGCTTTCTTGGCAGTGTTCAACACTGTGATCCAATCTTCCCTTTGTCTCTTTCACTTAACCAGCCTTTTTTCTTTTGAAATCCACTTAATCACAACTATAATAATGCTGATGCTCAGGTCATTCTCCCTTTTCTCAAATCAAATATTTCAGTAAATGATCTGCCATCCTCATCTCCTTAACTTCTTAACCTCCAATTCTTCAGTCTTCTTAATCTCATGATATACTCCATCACATTACCTTAGGGTTGGTCACACACTAGTTTACAGCATTACTCATAAATGTTCCAATTATCTAATTAGAAACTGATACTCCCCTGTCTTAAATTAACTTCCTATCCTTATACTTCTTATGTTTCACCCCTCTTAAATCTGCTTTTATCCTCAACAAGACCTCTAATTCTTCTGACGTAACATTTCCCACCTAAACTAAATAGCCAATAATAGCCAGTGTCCTCTGCTTTTGACTCCTCGGCTCCCTTGTTTTTATCACTAATCTTCTCTTGTCAAATCTCAGCTCAGTATTATTATCCATCTTAAATGCTCTTACTCATGGGTCAGACCCTCATTGCATTGTGGTAGACGTTTTATCCTCCTTAACTAATTCTTTATCTCATTCCCACAGAAATTCTTTTCCCTCTTCAAGCCTTCTATACCCTACCTTTCACCTCTTTTTCAGGTGAGGACTCTTATTTTACTCAGAAAAGACTATTTGATATGACCTCCCCTCTTTCCCATTCTCTTTTATCTCAAGATTCCTTGACATCTTCTCCTACTCTTTCTCCCTGTCTCCAACAAAGAAGTGACTCTTCCCTGTGTCAAAGCCAGTCCCTTTACATATATGCACTTGATTCCATGTCTTCTCCCTACCATCTTCTCCAGAAAATGTTGTCAATCATCCCATCTCTATTCTTGAATCTTCTTCCTTTCCTTATCTACTGACTTAAAAAAAAATTAATAGTATTTTATTTTTCCAAAAATTACATGTAAAGATAATGTTCAACATTAATTTTTGTAAGATTTGGAGTTACAAAATTTTTTCTTCCTATTTCCCTTATACACATACAATCATTTTTAACATATTTCCATGTAAGTCATGTTGGGGGAAGAAATCTGAACAAAAGGGAGAAACCAAGAGAAAGAAAAAGACAAAACAAACCAAAAATGTTAAAAAATAGTATGCTTTGATCCACATTCACTTTCATAGTTCTTTTTCTGGAGGCAGAAGCATATTCCAACCCAAGTCTTTTGATATTGTCGTGGATCAGTGTATTGCTGAGAAAGGGCTAAGTTCCCTTGGTTCTGCTCACTTCATTCAGCATCAGTTCATGTAAGTCTTAACAGGCTTTTTTGAAATTAGCCTACACATCCTTATAAAACAATAGTATTCCATTACATTCATATACCATAACTTATTCAGCCATTCCCCAATTGATAGGTATGCACTCAATTTCCAATTCCTTCCTACCACAAAAAGAGCTACTGTCAACATATTTGAGTGTGTGCATCTCTTTCCCTTTTTTATGATCTCTTTGGAATACAGACCCAGTAGTAGCACTGCTGGATATCAAAGATTATGCGTAGTTTTATAGCCCTTTGGACATAGTTCCAGATTGCTCTCCAGAATGGTTGGATTAATTCACAATTCCACCAGTAATGCATCAGTGTCCCAGTTTTCCCCATCTTCAACATTTATCATTCTATTTTCTTGTCACCTTAGCTAATCTGAGAGGGGTGAGATGGTAACTCAGAGTTGTCTTTAGTTTGCATTTTTCTAATCAATGGTGATTTAGAGCATTTTTTATATGACTATAGATGGCTTTAATTTCTTCATGCGAAAATTGTCTGTTCATATCTTTTGACTATCAGTTATCATTTGGGGAATGATTTGTATTCTTATAAATTTAACTCAATTCTCTATATTTTAGAAATGAGGTCTTTATCAGAAATACTGGCTATAAAAATTGTTTCCCAGTTTTCTACTTCCCTTCTAATCTTGACTGCACTGGTTTTGTTTATACAAAAACTTTTTTTTTAATAATAGCTTTTTATTTTCAAAATACATGCAAAGTTAGTTTTTAATATTCACCCTTGTAAAACCTGGTGTTTTATATTTCATATTTTTCTCTCTTCCCCCACTCTCTCCCTTAGACATCAAGTAAACCAGTATATGTTAAACATATTCAATTCTTCTAAACATATTTCCATATTTATCATGCTGCACAAGAAAAATCAGATCATAAAGGGAAAAAAATGAGAACAAAAAACAAGCAAATAAAAAAGGGGGAAAAAACTGTTGTACATTTAGTTCCCGACAATCCATTTTCTAGATGCAGATGGCTCTTTCCATCACAAGTGTATTGGAATTGGCCTGAGTCACCTCATTGTTGAAAAGAGCCATGTCCATAAGAATTGATCATCACATAATATTGTTGTTATGCAAAAACTTTTTAATCTAATGTAATCATTTATCCATTTTGCATTTCTTATTGTTCTCTTTTCTTCTTTGGTCAGAAAATCCTTCTCCAAAAATCTGACAGGTATACTATGCCTGGCTCTCCAGATTTGCTTATAGTATCATCCTTTATGTCTAAATCATGAGTCTACTTCAATTTTATCTTGATATGGGGATTAAAGTGTTTGTCTATGTCTAATTTCTGTGCTACTATTTTCTAATTTTCCTGGAAATTTTTGTCAGATAGTGAGTTCTTATACCAGAAGCTTGAATCTTTGGGTTTATTATCATAGTCATTAACTTTTGTGTCTTGTGTACTTTCTTATTTTACTGATCTACCATTCCATTTCTATACCAAATGGTATATAAATGACTGCTACTTTATAATACAGTTTTAAGCTTGGTACAACGAGGCTACCTTACTTTGCAATTTTTTTCCAATTAATTCCTTTGATATTTTTGGCCTTTTGTTCTTCCAGATAAATTTTGGTTTTTTGCTAGCTCTAAGAAATTTTTTTTGTCATTTTTCTGACTTCCAATTCCAGTTTTCTCCTTGGAACTTCAGCCCACATCACCAGGTACTTATTGGATATTTCAAATTGGATATCTCCAATTGAAAAAAAAAACTGAAGTCATTATTTTTCCTTCCAAACTCTATTCTCTTCTAAACGTGCCTATTTTTGTTGAAAGCTTCACCATCCTTTGAATTTTCCAGGTTCATAACCTCTGTTAAATTAGCCTGAACAACTCATTTTCCCTCATCCTATGTATGAAAAGTTTCCAAGTTTTATCATTTCTATCTTCATAGCACCTCTCACATTTGCCCACTTTTTTCTGTTCACACAACTACTCCTTTAGTACTAGGCCTTCCATCACCTGCTTTTTGGATTATTGCAACAGTTTTTTACTTGGTCTCTATTATAGTCCCTGTTACATACTGCTACCAAATTCACTTTGTATACCTGTATATATCGGTCTATTTCAATGGTTTCCTTTTACTTCTAGAATCAAATGTGAGCTGCTCAGTTTAGTATTTAAAACCCTTAGCCTCAACTTATCAATCTAGCCTCACTGAACATTATTCCCCATCTCACTCTCTGCTATCCAGCCAAATTTACTTTCTCAGTTCTTCACATGACACTTTCTACTCTCCATGCTTTTTCACTGGCTGTCTCCCGTGCTTGGAGTGCCATTCCTCCTTAAAAAGTTGCTCACTTTCTTTAACATGCCGCTCTTCTGCAGGAAGTCTTTCTTAGTCTCCTCACAGCTCCTGCCCTTTCTCTCAAACTAATTTTTATCTAATTTGTGGATCTTTGTTTTTAATATTTAATTTATTTGTGCCAAATACATATTTATAGATGAATGCACCTTCCTATGAGAATTAGGATGGTTTCCTTCTAAATGTCTAGCCTATAGGAGGCACTTGAATAAGTCTTTGTGGAGCCACTCTTGGGCAGAAACCATCTGTGTTGCATTCTCCTTGACCCACACTCCTTCGAGAGCCCAATCCTTCTAATTGTGTGTGAGAGCATTCAACAAGAACTTGTGTCACTAACTCTTCTTCTCTTTTCTTCCTCTTTGCCTCCCTCCATCAGGGTCACTCAGGATGTGTAAACTGCCTGGAATGGAATGAGAAAGGAGAGTAAGTATCAAACTTCGCATTATCTGGGGGATGGCTCTGAGGCTTGGCAGAGGCAGGTCTAGTCAGAGCTGGAGAGGCTTCTTTCTAGAGACCCTCAGCAGACTGAAGAGGCATCAGGAATTGGAGCTAGAGCTCTTTCTCTTACTTGAAAGTATTATTTTCTCTTGTGTTCTAGCCACCTGATAGTCTCCTTTAATCTTTAGTCTCCTAAACCAGTGATTATTTAACCCAGATTTTTTGACAGCATGTTTTTGATGCATTTTTTCATTAACATCAATCATTTCTGGGGGGAGAGGGGGCCAAATTTCCACTTTCAAGATTGAGCCTTCCTTTGTATCATTTTATTTTAAAAACTAGCATGAAATCTCTATACTTAACTTTGTGGTTCAAGAAAATATCATCTGGTACCTAGCCCTCTAGTTTCAGAAGTCTTTCTAGCTTATTGTATATCCTTTAAAATTTTGTTTTGATAGCAAGGTAAAAAAAAAATTATGATTCTTTTTATGATAAGACATTGAAAGAGGACTTCAGGGAAGCAAAAACATAAGATAATAAAAATTTATAGCAAATGTTTGATGTTTATATGGGATGTCATGATGTCAGACCAACAGTCCTTTTAACAGGATGGGCTCTCTGGTATGCCCTTACTTCCAGGCAAAGAAAAACTAGGGTGTCATGAGAAGAGAAAACCTACCCAGAAGCCGGTAATCTTAGTGAACTCTCAGAGACAAGCCCTAGACTTAGCTCTTCATCTCTGAGAGAAATGTCAGGACTCTTTGCTTTCTGGGGCTAAGTAGGAAGAGGGATTCAGGACATCTCCTGCTTTGTTCTTCAGCTTGCTAGCCTCTGGCTCTGATGACCAGCACACCATCGTGTGGGATCCCTTGCACCACAAGAAACTCCTTTCCATGCACACAGGACATACGGCTAACATCTTTTCTGTCAAGGTGAGTGGAAGTTAGAGACATTGGGAAGAAGAGGAAGGAAGATGGTTGGGGACTGAGCCCAATGCAGTGTTTGGTTTGAGGCCATCGCTAAGGTATCAGATGCCTCTAGATTGGAGAGCTCAGGTCAGACCCAAAGATTCTAGACTGGCCGAGCTTGAAAGGGGCTCATAGATTTCAGTATTTCAAATTGAAGCATAATGATGGGAAGAGGTTTGCTGTCATGGTTAGCTACTAGATATTGGAGCTGGGAGTCAAACCCAAGTCTTCTGACATTAACTTCAGTATTCTTTTTCCTCTGTGGTGCTGGCCTTATGTGTAATTTTAGAGATAGAAAGAACCATAGCCACAGAGGCCAACCTCATCTGTACATGAGTGACTGAGACCCAGAGTATAGAGGCTTGCCCAAGGTCACACAGTTTGTGCTACAAATGCCAGCCAGGATGCATTCGTGTCTGCTTTCCTGGGCCTTGGTCAGCTGGCATGACCAAGCTGGGATCTGACTTCTCTAATGCCTCTTGAGTCTAAACTCTTTTTAAAAACAAGAGAAAGAGTTTTCACAGTGAGCTTTTATTTTGTAGCTTGCTTTGAGTTAAGACAACAGCATTTCAGAATTATCTTAATGGTTGGATGATAGAAGGCAAGTCCTGGCAGGTTGAAAGCCATTTCTCAGGCTCTGCTCTCTGAAAAAAGGTTCTAGACAAGCTTTGCCTTCTACATCCCAGAGGGCAAGACCACAGTTGTATGCAGTGCCAGGGCTTATTTCTAGCTTAGTTCAGCTATGGATCGCTGTTTCCCACTTCAGAATATGTTGAATCCTTTTTACTAAAACCTCTAATAATCCCTAAATACCAATAAATTGGTTTTGGATGGCTATTATCCAGTCAGCCTTTATTTATTTAGTGCCTACTTTGGGAAGGGCAGATGGAGAAAGAGGGATCATTAGTGCACAAATGGCTTCTTTTTAGTTATTTGGCTTTATATGGGTGAGAGCAGAATGGTACACAGGTAGCCTACAAAAAAATCCCTGAACTCCATCCTTGTTTCTAGCTAGCTCACATTTCTGTAGTACTTCTGTAGTTGGCCAATCAAGGGCTTTCCTCACCACAACTCCATGGATTAAGTCATAGTACCATAGCTCCCATATCTATAGGACCCTACAATTTATAAAGTACTTCCCTCAAAGTCCTGTGAGGGATTATTACAAGTAGTATCTTTATCTTACTAAAGAGGAAACAGAGCCTCCAGGTTAAGGCCTTGCCTCAGCAGCCCTGCCAGTAAATGGCTAATCTGGTCTCCAATGGGGAGCTCTTTCGATTCCAAGTCCAGTTCTTTCTACCATAGCATGCAGACTTTAGCTTAGTGCTTGTATGGTTGTCTACGAAGCTCTTATTTGGAGAAAAGAACCTATCTGAGTGAAAGAATTTGAGGTGTGAGCTTCACTTCAAGAATATTTCCTTGACCCATGGATTCAGGATAATTCCCATACGCTTAATCAGGAAGATCAAACTCTTACAGATGAACAAAGAGGAAAACTCCTTTTTCTGATGAAGCTTCTGGGGTTGGCATCTGGGGAATAGAAAGAAGTCCCTTGAAGGCAAAGGCTGTTTTGTTCTGCTTTTTGTACCTCCCACAACACTTAGCCCAGTTGGCTGGTATACAGTAGGTGCTTGATAGATGCTTTTTGATTGACTGAAGTTGAGAAGTCGAGTGGCTATCAGAATGGAACTGACTTTTCCCCTTCTCCACCACCATCCACAACAATATTTACCCACACTAGTTTCTGCCTCATGCTGGGGACCGGATCTTGATCACGGGAGCAGCTGATTCTAAAGTGCATGTGCACGACCTGACTGTGAAAGAGACGATCCATATGTTTGGAGACCACACAAACCGAGTGAAGCGCATCGCCACGGCCCCGATGTGGCCCAACACGTTCTGGAGCGCGGCCGAGGATGGGCTTATCCGGTAAGCGCCCCAGCCAGTCTCTATGCCAGGTTCTAGAGTGCCTGACCAGTCCTTTTTGGTGCAAATCAGGCCCCATTGTGCTGCCCATTGCAGAAATCTGCTTCTTTTCTAAAATAGGGTTGTCTAAATGTGGAACAGCAAGATGTGTCGGTAAGGGTTCCTAAAATGGCCAACTAATTACTAATATTTATTCTGTGCTTACACCTATCTGAGGGGCTATGGCCAAGGGAGGAAGGAAAGGTTGTCCAAGAAGAATATAAGACTTTAACCCTTACTCAGAAAGAATACAAGATGTGAAGACATGTGAACCAATTAGCAAATGATAAAAGACAAACCTTCCTAACACAGGTTCTTGTGGCTCACTTGCATTCTTACAATTTCCTAAGAGGTTCTCCTCCTTTTTCCAATACATCATTCACACCAATGCCAGGATAATCTGCTATTTTATAGATCTAATTTATAGATCTGCTGTTCCCACTCAGAAATCTTGATCCATGATTCCTTTTGAATATAGTTCTGCCTTCCATCCAGTCTGGTCTACTCGCCACCCTTTGTGTCTACACTTTCTTCCCGCTTCCTCTACCTACCCCACCCTCACCCCCTGTGATTTTTCTTATGTTGTTCCCTTCTTTATCAAAAAAACTTTTTTCTCTTCCCTATGCCACGTCTATTAAATTCTTATCATCCTCTTTTGAAGTTTTTTGAATGTTACCTCCTCTGTGAAGCCTTTCCTGACTTTTAACCCTCCTTGAATTTCACAGTAATACTTGGTTTTCTTCCTCATTTGTGTACTTAGATATGTAACATTTTGTATGTTAGTTACATGTGTGTGTTAATACTAGCCTGTATGACATATCTAACATATATAAAACTGCTTGCCATCTAGGGGAGGGGGAGAAGGGAGGGAGGGGAAAAATCGGAACAGAAACGAGTGCAAGGGATAATGTTGTAAAAAAATTACCCTGGCATGGATTCTGTCAATATAAAGTAATTATTAAATAAAAATTAAAAAAAAATACTAGCCTGCATGTTCCATAAGGATAGGGACTGGTTTATCTATGTTTTTCATATCTCTTGGTACATAATCCAGTCCTGTCAGTTCCACAGGCACTTAATAAATGAAAAATAATAAATTAATTAACTAATTAAATTGAAGCATAATTCAGTCATTCCATAAACATCAATTGATTATGAAGCACATACAGAGCATTTCAGGAGATAAAACCACAAAGATTGTCTCAATGTTGGTAGCGGTACTTGGTAGTGGGCACAAATGAACTGCAAAATTGAATAAGCACAAATTTTGTATAGAAAGGGATTTGGAAGTCTATAGGTGGGAAACAGGAAAGATAAACAAGGAAAGACTTTAGTAGGGCAACTAGAAACACACAGAGGCATGTTCAGAGAGTATGAACAGAACAGGGCATAAGAAAGGGAATTGTGAGATAATACTATAAAGGGAGCCTGGAAACAAGTTAAGGTGGGCCTCAGATGCTGGACAAACAGATTTTTACTTGTTCCACTAGCAGCAGATAATTGGAGGTTTGGGAGGAGGGATTATTCCTCCTATACATGGGATAATAGAACATAATACTGAAAGCACCTCAGCTATCAAGATTAGTAATGCATTAGAAAAATTTCTTTGGCAATTTAAATTGGAGGAACTGAAGCACAGAGAGGTTGGAAGCAGGAAAACAAATTTGAAGTCTATTATAGTCCAGGCAAAAAGTAATGAAGGTCTAAACTCTAGCAGAAATAATGGAAATACAAAGGAAGAGTAAGAGAATTTATAGAGATTGAATTGGCAAGATTTGGCCAATTGGCCAATGGATATGACAAAAAAGGGAAGAATCAGAATTGACTTTTTTTTTTAGCTTTATTATAAGGCTGATCTATACCATTCATAGAAGGGGGGAAATCGAGAACAAGAGCCTCTTTGAAAGGATTTAAAGTTAGTTCAGTCATGGAGGTATGGAGTTAAAATACTGATGTGGATATTTGCAGTTAGATACATTTAGTAGGCAGACAGAACTTGGATTCTTAAGCTTCAGAGAGATTGGAGTGGAAAATACATGTTTAAGAATAGCTACAAAGATAGTGGTTGAAGTCCTGTGAATGAATTAGATCAGAGAAAGAAAGAACACCTGTATAGATCAAATATCCTTGGAAGAAAATTTCCCTAAGGAAGATCTGATCAATAGTTGACAGTTGGCTGCAGAGAGGTCCTGATCATTGAGAACACTGTTCAATGGATGTGATGATTGGACATCTTTGTGGACCTTAGGAAGAGTAATGTGTATGCAATCAAATTTCAACTAATGAAATAAAGGTAACAAATGTATTAGAGTTTAGTGATGACAGAGGAAAGAGAGAAGGTTTGAGAGGTTGTGGTAGAGGAGATAACGGGTCTATATGTGTAGGGAGATGAATTATAAAGCAGGTAAATGTAAAGATATGTCTCAGAGAGAGGAGTATAAAGTTCCAGATGTTATTGGAAAAAAGAGATTTTAGGACATAGGTACAAGGTTAGTTTTGGTGAAAATTCACAGGAGGAAAGAAAGAAGACAAGTAAAGATAACAGAAAACTTGTGAGGTGGGAATAGAATTGTTGAGAAAAGCGTACTTTGGAGACCTTGACCTGAGGGTTGGGGCCATGAAAGAAAGTTTATCAAGACTTGGCTATTAAATATGGAGAAAAAGGGAAGGGTCAAAGTTGACCCAAGGATTTTTAAGCTTGGTTGATTTTTAGGATTGGTTAAAAATGGTCAATATTTACTTAATTTCATGTAAAAATCCCCACTTATTCCAATTTTTGGTATAACTCTTCTCTCTTTGAACTTTCCTGCTGTGAGCTTCTATATTGAGATACTACCTGGAGTCCACAGAAAGCTTGGTCTCTCTGCTGTTCTCTACAATGGCTTACATTTTCCCAACCCTTCTGTCTTGCAGTCAGTATGACCTTCGAGAGAATAGTAAACACTCAGAGGTGCTGATCGACCTGACTGAGTATTGTGGCCAGCTGGTGGAGGCCAAATGCCTCACAGTCAATCCCCAAGACAACAACTGCCTGGCAGTAGGAGCCAGTGGACCCTTTGTGCGACTCTATGATATCCGAATGATCCATAATCACAGGTATGACCCTCTGGTCCACCAACCAATGTCTGGAGGTCCCAGAAAGGATCCCTGGTGAGACCTGAACTCGCTCAGGAGCTCTAAAACAGAATTCCTAAACAGGTTCACTCCAGAATCTATTGGAGATTTGCCATAAAAAAAAAAAAAAAAAAAAAAAAAAAAAAAAAAAGTGATTTCCTGTGCTTTCCTTGCATGCTTACTTAGGGAGTTCCAGTTTCTCAGGGTAGTTGGCCTGCTCTACTGGTATAGATTAAAACCTCTGTGTCCTTTCCCCTCCTGAGCTGCACTCCTCCAGGCTGCTTAATAAGTCTCTATGAGGGCTCTTTGTGTTCTTTTCATGCCTTGGAGGATACCAAGGTAGTACTTGCTATCTGGCCATCCAGTGTCCCACTTCCCATCTATGACCTGACTTTGTTTTCCAGCTATCTGCACCCTTGAATGGTGTCTTTATATCACTTCCTGAATGCAAATCATGGACAACATGCTGCAGCCTGTCTACGGGCTCTATTATTAGCCTTTGCATTGTCCTTTGAATCGCCTGCAATGTTGTCGTGATCTGTGATTCAAAGTATCAGTGGAAATACCCTAGGATTGCTTGGGAGGAGGGAAGAATTTCGCATGATATTTTCAGTGCCTCATGGAATAGTCTCCCTCACTGGGTAGACAAGGACCATGCACTGGCCCCTGAGGGCCCCTTACCCTTCTGTAAGATAAGGGAGAAACTGAAAGATTCCACTTGCCATATCATGCAATTAGGTATTTTAAAGCACCATATACAAAGCACTGTACTTTTTTCCCTGAGGCATCTGGGGCTAAGTGACTTGCCCAGGGTCACACAGCCAGGAAGTGTTAGGTGTCTGAGATCAGATTTGAACTTAGGTCCTCTTTACTTCAGAGCTGATGCTCTATCCACTGCACTACCCAGCTGCCCCAAAGCACTGTACTAAGTACTAGAGACACAGATAAAGTAAAAAATCATTTCTTGATGCCAAGGATTGTCTGGTTTTGCCTCATAGCGTCACCTTTAGTTAGCAGTTCTTAAGGGTTTTATGGTTCTTTCTCCTGACAGAAAAAGCATGAAACAAGGCCCCTCCGCTGGTGTGCACACGTTCTGTGACCGACGGAAGCCGCTCCCCGATGGTGCTGCCCAGTACTACGTAGCAGGTAGGAGTCTGTCCAGCCACAGCCCCTGGAGAAGCTCCTCAGCAGGTTAAGGCAACTTCTTGGGAAGGGTGCACATGTGACTGACCTCGGGAAATAGCACTGCCCTCTGGGGACAGAGAACTCTTGGTCCTTTGGCACTTTTTTGGAGGGAAAGAGCCTCAGGTCTTCTGGACTTCAGCCCTGTTCCTCGACAACCAGTTCCATGGGACTTGTCATCTCCTGGAGTTGCCTCATCTTTGGACACTACTTCCTATATTTAGCTGACTGAAGAAGCAAGCTGTTTCATCCTAGGTTTCTCCCTTTCAAAGTGAACAGTCAGTGTCCTGGAGAGTTTACTCTTCGGTGGCCTCACTTATCTGTCTATACCAGTATGGGCAATGTGGGGTACCAAGGACCCTGTTGCCAGAAAAGCTGCCAGTCCAGTGATGAAGCAGCTGTAGGGAGAACTGACAGTAAGAAGGGGGAGGCTGGGCAGGTTAGGTTGAGAATTCAGCCATTAATTGGTTGAATGACTTTAAGGAAACAATTTGGGAGAGAGCCTGCTTATTGGTTAGTGATGGGGCTGAGTGGGAGATCATAATCCCCCTTCTTAACCTACAAATGTGTTGTTGGGATCAAACAAGGTGATATGGTCAGAGTGGTTTGAAAAGCCACTCTGGATACATGCAGGTTAAAGGTAAAAGGTTGGAGCAAAATCTACTATGCTTCAGGTGAAGTCAAAAAAGCAGGGGTACCATCCTGATCTCAGATCAAGCTAAAGCAAAAATTGATCTAATTAAAAGAGATAAGGAAGGGCACTATATCTTGCTAAAGGGTAACATGGATAATGAAGCAATATCGATATTAAACATATATGCACCAAGTAGTGTAGCATCTAAATTCTTAAAAGAGAAATTAAGAGAGCTGCAAGAAGAAATAGACAGCAAAACTATAATAGTGGGAGATCTCAACCTTGCACTCTCAGAATTAGATAAATCAAACCACAAAATAAATAAGAAAGAAGTCAAAGAGGTAAATAGAATACTAGAAAAATTAGATATGATAGATCTCTGGAGAAAATGTAATGGAGACAGAAAGGAGTACACTTTCTTTTCAGCAGTTCATGGAACCTATACAAAAACTGACCATGTATTAGGACATAAAAACCTCAAACTCAAATGCAGTAAGGCAGAAATAGTAAATGCATCCTTTTTAGACCACGATAAAATGAAAATTACATTCACCAAAAAGCCAGGGGAAAGTAGACCAAAAAATAATTGGAAACTAAATAATCTCATACTAAAGAACGATTGGGTGAAACAGCAAATCATAGACATAATTAATAACTTCACCCAAGAAAATGATAACAATGAGACATTATACCAAAATATATGGGATGCAGCCAAAGCGGTAATAAGGGGAAATTTCATATCTCTAGAGGCCTATTTGCATAAAATAGAGAAAGAGAAGGTCAATGAATTGGGCTTGCAACTAAAAATGCTAGAAAAGGAACAAATTAAAAACCCCCAGTCAAACACTAAACTTGAAATTCTAAAAATAAAAGGAGAGATCAATAAAATTGAAAGTAAAAAAACTATTGAATTAATTAATAAAACTAAGAGTTGGTTCTATGAAAAAACCAACAAAATAGACAAACCCTTAGTAAATCTGATTAAAAAAAGGAAAGAGGAAAATCAAATTGTTAGTCTTAAAAAGGAAAAGGGAGAACTCACCACTAACGAAAAGGAAATTAGAGCAATAATTAGGAGTTACTTTGCCCAACTTTATGCCAATAAATTCGACAACTTAAATGAAATAGAAGAATACCTCCAAAAATATAGCTTGCCCAAACTAACAGGAAGAAGTAAATATCCTAAACAGTCCCGTCTCAGAAAAAGAAATAGAACAAACTATCAACCAACTCCTTAGGAAAAAATCCCCAGGACCAGATGGATTTACATGTGAATTCTATCAAACATTTAAAGAACAATTAACTCCAATGCTAAATAAACTATTTGAAAAAATAGGGATTGAAGGAGTCCTACCAAACTCCTTTTATGAAGGAGTCCTACCAAACTCAGACATGGTACTGATATCTAAACCAGGTAGGTTGAAAACAGGGAAAGAAAATTATAGACCAATCTCCCTAATGAATATTGATGCTAAAATCTTAAATAAAATATTAGCAAAAAGATTACAGAAAATCATCCCCAGGATAATACACTATGACTACGTAGGATTTATACCAGGAATGCAGGGCTGGTTCAATATTAGGAAAACTATTAGCATAATTGACTATATCAATAACCAAACAAACAAAAACCATATGATCATCTCAATAGATGCAGAAAAAGCATTTGATAAAATCCAACGTCCATTCCTAATAAAAACACTTGAGAGCATAGGAATAAATGGACTTTTCCTTAAAATAGTCAGGAGCATATATTTAAAACCTTCAGTAAGCATCATATGCAATGGGGAAAAACGGAACCTTTCCCAGTAAGATCTGGAGGGAAGCAAGGTTGCCTACTATTACCATTATTATTCAATATCGTATTAGAAACATTAGGCTCTGCAATAAGAGTCGAGAAAGAGATTAAAGGAATTAGAGTAGGCAATGAGGAAACCAAACTATCACTCTTTGCAGATGATAATGATGGTATACCTAGAAAACCCCAGAGATTCTACTAAAAGCTATTAGAAATAATTCATAATTTTAGCAAAGTAGCAGGATACAAAATAAATCCCCATAAATCCTCAGCATTTTTATACATCACCAACAAAATCCAACAACAAGAGATACAAAGAGAAATTCTATTCAAAATAACTGTTGATAGCATAAAATATTTGGGAATCTATCTACCAAAGGAAAGTCAGAAATTATATGAGCAAAATTACAAAAAACTTTCCACACAAATAAAGTCAGACTTAAATAATTGGAAAAATATTAAGTGCTCTTGGATAGGCCGAGCGACTATAATAAAAATGACAGTACTCCCTAAACTAATCTATTTATTTAGTGCTATAGTGATCAGACTTCCAAGAAAATATTTTAATGATCTAGAAAAAATAACAACAAAATTCATATGGAACAATAAAAAGTCTAGAATCTTAAGGGAATTAATGAAAAAAAAATCAAATGAAGGTGGCCTAGCTGTACCTGATCTAAAATTATATTATAAAGTAGCAGTCACCAAAACCATTTGGTATTGGCTAAGAAATAGATTAGTTTATCAGTGGAAAAGGTTAGGTTCACAAGACAGAATAGTCAACTATAGCAATCTAGTGTTTGACAAACCCAAAGATCCTAACTTTTGGGATAAAAATTCATTATTTGATAAAAACTGCTGGGATAACTGGAAATTAGTATGGCAGAAATTAGGCATGGACCCACACTTAACACCATATACCAAGATAAGATCAAAATGGGTCCATGACTTAAGCATAAAGAATGAGATTATAAATAAATTAGAGGAACATAGGATAGTGGAAAACATCTTCACAGTTAAAGTTTCTGATAAAGGCCTCATTTCCAAAATATATAGAAAACTGACTCAAATTTATGAGAAATCAAGCCATTCTCCAATTGATAAATGGCCAAAGGATATGAACAGACAATTTTCAGAGGATGAAATTGAAACTATTACCACTCATATGAAAGAGTGTTCCAAATCACTATTGATCAGAGAAATGCAAATTAAGACAACTCTGAGATACCACTACACACCTTTCAGATTGGTTAAGATGACAGGAAAAAATAATGATGAATGTTGGAGGGGATGCGGGAAAACTGGGACACTGATGCATTGTTGGTGGAGTTGTGAACAAATCCAACCATTCTGGAGAGCAATCTGGAATTATGCCCCAAAAGTTATCAAACTGTGCATACCCTTTGATCCAGCAGTGCTACTACTGGACTTATACCCCAAAGAGATACTAAACAAGGGAAAGGGACTTATATATGCCAAAATGTTTGTGGCTGCCCTGTTTGTAGTGGCTAGAAACTGGAAATTGAATGGATGCCCATCAATTGGAGAATGGCTGGGTAAATTGTGGTATATGAATGTGATGGAATATTATTGTTCTGTAAGAAATGACCAGCAGGATGAATACAGAAAGGCTTGGAGAGACTTACATGAACTGATGCTAAGTGAAATGAGCAGAACCAGGAGATCATTATACACTTAGACAACGATATTGTATGAGGATGTATTCTGATGGAAGTGGATTTCATTGACAAAGAGACCTAACTCAGTTTCAATTGATAAATGATGGACAGAAGCAGCTACATCCAAAGAAAGAACACTGGGAAATGAATGTGGACTATTTGCATTTTTGTTTTTCTTCCCGGGTTATTTTTACCTTCTGAATCCAATTCTCCCTGTGCAACAAGAGAACTGTTCGGTTCTGCAAACTTATATTGTATCTAGGATATACTGCAACATATTTAATATATATAGGACTGCTTGCCATCTAGGGGAGGGGGTGAAGGGAGGAAGGGGAAAAATCGGAACAGAAGCAAGTGCAAGGTATAATGTTGTAAAAAAAATTACCCTGGCATGGATTCTGTCAATAAAAAATTATTATAAAATAAAATTTGAAAAAAGAAAAGCACTTCATGTTAAAAGCATTAGGAGGGTAAGCACAGAAAGCTCATCTTCTGGGCTTTTAGGGAGGATCCCCAGCATCTGTAGGAAAGAGAATTGGGTAAAGGGACTTTCCCTTGTCTTTCTTTCTCTAGTCAATCTTCCTACCTGTGATTTTGGTGAAAAAGAATGAATGCTATAGGGTTGAGTAGGAGTCATCTCTGCCATGGAGCAGTCTCTACTTCTTAATTCACAATATCTGATTCTGGAGTAGTGGGTATAAGAGAAGATTAGTTGATGACTTGGAGCAGAAATCTTACATCTCAGTTTTTGGCCTGTCCCCCACAGGGCACTTACCAGTGAAGCTGCCAGACTACAATAACCGCCTTCGTGTGCTGGTTGCTACCTACGTCACCTTCAGTCCCAACGGCACCGAGCTGTTGGTCAACATGGGAGGGGAACAGGTAGGCACTTCACGGGGAAAAAGCTGAGCCTTGCAAGTAACCCTGTGTCCAGCTAGTTGTATGTGGTTGCCACAAAGGAAGTTAAGATAGAATGATGAAAACAGTTTTGATTTTATAGCCAGAGGTCCTTAAGGAATGGTGGTTCTATCCCTCATTTAGTTTGTTTTTTATAAAAGGTCAGAGCAGACCTTCAGAGATTAAGTGAGAAACAGGATTTGCTTGCTGAACCCAGCAAAAGGGCAAGGAGAATGGGCATAATATTGTCGTGTTAGTGCCAGAGCCTTCTTCAGCTGCCATAGTAGTCCTGTCCAGACAGGGAAATCTGAAGGGAAAATAGGGCAATTACCCAAAATGAACAGGTGGTAACTTCCTGTCACTTGGTTAGATGGGTATCAGAAGAAATAAGCCTTCAAAGAGGTGATGTACCTTTAACCCCCATGCCTTGATGGCAAGAATCTAATCTTCTATATCTTTGTATGCCCTGTAGAACCAAACACTGTGCTTCTTGCACAGGGACATAATAAAGAGCTGGTTGAATAAATGTTATTAGGACCTCTAAAGAGCTTTGGGCCAAGTTATCGTATGCTTATTGAACATTTGCTTCCTATTAGAACTCTATTTAACTGTAAAAATGGTGATACCAGTTCTTATACTGCCTTCCTGTTGAATTTATTTAATGTTAGGCAAGCCTTTTCTAACCTTTTAATGGACATGAAGTATTTCCTTATTTATTGCCTTATAATATCATTTAATCCCTCACTCTGTCCTGTGAGGACATATCATTTTCCCATTCTGGACCTAATTTCATCTTTTCTAAAATGGTAAAGTTGTATTGATGGACTTTAAAGTCCTTGCTACTGTGATCCTGAGTGAGACAATATAGAAAGAGTTTAGGTCCTCAAAGGAGGTATGGCAGAGGATCATTGTAGCATCTCACCTAGAGTAGTAGGTAAGATGGGTTCTTTTTGAAAGTTAGTAGTATGCAATAGGAAAATAGTGGGTGTGGAGTCCACAGAACCACATTTCCCTCAACTGTGAAATGAGGAGAAAGTTTCTGTAGTAATGTCTTCTCAGATTAGGTTTATCATGAAAATCACATGAAAAAATTAGAGAAGTAATTTGTAATGAACTTAAACTATGTATTTCAGTTGTTGATAACTCATGTATTTTAATATGAATTGGCCAAATATTGCTCTAGGGAGTTCTTGCCCTGGAACTGCTTGCTGCCTTGATAGATCCTCATTTGGCACTTTGTTGTGAATTCTCCCTGCCATCTATTTGGTACCCACTATATACTGGCTTTTTTAGGATACATCCCCAAAGGGGATAGATCTTTGCTAAATACTAATGACAGTGAGGCTGTTTTATGGCCTCTGTGTCTGTCTTCTCTTTCTCTCTCTCTCGCTCTCTCTCTCAATTTGTCTTTAGGTCTATTTGTTTGACCTGACATACAAGCAGCGACCATATACCTTTCTCCTGCCAAGGAAATGTCATTCATCAGCAGGTGAGTGTGGGAATGGGAAGGCCCAAGTTTCTGGCACTACTTTTCTCCACCAAGTCAGAATGGAGGCACCAAAGACTGACAGACAACCTTTACTGTCAGGCTGATCCCTTTCTTGGCTATTGAAAGGATGGTTAGTCAGTAAGAGCCTTTTCCTTCAACTTTTCCCCATTATGGAACCTCTCCCTTTTCTTCTGGTATAGGTGGGAGGTGTAGCCTATTTTGTCCAGTACCCCATAAACTTTTCCTTTAAGTACCCAGTATCATCACCTGAGTTTGGGTGAGAATAAGAGCATTATTATCCATACCCAGAATTTAAGTTGTCCCGTTCTTTGTTCTTTCCACTAAACCCATCAGAGGTCCAGAATGGCAAGATGTCCACCAATGGCATGTCCAACGGGCTCCACCTGCACAGCAACGGTTTTCGATTGTCGGAGGGCAGAGCACACGTTAGGTAATATCCAGTTTTTAGGCTGTGGTACCTCTCCTTAATTGTGATGTGTCCCATGAAATGACTTAGTACCTTTTGTGATCTTCCCAAAGAGGGAGGAAAGGATATGGATCTGCCTACATAAGCAAAAAAGGACCAGCAAAGCCATTTGGTTTGTGGATGGAGAAGATGCTTTATTCTTTATCCCTAGTCAGACCTTTGGGATGGGGAATATGTCATCATGTGTCCCAGGATTGCAACAGCAAGAGCTGAGGTCCCAGAGTTTACCTTATCCTCACTCTATACTGTTTTGATTTTCCCTCTTCTTTGCTTTCTTCCCTGTAGTCTCCAAGTTTCAGTAAGGATAAGATGAATAAGAACCATTTCCAATACACAGGAAGTAGATGGGAAAGATAATGTAATAGGGGGAGAAACTGTCATTTGGGAGTTCTCTTGGGAAGTAGGTATTGTCATTTTGTAGCTCCTTAGGACCTGGAGGGCAAGATATCTTGACTAGAGTTAGAACTTTATGACTCACGATGTGTTCTGAGTCTATGACTCTCTTTACATAGCTTTGATAAGTATGACTAGATGTCTTTGTGTTCTAGAGGCAGGGAGCTTCCTTTCACCTCCATTAAATCTAAGGTCAAGAAATTCAGTTCAATCCAACAGACATTATTAAGCACCCACTATTATGTCAAGGTCCCTAAAGATTTTGATATGTGTTGGGCTGGATCTAAGTAGATGAAATTCAATAGTGATAAATGAGAAGTTTACCTGTGGGTTCCAAAAATTAGTTTCAAGGAAGGCTGGATTAGAAAACAGTTTGAAAAAGAGCTGGCAATTTTAGTGGCCTGCACTCTCCATATGAATCAGCAGTGTGATATGACAGCCAGCCATTCTCATGCTACATGGGCCTACATGGAGAGAAGTATTAATTTCAGGGACAGAGCATTGATAAATCCCTGTGTCCCCTACCCCCATCAGAACAAATCAGATATGCTTTCCAGCTGCTATGGCTTAAGAATACTTAGTATCTGGGAAGTGTCCAGAGGAGTAGCAGTGAAGACCAGGTGAAGGAAATAGGAATAGTTAGCCTGGAAAAAAGACTTGGGAGCAGGAAGTTTTTTCTTTTATGTGGAAAGAGAAATTAGATGTGTTTCTTCTCAGAGCAATGGGAGGAAGCTTCATAGAGGCAAGTTTAGGCTGGATGTGGTAAGCCTTTCTAAGAGGACACCATCTAATAGTGGAATGGATGGACTGCCTTGGGAAACAGTGACTTCCTCCTTATTTGGAGGGTTTGATGACCACTTATCCGGTCTTTTAGAATGGAGATTCCATTTAGGTTGAACTAGATGGCTGCTGAGGTATCTTTCAGTCTGATCATAGGCTTCTTTGATGTTCAGGGCCCTGTGGTAAACATCTAGATGGCAGGAGAAAAGAGTTGCTGATGATCTAGTTGAGGGATAAGATGTATACAGTTCCAGAAGTGATGGTGTACACAAGAAGAGTTTGGTCAGAGAGAATCAAGTTGAGAAATACCACCTTTATCTGGATACATCAAATAAGGCTCCTTGAAGGCTGTAGCATCTCAGTTACATGCTGGTGAACAGAAGTGGAACGGTAGGGACAGGTAGGGGAGCAACAGTGGAGAGTCAGTTGTTACTAAAGGGGGAGGAGGGGCTAAGTTTGGACAGGAAGGCCGTGAAATGCCAAGCAAAGAGGTCTGGACTTTGTTCTAGATAGTAGAGCCATGAAGGGCTGGCGGAATGAGAGCTCTGGGTTAGGAGGAGGAACCTGATAGTGCGGAATTGAAGGGAGCAGCCAAAACCTAGAGGCAAGGAAGCTGTTCACTAATCCGAGCAAGAGCTAGGGGACTGGGAACATTGGGAAGAAATAGGGAGGAGCTGGCAGGAGGGGAGTGAGAAGTAACATCCACAAGACTTAACTTGATGTGGAAGGTAGGAGACAAAAGAGGCGGTTCTGGGTCTGGCTTCTCAGGGACATCTCCTCAAAAGACAAGCTAGCGCAAGAGGCGAGTTTTAGAGAGGAAGATGATAGTGGGCAGTGTGAAACATGAGTCTGGAACACAGGGGAGGGAATTAGCTGGAGCTTTGCTGCCACTGCTCATTCTATTCCTCTGTCTGCTGTCTCCTCTGTGTTGCTCTGGAACAGGAGCTGAGGGATTGCCCTTCTCAGGAGATTAAAGGAATAGGTAGCTTGCTAGCACCAAGTTGGCTCTGCTCCTCTGGCCTGGCCCAGGTGTCTTGTCCCTTGCTCCCTTGCCTTGATTTTCTCCTCTATTTTACCTCTTCTCCGTAGTCCCCAAGCCGAGCTGCCTCCATCCCTAGAGCGAGTAAAGCAGCAGGCCAATGAGGCTTTTGCCTGTCAGCAGTGGACTCAGGCCATCCAGCTCTACAGCAAAGCTGTGCAGAAGGCCCCCCACAACGCCATGCTCTACGGGAACCGAGCTGCTGCCTACATGAAGCGCAAGTGGTAAGTGAGCCCCACGGGCATCGGCATCTTTGGGCACAGGGGTGGTGTCTCACCAAGCTGAATTCCTCTCTGGGCTGTGTTGGACAAGTCACTGCCCTTCTCGGAGACTCCACTTCTGGGGCTAGAGGATTTCTGAAGTTTCTTCCAGCCTGGATCTGCATCAGTTCCCTTTCTGAACCTCAGTTACCTCATTTGTAAAGCAGGGATAATATTATTGGTATTAGCTTACTTCCATTGTCACTGAGAAAAGGGACTGTAAAACACTCCCATGGCAGCTGCTGTTGGTAGGACTTTCTCACTTTTCCATGGAACAACTTAGTAAAATTCATAATCCTTCCCAATTTGACCACCAGGGCCTGAATTTTCCAGCAACTCCTGAAGCTTTTCTAAGTTACAGAGGGAATATGGCCCACGTGGCTGGTGGGAACCACAGATGTTGAGGCTTCACAAGTCAGGGCTGGAGGTTGTACCCTGTCCCTGGAAACTGGCTTTTCTCAGGAAGAAGTAGTGAAAGACTCCTCCTGTCATGTAGAGCCTGTAGCCATGTCACCCAAGCTCTACATTACTGCTTAGCCACCTCCAGTGTCACTGACTCAGCAGAAGAGTTCAGGGAGACAAGGCAGAATAATTACAAAAAGTGTTCTACAGATACTAAGCAAAGAAATTTGGAGAAGCTCTTTAGTGCCCATCTAGAGATCCTCCAGCTTTTTTGACTGCCAATGTTCTTCATCCAAAACAGGGATCCCTAGAGATGGTGGGTCTTGTGTGAGCCTGAACTGTTCCTAAAGAGATAACAGTTGGACTTTGGAAAGGCCTCTCTATCCCTCTGCCCTTCAGATGAAATACTATTTGTATGAGTGCTTAGGGCAGTGCCTGGCACAGCACATGGAGCACATGGTAGTATTATATATGAATGCTTATTCATTTGAACCCTTCTATCACATCCTTGGGGGCTGACAGGCCTGGGACATTTTCCTGGGAATGGGTAACTTAGCTAGGCATCTGTGTCTATTCTTTCTGACAGCTACCTGGGCCAGAGAATACCATTGGAAAAACCCAGTAAATGCCTGATATGAGGTGCTCTTCTGCCCAAAAGTCCTTCCCTATGGTTCTCAGTCCAACTTCTTATCTACCTCTGATGCATTGTAGTGTTTTTCCTAGTTGTTAGGTCACCTGGAATGGGAAAGTATTTTCACTGGGATCTTTGGGGTCTGTCTAAATTGTTTTGTCCTTCCTGCTGCTAATGTTGTGCCTTGTAGCTCTGGTCAAAAGAAGCTGGTGGTTAGTTTCTAGTCCCCTCACTCTCTATATTACTATCTTCCATCTTGTCTAAGACCTTCCTCAAATGTGACCTGCAGACCTGACACAGAACACTAGAGCAAGAAGAGCAGGATGATCCCTGTTCTGAGCACTGTGTCTCTAGTAATACAGCTTAAGGTTGCATTAGCCTTTATCTTTTGTTTACTAGATTATGACATAGACTTACTGAGTTTGTAGTTCTTGGAGGGAGAGAACTGGGTCCTTGAATGTCACCCTCCCAGCACTCATTTCTTTAAAATACAGATTTACTCCATGGTTGCTACTCCACCTTGCATACCCCTCAGGCCCCATGGCTTACAGTGCTCCTGGCTTGGTTTTTGGGTGACTCTTGAAGAGCCTTTCTCTCTGTCCATTGCACCTTTTAGAGAGGTGCCTTGCAGACAGTAATTGGATTTCAGTGCTGCAGTGATTCCTGAGTCAGTGCCCCCTGTTCTGGTGTCTGTTGCAGCATGATGCATTCTGCTTCTGTGTGACTGCACCCCTCTCCCCTTCCCTCTTCAATCTCTACTTGTCACAGAGTCTACTAGTCCACCCTTTCCTCCTGCTTTAGGTGCTGAGTCTTGAGGCTGAAAAGTTCCATAGGTACCATTATCAGCCATTGACCTAGTGTGTGTCTTGGCCAAAAGCCTCTTTGGTGATCTATGCCTGTGCCAGTCACTGCTGCCTCAAGTCTCTGAATATTCTGGAGCCTAGCCTAAATTGTCCTGGTTGGTATTAGCCAAGTAAACCCCAATTAGTGTGAATAAGAAATCCCCTGAAGTGGAGAGGAAATTTATTCAAATTTGCACTGCACATTTCCATTTGGCTAGAACCAATTACAGATAGCTCTCACTTTACATAAGCAGACTGTTCTGCAGACCTCTACATAAAGTAATCTTTTTATATCAAGTGAATTTGCCTGCAGATGTGGAGAAGAGAGGGAGTAAGGGAGTAAGGCAGGAAGGAGACCCTGTGCCCATAGAGGGAGGGGGCTGGCACACAGTTCAAGGACATGTAGGGACTGTGGACAGAGAAGTGAGAGCAGGAGGGGAGGGACATGTGGGATGCGGGATAGCTATGTGGGGGCCTGGCTGAAACTGAGAGGAAGAACACACAGGAGACAGACTCGTGGGGTTGGACACTGCCACAGACAGGAGAAAACCAGGGACCAGGGACTTTCTCATAGTACCTGAGCAAGAATGCACGGAAGGTGAGCAGGCAGGTGGCTAGTACAAGGGAAAGATCTCCTATCTCTCTCTAGAGATCTCAAGATAAGCCACTGATGGAGTGGAATTGGTGCGGTCTCTCTGTGTATGAGCTCTACTTTAACTTTTTTTTTTAGTTTGTTTTTTTTGGGGGGAGGGGGGGAGTTCAGAAAACCACAGAGAGGAAAGAAAAAGAGTGCATGCTCAAGAGTGAGCGTAGTACACAGTAGTATACAGTAAAGTTAGCATAGAGTTTTTTTGGAATGCACATTTTTTCCAGAATTCTTTATGTAAAATTGCACAATGCAAATTTACATAAAGCAAGAACTGACCGTGTGTTTTACAGAATTATAATTTCAAATAGTGTGATGTCAAAAACATGCCACCACTTCAGGGGATTCATTATTTGTACCAATTACAACTATGCCTAATTGTATTCTTAATAAATGAGCAATCAATGAGCATGTATTTATTAAGCACTTACTATGTGCCAGACACTACATTAATGGCTGGGGATTTAAAAAGAAAACAAAAAACATTGTTCCTGCCCTTAAGGAGCTCACAGTCCATTGGGGAACACAGCCTGCCTGAATCATAGAGTACACAAAAGGATTTAGATTGTGAAGATCTTTAAATTCCAGAGGACTTTTTTGATCCTGAAGGCATTTGGAGTTTATTGAAATAAGGAAGGAGATGACCTGATCACGCTTTTTTAGGGGATTACTTTGGCAACCAAGTGGAAGATGAAGCAGAATGAGAAATGAATAGAGGGAACGGATACATAAGAGATATGAAGATAGAAAGGACAAGACTTGGCAATAGTTTGCGTGGTGAAAATCAGGAGCAGAGAATAATACTGATATTGTGAACTTGACTGACTGGGGGTACCGTAATAGGAAAGTTTAGAAGAGGAAAGGGTTTGGGGGGAATAAGTTCTCTTTTGGACACAGTAAATTTGAGTTGTGTCAAAGACAAAAACAAAAACTGTAGCTCAGGAAAATTTAGTATAGAGGGAGAAATTGGAAAGGGCACAGGACAGAATCTTGATTAATGGATGAATAGCCAGCAAAGAAGGATGATGAGTGCTCGTTGTGATATCAGAGCAACCAATATCAAAAACTGAAAGAAAAATGGCCAAGGGGAGAAATAATGACCAATAGTGTCAGAAACTTTGGAGAAGTCAGAAAGGATTTTGAGGCAATATCATTAGATTTGGCAATAAAGAGATCATTGGTATCATTGAAGAAGGCAAATTCAACTGGATGGTGGAAGTAAAAAAATAATAATTATAGGCATCAGGTGTACATGGTGTTCTTAAGTTTAGCCAAGAAGGGCGAAAAATGGATTGGATGATAGCTAGAGAGAAAGATAAGATCAGATCAAGCAAATGTTTTTTAAAAGTGGAGAAAGATTCAGATTGACAAATTTGGGGGATGAATGACAAATACTAGAGGGGGGTATGGGTTCACCATTATTAGGTCTATGCCAAAGAAACCAACCCATACGTATGGAAATTCTTGTAATAGCTCTTTTTGTGCTAACAAAGAATTGGAAATAGAGGATGCCCATCAGAGAATGGCTGAACAAATTATGCTATGTTAATATGATGGATTACCATTGTGCTGTAAGAGATGCTAATGATCTCAGAGAAACCTGGGAAGACTTGTGTAGCTGATGCAGAGTGAACATAATCCGGAGAACAATTTATACAATGATAATTATATTGTAAAGACAAAAGAACTTTGAAAGACTTGGGGACTGGTCATTGTAATGACCAAACACAATTCTAGAGGCTGCCCACTTTTCTGACAGAGAATTGAGGGAGTACAGGTTGGAGCATATTTTTTGGACATGTCCAATGAGGGAACTGTTTTGTTTGACTATGCAGGTCTAACGTGGATTTTGTTTTGGTTTGCGGTTTTTTGCTTTCCTCAGTGAAGGGAGGGAGAAGATAGGAGAACAACAAATGCAGACTTGCTGACTGGAAAAAAAAAAAAAAAAGACTGAGGGAGGGGGCAGAGATATGTTTATAGCTATTGGAGAAGAAACCAGTAGAGGAGGAGAGACTGAAGATTATCAAGGCGGGGAGACGGTGGGTGTTATGCGTTATCAGATTAACACCCTGGGCTTCTAATGAGTCTTATTCCTAGAATAGATCCAGGGCCTGGAGTCGGTGATCAGCGTGTGGCCTCTAGACCTCAGGGGTAGTGATGGAGTCAGCACAGGACAGGGTGGAGCAGAGGGCTAGAATGTTAGTGGGCTTTTATGACCACCTGCAGGCCTCCTTCCCTCCCTCCCCCCAGTCTCCAAGTCAGACTTTGTCAAGCATACAGACCAGCTGGTAAATCCTAGGAGAGAAGCTGCCCCTGGAATTTTGAATTCCGAGCCTCCCTCTGAGGAGGATGGTGGTGGGGGGGACTTTGGGAAAGGAGCCAGGATGCATGGGGGGGACTGCTGAGGTGGGTGCTGGATGGCAGCAGGCAGTTAGGTTGTTTGCCCACTGGGGGGCAGTCTTACCCTGTACTTGTCAAGAGTCCTTGCTTACAAACTGGGAGTCATTTGGTTTTAAAGTTTCTTGGCTGTTCTGGCATTTTTAATAATGTCAAACTCTTGGTGACCCCACTCGGGGTTTTCTTTGCAGAGATAGCTGCAGTGGTTTTCCATTTCCTTCTTCAGCTCATTTTTACAGATGAGGAAACTGGGTTAAGTGGCTTGCCCAGGATCACACTGCTAGGAAGTTTCTGAGGCAGAATTTGAACTTGGGAGGATGAGTCTTTTCTGTCTCTAAGCCAGGCACTCCTTCTACTGCCCTCTGTTCACTCACTGGAGAGGAAAACGGGAATAGAGAACCTTAGATTAGCCAAGGAAAGCAGCCTTTGGGCTCTTTAGAGAGCAGTCAGTGATAGCTGATTTGTGCAAAACCCCAGGCTTGAGTCCTCTCATTTGATCCTCCCAGTCACCCAAGGAGAGAGAGTCCTTCAGGGGAGAAATTTTAGTCTCAGGAGTGATTGGCCCATGGTTACCCAGCCAGTGTCTGAGCCAGAGTTCAAACAGGGCTCTCTTCCAGCAGGATGTTCTGTTACACTGCGCTCTTGGTGAGCTATCTCTTTCATTTTACAGAGGAGGGAACTAAGACCTGGAGGGGCTAAATGAGTTGTTCGGGATCACACAGATTAGCCCCAGAGCCACCGCCCAAGTCTGCATCTCTTGGCTTGCTTTGGTGCTGTGGAGCTTTTGGAGGAACGGTGGCTTGTGCCTCCTGAGATCTTATGAGAGCCTAAGAGCTGTCATGTTTCAGTGGGGACCGTAAATAACATTGGGAAGAGGTGGTCCAGGGCAGGGAGGGGGAAGAAAAGATGACTGTAGGGGGATCACTGCCAGGGGGCTCTGTTCTTTCCCCTGCCTCCTTTCAACTGCTTGTGCTCTCCTGTCTCCTCAGGGATGGGGACCACTACGATGCCCTAAGGGATTGCCTCCGAGCCATCTCCCTGAACCCATGCCACTTGAAGGCCCATTTCCGCCTAGCCCGTTGCCTCTTCGAGCTCAAGTACGTGGCTGAGGCCCTGGAGTGTTTGGATGACTTCAAAGGGAAGTTCCCAGAGCAGGCCCACAGCAGTGCCTGTGACGCTCTAGGCCGAGACATCACGGCTGCTCTCTTCTCCAAGAGTGATAGTGGTGAGTGAGCTGGCCGACCAAAGGCCAGAGCAGGGGGCTGGTGCTGAGGGACAAGGGTCTGGGTCTCCCTTTCCTGACCAGGTTCCGAACTAAACCCAGTGAGGTATGATGAGCTCCAGGTTGGGTTGCTTCCTGGCTCCGCCAGCCCCCACTCCTCTTCCTGGTCTGAGCCAGGTATCCCCAAACACAGCTGCCCCCATGGAAACCAAATGAGGGTAGAGTCAGGTTGGGCCTTGAGGCCTAAGCCCTACAGGAGGGATCCCAAATGTTGCCAAGATCACACAGTCCTCAGCTGCAAGCACAGATCTTGTATGTGAGTCCCCCACTACACATCTTGTTCTATGCTGGTACCTGTGTTGCTGTGGAGGAGGGAGCCTTGGCCCACTTTCTGCGTGATCTTAGCAAAGTGTTTGGTCTCTCCTGGAACTTGTCTGATCTGTAAAATACAAGTGGCAGTTCCGTTTGGAGTGACAAGTGTCTAGCATGTATAAGGCACTAAGGATATAAAGATAAAATAAAAACTTTGACCACTTCTCAGGTTGCTTACATTCTTTGGTCAGACCAGCCTTGCCTAAAGTCTTGGGGCTGGAGATATCTGGGTGTTAGACATTCTTTGATTGATCTAGAAAAATATACTTGTTCAGTGCTTTTCGTCCTTTCTCTCATCCCTGGAAAATACAAATGATCTCTGAGTCTGACAAGAGTATTGATAGTGACTTTTGAACATCCAAGCCCTGATCCTGGCAGCCTCTAGAAAAGAGGCTTCTCCCTACTGTCATCCCTGTGACTGTCTCCAGTGAGTCAGGCCTGCTGTCAGCCAGCTCTTGTCCCCTGTGTCCGCCCCATCCAGAAATGTTCCTCTGTGCCCGCTCTTGTTGAGCTCTGTCCCGGCACTGAGTCCCAGTCTTGTCCAGAACACCCAGGCTCAAGGCAGAGGGGTGGGAATAGGCTGCTCACTGGCTCTGGCCCCTTCTGCCCGCAGAGGAGAAGAAGGGAGGCGGCCCCGTACGCCTGAGGAGCACCAGCCGGAAGGACTCCATCTCAGAGGACGAGATGGTGCTCCGGGAGCGCAGCTACGACTACCAGTTCCGGTACTGTGGGCACTGCAACACCACCACCGACATCAAGGAAGCAAACTTCTTCGGCAGGTCTGTGAGTCACGGTTTCTTCCACTCTGAGCAGGCGACAGGAGAGCAGAAGCCTCCAATGCACTGGGCTATTTCCTTCCCCTGAAGGAGCACCAGGGAGCATTCCTAGGGCCTGGCAGCTGGGCAGATCCGAGTGGGGCCCATGGTAGGGAGGAGAAGAGCCTCCCTGTAGCGAGATGGTCTCATTTACTAATAGCTGCTCCTGGGCAGGAATCCTGTGCTCGGGGCTGGTGGAGCTTCAGTCTAGTAGGGAGGGAAGACCCACGAACAGCTGTCCCATGAGATCCTATTGTGCGGTGCTCCCAGGGGCACAGTAAGTTCTGGTCAAGCGCAGAGACAGGGAAGCCTCGTTGTGTAATCCTTGAACATTAGTGAAGCCTTTTGCATTTGGCCATGCCGACCTTTTTTGGGAGGAGGCGGCATTTGAATTGGCTTTTTTAAAATGGGTAAGAATTCATCAGGTAAAGTACAGGGAGGACATTTCAGGCATAGATACAGAGGTGGGGAGAGGGAGAGAGCGTTGCTGGTGGAGGGGAGCACTTCAGCAGAGAGGGAATTGGAATTAAGGGATATGGCTTCATGCTCTTCCATCTCTGGGTCAGCAAAATGGGGCCAGCAGTACTCGGGGCACTCAGCTACACAAAATGGGCTAGCCTTAGTACTCATTACCAAAATAGTGCTGGAGAATAAGGGGAGACTCTGGGGCTCAAGTATCTTTTTCTTCTCCGGCTCTTTCCTCTACTACTTAGAGTACCCTCTTCTCTGCTCCTCCAGTCCAGGTCCCCACAGCTTCTGGAATTGAAGGGACTAGGTTGGGGGAGAGAGGAGTGGGATGTGTTGTGAATGCTGGCTGTGACTCCCCCCAAAACGAACCACCTCCTCCTTTCCCTCCGCAGCAATGCACAATACATCGTCAGTGGCTCAGACGATGGCTCCTTCTTCATCTGGGAGAAAGAGACCACCAACCTGGTGCGCGTGCTGCAGGGGGATGAGTCCATTGTCAACTGCCTGCAGCCCCATCCCAGCTACTGCTTCCTGGCCACCAGCGGCATCGACCCCGTCGTGAGGCTCTGGAATCCTCGGCCCGAGGTGAGAGACGGCGGGAGTGGAAAGGGTGTTTGGGGACCAGCTCCCGGCCCTGTGCCGTGCTAAGCATTCTCGGCCATCCGCCTCTCTGAGCTCTGAAGGGAAACCTTTGACAAACCGTAAAGCACTATGGCCTGAATCACAGCTGATGGCTTCTTATCCCCGTTTTTGCCGTCTCCTCAGTGGAATTAGGGTCCTTGAATCAAGGCCTGCAGTGGGTGGTGCTCCCACTGCCTAATCCTTGGAGATCAGCAAGGAAACCAAGACATATACCCTTTCCTGGGAGAGCCTCCAGCCCAGGAGGCTGACACAGATACAGGGGGAAGGGTCCCTTAAAAGGAGGGCTGAAGGAAGACCGGGAGGAGAGAGCCAGGAAGATTAGAGGGGGAGGAAAGCCTCAGAGTTCCTATTCCTTTCCAGTACAACTCTAGCATTATAATGGTGTTATCCCCATTTTAAAGATGGGGAACTGGAATGTGAGAAAGATGTTCTTCTGCACAGTCACACACCTGGGAAGCCAAGGAAAAAGTGTGGGATTGACTCTAGCCCTGAAGAAGGCTGGTGTTTGGATTCTTTGTGGGGGACCCTTACCCATTGGAGTGTCCTTTTTAGCCTGCCCCCTCCATTTCTTCCCCTCTTCTCAGAAAGCAAAAAGAATTTGCTCCCACTTCAATGGGGAAACCCAGCAGGCTCCATGAGGCAGTCAGGATGATTCGTGCTGAGTCTTTGAGATTAAAAATGGCAGCATGGCAGCAGGAGAGCCCATTGTCATGGCAGCGAGTCTCAGCTCAGGCCTTTGCCTTCAGGACTCAGCTTACTTGGGACATAATTCTCCCAGTTGGGGGACAGGGGAACTTGCTTCCCTCTCGACTCATGTTCTCCCCTTTCTGTCCTTCCTCGCCTCTCAGAGTGAAGACCTCACCGGCCGAGTGGTGGAGGACATGGAGGGAGCTTCTCAGGCCAATCAGCGCCGCATGAATGCCGACCCGCTGGAGGTGATGCTGCTCAACATGGGCTATCGGATCACTGGCCTGAGCAGTGGAGGCGCCGGGGCTTCTGATGACGAGGACAGCTCGGAGGGGCAGGTCCAGTGCCGGCCCAGCTAAGGCTCAGCCCAGGCCTCCTGTCTCCTCACAGACGAGGAGAGGAGGAAGAGGAGGAGGAGGGGTTTAGTTTTGGTTTTTCTTTTTGTTTTTGGGTTTTTTTATTCCCCTCCAGACCCCCTCCCCCGTTTTGTTTGTTTGTTTGGGGGTGGCGGGCGGGGGACGGTACAACTCCTTGGCTTCCAGACTCTCGGGGGTGATGGCCCCAGATCCAGAGCAGAAGCTTCTCCCAGCAGTCTCCCTCCTCCTGCCCCTAACTGCAAGTCCTCTGGAATCAGGCTGCTGGGAAAGGGGCTTAGGCGTGTGTGAGGGCAAGAACAGAGCCCCCGTTCCTGGAGCCCCTCGGTGACTACAGAGGGGATCACGGGGGGAAGGAGGAATCTCGGTTTGCAGGTGCCCTTGGCTGTGCTGAGCACCTGTCCCGAGTCTCTAGAGAACTGGCCTGCCTCCCCGTCCTCTGGGGTGGTCAGGTCGAGGCCTTTACAGAGCCTGGCGTCCACTTGATGTTCCTGCCACTTCTTTCCTGGAGGGAGGGTCCCGAAGTGTGCGAGCAGATGGAGGGAAAGCAGATCCCCCACCCCCAGCCCGGCTAGACTGCAGAGGCCGGCCCAGCCTAGTAGGAGGGGGCTCCGTGGCCTTCCCGGGTGTCCCGGCCCTCCACCCTCTCAGCAGCCTCAAATAACTCATTCCCTTGATCTTCCTGGGAAAGTGGTTGGGGCCTAGAGCCACTGGCCCTGGCAGAGAATAGCCTTTCACTACGCTAATGCCCCCTCTCCAACTCTGCTTGGACTCACTGTGACCTCTGTCCCGGAGCCTCCGCCCCGCCACCGCCCCGTCTCTTCCAGCGTCAAGGCCGAGATAATGAGGGCTCCTTGGTACCACCCGCCCCGGCCGGGGAGCTCTCCCCTCCCCTATTCTGTCCATTTTATGTTCCCTCTTGTGCTGAGCCTCTGGACACCAAGGACGGGACAGCTTTTTTGTCTCCTGCTCTGTAGGGGCCCCTCACCCTGTATGGACATCTGCACCTGCTGGTGGAGGCAGGGGCTCATTCACCCTCCCCCACATTCTTCTCTACCTGTAGAGGGCCACCTGGCCCAGACTCCCCCCTCACCCCACCCTGCTCCTTGCTCCTCAGGTCCTGCCCTCCCCCCTCCAAGCCAAGGACACTTGGGAAAGGTAGATGCCATTCTCCCCACCTTCCAGTCAGAAGGGGGGCACCTCTGAGCACTTCCCTGCCTCTGCTGGGTATCCAGGCTGGGTATCATTTTAAAATCCATTTCATTGTTTTAAAAGCAAAATTGGGGGAGGGAAGACGGACACTGAAGGTCTCGGGGCATCTTTCTGCTGCTTCACTCCCGGCAAGGCAGGGATGGCTTTTCCCCAACTTTCCCTCACCATCCCTCTCTTCCCTCCATCCTGCCCTCGCTTGGTAATGAAGTATATTTATTGGTGAAGGAGACAGCTGCTGCTGGGACTCCCTCTCCCCTCTGTGTTCCCTCACTTCTCTAGCCCAGAGAGTGAGAGGGGGGCAAGCAGGACCCCCTGGGAGGGGAGGGAAGGCCTGGCATAGCCCCTTAGCTTTCCTGCCTCTTAAGACCACACTCACTCTGCTCCAGCCCAGGGCCCCTTCCCCCACAGTGTGGAAGAAACACAAAAGCCTTACTGTCCACTTGGGCAGGAGCAGAATATTTTTGTTCCTCTGCCCCCCCCTCCCTCCCCACCCCCAGCAGAGTGAGGGTGATGATGCAATTGATTAAAAACATTTTGTTCTAGGTGTGGATGTGGAATTTGTGGAAGGGGAGGGGGGGGCTGACTCTGGTCCCCCACGGGCTTGCCGTGAACCTGCTGACACCAGCGGTTGTCCATCCGGGCCCTACTAAGGGCCAAACCGCACCCCCTCGCCCTGCTCGGCTCCCCATACACGAGTGCCCACGGGGTTTGCACTTGGCAGAGGACACCTCCAGTTCTGTACCAGCCTTATCCACATCTGTCATATTTCAGAGACTGACAGGAGTGCTGGAGGTGGGCAGGGCTGGAGGGAGCCTGGTTGGCATTAGGCGAATGGCCCCACACCCACAGCCATGCTCCTTCCAGAGATGCCCACAGCCGCTCAAAGGAGTAGAGTGCTCACAATGGGAGTCTGAGGCCTTGTCCAGCCCCAGGCCACATAGAAAGTGGAGAGAACTATGATTCTAGGGCCTGCGCATGGGACGTTTTCTACCTATCCAAGAAAAAGGAGAGGAGGCCGGCTTGGGATGTCCTTAGAACATAGAACTCCAGAGCCGGAGGGGGCCGAGAATTCACTTGACACTTTTTGCAGTGGAAGAAATTGTCCCAAGAGCAGCCAGTGAATCTGGCCAAGGCAAGAGCAGAGTTCTGGTTCCCCAACTGCCAGGCCAGTCCTTTTGCTGCATTGTGCCGTGTGATTCAAGTCTAGAGACTTCCCAGTGGAGAGCTCGCGCTTCTGGTGGAGGCTGGGCCAGCACTAGTGCCCCATGATGAGTGGCACAGCCAGACCCTAGTCCTCGGGCTCCTGGCGCTGCACTGATCCTATTGACGAATGCATAGCTGAAACGGGGCTTTAAGATTCACAAGACTTATTTCTATACGTTGTCAGGTAGATGTTGCTCTTGTGCTAGGGGAGCGGCTATGAGCTATGCGATCACTTCTATGGCCTGGGTACTAGCCTTGATGGACATATAATATTTCAGAGCCTGGCACTTTGGGGCAGGGGACAGTGCTGCGCCAAAACAGTGCTGCCCTAGCACTAAGGACAACGTGGAACTTGTTTTAGCTTGACTACTTCCTCTCTAAAGGTGAGCAGCTGCAGCTGCAACCAAAAATAGAAATCAGCACTTCAGTGGGGTTTTAAGATTCTGCCCTGGCACCTTTGCAGTGGCCCAGAGCTTCTAATTCTTAAGGCCTTAGATGACAAGCTGGGGAGTTAATTTTTTGTCCTGGGGGTACTAGGACCAGTGTCCCTAGATTGGGCAGCCTGTTCCCCCCCCCCCTCAGATGACGTCCGTTATTCAGCTGCCTTCAGTCCAATATGAGGTTTGCATTAAGTACCTAAAGTGTGCTAGATACTGCTGGGTATAATAAAAAGACAAAACCCTCCAGAGTGTTTTAATAGGAGACACTAGCATATATGTCACTAAATAAACACAGCATCTAGTTCAAACAAAATAGAGGATACGTTGCCTGATTGAGCCCCAGAAGTATAGAGTCCTTCTGGTCATAGCTAGCCTGCTGCTCCTGACCTGTCCCACTGCCAAGGAGCCCTTTAGTGTGGAATATAAAGAGCACTGGCATCAAAAGATCTGAGTTCGACTCTTGGTTTTGCTGCTCGCTTTCTGGGTGACCTCCATCCTCATCTCCTCAAATGAGAGGTTGGTGAGATGAGCTCTCAGGTCCCATCCAGCAGGAAGGGTACATGAAGCTAAAGTTCCTGCTGCTCCTATAGATGAGAAGTAGGTGGGGATGGGAGAAGTTCATTGGAGCACCAGGAGCTCCCTGCTGCCAATAGTAGTGCCTCTGCCCTTGTATCATAGGCCAGGCCTTAAGTGAAGCACTGGCTGCTCTAACCTTGGGCCAACACAGCCCAGCTTATCTATAGAAATACACAATCCATCTTGAAATGGGGGGAACATTTTGTAAACCTTAACCTGCTACATAAATGTTACTCATTAAACAAATATATAGTAAACATTAGGCACCTAATATGTGCAAAGGATACACGTACAAAAATTTAAAGCCCCTACCCTTAAGTGGTTTACTATAAAGACAGCATAAATGTTAACACAAACTAACTTTAAAGGAGGAAAAATGCTAATATCTGGGGAGGTAAGGAGATGACAGGTTATGCTTTTAAGGAGTCCATGAGATCTGTAAGTAGGGAGTTGGAGCTCACCTGTGCAAAAAGGATAAAGGCCAGAAGCAGGATGTTCAGGGTATAGAACCCTTCTAGGACTTTTCCAACACCTTGAACTAGAAGCCTGGATCCTCAGGATGTCTGACCCCTGCTTCCTACAGGACACAAGTTTCTCATGTTCGTGACCTCCTGCTGATAGGCTCCCTATTGGTTATCCAATTGAAATCAATTAGACAAAGTTAACTAGCTTATTAAACCTCTAGGGAACAGTTGGAATGAAACCTTCCCTCCAAAAAATCTGACATGCTTTCCCATAACTATATACAGAGTCCTGGCAAAAAGTGGGCTCAAAAGCAAGTCAAAAGAGTAGCAGCTCTTGATTGGATGAATCTTACTCCCTAAACCCCCTCCCCCCCACAAAGTTCCCCTAAGGTGTACACGGCTGTTTACTGGGCCAGGTAATGCTGCACTTCTTGCCAAACTCTGTCACAGAGATCTTCATCCCTGAAATGCCTTTTCCTTAACACTTCTAATTTGTCTTGTTCCTGGTGACATGGTCTGTGGAAGGAGTGTCGCAATCCTCCTGGGGCTCAATCTGTGTAAGTGCAAGGATCTGGCAAAGAGTTTCCAAAGAACCAGTTGCCCAAATCTCCTTTTCTGATACACATAGCACCATACCCAGGGTGCCTAATTCAGCCAATTGTAATACATGTATATCGTCTGGCTTGAAGACCTGGTTCACACCTTTGATTCTGTAAATTAAAGAGGCTATCTCACCTGATAGAGCTTAGAAGCGGCTAAACCCAAAAATTTCATTTTGCAAATGAGATGGTGAAAAATGTTAACCTGTGACAATTGGCTAAATGCCTCAGAAGATTACCTTAATTGTTGACTTCAACCTTAGTATGAGACGGGGCAGAATCTTTGGGGGCCCCTGCCCTAACTTCATGCAACTCTGCAAAGTTGTACCGGGTAAATCTTCACAATTTAGGAATCATGTCATATACAGTGACATTATAATCTCCAGAATTGTCTGGAAACATCATTGATGCAAGTTCAATTTTAGTTGCCATGAATGTTGCCCATGATTGATGTTTCCCTGATTCTGCCAAGATACTAACTTCATGTGAATCAAATCCTACCCGAGAGAGCCATTGGTTTCCTTGTCCATCCTTGGAATTATTCAGCTCAAATGGAACTGTGGTCTCAATCTTGGGGCAACTTTTCCTGTCATATAATTAACTCCAGTTCTCCATGGTTATAAATTGCAGTCACAGCCACCATACCTCTTCATGACCCTCAGAGTAGTAGTTTTGAATTCCTCAAAGAGTGTTATTCCATGTTTCCATTGCTATAGAGCAATGATACAATGTTGGTATTAAAAAGCTTTGCAACTCCCCAAATGTATCCAGCTCTCTCTCCTATTCAACCCAGGGCTTAACTCGTAACCTGTATCGCCTATCCTAGATGTAGATACTAATGTCTGAATCCGGGTAGTAGATAGTTTATATCCACTTGGTCTTCCTTGTGTGGATGGTCAAGCCTTGAGTCGTTACAAATCTCTCTGAGGAGACTATACAGTATTCTGAAAAATGAGACTTTTCTCCAATTCTCTTTTATATATTGCTTCGACACTGGAGCTCCAGGGAAAACTTTACCAAAAAAAGCTGTGGTGTAGCTCATTTCAAGAGTCTTCCCAAGAGTGGGCTGACAGAAAATTCTAAAAAAAAAATTGCACTCTGTATAAAATAGATATCACAGGCCAGCTGTTTTCTCTATAACCACACATATATGCCTCAAAACACAAAAGGATATTAAGTGGGCATTAATATTTTAAAATAATTCAATAACAAAAAAAATATTACTACATTTTTTAGGCACAAGAACATCAGAGACAATTTTATTTACCTTAGCATTTATTCAAAATCCAAGCATTTCTAGCCTAGAGAGAAATTATACAAACTCACATAGTTTTCTTTCTAACCCTACCTCCTATCTCCACATGTGCTTGAACATATCTCTACCCCAAGACAATTGGAGTATTCCTATTCATAGGAATCTTGCACAAGAAAAAATACTTTAAAAAAACCTATAATATATTTAATTTTATTCATTATCTTGATATTTAATTATAATTTAATATTTAAAGTATGTATATATACTACATAAAATTTATTAAAAGATTGATTACATATTAATTTTGAGTTAATATTCCAGAACAATAATTTACTTCCATTGATCATTCTCTTTAAGGATTAAAAGGACCTCTTTAGAACAAATATAATCTTTCTACATAAGAGAAGTCTTGGGTTGATCAAAGATCAATCCCTTAGGGTGTGGGAAGGATCTAAATAAGATGAGAGCTAAACTTGGTTATCAGAAGTAAATGGAAAGTCTCTGTTTTATTTTCCTAAAGGGAAAACACTTGAAGGAAGTATTCTAAGTATTTTCAGTTGAACTAGAAAGTTTTAGTGTGTTTCCACGCCAGATCATTGTGACCTCCCCAAAATATAAAGCTGCTGGACAGACTTCACCTTCAACCTTCACCTCACACCTGCCCTGTCTAAGCAATTCCCAACATCTAGATCTTTGGGCCAGGCAGATAAAGGCTGTCCTTGATCATCTCCCATTGGGCAGTCAATACCTGATCAGGATTTCTTCACCTCTTGGTGGTCACCAAAGCCCCAAATCTCCCATTCTCAGGATGGCTGGTTACTGTTTGCAGATGTGCTCTCAGAGAAAAAATACAAATGAAAAACAGGCAATTAGTTAGGCAAGCACATTCTCATCATCATGTTAGTAGCTATCATTGCTGCTGATGGAGAAAAGAGGAGAGAAATATTTTCCCTGCTGGTATCACCTCAAAGTAATACTTGAAAATAGTTGAGAGAATGTTTCCCCTTAGTCACTATTAAGTGACTAGGAAAAGAAGAGAAGGGAATGAGCATATATATATATGTATATATTTATATAATAGCATTAATATTTCAGACGTAGTGATAAGCACCATATGTTATTTCACTTGATCCTTGTAGCAACACTGGGAGGTAGATTTTATTATTTTATTAAAAGATTATATATAGATTACATATTATATAATCTTATATAATAATTATATATAGATTACATAAATTCGTATTAAAGATATCCCATCTTACATTTTACATTTCAGGAAACTGAGGCAAAGAGAGGGTGGTAATGTTGCTGTTGTTTTTAATGACTTACCCAAGTCCACATCTGCAATAAAGGGCAGAGATAGGCTTTGAACTCAGTTGCTATGGTTTCAAATTCAGTGCTCTTTGCTCTATGTCACAACTGATTGTAGAATATATAATAGCTTTAGGGAAGGGCAGGGTCAAGTGAAGGAAAGTAGTCTCCATATTTTGGGGGGGATCATACACCTCTATCAAAAAAAAAGGTTTGAGCACAAACCCCTAATATGCATTTTTAATAGAGGTCTGGAGCATGTATAGACTCCTCAGTGGTGGAGATGGCTTCCAGAAGCATAATGGGAAATGCCTTGGAAAGACGGGAGCATGTGCAGATGGTCTGGAGCTGGTTCCAGCAGACTCACTATATGGTGAAGGATGAAATTTCATGGCATGCTTTTTGTTTCATTCATATTCGGGGAGCTCAGGGGCTCTCTCTGCCTCTGCATCCAGTGAAAGACCATGTAGTCAAGACAAAGATCTGAGGGCCTTCCCCAAGTCCATAGCCCCTGAAAACCTCAGACCTTGTCCTTTTGTTCTTTCTCTGTTCTAAGTAAAAAGAATGGAGCGCCCCCATCCTCACAATATAGATCAGGAATATATTTATATAAATATATGTTCTCTATATATTAATATGTGGATATATTATTTATATAACATGTAGTTGATATATTTAATGTTATATATTTAATTTAATATTTAAAATCTATATTAAAACATGTATATGTATTACATAAAATTTATTAAAAGATTATATATAGCTAAGGCGACTGTAGGCGATGATGAGCTGAAAACTAGAGCCAACAACCTCCCATTGCTTGAGTTCTATATAATTTTGTATAGTCTGCAAATGATGTGATAAATATCTAAAAGACCCTTGGCAGGAAAAAAAAAAAAAGGTTCCCCACCCCTATAAAGCCTGGAGATTTTAGGTTGAGTATTGCAGCTAGTACAGTATAATTGCTTCAAGGAACAAAAGGCATCTTTCCAAGATTAATACTTGGGATTCCAGCCCTACAGAAGGCCTCACTCAGTTAAAATGGCTCTGAATGTGACCTTGATAAGACCCAATACTTTGGATAAACTGAACTAAGTTTTGAGCCTATTCCTCCAAAGACCAAAATGGTATAGACTAGAGAAGAATATACTCTAGAGGTATTAGGGAAAATATTTGTATGCTTATTCTTGCTTTGAATAGTTTTTTGTAAAAAAAAAAAAAAAAAAAAAGGCTTTTTTGTAAAAGCCAATTGGTGTTAAGTGGTTAAATGGAACTGGGATCCTAACTTATGGTCTCCCTAACAAGGGGGAATATAGGCAATGTAGACCCCAAATCAATGATAGTAGAGAAAAGAAAAGCCCCATCCACTTATGGTTCTTTGAAACTTTGAGGAAAATGAAGGTGCCTGACTTTGGGAAAACATATTAGAGCATACCCACTACATATGCATATTTATTAATTTACAAATTGTAAACATATACTATTGTATTAATAGAGAACCATTAGAGTTTATTGAGAGTCAGACCTGCACTCTAAGGAAAATAACCGGCAGCTGTGTGGAGGATGTATTAGGGAAGAGAAACACTTAAGGCAGGGAAGCTACTGAAATAGGTCAGGTAAGAAGTGAAGAGGCCTTGAATTAAGTCAGTAGCAGTGAGATATATTGTTGTTTAATATACAACATCATGTAACTTATTCCTTAGAGAATGGTGGAAAGGAAAGAAACACGTTCTAGGTAACTTCAAACTTTTTTGGAGGGCCTCCTGCATTTTCCCAAGCCTAACTTATTTCTACTACTCTTCTCCCTCTGTGAATCTATTTCTCTCCCTATGAGACAAGGATCTCGTTTCTTCATCTGAATACATGATCTGATTGTCTTTACTAGCCCTGATCCCAATGGGATAATCCACAAATTCCCCTCCAAATTTAGGTTTTTCTGGAAAATAGTATGATCTAATCAATTTTTTCCTAGTAAACTTATTTACTTTTAATACCCATTACTTTATGAATCACGCTGGGAGAGAAAAATCAGAGCAAAAGGGAAAAACCATGGGAGAGATAAAAAAAAAAAAAGAAGAAGAAGAAAAGAAAAAAGAAGTGAACATCGCATGTGTTGATTTACATTTAGTCTCCTTAATTCTTTTTCTGGCTGCAGATGGCATTTTCTGTCCAAAGTCTATTGGGATTGCTTTGGATATGGTCTAATTAAAAGGCTAAGAAAGAACAGCACCAAAGTTAAAATCCTCTTGGGCTTGCCTTTAAGGATAGGATCCATAGAAATGAGCATTGCCAGTGATTGCAGAGACAATTAACCCCACTAACAGTCTGGGAGTTTGGATACCTTTGCCTGGAGGATTGCAAGGGGATTTTTCTATACATCAGAAAGGGTGGGAGAGTGGGGGAGGGGGCAGCTAGATGGTACAATGCATAGAACACCAGTCCTGGAATCAGAAGAACCTCAGTTTAAATCCAGTCTCAGACAATGACTAGCTGTGTGACCCTGGGCAAGTCCCTCAACCCCATTGCCTCTAGGGAAAAAGGTTACATATCATGGCAAAGGGTCCCACTCTTTGTGACTCCTTTTGGCATTTTCTTAGTGTGCCATATGAAAAGTCTGAGCGACCTAGTTTCTGGATAATATCAATTTATTAATTATAGCTAGCAAATAATTAATAAAATTATGGTAATCACTTTTCTCTTTTTAAAATGATAGCTTTTTCAAATACATGCAAAGATAGTTTTTAACATTCACTTTAGAAAAACCTTGTGTTCCATATTTTCCCCCTTCTCTCCTCTTCCCTCCCCTAGACAGCAAGTAATCCAATATAGGTTACACCTGTGAAATTTTTCTAAATATATTTCTACATATATCATGCTGTGCAAGAAAAATCAGATTAAAAATAAGCAAACAACAACAAATGTGAAAATACTATGTTGTGATCCACATTCAGTCTCCATAGATCTCTTTTGGACGGGATTGGCTCTTTGCATCACAAGTCTAAATCAGTTTCTCTTGTAACACTGAATGCTTAACAAGCCTTTGGGAAAGGGAATGTACCTGAGGATGGAAATCAACTCTGATTGGCTGACAATGAGGGGATGGACATATTAATGAAGAGCTCTGCAAAAAGTCTTCCGCTCCTCCTGTTGAGAATGTGACCTCATTGAGAGACAGCTGCCTTCAGCAATCTGGAGGAAAGAATCCATCTCTACCCATGCTACTCTGATTGATTTTCTCCTTCATAAGCTGGGTCATCCTGAATACTAATGAAAGGTTCCAAGGACAGGAGCTTATTTCCTAAGTACAAGATCTCTTTGGAGCTCTACTGGATGTTATTCATAAGATTTTCTAGTTGGATGGGGTCCCACCCAAGATTGCATGTGTCCAGAGAGTTTGGGCAATCTCCTTTATGTCCTTCAGGGCTGGCTGAAAAACCTACCGAGATTGGTTTCTGAATGAGGAAATAAAGAAAACCTTAATCTTAATAATTGTTTATTAATAAAAGAAAAGATATAATCATTTTTCTTGTTGGTAAGGATACTGGAACTGTTTGCATTTCCTTCTCCAGCTCATTTTACAAATGAGGAAACTGAGGCAGAGTGAAGTGACTTGTCCAGGATCACAAGCTAGGAAATGTCTGAGGCCAGATTCTCGAACCTAGGTGCTCTACACCCTGCACTATTTAGTTGCCCTCACCATCTAATGAAGAAGACAAATCACTATATACATATAAGATACATATCCTGTAAATGGAAAGTAATCTTTAGTGAGAAGGAAAATATTCCTCCCTCCTTTTTCCCTGTCTCACCTCCAAGCAGACTATTCTGCCATGGATAACCTTTAATTACTAGAAAAATATTCCTGATATCGAGCCTAAATCTTCATCTCAGCAATATGCCTACTCATCATATCTAATCTTTGATTTCTAATTCTGTTCACTGTTTCTTCCCTGAAGTCCTATCTTCTCCAGGCTAAAAAGTCCTAGTTCCTTCCAATTTTTTTCATATGACATGAACTGTAAGCCTTTTATCTTCCTAGTCTTCCTAGTCACCAGCAAGGTGGTGCAGTAGATAGAGATTTGGGCCTGGCCTCAGACTAGCTGTGAAACCCTGGACACGGTTTTGATTTCTTGCCTCAGTTTCCTCATCTGTGAAAAGGAAGATAACATTTACCTCCCAGGATCATCATGCTGATCAAATGAGATAATATCTGTGAAAAGCACTCAGCTCAGTGCCTGGCACATAATAGGTGCTTAATAAATGCTTGTTTTTCCCTTCTCATTATCCTTTCCAAAATGGAATGTTCAAAACTGAACAGTATTCAGAATATGGTTTCTCTAGGGCTTCCTCATTTTGGATTTTAGGCCTCTCTTAAATGCAGTTTAGATCTAATTCAATGGAAGCAATTAGGTGGAGTGAGTAGAACATGAGTTTATATCTTGGCCTTAAGACACTCACTAGCTATTTGATACTTGACAATTAACCTTGATTGCTTCCAAAAGGAAAAAAATTCAATTCAATGAATATTAAGTGGCTTATGTATAAGGCACCATACTGTGGCTTACAATATAGGGGGAGGGGAAGCTGGGGTTAGAAATACAGTATATATACAGCTAATAATTTAAAAAGTAAATGAAAAATGATCCCCTATACCAAGATAAAGTCAAAATGGGTACATGACTTAGACATACAGGAAGATACTATAAGCAAATTAGGAGAGCAAGGGATAGTTTACTTATCAGATCTTTGGAGAAGGGAGGAATTTATGACCAAACAAGAAATAGAGAACATTATGAAGTATAAAATGAGATGTTTTAAATACATTAAATTAAAAAGGTTTTGCACAAATTAAGACAAACTCTGAGATAACACTACACATCTCTCAGATTGGCTAAGATGACAGGAAAAGACAAGGACTAATGTTGGAGGGGATGTGGGAAAATTGAGACCCTGATGCATTGTTGGTGGAGTTGTGAATGGATCCAACCATTCTGGAGAGAAATTTGGAACTATGCTCAAAGGACTATCAAACTCTGCATACCTTTGACCCAGCAGTGCCATTACTGTGTCTGTATCCCAAAGAGATCATAAGAAAGGGAAAAGGCACCACTGTGCAAAAATGTTTGTGGCAGCTCTTTTTGTGATGGCAAAGAATTGGAAAATGACTTTTTAAGTAGATCCCATTGGGAAATGCTGAACAAATTTAGGTATATGAATGTAATGGAATATTATTGTTCTATAAGAAATGAGGATGCTTTCAGAAAAGCCTGGAAAGACTTACATGAATTGATACTAAATTAAATGAACAGAACCAGGAGAATATTGTGCATAGTAACAGCAAGATTGTGGATTGATCAACTACGATAGACTTAGCTCATCTCAGTAATTTGGTGATTCAAGGCAATTCTAATAAACTTTGGATGGAAAATGTCATTTTTTTTTAATGATTTTGAACTTGTGGGCTGAGGAGAAATGAAGAATTGAGGGTAAGGAGCAATTCAGAAAGATCTCTTGGTCTAGGATTTGGGAATTAGCTTTCCACTCTATTCCCATAACTACTCCCTTAGCTCAAGGTCATTTAAATGATTTCAAGGGCCTCCTACTTGGTCTTTTTGTCTCAAATCCCTCCTTACTTCAGTCCATCTTCCACAAGTTCTAAAGAATTTATTCTTAAGCTTAGATCTGACCATATCATTTCCCTACCTGATAAAATTCAGTAGCTACTAAAATTTACAGTAAAGCCACTTTATGTGAGCCTGGGTGAGGGAGGAGAGAGTCAGAAGGCACCTGAGTGACAGATGAGGATGAGGGAGTTTACAGCAAATGGCCTGAATATTTTCTGTAAAATAGGAGGCAAAATTCTCAGTGTTGGAGGTAGGAGGAATGAGTGTGAGGAATGACGAAGTTTACAAGAGCCGCAGTGGAGAGAGGGAGGTTTGGTAGGGTTGCTTCGAAGCAGTGAGGACCCAGAACAGTTGGGTGATTTTCTCCACCTTCCTCGTCTCACAGTTCTCTTCTTACACTTATCTATGTTCTGATTGTCTCCCTTTCGAGAATGTAAGCTCCGAAGGGGCAAGGACCCTTTCATTCTTGCTTTTGCACGCCCAGGGCCGGCACCTAATTAGTAGTAACGCTGGATGGCCGATTGCGAAAGGAGTTCCAAAAGGCAAAGGAGAGAAGGCTTTCTGGGCAGCCAGAGAGTCAGTCAGTAAACATTTATTAAACAAACCAACCCAGGGTCCTTGCCGGGAAGGAAACAAGGTTGGCACGAGGCCTACACCGAGAGGAACCTGAGGGGGCAGGATGGGCAGCGTTCTCCCTTGGTCTTGCCCCCAGCCCGGGGAAGGTGGGGAAAGCGTCTGCAGTTCAAGCTCAGGTCTTCCGGCCTTGAGGCCCGGCACTCTAACCACTGCGCTGCCTCGGGGTAGGAGGAAGGAAATGACGAGGTATCAGAGGCACGCAGGCCCGGATCCGGGCCTAAGCAAGACTGGCCGCCTAAGAGGAGGTTTATTTCACCCCAGAAGCGACAGGGAGCCACGGGAGTTCCTTGGTTGGGCGTGGAGAGCGGAGCTTGTTCTCTTGGCTGCCCTGCCTCGCTGTCGTGGGCTCCACGTTAGTTCTCCTTTGCAGGATCCTCGGTGGATACCGCACGAGGGAAGAGGAGGGCTGGCATAGGCCCCAAGAGGCGAGGCTCCTGTTCCGGGGGAAGGGGGGGACGGTGAAGAAGGGAACATCATCTCCAGGAAGTGACGCAGAGCAGAGCGGCTCCCGGCGGCCGGAGGTAGCAAGAGCCATGGCAGAGGCGGAAGCGGAAGGATGCTCCCTGCTGCCACCAATGCCCCCTCAGGGGATGGCGGAAGTGGAGGCGGCCGACGAAGCGGCGATGAAGCAGTTCCGTGGAAGCGGCGCTGGCGGCAGCAGCGGGGTCGTAGGCATGGACGTGGAGCGGAGTCGCTTCCCCTACTGCGTGGTGTGGACGCCCATTCCCTTGCTCACGTGAGTAACCCTCAGATCCTGCCTCCCCGCCCCCAGCTATATTCCGGCTCAGCCTCCGAAGTCTGGAGTGAGAGCTGTCGGTCCCGCCCCCGTCACTAACCCGGCCCCGCTGTTAGTCCCCGAGCGCCTCACGAGCCCGGCCCCGCCCTTTCCAGTTCTCCAGCTCCGCCTCCGCCAGCCTTTAGCCCTGAGTGAAAGCTTTGCCTTCCTGAAGCTCGTGCGCCCGTTCCCCGCCCCCAACGTAACAGCTCCGCCCCTGCCAGCTCTCTGGTGCGAAGCTGGCCCCGCCCTCTGAGCTGTCCGCGAGCCCGGCTCCGTCCCCCCGCCCCACCCGTTCTCAGAGCTCCGCCCTTTGCCTCCCTCAGCCATTAGTGAAAGCTGCTCCCACCCCTTCACCCGCCCTCCGAGCTTCAGTCCTGCCTCCTCTTCCCCCGGGCTGCTCACCAGCAGCCCCGCCCTTCTCGGGTCCCCAGGCCTAGCTCTGACCCCAGGAGTCTCCAAGCATCTGTGGCTCCGCCCCCCCATAGTCCTTGAAGGAGGGGCAGTCCTGGGCCTTCTGGGCCCCGCCCTTGTCTGAGGCCGCCCTCCTAGGTGGAAATTGGACTGGAGAAAGAGCTGGAGTGGGGCTTGTGACACTTAGGGGCTGGGTGACTTTGGAAAGGTCTCCTAACTGAAATGGGGGTGCGATGTCCGGCGCACTGGGTTCCCTGCGAAATGGCGTTGGGGGGAGGAGGGGGTTGAAGGACCACCCTGGCTCCCGGGGCCGCCCCACCTGGCTCTTGGGCTCCTGTTCCTGTCCAACGTGCCCCGCCTTCGGAGTGTTCCTTCCTTTCCTCTGCCCTGGCACTCTGTGGGGCCTCCCCTCTGCGGCCCCATCCCCATTTAGGACTAACCTGCCTTGAGGCCTTTGGGGAGAATCCCAGCCTGGACACAGGAAGGCGCCTCTGCCCTCGCCACCCTCCCCAGGAGGAGAAGTCTTGTGGGCATCCGCAGCTCTTTGGGGACCTCTGTCCCGATCTCCACAGCAGCCCCAGCTCCAGTCTCCTTGCTTCCCAGAGCAGGAGGAGGTTTTGAAATCTTTAGGACCTTTCCAGCTCCCCAGCCTGAGGCAGGCCTATGCTTCCTGCCTAAGGAACCGAGAGTGGAATAAGCTGGCCCTGGGGCGATGACATGGCCAGGGATCCTCAGCATCCTAAAGAGGTCCATGGTCTGACCTGTCTCTAAGGTTCCTCCTAAGCCAGAGATTCCCCCCACGTGGCAGGGCATGGATGCTAGGGGTGGGATGGCTCTCTGGGAATGTCACCTTGACAAAGGTGGATAGGTGGGAACCACGCATTGACCAGTCTGGCCAGAGGAGCAGCCTGGAAGGGGACCTGAGGCCCGCAAGGTACAGAGTGTTTGGGCCTTCCTGAATGCAGGAAGAGGGAAGCCTTGGGAGGTGTTTGGGCAAGGGAATGATGTAAGGAAAACGCCACGGGAGTAATAACTCAGGGTCAGAGGGCTTTAAAGCCCACAGTCATGCTCCCATGGCCTCAGTGACCAATGACTTCCAGATCACTATCGAATCTGCTCTCTGGGGCTTTGGGCCCCCACCGTGAACAGCCTCCTGGATGGAGTGGCCCTTGGACATCTCAGCATATTCCCGCATGTTCAGAGCAGCCCACCTCTGCTCCCACCAGCCCTTGCCAGTGCTCTCAAGGACACAAGCCCCTCACTTCGCTGGGCTCCAGCCCCAGCTCATCTACTCCCCTGCACTGTCTCTGCATCACCTCTCACCCCGGCCCCCCCAGCCTCAGACCTCTCTTCTGGATCATTGCAGTCACCTCCTGTCTGATCCCCCACCCCCAGGCCCTTCTCAGCCCCTTCTGAAGCCGACACCTGCATCATCTCTTTGGTGTTCACTTGTCTCGTCCTGTCCCAGGCTCTGTGATCCCCATTTGGGGTTTTCTTGGCAGAAATACTTCCTGCTCCAGCTCATTGTTACAGACGAGGAAACTGAGGCACACAGGGTAAAGTGACTGGCCCAGGGTCGCCCAGCTGGGAAGGGTCTGAAGCTGGATTTGTACTGAAGAGGACCCAGCTCTCTGTGCACTGGGGCGCCCCCTAGCGGCCTGTTGGTTGGTTCTGGAAGAGGACCAAACAACATCCCTGTGTTAGAGCGAGCGGCTGATGTGGCGCAGGAGCTGGGAGCGCTCGGGATGAAGCCTCCAACTCTGCGTGTTGTGGCCTGGGCTGCTCCTGCCGGGCTCCTCGAGCGCGCCTTCTCTGCTGAGGGCACGCCAGCCCGGGGTCCTGGGCCAGGTCTCCCACGTCTGCAGTGGACTGTAAAGTCCTGGAGCGAGAGCTGCGCGTGTCCTCGTGTCACGGGGCCAGCGCTCCCCCTGGGAGTTCTCTGCCACGCGGCCCTTCCTCCGCCTTGCCGCCTGCATCCCCTGTGGGAACAACCATCGCGCTCTGCTCTGCTTATCTTGCCCCACATGGCGCAGCCTCCCACACCGTGGCCACAGGGCGCCGCTTTCTTGTCTCTGTGCCTTTACGCTGGCTGCCCCAGCTCTGGAATTCATCTCCTCCCCTTCGCCTTCTCCTGGGAGCCTTCCTGATCTCCAGCTTCCTTCCCCATATATCTTCTCCATATATGTATGGATACGCAAGTTGCCTTCCCCTTTAGGGCAGGGACTGTTCCCTTTGCCTTTCTGTCCCTAGCACTTGGCACAAGACCTGGCCCACGGGAGGCACATCAGGGATGTTTCCTCCCTAGAGGCTGGTGAGTTAGAGAGCACAAGTAGTGCCCTCATTTTACAGATAAGAAAACAGACTCTTGGGGGAAGGGACTTCTAAGATCCCACAGTTAGGTGGGGCCTGGACTGGAATCTGTATGGCCCTGTGTTGAATTAATTGCTCTTTCCCATACCTTGTGTCCCTCCTTGTTCTGATAGTGGAGAGGAGAGATAAGCTAAGAAATCTTTAAAGAACCGGATCCGTGATCTTCCTCCGGCCCTTTCAGGCCCAGCACAAGCACCACATCTTGCTCCAAGCTTTCCCTAACTCCCTTTTGTGGCTGGTCCACTCTTCCCCTCACTATACCTTGTATGTTGCTCTCTGTAGACACACTGCATCTCCCCACCCCTGCACAGAGCTTAGGCTCTTGGAAGATCATATGCTTTTGACCTTGTATCTCTTGTCCCAACACCATGTCCTGTACCCCATGGACCCTTAATGAATGTCTGTTGAATTAAACTGCACTTTTGTCTTGCAGGTGGGTTTTCCCCATCATTGGCCACATGGGCATCTGTACTTCCACGGGCATCATTCGGGACTTCGCAGGCCCCTACTATGTCTCGGTGAGTTCCCCAGACCTCCATCCACTTCTAAATCAGCTGATCTCTGTGCTTGCATCATGTCACAAAGATGAACCTGCAATTAGCAAGCCCTGTTTCTTTGCCCTCCATTATTTTGATCCTAGTACCAGCACCTCTTGTCCCAAGGGTGTCGTCCAGGGAGTCAGGGTGGTCAGTGGTCATTTCAGCAGCTGTTGGAGTTCAAATGTTGGGTTCTTGTTCTTCTATAAAATATTATAAAAGTTTTCTCTGGGTGCCTTCCCTGGAATCAGGATTTTGTCAGTCCCTGTTCGGGCGCCAAAATGTGGTGAGCTTCTTCTTCTCAAAACGCAGCCAGGTGATAAAAGTTCAGATCTTTTATTATCTCCAATATAGCCCGGTTAGCTTAGAGGCCTATCTCTCTGCTTGGTTCCAAGAGCTCTTGCCTCTTTGTCAGTCTCCAGAGCCAGCACAGAGATGGAATGAATCTCTTGTCTCCTTCACTTGGGGCTCGGCTAGCTTTCTGGTGAGTCTTTCAGACCAGCTTGGTCTCAGTGGGGGAAGTGCAGGAGCCCAGCCACCAACTACAGTGGTGTGAGATGAAGATGAATCTGGTAGTCCAGCTGAACTCTCTTCTGCAACCAGCCAGCCAAGTGGAAAATATATTCTGGAATAGCTCTCTCTTCATTGGCCTTATATGTGAATCTTCTGAGAGAATGGGATTATGGGTTTTCTCCCATAGTGCTCTCTGGCCCAAAGAGCTTTAAGGGAGGTGTGAACACAAAGGTGTAAACACAAGCATTGTACTAATTAGTTCTACTTAGTACCTTGTTTCAGGTTCTGGCCAAAATCTTCTTGTAAGATTAGATCAACTCTAATTAGTTAGCAGTTTGTAAGGATTCCAACAAGCAGCTCTTCCTCTTTCTCTTCTCTGGACCCACTTTTCTCTGAGCAGTCATTTCCATCCCCTTAGGGCTCCCTTCACAGCAGAGATTGCAAAGGCAGGATAGGAAAGCATGAAAAATCACTTACAAGACATTTGATTCCAAATATTAAATGAAGGTGTGGAGAAAAATGTTAAGTGTATCTGGACCACATAATGATCTCTCCCTGCCCTTCCCCACTTGCAAATTTAGAGTTCTATGTAATCACTCCCTCATATCTCACTGAAAAATGGAGGTGATAAGATCATGGAGTGGTGGGTATCGTAGGGTATAGTGATTTTCTTCTCTCTGCTTGATTCTAAGAGCTCTTGCAGCTTTGTCCTTTGCTTCTGCCTCTGCTTTCTTCAGCCTCCAACCAGCACCAAGTTGAATCTGTCTTGCCTCTGAGAGAGGGCTTCTGGCTCTCGATCTCCCAGCCCCTGGCTCCTCTCCGACCCCTTGCAATGTTCCGAAGTAAAACTCCTCACTCAGAGAGGGCTTCTGGCTGAACTCATTTGACGTTCCCCTCTCAATCTAAATTCAGCTGAACTCTCTTAACTGGGCCTCTGCTTTCTTCTTATATATCAGAGAATGGGATTATAAGTTTTCTCCCCTAGTGCTCTCTGGCCCTAAGAACTTCAAGGGAGGTGTGAATTCGAATATCTCATACTAAACCCTGAAATCTCCCAAACGTGTGAACTCCAATGAGTAAAGGTGTGAACACAAGCATTGTATCAATTAGTTCTACTTAGTACCTTGTTTCAGGTTCTGGCCCAAAACATCTTCTTGTAAGATCAGATCAGTGATACTGAACCATGCTAAATTAGATAATTATTGTCTCTTTCAACTCTAATGACTTAACAGTTTGTAAAGATTCCAATAGTAGGGAACTTAGAGAATCACCCTTTAGATGCAGGTATGAGAAGAAGACTAAGATTCCAATAGTAGGGAACTTAGAGAATCACCCTTTTGATGCAGGTATGAGAAGAAGACTAGTGTGTCTCCAAAAGAACAGGAGTCTCAGGGCTCCTGAGGGTGATGGTCTTATCTCTCACCAGGAGGAGGCACACTTACTAGCATGGGTTTAGTTAATTATGAAGATCAGATGGCATCATATGCATTGGCCCTTGGTCCTAGAAGCCAGGGAACTTCAGTCGGGCAGTGGTGAGGGAATGGGCGTGGGAGTAGCCTGGGAAAGAGCCTTGTCCTCCTCCTTCCTCAGCAATGGCTCTGCCATAGAGTAGTGGTGTCTGTGGCTACATGTGATGGTAGGAACTCCTCTCAGTACATCTTTGCATCTCTAGTAACTGGTCCCTTTGACACAGACGCCCTTTTTTTTCTCTTGGGGACACAGATACTGGTCTCTTCCTTGCTTCTTTAGCACTCTTAAAAATGCTTTCATTTTTACTATTTCATGAGCCCCACCTCGCTCTCCCCAGAGATCTAGCCTGCAGTCACTGACCAGAATGACAGGATTCCCCCCTTCCCCTCCTTAGACCTAGAAGAGATCTCAGATTTATTTAGTACTTTGTGCATTTTGCAAAAAACTTCCTCCACAGGCCACCCAGCAGGTGTCCATCTGTGTCTACCCAGACGCTTCCAGGAATGGAGGCTCACCACTTTGCAGGACAGAACATTCCACTGTCAGAAAGGTGTTCTCCTTTTTGAGCTGGAATTTCTCTCCCACTAACGTCCATCTTTGAATTTTGGAAGGATTTTGGCCGCCAACAAAGACAAGGCCACAGGAAGAAAAATTAGACCTCAAGAGGGCTTCTCCCAGAGACCAAGAGGGCTTCTGTCCTTGAGTCTTCTGCCGTGCATTACAGAGGAGTTCCTCTAGCTGCTGCTCCTTGCAGGCATTCTCCACTCTAGCCTCCTCGTCCCCAGGACCCCAGCCCCCTTCTCCTTTCCTTGGAGGAGGGGATAGTGGGCCGCCTTCCCCTCCTCCCCTCAGCTCTGTTCTCCAAGTTAGGAGGCCTAGGCCGCCCCTCCTGTCTTTATACTCTTTCTCCAGCCAGTGACAGTAGGTGACTTAGGGAACTATGGTGCATTCAGTGCCCACGGGCCTGCCCCATTTGTCCTCGGGGATTTCTTCCCTTCCCCTTAGGCCCTGACCTAGCCCTGCAGCACTGGGGCTGGGCTGTCTCCCTTCCTGATCCACAGGCCAGAACGGGAGCTGTTGTTTGTTCCCTCTTGGCCGTATGTGACATTTAAACACAGGATTTTCTCTTCTCTCCCCACAGGAAGACAATATGGCCTTTGGAAAGCCTGTGAAGTAAGTTATTAAAAACGGCTGGGCGTTTGGAAGCTGGGCAAGCCCCACATGCCCCAGCAGGGAAGTGGGCCCAGAGTGCGCCTCCTTCCCAGAGCGGGGCAGTCTCAGCGGCAGCGACTTGCGGGCCCCCCTCGCCGCCATGCTAGAGGCCTGGAGTTTGGTCCCTGAGACAACCTTCACCTCCCTTATTCATCAGAGGAGGCGCTGTTTCTTCCCTTGGCTTTAAGTCTGAGAGGAAGGGACTACACAGAGGAAGGGCTAGAAGTGGTACAAGAGGCCAGCGGGCCGAGGGGGCTTCGCTCTCCGGGCTCCTGGGGGAGCCTGGGACCCACGGCAGAGAGGAGCTGCCCAGAGGGGGCCAGAGCAGCTTCAGGGCCCCTGGGGATTTGTGTTTGCGGCTTCGTGTCTCCATTGCTGATCTCCTTTGTGGTTGATTCAGTGCAAATGCATCCTAGTCACAGATAGGGCCCTATTCCTGACGGTGGAAGCCATAGCTTGTCCTTTCCCTGCTGCCAGGGCCCAGGGTGGCTTACTGCCCCCAAGTAAAGCTGTCTTTGCTTTGAAAGCTTATTGGGATGAACTACGGACTTAGAATAGAGGTTCTGGGGCTCCTCAGGAGAGAGCAGGATGCGTCCCCCGCCCAGCCCTAGTCATAAAGGGTGGGCAGGGGCCCTAGGCCACCATCTCTCTCCTTCAGGCCAAGATCATGGCTTTGGGTCTGCCCTGATTCATACTGGCCTTGGGAGGGGCAGGTGAAGGCAGGGATTCCACTCTATCGGAAACCCGCTGGCAGGTGCCAGCCTTGAGCTGGGCAGGGTGACTGACTGCCTGGGCAGCCTCGGAGACGCTGGCGCCCCATGGGTCCTTCTCCCCGCAGGTACTGGAAGCTGGACCCCTCCAAAGTGCACGCCGGCCGGCCCAACGCCTGGGACACGGCGGTCCATGAGGCATCGGAGGAATATAAACATCGCATGGTAGGTGGGCGGGAGTGGGGGCGGCCGGGCTCCCCACGTCTCCAGGGCCGCCCTGACGCCTGTGCCCCTCCTTCCTGCAGCACAACCTCTGCTGTGACAATTGTCACTCCCACGTGGCCCTGGCCCTGAACCTGATGCGCTACAACAACAGCTCCCACTGGAACATGGTCAAAGTCTGCTTCTTCTGCCTGATCTACGGGAAGTATGTGAGGTGAGACCAGGCCTCTGCCCCCGCCCCCTGGGGAGAGGGGGGTCACAGAGGGGGGAGCCTCTGCGGCGGCTTCTGCCCTCAGCTTGGGTTCGCTGCAGGGAGCTGTGGGGAGCCATTAGTGTTATTGAGATTGGCTGAATGACCTCGGGAAATCACTTCCTCTCTGGGTCCTTGTCAAGAAAACTAGGGCAGTCGCCTTCTCTGGGCTGTCAGGGGACAGGTGCTGTCTCCGGTGCCGACACCAGGGGGTGCTGTCCTAGCTCGGAGGCCAGGGACGGCCCCCGAGCTCCCTCAGAGACCATCAGGCCCCTCATCCAGGAGTGGATCTGGCCTCTGCCAGCCTCCCACCTCCTGGGGCAGTTCCAGGAGCTGGGTGTGAACCCTGCTCCCGCCCTCCCTAGTCTGGGCCTGACTGGACAAGAGAGCAGTTAGCCCCAGGATTTCCAGGCCCCCAGAAGTGCTCCCGAGATGCAGCCCCTCCGGAGGCAGCCCAGAGGGGCTTATTTGGCTGTCTGCGAGCCTGGAGCTCCGAGGGGGCCTTAGAGAGCTGAGCAGGAGCAGCCAGGGAGCATGGGGGATGGCTGCACAGAGGCAGTCCTGACGGCGAGAGCCCCCGCTTGTATGGCACCTCACCGCCAGGGAAAGTGCTCTCTGGCCCAGGGAGGGTCAGGGAGAGCAAGGACCTTGTCCGGAGTCAGGCCCAGGCCAGAGGGCAGAGACTGGACTCACGTGGCTCCCGGAACTGCCCCAGAAGGTGGGAGGCTGGCAGAGGCCAGATCCACTCCTGGATGATGTCTCTGATGGCCGTCCCTGCCCCCTGGCATTGGGATCTGGGCTGGAGAAGGTGGGGCTCCCCATGAATGTCGGCCTGGGCAAGCCTAGCCTTGTTCCCGCTACTAGGGAAATCTAAGACACGGCCCTCCCTCCAGAGCCCGGCCCAGCCAGCCCCTGAACACGCAGTCACACATGCCCACGCCCTTGCCGCTCCCCACTCCTGGGCTGTCTGCTTCCCGGTGCCTTTGTTGGAGACCCTTCTCAGAGCCCCCATCACGACAGCAGGAGGCTGAAGGCCCACTGAGGGCCGCCGCTTCTCCCCAGCTCATCCTAGGGCCAGAACCTGGGCCCTACCCGCACCCCAGCCCGCTCTGCTGGCACACCGGCCCTGCCTGGGGAAGCTAGAGCCCAGGGCAGTCCGCAGACTCCGGCCAGGCTAGCGCGGGACAGTCGTGAGTGAGTGGGGGCTCAGGGAGTCTCGTTTGTCGACACCCTGCACTGCAGTCGGCCTTCATCGCAGGCTGAGGGGGCTTGGCAGGAGCCCAAGATGGGGGCCTGGCCCCACCCTGCTCACTCATTCTTGTTCCCTTCCCCATCTCTCCCACAGCGTTGGGGCGTTTGTGAAGACCTGGCTCCCCTTCGTCCTCCTCTTGGGCATCATCGTCACCACTGCCTTCGTCTTCAACCTGCGGTGATGGCTGCACCTCCAGCTGTGGCGGGAGTCCGGAGGCCCCGGCCGGAAGGAGGCCGGGCCTGGCGCACACTCCCTGCCCCGCTGTCCCGAGCGACGCAGGGCCGAGACGCACGCAGATACTCCTCCCTCCCAAAAGTAGCAGAGCTGCCCCTGAGCCTGGAGCCAGGGTCCTTAACAGCCAAAACTCGAGACAGATGCTGACCCTGGAAGGCCCAGGGCCTCCTAGTCCTGTTTCAGCCCAGGCCCTTCATCTTCTCCCTACCCCTGGGTGGAGCAGCTGTGGTCCTCACCTTGTGGGGTCTGTCAGGGAAGGGGGCTGGCTCTCCTCCCGAGGCCAGAATCCTTCCCTCCCCTTCCCACTGAGCCCTGTAGCCTGGCCCAGCCCGCCTCGGCTCCCATCCCAGGCTCCCCAGGCCTTTCCTTCTCATCCCTGTCTGGGGAGGGACAGAGGGTCTGGCACAGATTGAGTCACTCTAGCCTAGCGGAGGCCCAGTGTTAGCCAAGATGCCCCAGCAAAGGCAGTGGGTCAGGGCCTGTCTTGGGGAATGAGGTGCCCTGGTCTCCCCCAGGCTAATCTCTGGTTCCCTTCTCTGCCTGGAATAGGTAATGAATTGGGAGGGTTGGGCTAATAACTGCTACAATCGCCCAGAAGGGGGGCAGCAGATGTCCGGCCTTCACCCCTCCTCAGAGGCATGGGCCCCGCTCAGGTCCCTCCCCTTGCTCAGGGCCTTGTCCTCTAGTTTAGGGCAGAAGATGGTCGGCTGCCCCTATTTCTCCCCTGTCTGCTCTACTATGGAGGGAGACGTGTCAGCAATTCCTGGCCCAAGCAGGAAGCCCCACTTGTGCAGGCTTATAGTTCTTCCAGTAACCCCGGTGTGAGGGCGGGAGGACTGAACCACAGTGGGAACTCCAAAGGGATATGGATCACTACGCCCAGTGCCACACTGACCAGCCCTGAGCCTCGCCTCTCGAAGGGGTGCTCCGGGGGCACTTCCTGGGGCACCTCTAGTCCCCCCTTTTTTATGTTATGTGATTGGGGCCTGGCCCCTCCAGTCCCCTGCCAAGCAGATCTAGCCTGCTGTGTCCCTGACCCTTGGAAGGAAAGGGGGCTCGCCAGGCAGGGCCAATAAAGAGCCTTGACTCCAGTCTGCCCAGTCTTTTGCCCTTCCTTGCTCCCAAGCCCACGACCCCTGGGTCTCTCCAAGGTTCCTCAGGAGCCTGAGCCCTCCTCTCCTAGATGAGCCAGAGGCCTGGATGGGTGAGGCTTGCAAAGGACTCCTGGGGCACCTTGCACTCGTTCTTAAAAATAGGATGTTCCCCCCAAAATACCCCGATGATATATGCTCTTAGCCCAGCCCTGACTGGGAGCTGAAGTACAGTCTGAGGAAGGAAGGAGCCTTGGCTCCTGGTAAAGGCCTGCGGCTTGTGTTCCCGGGTCGACGACTGAATCTTCTCTCTAACATCTCTGCCCAGGGGTCCTCTGACCTCCCACACCAGGGAGTTCGTTACCTCCTGAATTCAGGCCTCCCCACTTAGATTGGTCTTGTTGAGCCCCGAGCCAGACGGGGCTTTGAGAGAGCTGGAAGAACTGGACTGTGAGACCCAGGCCTAGTCCTGTCACCTCCCAGTGGCCCCGACAACTTGGAAGGGGCTGCCGGGGCTGGGAGGGAGGGAGCTCCCTGTACTGTGGCAAAGACGGCTCAGCCCCTCTCCTTCCTTGTTAGGAGCCCCCAAGCTTACTCTTGGGTATGACACCCCTTTGAATCTTTGAAGATAGCTGTCACGGTTCAGGAGGAGGGGAGTAGATACCTTAGCTGGGTCTTATGGCTGGATGGAGGCTGTGATCTAGGCCAGTAAAGGTGAAGGGGAGGACATCCGGGATCCCAGGGAGAGCAAAATGGGGGAGGCAGGAGCATGTGGGGCGGACTACTCAAGGACATGTCGGAGCTAGTTTGGCTGGAGCCAGAGGCCAGAAAAGCAGGTTAGAGCTAGCGATGAGCTCAACTCTATTTAAATTGTCAATTCACTTGAAAATATACCTGACTGACCTTGAGTCAATTACTTCATTTCTCACCGACACAGTTCCCTCATCCGGAAAATGGAGGGATTGCACCAGGTGACCTTTGCGGTCTCCTCCAGTAATAAGTTCTAAGAATCCATGAGCCAGCTGCCTTACAAGGCAGGAAGCTCCCCGTCCCTGGAATGATTTGAACAGAAACTAATGCTGGAGTGGTTGAGGGGTGGGGGTGGGGTGAGGGATGTGTATGGTAGTGGTCCGGGTCCCTTTGTCCCTAAAAATGTTACGGTTAATTTATAGTAATAGGCTGCCATCAACCAGGAAGTGATTAACCAGCCCTGTGTTTAAGGAGGATTAATTACTCCTGCCTTGTGTACAGAGGGATTGAAGGAGGTGAGCTCTAGCAGAAATGGTGAGGAAGCTGTTGAAATAGTCCAGATGAGGGAGGAATAGTGCCCCACAGATGGAGAGTGCGGCATTAGCACGGTTAAGCATGTTGGAAGGAGGGCAGCAGTACTGGTGGACAAGCCCAGGAGACAATTGATCAGCGGCCCCTGGGATGTTTATCCTGGAGAAGACATGGTGTCCTGAGGGATGTGATCCCTGCTGTAAAATATTTGGAGGGTGGTTGTTCCGGGGAGAAGGATCAGATTTATTCTGATTTATGTTCTGGGAGGAGAACTAGAGGAAAAGTTAAAGGGAAATAAATGAGAGTTCACTGTGGGGTGGGGGAGTTTCTTAAGAATGATTTTGTGGGAGCAGCTAAGTGGTGCGGTGGATAGAGCACCAGCCTGAAGTTCAAATATGTTCAAATACCAGGACCTGAGTTCAAATCTGACCTTCCTAGCTGTGTGACCCTAGACAAGTCACTTAATTCCAATTGCCTCAGGGAAAAAAAATACTTTTGTGTTTGTTCAGTCTGACTCTTCATGAGTCCATTTGGGGTTTTCTTGGCAGAGATCCAGGAGTGGTTTGCCATTTCCTTCTCCAGTTAATTTGATAGATGTGGAAACTGAGGCAAACAGGGTTAAGTGACTTTTGCAGGGTTACATAGCTAGGAAGTGACTGAGGCTGAATTTGAATTCAAGAAGATGAGTTTTCCCGAGCCCAGACTGGACACCCTATACATCCCACCACCCATCTTTCCCTTCTCACAGAGCTGTCCAAAAAGCCTCTCCATCACTGGAGGTCTTCAAGGGGAGGTGTAAGGGCCATTTGCTGTTATAATTCCTGCTCAGATATACATCAACCTGGAAGCCTCCAAAGTCCCTTCTAACCCCAACATTCTGCATCAGGAAATGGAAGGAGCAGAGGTCAAGAAGGTGATATCCATTTGCTCGCAAGCTGGGTGAGAAGGAGATTGGAAACAAGGATAGCCAGTATTGAGGTCATGGATGGGTTTGGATAGAGTCTGGGTGGAGAGCGGAGGCAGAGGGTGTAACCCAGGGACAAGTGGGCCGCATCCATGGGAATCTAAGAGTTGGACTGGCTGAATGGATGGGAGGAAAAGATCAACTCTTTACCCCCTTCAGGAAGGTTTTTTGAGGAGGTGAGAAGGGGGTGTGTGTATGAAAAGCAAAATGTTTTTCTTAGATAATTACCCTGGGCTAGGATAAGGGAAGAGCAAAGGGGCCCCTTCCCACTGACCAGGATCTCTAGGCTTTATCCAAGGACTTTAGTGAGAGCAGTGGTGTGAGATATTAAGCTGGGTAGGAGACTACATGGGCACAATAGACACAGGCGCGGTTTTTTGTTTTCTGAGGCAATTGGGGTTAAGTGACTTGCCCAGGGTCACACAGCCAGGAAGTGTTAAGTGTCTGAGGCCAGATTTGAACTCAGGTCTCCTGACTTCAGGGCTGGGGCTGCCCCCAGGGACTGTTAGGTATCGCCTCCACAGTTATCCTGGTGGTGAAAAGCTGTCTGTCTGGAGAGCTGCCTAAACAGGAGAGAGCTTGAGGTAAAGGTTCCTTAGGGATCATCTGGTCCACCTCATTTTACCCATGGAAGGGACTAAGATGTCTGCAGGAGAGATGATGTAGAAAGGAGGCCAGGGAATTCTGCAATTCAGAGCTAAATTGGCCATCACTCCAAGCCCCCGACTCTGCGATGAGCAACAGGAGCGGCTGGAATCTCCAGGGCTACCCAGCAAGGAGCGGGAACTTCAGGGTTAGCGGGGCCGTCAGAAGCCATCTATTCCAACCAAGTCCAGAAAAAAGGTTCCCTTCCCCCTGACAAACGGCCATCCGGCTCCAGCTCGCAGGACCTGAATATAGGAATACCTTGAAGCACCGAGCTGCTGCTATTGACTCTGTGTGTTTTTCAGATCCACAAGACAAAGGAAATAAGGAGCAGATGGAAATGTTTATTTCGCAGTCAAGTAATAGCAGTAAAAGTAAAGGACAGATCGTTTTTTTGGCTTCAGTTGACTGGTCTTTCCAGCATTAACGAGCACTAGGAAGGGAAAGCCCATCACACCTGTGTTCCTTTCCCTGCCTCCTACTGCCTGTGAGAGGGAAATGACGTCAGTCGGGCCCCTCCAGAAGGAAACGGAGCGCGTCAGGAGGCGGGGGCAGGTCACCCTGTGCCCACTGCGATAAGAGGCCTTATGGGTCGGGGTAGCGCCGCTCCGAGCTGGTCCCAGAGGAGCCAGGCAGCTTTCGGGGGCCTCTTGTGGCGAGGGCGGGAACTGCAAGGAGGGGGCCCGCTGAGATCATGGATTGTAAGATCGTTTACTGACTCCCTCGTTTTTCAAATAAGGAAACTGAGCCTAGATAAAAATGGTGATTTTCTCAATGTCGCAAGGCAGTAACTAGACCTCCCCCAAGTCCTATTGCTCCAAATTACTGTTCTTTCTGTGACCTCCCGCTTGTTCAGCCCCATCCCACTCTGTGTGGCCCGTTGGGGTTTTCTTGGGAAAGATACATTTCCCTCTCCAGCCCATTTTACAGATGGGGAAACTGAAGCAAACAAGGTGAAGCGACACAGGAAGCGCCTGAGACCGGATTCGAACTCAGGAAATTAATCTTCCTAACTCCAGAGCCAGTGCTCTTGTCTGCTGCTCCCCCGGCAGTATCTTCACCCCTTATCCCCTAACAGCAGAGACTCCATCTCGTGGGAACATCTCTGGGCGCCCTGGTGTGAGGTCCAGCCTCTCAGTTCTCCTGTAAATCACAATTTCAGGGAGGTGATCAGGGAATTTGGAGGGGGAGGAAGGAGTTGTTTCGCTTCATGTTCTGTCCCCTTCTCCAATTTCTGGGGGGCACATCTAGGAATAATCACTTAAAAGGGGAGACAAGGCTTGGCAAGGGTCAGTGCTGTAAGATTACCCATGATATGCTTTGTAAATAAAAAGCTTTAATTAAAAATTAATGAATAAAAGGTTTTGAGCATTTGTTGGGAAAAAAAGAGAGGGGATACGAACACTTAGCCACAAGTTTCTGATTGTGCTATCAATGGAGCAGGCGGGACGAGGTTCCAGCCCAAGCCATGGAGTCCCAGAAGAATGAAATCATTTCCTCAAAGCCCCTCAGTAAGTCGGAGGGAGGATTGGACGTGGGACCCATGGGTCTGGGTCTGGGCCCCACCTGGCGGGGCAGCTCTCGGGGAGTCCAGGCTGGGCGGGAGCAGGCTCCAGGCCCGGTTTTGCAGCAGACTCTGTAGGTGTTTCCTCCTCCCCAGGTTGAGTCAGCCTTAGAACTCAGTTGCTTCTTCTCCCTTTCACAGATCTGGCTGCTCTGCCCGCCGGGCTCAGAGAAGTTGGGGCCACCTCAGCTCGGAGCTCCCAGCCTGGATCCCGACAGGTAACGCCCCCAGGGCGCGGGGCCCTCCACCCGAGGGACTGGGCTCAGGCAGGGGACGGGTGGGCGCTTCCCCGTGGCCACCCCAGGCCGCCCACAAACTTTGGGTTACCCCTTTCCTCCGGAGCAAGCAGAGCGCTCCGTCTGGTCTGGGGTCCGGAGAGCGTCCGGGGCCCGGAGAGCGTCCGGGGCCGGAGAGCGTCCGGGGCCCGGAGAGCGTCCGGGGCCGGGAGAGCGTCCGGGGCCCGGAGAGCGTCCGGGGCCGGGAGAGCGTCCGGGGCCGGGAGAGCGTCCGGGGCCCGGAGAGCGTCCGGGGCCGGGAGAGCGCCTGGGGCCGGGAGAGCGCCTGGGGCCCGGAGAGCGCCTGGGGCCGGGAGAGCGCCTGGGGCCCGGAGAGCGTCTGGGGCCTGGAGAGCATCTGGGGCCGGGAGAGCGTCCGGGGCCGGAGAGCGTCTGGGGCCTGGAGAGCATCTGGGGCCCGGAGAGCGTCAGGGGGCCGGGAGAGCGTCTGGGGCCCGGAGAGCGTCTGGGGCCCGGAGAGCGTCTGGGGCCCGGAGAGCGTCTGGGGCCCGGAGAGCATCTGGGGCCGGGAGAGCGCCGGGGCCCGGAGAGCGTCTGGGGCCCGGGACTGCTCGGGACACATACGTCTGCAATGCCTGGGCAGGAAGGGTGGGAGCGGCTGCTTTGTTTATCTCACCTTCTCTGAGCCAGAGGAGACGGAGCTGGGGATGGAGAAGCCGGGCAGGCTTAGGGCCACAGAATCCCCCCAAGACACTCGTACAGCCAGGCACCAATGCTCCCCCTGCCGCTCTGGCCCCCAGCTTCTCAGAGTGTGAGTTCTAACCCCATCGGGGTTTCTAACTGAATACGAGGGATTTATGATTTATCAGCCAGCGTTTGATCTGCACACCTGTTTAATATATCCGTGTGCCTGGAGTCACCTAACAATTTCTCAAGCACAAAGGGGTCGCAAGTGGAAAACGTTTAAGAAGCCCCGTCTGGCCCACCCGAGCCGGGGGGTGTCACAAGCCAAGGTGTACAATGCAGCCCAGGCCGGGCCACACACAGGGACAGACATGGCCGTGTCTCTGCACAAGTGGCCCCTCCACAGAGGGCCACACCGGGGACCCCACCCAGGAGGGAGGGACATCTCGGAGAGACACAGAAGACCCCCGGAACTGACTCACACACACACACAGCTACACAACAACAGCTGACACGAACAAGCAGACAGTCCTACAACAAACAGTACGATCCGCTACGTACCCAGCCCAGGCCTACCCGGGCCCACAGGCCCTTCCGAGCTCCCCATTCTGCCTGGTGCCGTGGGGGTTCCCTCCCTCCGGCCCCAACCCCAATGTCTCCATATGTTTATCTCTCTCACCCCGGGCACGGTAAATAGCACCTGAGCTTGTCTGAATTTCCTAAGCGTTCCTACCCCATTCCCTCGGAGCGTGTGATCATCCCTTACCCCTCACCCCTACCCCTATTTGTAAAAGAAACTCTTTTCTTCTTTTTAAAGAAATTCTCCCTTCATCCTCTTCTTTAGTTACTGATCCCCCAGCTTCATCATCCGGGCCCCCACCAGGAGTTGTGCTGGGTCTGAGGTAGGGAGCCGGGGCTGAGACTCCCTCCCCAGAAGAGCCAGCAAGGGGGAGGGCCCCTAGAGCCTCTGTAGTGGGAGCTGATTCAGGCTGGAGGGGTGTGGGTGGCTGAGGACGCAGGACAAGGCCTCCCTGCAGGCTCCAGCACAGCCCCGAACCCCCTGGGCAGGGAAGGGAAGGCCAGGAAGCCTTGGGAGGATTTGGTGGATCCTGAGACCCCCTTTGGCTCCCAATTCTCCTGCCTGTCCCTGAGGCTCATTCCTCCTCTCCCCCCTCCCCCACTCAACATTTTCTTCTGGGTTGGGGGGCTGCCTTGGTGCCCACCCACCCACTCTGAAGGAAGTCTCAGGGCCATGTTCTGCCCGGGCCAAGAGCCGCCACGGGTGGCCTCTGGGCCCTGCCAGCCCCAGGTGGGCTCCAGAGACACCCCAAGCCAGGGGCCCAGGAGGGAGGAGAGGGAGCAGGCTTGGAGCTGAGCCCTGGGCCAGGGCTGGGGTGAAGGTACGCAGCGGGTGTGGAAGAAGGGTGGGGAGGAAGTTGGGGAGGTTGCCTCATACAGGAAGGCAGAGGCCAGATCAGGGTAGAAGTGGGGGGCCGGCGAGAGCCTTCCAGGGTGGGGGCAGCGGATGTGGGAAAGCGAATCGACGTGTGGGCCCACTGTACGCGTGTGTGTACAACCCACGGCCAGGAGGGTGGGCATCCGTGCTGCCCGCCGGCCTCTGTGCGGGCCGGCCCTGACATGGGGGGCTCGCGGGCTCCCTCCATGGCCCAGGCCTTTGTCCGAGGGGGCTTGTGCCCTCCCGCCCAGACGGGCATCTCTGCTCATCCGTGTCTCTGTACATGCTGCGTGCAGGCGTGCAGTCTGTCCTCTGAGTTCCGGCCTCTGGCTCTCAGGCCACCCAACGGACCCTCTGTACTGAGCCTCTCAGCCCCCCTCCTGCAGAGGCACAGACTCGGGGGCGGGGAATCAGCAGGGCAAGTTCTCAGGGAGAAGTACTGCCAGGGGGTGGGCAAGGCTGGGGCTGGACCCAGGGGACTGATCTTGGGGCAATCTCCTTAGGGAAAAGCTGTCCGCAGGCAGCCCGGACGTCGCTACCAACTGATGTCACCGAGGGCGCCTAGGACGTCAGAAGGATCCCTCTCCTACCGGTGGTCCTGGGGGCTGCTCAGCCCTGCCATCCCATGGCGCATGAAGTGGAGGCAGACACATTGCTGGATCTCAGCTTCCTTACCGAGGAGGAGCAGGATGCCATCGCCAGCGTCCTGAGCAGGGATGCCCGTCTGCGCCAGTTGGAGGAGGGAAGAATCAGGTGAGGGTGGAAGCAAGGAATAAAGCAGGCAGGGCCCTGAGATAGATGCAATAGAACTGTAGCTTAGGAGAATTAAAGGGTTGCAAAGGAACCTTAGAGTGCAAGATGTTAAAGGAACTTAGAACCTAGAATGTGAGCCTAAAAAAAAACCTCAGAACACAGAGTATCAGAGCTGGGAGGAGTCTTAGAACCCAGATGTCAGAGCTGGGAGAGTCCTTAGAACCCAGAATGTCAGAGCTGGGAGGGCCCTTAGAACCCAGAATGTCAGAGCTGGGAGGGCCCTTAGAACCCAGAATGTCAGAGCTGAGAGGGCCCTTAGAACCCAGGAGGTCAGAGCTGGGAGAGCCCTTAAAACAGGGAATGTCAGAGATGGAATCTGAGAGTCTTAAAACATCCAGTAGCAAAGCATCTCAGAGGTCAGAGTATATCTAGAATTCAGTGAAGGATTCCAGAACATTATGTTATCCTTGTGGACAAGATGGAGAGATGTGAGATCAATGATCACTCAGTTATGAGGATTTGGGATTCCACAATAGTAGTCATTAGTATACTAATGTCAACTTGGAGAAAAATCTGTAGAGGAATATCCTCCGGGATCTGTCCTTGGTTGTCCAGGGCTACTCAACATTCTTATCAATGACTTGGATGAAGTTTTAAATTGATTAATTTGTCAGACTGGTGAATGATATGAAGCTGGGAGAGATGGGTAATATATCAGATGACAGAGTCAGGATACCAAAAGGACCCAGCGGGCAGCAACAATGACCCGAACCTAATAATGTAAAATTTCATATGGATAAAAACCAAGTTCTGCTCAGGTTCCAACCATCAACTCTGTAAGCATTGCATGGGGGAGATATATCCAGAGATTAGTTCCTATGGAAAGAAAGAGAGCCAGGGGCCTTAGTGGACCTCAAACACAACAGTGTGACATGGCAGCTAATCCGATGCTGCATTCAGAAAGGTTTCTTTGGCCCTGATCTGAAGACATGTGGAGTATTGGATCTAATTGTGGATGCTATGTTTGAGGAAGAACCTTAACAAGACAGAACTTGCCCAGAAGAGGGTAATGAGAATCCAGGAGACTGAAGGACCTAGAGAAGAGAGGACGTGATAAATAGTCATGCAGATAAGGGGCAGGTCCTGGATTCGGAATTTCCTTGGTATAGGGGAACTACCTGCTACAGTAAGTCAGTCAACAAGCATTTATTGAGTGCCAACTATATGCCGGACACCCACCTAAGCACTGGGGGAAATAGTGAAAGGCACAAATAGTGAGTTCCAGTCTAAATGAGATCGCTGTAAGTGTACTCCAGTACAGGTGTGATAAAGGGAAGGCAGTAACTTTAAGGGGAGGCAGCTTTCTTCTTTTACAAGGTGAGGCTTGAAGGAAGTCAGGGAGGCAAAGATGCGAAGGGAGAGAGTTCCAGGCACGAGGGTCTCAGGGAGTTGGCAGCTGGAATACCTCAGGCCAGGACCAGGCAGGGGACTGGGGTTCCCAGATCTCAGAGTCCATGTCGGGGAGTAAGTGTAAGAACACTGGAAAGGTAGGAGGGGATTAGCTTAGTAAGGGTTTTAAAGGCCATAAAATGGGGATAATAACAGCATTTACCCACCCGGGTGTTGTGAGAACCAATGAGAGCATAACTTAGCACTTAGCACAGTGGCACATAGTGCCACTGGTTGTTATCATGCGGAGAACTTTCTGTGATGTTTTATCTGATACCGGAGGCAACAGGGAGCCACTGGAGTGTATTATATAGGGAGGTGACACAGTCAGACTTGAGCTTTAGGAAGATGGGTCTGATGAGTGAGTAGGAGAAGAGGGATATTTGGGGCCCCCGTGAGTCTTAGATAACTCTGAGAGGTACAAGCAATTTCCCCGGCTCCCAAGCCAGGATTTCCTGCAGCCAGCTCTCTAGCCACTTTCCCAGTCTCCTGCGGGTCTTTAGAAGAGGGGCTGAGCTTGTCCCATTGAAGTCCAGAGGGGAGAAGAAACACAAGCTGCAGAGAGGCCCATGGAAGCTGCCCTGGGAGCTATCCAAGGTGCTGCCTTGGCAGGAGGAGATCTTCCATTACTGGAGGTCGTCAGGCAGAGATAGGACGATCCCTCACTGGATATGGGTTGTAGAGGACTCTTAGGGTCTATAATTCTGTAAGACTCTAATGAGTGTGACTGAGGAGAGAAGGCTTGGGAAAGGGGAGAGCAGGCTGAGGGCGAAGGGCATGGGGGATTACAGCTGATTAAGGGAGAGTTGCCAAGAATTTATCAGGGACAGCATCAATCAATGCTCACATTGCCATCTCCTCAGCAAGCTTCGAGCATCACTGGTGGACCCTGGGCAGCTAAAGATCCTGACAGGAGACTGGTTCAGAGATGCCCGCTCCCAGCGGCACCGCCATGCCCGCCTGGGCTCTGACCTTGTTCGAGCCTCCATCCGCCGGAAGAAAAGGTCCAGGGGTGAGGAGCTGCTGCTCCAGGGACCAAAGGCCCCTAGGAGTTTCCATTTGGAGTCCCCCTACCCCCTTGTCTCTGAACAATGCCAGGCAGGAAGTAGGTCCCAGTCTTGTGGGTCTTGGTGCCCCACCATGTGTCCCCTGATTAGCCTGGCACACAACTCCTGTCCTTCTCTGGTCTTTCTCATAGCTTAACATGGTCAACCTCCTGGTCACCATTGTCCCTGTTGACTTCCACCCATCTCTTCCTTGACCTAGACATAAGGGGCAGAATGTATCTTCTGGGAGGACTGGAACAGTGTACCTAGCCTGCCCAGTGGGTGCAAGGATACTGGGGGTAGGGAACACTGAGGCCCTTACTTTGGCACAGGTGAGCCAGAGCTGGGGAGTGAAGGAGAGCCTGAGGAGGAGGTGGCCTCCAGGTAAGAGGGGAAAGGAGCTTAGGGGATGCCAAATGGGGCACCAATGGGGCTGAGAGCCCCAGAAGACCAGAATCCTTCCCCTGACACCCTTTTCCCTGCAGTCTCAGGCTCTCCTTGGAGGTGCCCACCCCAGAGAGGGACAGTGAAGCTGAGGTGAGTAGGGAGCTGGGAGAACCCCTGGATGCAGCAGCTGTGGTGAGTGGAGCACAGATTAGTAACTGAGTCAGGCAGGGTTTGCCCTGGGCTGGGTTTGGACTTTTGTGGGACTGGAGCCCAGGAGGATTGAACCTATAAGGCCCTGAGTCAGGCTCACAGCCACCCCTCCCACAAGCCTTCGGTCAGCCCTGGCCTGAGGGGGAGGCAAGTGAGCTGTTCAGTGAGAGTAGGAGGAAGCAGCTCTAGGACAGGCTAAGCTGGTCCCACAGCTCAGTATTCTCAGCCCCACCCTCAGGCTCAGGGTCTGCGCACCAAAGTTCAAGCTCTGGCCTTCCCTCTCTCTCTCCCCCCGGCCCCCCTCCCATTCTTCACTCTCTCCTCACCCGGCAATCCTCCCAGCCTTCCTCTTCTCTGTCCTTCCAGGCTCTAGCCCCAGCCTCAGTTGAGGAAGAGCCAGGCTCCCAGGCCCAAGCAGGTGAGCAGCCTTGTGTGGGGAGAGGGCCTGAGCAAGAAAATATTGGGGGAAGTAGGCAGGTCTGATGTTGGGAAAAACAAATGAAAAATCCAGGCAGCCTGGCTCAAGGGAAGAGATCTTCACCGGGAGCTGGGAGATGGGATTTTAATTCTAACTCTGTCACTGAGGCTGTGTAACCATGGAGAAATCACCTTTCAGAATCTGTTGATTGTCAGAGCTGGGAAGGTCCTTGGAACCCAGAATGTCAGAACTTAGAGGGCCTTTAGAACCCAGGTCAGAGCTGAGAGGACTCTTAGAACACAAAATGTCAAGAGCTAGGAGGGCCCTTAGAATTCAGGAGGTCAGAGTGGGAAGGCTTTTAAAGATTGTCAAAACTGAAAAGACACATAAATATAATAAGCCCTCCTTCCTTATTTTAAATGTGGAGAAATTGAAAGCCAAAGAGAGGAGGAAAGATCCATTTATAAATCACCTACTATATGGGTAGACACTGTGCTAAACATTATTTTCCCCAAAATATTATGTCATTTGATCCTCACAACAGTGCTGGAAAATAGGGGCTATTTTACAGATGAGTGAATAAAATCAGGTGACTTAATTGAGGGGCGAGGCTGGATTTGAATTCAGGCCTTCCTAACTCCAGGTCCAGCATTCTATCCACTATATCAGTAGCTGCTTCCAGAAAGGTAAGTAATGTACCCATGGCAACGGGAAGAGGTGGCTACAAAGTCAAGGCTAAAGCTTGGCTCTGGCTAACCCACAATTCCTGTTCTTCACCACTTAAGAATCTATTCTCTTCCTCAAACCAATGAGAGATGAGGACAAAAATATGATCAGTCAGCCTTTTTTGTTCCATGGACTGCTCTGGCAGTCTGGCAAAATTGCTAGGTCCCTTTTCAGAATAAGGTTTTTTAATGAATAAATTAAAATAAGAAGATAGCATTCTAAACCTTATTTAAATTATCAAAATATTTTTTAAAAAAATAACAGACCAAAATAAAATCTCTGGATTTTGAGGGATTGGTGGGTCTCAAGTTAAGAACTTCTGCACTAGATGGATTAAGGCTTTTCCCAGCTTTAATTTGTTCTGAGGTAACTTTTAGGTAAAATAATCTATGTTCTAACTTTCTATATCTCAGGGTCTCTGACAGCTAATCAGTTAACATTTATTGGGTTGTATCTTAGTGCCAAACACCTTGCTAGGGAGAGATACAAAATTCAGATAGGATTTTGTCCTCTCCCCTCGAGGAATTTACAATCTATCAAGGAGATAAGACACTTTAACACACCTGCACAATATTAAGCGATAAAGGCTTGGAACCAGGAGGCAGCATGATATGGCATAGGAGCTGGAATTAGGAAGATATGGGCCCAAATCACGCCTCTGTCAAATATCAGTGATGATTGTAAAAGGAAGGAAATAAGCATTTATTAAGTATTATGTGCCGGGTGCTTTGCAAATATTATTTTATGTGATCCTCATGACAATCCTGAGGTAGATGTCATCCTCATTATAGCTGAGGCAACTGAGGGAGAGATTAAATGATTTATGCAGTTACAAGGGTCTGGAGGTAACATTTGAATTCAGGTCTTTTTTACTTTGGCACCCCCTGGTGTCCCTGGGCCAGTCAAAACCCCTTGGAGCAGTAAGTCAGGCTTTCTTTTGTTAGTTGGGGGGTGGGGGGGGTGGCACTCAGAGGAGAAAAAGTCCTTTACAGATCTTAAATTGGCACCTACTTGTCTGCCACTATTATGTGCTGTTTCTAACACCCTGTGGTCTGAAGGTCCTTCCATCTCTGACCTTCCATGTTCGGAGGGTTCTCCCATGTCTGACATTCTGGGTTCTAAGAGCACTTATAACTGACATCCTGTCCTCTGAGGCATCCTCCCAGTTCTGACAGTCCATGTTCCAAGATTTCTTCTCAGTTCTAAAATTCTATGATAACAAATACCTACTGATTCTTCCGCAAGTTTATGAAATCCTTTCCTAATCTGAGATTGTCATAGATGTGCAAACATTATCGTGGGATAAATCGCTGTGTGTGGGAAGAGTTGGTCAGTCCACAAGCATTTATTAAGGGCCTATTACGTGTTAAACGCTAGGGATTCAAAGGCAAAAAAACAAAAACAAAAAACAAACCTTTCCAGGTGAGACCCCAAAGGGATGGCCCACCCCCGAGCCCTTGCTCAGCCTTTGTACAGAGCTTGTGCTTGTTTTTTGAGGAAGGACTCTCTCGCAGCTTTGGAGATGTCCAGACTGGGACGGTTGTTAACTCTGGCTTGGAGGGATAAACTGCGGGGTGGGATGGGGGTGGGGTGTTCTACAGCCTGCCCTGTTCCTTGTAGCTCCAGGTACTGACCCCAGATCCGGGGTAGAGGGTTGGGAGAAGGAGGAGGAGGTGGTGGTGGTGAAAGAGGAGAAAAAGGAAAAGAAGGAGGAGGAGATTAGTGCCGGAGAGGTCCAGGAAGCGGAGCCGGAGCCGGAGCTGGGGCCAGAGCCCGAGACCCAGTGGCAGGGGCAGGAGGAGGAGCCCCACCCTCCCCTAGTCCAGGTATGCGGGACGGACTCGCGCAGCTTTCCCAGCAGGCTGCTCCCAAGATGTGGAGCGGAGACCATGGCCTGGAGCACCTCTTTCCCCTCCATCTTCCCTGGCCTCAGAGCTCGGGATTCTCAGAGGCCCCAAGGAGGGAAATTCGTATTCCCAGAACCTCCGAGTTGGGCCCCCTCAAGGGAGGGGGGAGAAAGGGCGGGGATGGGGGCTATTCCGGGAGGGAACTGGAGAAGGGGGAGCCACTAGTCTGGGGACGGCTCCCCTGCCCTCCTCACCATTCTCTCTCCCCCTCCTCAGGATGAGCCGGGTCTCCGAAGCTTGGAGAACGGGGAAGAGGAATCCTTAGGCTCCCCACAGCGGGGCTCCGCTCCCCCCTTCAACCGCATGCTGAGTAGTAGCTCCTCCGTGTCCAGCCTCAGCTCCTCCACGGTAAGGGGCGGGACTGGGGGCCCTCCCCTTGGGGAGGGGCTTGAGGACTACCCGGGCCCTTGCTTACTCTCTACCTGGCCGTGATAGGGCGTTTTTTTCTGGGTTCCCTCCCTATATCGGTGCCCTGAGTGAGTCCCCTAGTCCCGTCCCCGTGCCATCTGCCCGCGGAGTGGCCTGAAAGGGTTCTCTCCACTCCCGCGTCCCTCTGATGTGGCCCCCAACCCACGTCCCTTTCCCAGCCTGCCCCCGTGATCTCTCTGGGTCCCTCTTCTTTTCCCTTCTTGTGTCCCCCCCTCGGCCAGTGACCATGATGTGCCCCCATTCCGTGCCCCTTTCTCTGCCTGTGCCCTCGCTGGGTCCCTCCCCTGCCGGGCCCTCGAGGAGCCCCTGACCGCCCCGTCGTGCCCGCAGCTGAGCGGCAGCCAGCTGAGCCTGTACAGCGAGGGCGAGGCGGGCGCGGTGCCCGTGCGCGGCTCCATCCAGTTCTCGCTGCTCTACCAGCCGGTCCCCGGGGAGCTGAGGGTGCAGGTGCTTCAGTGCCAGGGGCTGGCCCCGGCCCGGAAACGCCGCTCGGACCCGTGAGTGGGGCGGGAGAGGCCGGGGGAGCTTCGGCCCGAACCCAGGCCGGGCTCTCCGGGCCCTAACCCCACCCCGCGCCCTCCTTCCCAGCTACGTGAAAAGCTACCTCCTCCCAGACAAGTCCCCGCAAAGCAAGCGCAAGACAGCGGTGAAGAAACGCAACCTGAACCCGGTGTTTAACGAGACCCTGCGGGTGAGGAGGGGCCGAGGGGCGGGACCAGCGGGTAGGAGACCGGACCGGGTCCCAGAGCCAGGGCGAGAAGCTGACCGGGGGCGGGGCGGGGAAGGGGGCGGGGCCAGGAGGGTTGGGCCTGGCTGAGGGGGCGGGGAAGTGTAACTTGTTAGCGATGGGAGTGGTCAAGGTGGAGCTCTAAGAGGGTGGGGTCTGACCTAGGGGGTGAAACGTGAAAGGTTGAGGCGGGAAAGAGGCGGAGTTTGAAGGAGGATCGGGATGGGGGCGGGTTGTAAAAAGCTTGAAGGACAGGTCAGAGCTCGCTCTAGGAGGAGCCAAGGAGGAAGGGGGCGTGGCTTGGGGCGTGGCTGGAGGGGACCCAGCAGCCTATCTTTAAAGCTTCTCTCCCGCTCCCAGTACTCGGTGGAGCAGTCCGAGCTTGGCGGCCGCGTGCTCCACCTTTCCGTGTGGCACCACGAGAGCCTCGGCCGCAACCTCTTCCTGGGCGAAGTCGAGGTGCCCTTGGGCACGTGGGACTGGGCTTCCGAGTCGGCCTGGTTGCCCCTGCAGCCCCGGGTAAGGAGACCCCAGACGGCAGCCCTCCGCATCCCGCTCGGCCCGGCCTTCCTATCTCCGGGTTTGCCTCCCGTTCTCTCTCCTCCAGCGGCCTCTCCCCACCGTTTCCTTCTCTCGGTCCGACCCCCCAGAAGAGCCCCCGGTAGAGCCTCCATCCCCCAATCTCTTGAACCGGATATTCCCCAAATTCTCTTTGCACGACCCGCTGAGAGCTCTCCCGATCCTGGGGTCCCTCCATCCCAGAACCGCCTGTTTGCTCCTTGTGGGACCCTCCCCTGTAGCTTCCTTCTCTCAGCTGCTCCCCTCCCCCACAGACCCCGCCTTCCCCTGACGGGCTCCTGAGCAGGGGGCAGCTGTCTTTGGCCCTCAAGTTCATCCCAGCTGGAGCGGAAGGTGAGGAAGTCCCGCTGCAGTCTCACCCCGGAGCCCAGGCCAGCTGGGCCCGGATCTGTCCCCCGAGTGCATCAGAAGCCCGATGGGACCCTTGCTGAGGATGTGGGGTGGGGAGGAAGCACCGGGCGGTAAGGAGAGATCTGTCTCCTGTCTTGGGACTGCAGGCGCCGGGCTCCCTCCCAGTGGGGAGCTGCACTTTTGGGTGAAGGATGCACAAAACCTGGTCCCCTTTCGCTCGGGATCCCCGGACTGCTACATACAGTGGTGAGCGAGCACCCCTCCCCCATGCACCACCCTGCTACTGCCCAGCTGTCTGGCATCAGCCCCAGTGCCCGCTGCCCCTAGCTGGACCCACTTCCCCGTCTGTGCCCCTAGCTCAGTGCTGCCTGATGACAGTCGAGCCAGCCGCCAACGGACAAGGGTGGTCCGCCGCAGCCTGAGCCCAGTCTTCAACCACACTATGGTCTATGACGGCTTCGAGTCCTCCGACTTGCAGCAGGCCTGTGCCGAGCTGTCCCTCTGGGACTCTGGCACCCTGGGCAGTCGCCTGCTGGGAGGCACCCGCCTCAGCCTGGGCACCGGTGAGCAGGGCAGGGGGGCTTCAGCTGAGGATGAAGGGGAGGCTAGACGGACTGGGATGGCGGGCGCCCAGCGGGAAGTCTGGGTAGGCAGAATGGGGACTAGGAGCAGGGCACTTGTGGGGTGAATGTGTTTCTGGAAGGCTGATGGGGGGTCTGGGAGAAAGTGGTCCTTGTGCCAGGTGTCCAGTGGTAGAGAGTGCGTGCAGAGCAGGAGGCGCGAGGTGACGTCAGCTCATCCCTGCCCTTCCCCCACGTGGCAAAGGGACATTAACTAGCACACGTGAATTTGGCTGAGCATCCCGATTGCTGGGTCAGGCAGTGCCTACCCATGAGATAGTGCCTTCTGCCACCAGGCAGCAGCTATGGGCTTCAGGTACCATGGATGGACTCCACCCCTGAGGAGAAACACCTGTGGCAGATGCTGTTGGCCCGGCCTTGCGAGTGGGTGGATGGACTCCTGCCCCTCAGGACCAATCTTGCACCCAGGACATAACTGCCAGTCCCTGCCAGGTGCTGGGGCAGGAGGGGAATTGGATGGGGAAAATAAAGTCACTACCACAGTCTAAAAGGCCCTGGGTCTGCTTGGGGGGCCGGAGGGTCAGATTCTCTCCAGTGGGAAAAGGTCCCAAGGTCTCAGGAACAGCCACAGGACTCTGCTTCCTGGCACCCTTTGTGAGGGACAGGAGAGTCAGGGAGTTGGATCCCATACTCAAACTTGTTCATTTTGGAGAGGGTTGGGCATGGGGACATCCTTTGCCCGCTGCTCTCTTCTGCCCTCAGCCACCAGCCCCTTCTCTGCCCTCTGTCTGGCTCTGGTCTGCTGGGGCTGTCCCTCCTTGACTACTTCTGTGCACGTGTCCCACCATCTCCCCACCAGTGTCCCCGAGAGCAGGGACTGTTGCTTCTTTCTCTGTATCCCCAGGGTTTTGTCCTTAGTGAGGGCTTTAGAAATACATTTTGCATTAGACATGGGACATAGAATCAAAAACAAATATAGACCCGGCTCCCAGCCAGGTGGATGGGGAGATGTTGATGGAGATATCCAGGGACCCCGTAGAAGTGACAGACACAAATCTACAAAAGTATGCTCTTTAATGTCCTAACCTGGCCGTGGCCCCGGGCCAAGCCCTCCCTGGGCAGCCCTTCCTGTGTCTCTCAGCTACCCTGAACACACTTTGGGGAGGAAGGGTCCTCTGCTCCCTGGGGGGAAGCACCAGTTTCTGGTTCTCGGGCTGAATGGCCGCCTGCCGCCATGACGTCCATGGGTCTGTCTGCAGCCTGAGCCTGAGGCGGGGGGCTAGGGCACTGGCACGGCCCTCTGGACCATGATGGCTCTCCAGATTCGGCACACCATTCCACCTCTTGGGAGAGAGGGGTGGGTTCAGTAAGCACAGCCCGCTCTCACCCCACCTTAGGTGGGAGGGCCTGGCTGACCAGTGTGAAGGGTTCGGGGCAGCTGCAATCAGAGAGGGAAGGGGGTCCTCTGCAAATTTATGCCTGAGTAAATCAGGGAGGATACCTGATCCGAGTATAAACAAGGTCATCTCGACTGGCGCAGGTGAGGAGCATGGGCAAGGTGAAGCCGTGGCTCAGGAGCTGGGGGCAAGAGGAGAGGACAACAGCTAGCTTTCCCACAGCCTTTCGAGAACACTTTCCGTGTCTTACCTCAGTTCATCCCCATAACAGCCCTGACCCTGAGGCCCGGAGAGTCTGCAAGAAAATGTCTGCTTTCCCTGAGTCCACATCCCTACGCCCTTAAAGAGACTGAAGCCAAAATGCGCGGCCCAGAATGGTGGGAGAGCTCTGGCTTGGAGCCCCCATTCTGTCCTGGTCCCTCTCTCTGGCTCTCCTCAGCCAGGCTGGGCCTCTGCTGGACTTTGGTTCCCTTCTCAAAAAAGATTCAGGAGAGCTTCAACTGGAGCCCTGGGTTTGGGTTCTGGTCTTGGACTAGTTACTTCCTCTCTGATAATGGAGGGCTGGACAGAGGCCCTCTCCCCCTTTAATATAGTTCTTCCATGATTCTATCCCATGAGTCCTGGACCTGGTCCCTCTCTGGTCCAAGAGGCTGTGACAGCCCAAGAAAAACGAAGAGGGACAAGAAGAAATCCCTCTGTACTTACTGTCCGGATGGTGCCGGAATCTACCCCCAGCTGCTGCAGCCACTGGGTCAGCTCAGGGTCTGCTGCGGAGGCTGCTGGGCTATCTGAGAGGGAAATGGCCTGATGAGCCCGGACTCCCCTTCCTACCTCCCCCTTCCCTGCTCCTGGGCTCAAAAACCCAATGTCGGATGGCATCTGGGAGTCAGCAAACTGGAGTCATTCTTGTTACTTAGCCAGCTAACTCACCAGAGGGACATATTCCAGCCCATTTGTGCTGCGTCCCACCTCCCCGCCCGGGCGCTCCAGGCTGGCCAGCCCCGCAGGTGGCACAAAGTCCCGCCTCCCCGCCCGGGCGCTCCAGGCTGGCCAGCCCCACAGGTGGCACAAGTCCCACCTCCCCACCCAGATACTCTGGGCTGGCCAGCCCCACAGGTGGCACAAGTCCCACCTCCCCACCGGGCACTCCAGGCAGGTGCCCTCAGTTACCGGGAGGCCCAGAGCCTAAGGTTAGAGTTGAGGTTTCCTCTGCACACTGCAGGGCCCTGAGGGCTAATGCTTGGCACTGTCTCTCCTTCTCTGCCAGATGTCCCAGGAGTCTGAAAGACAAGGGGTGATGAGAAGGGGCTGACTGCCCTATACACATCCACTGACTTCTGTTGGGGCAGAGAGTGTCCCTCAGTGTGCTCACCTGCCTGTCTCTGCCCTTAGGAGGCTCAGCTGTGCCATAAGGGGTATGGGATCCTCATCAGGTGCCCTTGAGTGTCTCCTCCTGGGGGGCACACCCCTCTGCCCAGGTTCCTGCTCTTCTTCCTCACTGCCCTCCTCAGCTTCCCCTGCAGCTGGCTTCTTTAGCTCTGAAAGAACAAGAGACGGGCAGTAGGAGCCAGTTTGTATTTGACATGAGTAAGGGGCCCCAGGGAGGGCAGTGCCAGCCTGGCCCGGGGCATCTGCTGTGGCCCTGGGCCAGAAGATGTGCCTCTTTTTCCTCCCCCTACATCCGTTCCTTTACCCTCGCCCATAGTGACAACCCTGTGCCCATGAGCCCCAGCTCAGGCCTGACCTGTCCCCAGCACGGCCAGGGCCGCCCGCACAGCCCGGCTCATCAGCCCATCCAAGGCGAACATCCAGTGGGGCCGGATTTCGTGCCTGCGGAGGACCCGCTTCACCTGGGAGGGGGTTATTTCAGGGAAGAGAAAGCTGAAGTCAAAGGGCAGCACTTGCGATCAGAGCCGGGCTGAAGTTAGGTGCTGGGAGGAGAGTCCGCTGTGTCCTAGGTGGGTGAGGGTGCAGGGGAGGAGGAGCAGGGGAGATCTGAGGGGTTTGGGAAGTCTGGGGGACACCGGTCTTTGTTCCCACGTGAGCAGAAGCTATCTTGGCAGGGATTCCGGGGGGACCCCGTGGGCAGGGCTGACTTCTGGGCCAGAGGCCAGAGGGTGGTTCAGCTTGAAAGCCCCCTCCCAGCCTTATCCCCACTCACAGCATCCTGGAAAGCAAAAAGGGGTCCCTGGAGTAATCCCACGCTGTGCCCCTGGGCCCGAAGCTGCTCCTGCAGGGCCTGAAGCTCCTGGGCCAGCTGTCGGCGGCTGGAAGAGCAAATGTAGCTCCGGAGGCCTCTCACCAGCTGGGCCACCTGCTCCCGGCTCAGGTGTGGCCCAGGGGGGCCCTAGGCAGGAAGCGAGGGAAGGGAAGCAGGGCTGGTTCATCGGGGCCCCGGCCTACAGCCAGGGGATGGTGCCCTTGAAACGGCTCCCTTGGCAGGTCCGGGCCCAGATGTCTCAGAGCCAGGGCTAATAAGAGGAAGGGCTGGCGAGGGGCGGTTGGGATGGGCTGGATGTGGGCAGTGGGGGGGGTGGCACCCCAAAACCAAGATGGCTTAGAGATGAAAGGACCCCGGAGGATCTCCTTTGGAGGCGGAGAAAGTGGAATGAAGAGAAAGGCTTCTTCAAGCTCTCCCCCACGGCCAGCCCTCCAGAGCCCCCAGGCTTGCGTGCCCACCTGCTCCAGCGCCCGCTGCAGGCCCTCCACGATGGCGGGCAGCTCCTGGCTGAGCACTTGCTCTAGCATGGCCCTCTGCTCACTCTCCTTGCGCATCAGGGACCGCTGCGGGGTCTCCTCTGGGGAGTGGGTCTGCTCCGCGGCAGAGTCCTCGGGCGCCCTGAACACGGCCCGGGGACAATGGCACCAAGTACCGGGGCCACTGGAGCCCTGGAGCCTGCCCCAGCAGGAAGGTGCAGAGACCCCTCCGGGCGCCAGGGGGCACTTGGTGCCAGGTGCAGGAATGGTCCCTGGGGATGGGTGGATCAGAGGGGCCCGATCTCCCAGGTCTTGTCCCCCCTCCCCCGCCTACAGTCCTCACCGGAGCCGGCTGTTGAGGGCTCCTCCTTCACTGAAGCAGCGCTTGGGGGGCAAGAGGCTGGCTTGGGGACTGGCCCCCGGACACGGCACCGTCTGCGACTGGCCGGCCGAGGAGGCCGGGCCGCTGGGCGGGACACCTGGGGACCAGACGCCGTCAGGCCGGGCCCTGCCCAGCCCCTCCCCCCCGCCCCCGGCCCGGGGCACACCTGTAGGGAGAGGGGGGTGCGGGGGCGACGTGGAGTTCCGGGCTTTACGCCGAGGCTGCAAGAAGGGGTCCCCCAGCAGGGCAGCTGCGCTGGCCCGGTGCTTGGGCTCAGGCTCGAAGGTGCGCAGGATGAAGGCTCTGGCTTCCTCAGACATGGCGCCGGGCACCGGGGGGTGGATCTTGTACATGCCCACCTGGGGAAAGGGGGAAGGTCACTGGGTCCCGCCCGCATGGCCTGGGGCCGGCCTGGCCAGAAGGATGAGGGTACCTGGAACATGGCGGCCTGGGGGCTGCCCAGCTCATGGAAGGGCGGGCGTCCAGTGGCCATCTCAATGACGGTGCAGCCCAAGGACCAGATGTCAGCCGCCTTTCCGTAGCCTCGGGGGCCCTGGTCAATGATCTCGGGGGCCATGTACTGCAGGGTCCCTATCGGGCAGACGCAGGCTGAGTGAAGGCGCAGCCCCACCCGGCACAAGGAAGGGCCTCCCCCACCGAGTGCCCCCGGACCCCACCTGTGAAGGTCTCGGTGCAGGGGGTGATGCCCGCCAGCCTCTTGGAGGTGCCGAAGTCGGAGATCTTGAGCAGCCCGCTGTAGGTGTTGATCAGAACGTTGTCCCCCTGGGGAGAGAACGCAGGCGTCCGTCAGGAGAACCCCAGGGCCTGACGTCCTGCTGTGGTGGAGGGGCCTGGGAGCCCTGGAGGGGGCGGCTCTCTCCAGCCTGGCCCATCCTCCCCTCCTGCCCCTCTCCAGCCCAGGTCTGTGTCACTTCCGTCCCATCCCCACGGCACCGTGACTCTCCTCTGTCCCTCCCACTTCATCAAAGATTCATGGAGTAAGGCCTCAGTTTAGTATTCTGTAAAATGGGAAGCCTGTTGGGCGGCCCCCTCTCCTGCTGTGCTCCTGTTCCTTCCCCGCCGGTCACTCTCCGCGGGACGCCCTGGCTCGTCGGTGCCCTTGGGCGTGGATCTGACTGCAGCTGAGGAGCCGCCTCCCGGGCTCCAGGCATCCGAGCGTCGCCGTGGCTGCCGTGCCATCCTGTGGCTCACCCCGAGCCTGCTGCCCCTGCTCCCCCCGGGACCTTCGCTCCCCCCAGGCCTGGCCTTTTAATTCTAAAACTGAGACTGGGACGCCCATCGACACCTTAATCACTCTCTACACCAGGAGTCCTCAAACTTTTTAAATAGGGGCCAGTTCGCTGTCCCTCAGACTGCTGGAGAGCCGGACTATAGTAAAAACAAAACCTTTGTTCTGTGGGCCTTTAAATAAAGAAACTTCACAGCCCCGGGTGAGGGGGAGAAACGTCCTCAGCTGCCACGTCTGGCCCGTGGGCCACAGTTTGAGGACCCCTGCCATTGTTTAGCCCCTGCCTGCATCTTCTAATTTTCAATGTAATTTGTGCCACTTCAAAAGCCCTTGTTAAGCACCTACTGGGTGCCCGGCGCTGGGCGAAGTGCCCGGACACAGACAAAATGGAGCTAGGACAAAAGGTCCCCAACCTTGCCCTTGAGCTGGTGGCCCCCTGTGAATTTCCCAAGCACATCATCTAGGCCTTAACGCCACTCATGGGTCAAGACGGTGACGGGGTCAGGGCTAAGCGCTGCAGCAGCCGGCCCTATCGGTCCTTAACGAGTCCCCCTCGGCCCGGTCATTCCTGACCACTGTGACCCTCCCCTGGCCCTTCCCCCTGCGCTCGGATGTGTCCTTCTCCCCTGAGCCCTTCGCCAGCACCTTGATGTCACGGTGGATGATGTGGTTGTCATGGAGATAGCTCAGGCCCTGTAGGATCTGCCGGGTGTAGTAGCTAATGGTGCTCTCGTTGTCCTGGAGCGGCCCCCACACAGCCCGCAGCAGGGACGACAGGCTGCCTGAGCACAGGGATGGGCGTCAGACCCCGCTGAGCATCTCCCACCTTCCCCAGGCTGTGGCCAAGCCTCCCCTCCCTCTGTGACCCTTCCTGAGCCCCGGATGCACAGCGCTCACCTCCCTCGGTCCCGAGCCCGCAGGCCCCCCCCCCCCGCTCCCCCCATCCCACATTCTGGCCCACGCTGAGCCCCGAGCCCGCAGCCCTAATCCCATAGCTGCCCCCGGAGCCCCCGGAGCCCCAGGCCCAGCTACCTCCAGGCACCTCCTCCATGAAAATCTTGAGGAAGCCGGCCTGGCTGATGGAGCCCAGGTACTGCACGATGTTCTTGTGGCGCAGACGTTTGTGCAGGGCGATCTCTTCGTGCAGGGGCTGGGAAAACCTGGGGTGGGGTCGGAGTGGTCTCAGCCCCGTGGCCCCCAGACCACGTCCTTGCCCAAGCCGAGCACGCCCCCCCCCCCCCACGACCCTCCTCAGAGCCGGCCCGGGTACCTGCTGTCCCTCTCGGGGATCTCCTTGATGGCGATCCGCACCTGGGTGCTCAGGTCCCGACCGGCGTACACCACCCCGTAGGTGCCTTTGCCCAGGACCAGCCGCTCTCCCGTCTCTGTGTACTCATAGTCAAACTGGGGCAGGGGGAGGCAGGGTCAGGCAGGGTCAGGCGGCCTCCTCGGCCCCTCCCCCGGGGACCCCCCACGCCCCTCACCTCCAGCACCTCCTTGGGGGCCGAGCCCTCATCTCCAGGCAGGACTGGCTGGGTCACGAAGGCCTGGATCCGCTTGCAGAACCTGCGGGGGCCCAGCCAGCCACTCTGGGCCTCCACCCGCGCCTGCCCCCACCCTCCTGGCCAGAGGCCTCCGACCCCTGCCCAGGCCAAGAGGCAGCTATTTCCGGGCCAGCCTGGGGCAGGGCCCAGGGACCGGCCCCTCTGGGACCCTCGGTCGCCCCCCACCTGGGGAGGGCGTCGGCCTCGACTGCGTGAAGATTTGGGAGCCCGGGCCCCCAGCGAGACCCTCACTCCCACCGAGTCCCTCCCTCGGCTGACTCCCGGGGCTCACCACTGGCAGTACTGCTGGCTGGAGAAGCCCAGCTGGAAGTCCTGGGCCGTGTGCAGCACGTACAGGAAGCAGCAGCGCTCGTCCCTCTTGGAGATGCTGGGCGGGAGAAGGGGCCGGGGTGGGCCTGGGCCCCCAGGAGCCCTCAGGGAGCCCCGCCCACCCCAGGGGGGCGTCCTCCGCCAGGACCGAGGAGGGGCGTGTCCAGGGGCCTGTATCTCACCTGACGCCCCGGATGGAAGCCTCGGGGAAGGTCCAGCCAGAGCCGGCAGCCTGAGGGAGAGGGGACCGGTCTAGGGGAGTGGGGAGTCCTGGGGTGCAGGCTACAGGCCTGGGAGGAGGGGATTCCAAGCCATGGGGGAGGGAGGGGTTCAGGGGATTGGGGGCGGGGATTGGGTCCAAGGTGTAAGAGACAGGTCAGTCTGGAGGGCATGCAGGTCCGTGACAAGGAGGTGGGGGCGGGGCTGGTGCCGAGGGGGAGGGGCGTATTCAGGCCCCGGGGGGCACGGGGGCAGGGCTCAGGCAGCCCCACCTCTGTCTCAGACTCCAGCAGGCTCAAGGTCACGGCCCCGCTGGGGCTCCCCTCGGTCACCCGGAGCCGGGCCGGCTGCAGCACTTTGTTCTGCTCCAGGATCAGCACCTGGAGGGGGAGAAAGGGCTCACCCTGCGCCGGCCCCGGCCCAGCCCCTCCCCCACCCCCCTCCCCCGCCACCCATGCCGCCCTACCGGGCATTCGTCCGCGGCAGCAAAGGGCTGGCAGGCCTGCAGGAGGAAGCGCAGCCAGAAGAGGGCGCGGCGGCCCATGGGCCCCGCGGGCCGGGAGGCCGGGCAGAAGTGCTGGTACAGGAGGAAGGTCTCCATGACCGAGGCCAGGTACCTGCGGGCACAGGCGAGCTCGGCTTCGGCCCCGGGGGGTCGCCCCCCGCCCCCCGCCCCTCAGCCCGGCGCCTACCAGAGCGGGGCGTTCAGCTTGTAGAGCTGCTCGGCGGCCAGCGCCACCTGCGCGGGGTCATTGGCGAGGATCTGGGCGCCCAGGTAGAAGCCCGCGTCCCAGTAATACTGCATCTTCTCTACGCTGCCCTTGCGGCCCAGCAGGCACCCCAGCTTCAGGCCTGAGCACGGGCGGACACAGGGCTGGCACGGGGGCGCCCGCCCAGGGCCCTCCTCCCCCTCCTGCCCAGGGCCCTCCCCCTCCCCCTCCCCCCCTCCTGCTGCCCAGGGCCCTCCCCCTCCCCCCCATCCCCCGCCGGGCTGGGACCCGCCCCTCCCACCGGGGAAAGGCGGGCCGCGTCCCTGGGGCAGCGGGGCCAGTCACCTATCTGCCGGAGCTCGTCCGAGGCCTCAAACTGGTGTCCGGCGGCCAGGAGCAGCACGGCCGCGTTGATCCCCGAGTGCAGGCTGGGCTCCGTCTCAAAGGCCTTTCTGTACCTGTGGCGGAGCCGGCCGTGAGGGCGCGGGAGCCGAGGGCTGGGCCCAGGCTGGGCCCTGAAAGGGCCGTGCTCCCCGAGGCCCCGGGGCTGGCGGGAGGGGGGCCGGCTCTCACCAGTGACAGGCCTGGTCCCGGTGACCCGTGTCCGTGAAGCCGGAGCCGCTGAACATGTCCTTGTAGATGCGGCCGCACATGCAGTAGAGGTCGGGGGCCACGGCCCCGCTGTGCACCAGGGGCAGCAGCACCGACAGGGCCTTGTCTCTGTCCCCAGGCCTGTTCCTCCTGGAGCCAGAAGGCAGCGAGAGGGCGTCCTGGGTTGCAGCTCCTGGGTCCTCAGCCAGCCTCCCCATGGGGGCCTCTCCCCCAGCTGCCCAGGGCCTCTCCCCCTCCCCCCACCCCCCTTCCCCCCCTGCTTCTCCTCCCCCTCTCCCCCTCCCCCTGGGGACTTCTCCCCCACCGCCCCCATGGGGGCCTCTCCCCCTCCCCCCACCCCCCTTCTCCCCCACCCTGGGGGCCTCTCCCCCACCTGCCCCAGGGCCTCTCCCCCTCCCCCCACCCCCCTTCCCCCCCTGCTTCTCCTCCCCCTCTCCCCCTCCCCCTGGGGACTTCTCCTCCACCGCCCCCTGGGGGCCTCTCCCCCACCCTCCCTCTGGACCTTACTGGTTGAGGGCAAAGGTATAGTGGAAGCAGATGTTGTGCTGCTCTGCCAGGTCACAGGTGGGCAAGGCCTGCAGCGTCTCCACCAGGGAGATGATGGCCCCGTAGTCCTGGGGGAGAGGGCAGGGAGAGGCGGTGACCACTCCCACCCCGTTCAGTGCCCCTGCCGTCTCCCATGGGACATGCGAGGAAGGCTGGCCTGGGGGTCCAGGCTCTGACTCCGAGGGCAAATCCCAGGGGGGAACTGAGAAGAGAAGGGACTTGGGCAGTAAGAGGAGGGGTCGGAGCCCAGGGTCTCTGACTCCCTCGCAGCGCCCTCCCTTGGTTTCCTTCTCTGCAAAATGGGCCGCCATCCTAACATCCTGCAGCGTGGGCGACAGAGTCTCGCAGGACCAGCTCACCTGCACGTCCCGGTAGGACAGCAGCAGGGTCATGATGATGTCGGGGGTCAGCAGCTCCACGCTGTCCAGCCGTTTCTGCAGCCGCCCCAGCTCACGCCGAAGCCGGTCCCCAGAGAAGTGCTCCCGCACCCGGCGGATGTCCCTGCGCATGGTCTCGCGGAAGTAGCCCCTGGGTGAAGGAGGTGGGGGATCTCCCAGGGTCTCCGCCCAATGCCCATCTCCCATAGCATCCCCAGGCTCACGGCCCCCAGGCCTTCCCTCCCAGCCCCTGCCGCCTCCACCCGAGGTACCCGGAGGTGGTGGGCACAGCTTCCAGCAGGCGCACAAGCCTGCCCACCAGGGGGCTGAGGAGGGTCTCAGCGCCTGCCCCCGACTGGAACAAGCCCTCCGCCAGCCCCTTCATGACACCTGCATCGCCGCACAGGACCCGGCCTTGGCCCGTCACCATGTAGGGGATGAAGGTGTAGCCCCCGATACAATCCTGCAAAGGAGTCCCAGCAATGAGGGGGGGCACGGCTCCCCTCCAGACGGCTCCCGTGTCTGCCCCTTGGCCGTGGGTCAGGACTGCCCGGACGGAGCGACTCAGAGGCAAAAACAACAGTCTGGAAAATGTCTGAGGGACCGGGTGCACATGTGTGCATGTGTCTGGAGAGGACTGGGGGAAGGGGGGGGAAGACACTAAAATGAGGGAAAAGGGGATTGTGGGCCGGGCTGGACTGAGGTCTGGGCCAGGGAAAGAAGCTCCGTCTCTACTCACAGCGTTTTTCTGAAAGACGTCTTCCTGCAGGGAAAAAATAGCAAGTTAATGGTCCTGACCTCCTGTCCATCCCAGGCACACAAACACACATGGGTAGGCGGAGGGACCCCCAGCTGCCCCGCCCCCTGCCATAAGTGTGTATTTAAAGCTGTAAGGGACCTCAGAAGTCATCTAGTCTCCCCCTTTCCCCCTTTGTTATAAAAGAGGTAGCACAGTGGACAAGAGGGCTAGACTTGGAGGCAGGAAGTCCTGAGTTCAAATCCTGATTTCAGAGACCTTGCTAAGGAGCCTAAGTTGTTGTAGGATCAAATTTTAAAATCTATATAAATGCTAGTGATTATTATTATTAAAGGGAAACTGAGGCCTAGAGAGAGCACAGGTCCCAGAATTTAGTCAGAGTGGTAAGAGACCTCAGAAATCTTCAGGCAAGAAACACTGACAAAGCCCTTATGTCAAACACTAAGCCTTGGGGGTATAAAGTCAAAGGTGAAAGCGCCTGCCCTCAAGGAGCTCACAAGCCAGACCTCTCATTTTACTGATGAGGAAGAAGATGGAAACTGTGAGAAGCCAAATGACTTCTCCAAGAGCATGAAGGTAGTGACCAGGGTGGGAGCAGGAGATAGCCTCAAAATCCAATATACTATATGAACGTTATGGAATATTATTGTTCTGTAAGGAATGACCAGCAGGAGGAATACAGAGAGGACTGGCGAGACTTACATGAACTGATGCTAAGTGAAATGAGCAGAACCAGGAGATCATTATGTACCTCAGCAACGATACTGTTTGAGGATGTATTCTGATGGAAATGGATCTCTTCGATAAAGAGAGCTAATTCAGTTTCAATTGGTCAAGGATGGGCAGAAGCAGCTACACCCAGAGAAAGAACACTGGGAAATGAATATAAACTGCTTGCATTTTTGTTTTTCTTCCCGGGTTATTTATACCTTCTGAATTCAATTCTCCCTATGCAACAAGAAAACTGTTCGGTTCTGCACATATATATTGTATCTAGGATATACTGTAACCTATTCAACATGTAAAGGACTGCTTGCCATCTGGGGGAGGGGGTGGAGGGAGGGAGGGGAAAAATCGGAACAGAAGTGAGTGCAAGGAATAATGCTGTAAAAAATTACCCTGGCATGGGTTCTATCAATAAAAAGTTATTTAAAAAATCCAATATACTACCCAATAGTACACAGTACGCACTTAATAATTGCTTGTGGACCTGACTTGACCTTCCAAGAGTCTCATGGTGGGGTAATGTAGGTTGTGAATGAGTGATTTGTCCAAGGTCCTACTGGAGTTAAAGGAGGGAATGTGCCCCCCCTTCACACCCAGCCTTGCCCTAAGGATGCCCACCTACCCTGAGGGCCTGGAGATCAGGCAGGTCAGCTTGGGCACAGAGAAGCACATTGTTGGTCATGCTGAAACTCTCCCTCACTCCAAGGTGGTAGAACAAGGAGGGTTGGCCCAAGGAACCGCTCACTTCCAGCACAACCACATCTGGGAGGGACAGGAGAGAGAGGAGTAAGGGATGGTAGAGGATCATTCTCCAAGGAACCCCCCACCCTCAGCATGATTTGAAAGTGACAAATGTGGGGAAAAAGTTAAAAAAAAAAAAAAACTCAAGAAGTCATGTCAGATCTAGGGAAGAAATAACCTTCTCCGCCCCCAACCACCTCAGGCTTGGTCCCCACAGCCTTCCCTTAGAAAGCAGGTGGGCTACTGTCTCTCCCCAACCCCTGCCATTGGCCCTGGCTTCTGAGCCTGGGTTGTCTCCCCAACCTGTGGAGGAAATGTGGATTCTCACAGTAAAGACAAAAACAAGAAGAGAATTTCCCAGCTCATTCCCCAGATTCCCACAAGGGGGTAAGAAAGGGGGAAAGAGATCCGTTCATTCTCAGGGGATTCATTAACTGGCACTGGACTTTAAAACATAGAATGTTAAATAAAAAGCTATTGAAAATTAAAAAAAAAAAAAAAGAACATAGAATGTCAGAGATGGGAGAGGTCTTAGAACCCAGGATGTTGAGTTGGGTGGGACTTAAGAATACAGTATCTTAGAACCGGGAGGAATCTTGTAACAGTGTCAGAGCTGAGTAGATAGAGCTAGAGATGATCTGGTCTAACCTAACTAAGCATTTTATAGAAGAGAACTGTTAGCCCCACCTCTACTCAACCCCAGCTCGGGGTTCCAAGGCCTTGAGGGCCCCTCCCTTCCAACTGCTGTCAGCCCCTTCCCGTGGTTGTGCAAGAGGCTGCCTCTTCCCGGCAGGAAGCCCAACCCTGAAGCAGGGGGAGGAGGCCCTGGGAACAGGGCTCTGGGCCGAGAGCCAGGATTCCTAGTCTCTCATCCCAATTCTGTTGGGTCCTGACCCTGCAGGTCCCAAGACTCGGGGCCTCTCAGCCTCAGACAGGACTCCGTCGGAGCAGAACACCAGGAGCACAATCCTGGTTCTAGGGGAAAGCTGTCTTAGAAGGAGCAATGTCCTCAGTCCCACCCCTGGGCGATGGGGCCCATCCCAGCCAGGTTCCAGGACCGCGGCCGAGAACGAGACTCAGGCTGGGTGTCCATTTCCCCGGTAGGCCCGCCGAAGCTGTTTAATAAATGTTTGCTTTACAGAATTGAAGCGTGTGCTTGTATATCTCTTCCCCTGTACTGGGAATGCCATTTTAAACAATGATTTCATGGAACGGCCTTTCGGGGAATAGACAAGCTGGTTTCCAAACCTAGAGAAGTTGGGGGCTGACTCAGGGTAAGAGTTCTGACAGCCCATAATTGAAGATACTGAGTGGGTCCTGCCCCCGGGAACCCCGCCCCTGAGGCTCCACCCCTCTGCCCCCCATCCTAGAGTGTCTGGCTCTTGGCTCCGCCCCTAGACTTCATTTCCTCATTAGCCTCGTCCCCAAGTTCTGAGCCCACCCCTCCGAGGTTATCATCCCTTGAGGATCCTTTGATAGGTTTTTATAGACACACCTCTTTCTAAGCCACGCCCCATAAAACAATGATGCTTCTAGTTTTCTACCTTGGAGCCCCGCCAGGTAACTTCTTTATAGTCGCCCCCCTTCTAAGCCCCGCCCACTCTTCTCTAAACCTGACCTTCAGAGGCCCCCACCCCTTTAGGCTGACCCCGCTCTCTTCTCCATCTTCTTGAGCAATCCCCCTGAGTTCCACCCACTGTATTTTTTGTCCCCATTACTCCCTTCCCACTAGTATCCCTCGAATTCAGCTCCCTTGATCCTCCTGTCCCAAGTGAACCTTCTAAGCCCTGCTCATTCAGTCGCACTGCAGCTCCTCCTTTGTAGCCCCGCCCTCGGAGTCCAAAGGCCCCGCCCTCCCTTCTATCGCCTATCCTTTAAATCTACCTTGCCCTGCCCATTCTGTTTTCTAAGCCTAGAGTCCCGTCCCTCTTAGCCCCGCCCTAGGCTACAGGCCCCGCCCTCACCTTTCCCTCATCTGGCCTTCCAGAGGCCATTTTCCCTGAATCCCGCCATTCTTAACCCCGCCTTCGGCCCTGCCCTCTTAGCCCCGCCCCCAGTCCAGGCCCCGCCCCCAGGGCACTGCTCACTAGCCGGCTCCGATCTTACTCACCCGCGTTGTAGAAGGCGTCTAGCGCGGCGGGCTCGCCCAGGGCCACGGTCCCAAAGGGCAGCGTGCGCAGCTGCGGCGCCGGGCGCGGCCCGGACAGCTGGGCGCAAGCGTCGCGGAGGCAGCGCAGGGGCAGTGGCTCGACTTCGGCCTCGGCCTCGGGCTCCCGGGTCAGCACGTAGACCACACTAAGTGGCCGGCTCCGCCCCCAGCCCCGGCCAGGGGCCGGCGGCCTCGGGGCACTCAGCGCCATAGCCAGCGGGTCTTGCCAGCAACTCCCGGCGCGTTCCGGCCCCCGCTGGCCCGGGCCGGCCATCCCCGCACCTCAGACCAGTGGCCGCGCTGTGGCTCCAGCTCCCCGCTTTGCTGCTGCTCTCACGTGGGGGCCGGCCCGGCCCTGCCCTGCGGCTCCGCCCCGCCCCGCCCCGGACTCCAGGCCTCGTGCCTGGGACACCCGTGGGCTGGAGACTCGCGAGGGCCGACCTACAAGCAGTGGAGGAGGGGGAGGGGCCGTGGAAGGGGCGAGTCCGCGCTCCAGCTTGTTCTTTTCCTAGCTCGGTCTCCTTAGCCAAGTCAGTTCCTCTCTGGGCTCTTCAGTGCCCTCCGAGATCAGGTTCGGCCCTCCGGGGGATCCCGAGGCCCCAGTGAGGGACGTTGGCGAGCAGTGAGACGCCCCACCCCACCCCATCAGTCGCGAAACCTTGAATTCGGAACCTGCCTCACACCGCAGTAATAGCTGAAATGTACATAGATAGCGCTTACAACATACTCATTCGATCCCCAGAAAGACCCTGAGAGGGAGGTGCTATTCCCCATTCCACAGGTGAGGAAATTGAGGTTAAATGACTAGCCCAAGATAAGTGTCTGAATTTGAACTCATGTCTTCCCGACTCCAGACTCATTTCTTCACCTAGCTTTGTGATCCCGACCAATCACGTAATCTCAGCCTCAGTTTCCTCACTGGTAAAATTGGGATAATAATAGCATTTACCTTGGAGTGTTGTGATTATCAAATGAGATTATACATATGGAAAGTGCTCTGCAAGGCTACATAAATGCTAGTTATGAGGATGAGGATGATGAGTCCGTGTACTATATTATGCACCTACTGTGTGCTGGTTGGTGGAAGAGTCCCTCATACTCTCTTTCTCATCTGTAAAATGGAAATGATAATATTTCCCTTCAAGTCTTGGGAGTGTGAGGGACCCTGGTTAAGTGATTTGCCCGATACTCCACAGAGACTAAGCCAGCAGGAGAATTCTAACCTAGATCCTCCGACTCGGATCTCGGGGTTTTGTTTTTGTTTTTTTCAGGAGGCACCTCACTGCCTCCTCTGGTGTCAGATGAACATTCTTTGGAAGCTAAAGGGAGCCAGGCATTTCAATGTGTGTTTGCAGGGGCAGACAGATCCTTGTGGGGGAGGGCGCCAGGGTGTGTCCCCGTTCCCAGACATCCCTGAAAAACCAGCCTCTACCCTCCTGTTGGGACATGGGAACTGGGAAATCAGGCCAGGATGGCTCCACCCTATTCTGGTATTCTGCTGGCTGGGGGTCGCCATGGCCATCTCATTTTTCCTCCTCCCGAATCCCCAAACTAGGCACTCTGTAGGGCATTGCCCACCCGGTCAGGGCTGATCTCCCTACCCTGTAGGGTGGCTGCCAACTGCAGCTTCCTCTTCCTTCCCGAAGAAAATAGATGTCTGGGAGGAGAGTTGGGGAATTTGTCTGCAGGGGGAGGAGGGAGGAGATGGGAGCCATTTATTCAACAAACACTCAGACCTACCACATAGTTTTATTATCAACAGTTGGGGGGACACATTCCATCATGTTCTCCCCTCCTTCTAAGCCATTCTTCCTATGGGACTTCTTATATTTCTGTCTTGTTGTTACAGAAACCCTGTCTCCCCCTACCCCTCAAAAAAAATGCATCCCTGGTTTCCTTCTCCAGGACCTTCTCTCATCAATCCTGGCCCTTCAGCTCCCCATCTCCTCCCATACATTCACACTGAACCAGGGTACTCTATTCTCCTCCCTGCTATTTCCAAATCTTCCCCTTTCCCCCACAAAGCATCAACTTCTCCTTTTCTCCTTCAAGAGTCACCCACTATCTGTATTGCCCTAGTTCCATCTTGGGGGCAGTTAGTTTTCTATCCGCTTTCCAGATCAATTTCTCATTTCTTTTCTTTGGGAGAGGTGGGGGTTAGTGAATTGAGGTCAAGTGTTTGTCCAAGGTCACACAGCTAATAAGTGTTAAATGTCTGAGGTCGAATTTGAACTCAGGTCCTCCTGACTCCAGAGTCATGCTCTATGCACTGCACCATCTAGCTGGCCCAACTGCCCCCCATTTCTCAAGGAGTTTAATACGGACAGGGCTCATGGGCTTCTTTACCCCAACTCCCTGCTCTCATACTTGGAGACTTGAATACATCAGTCGTTTCTTCCAGTTTCATCATCCTCAGCTTTCTTGACCTGGTCCTCCATTCCATCTTGGCCATACAGAGGCATGGTCATGCCCTGGATGTCCATATCTCCCAGGGTCCCACCTCCACAATCCATAACTGCAACTCCTCCGACCGATCACTACCTTCTAATCTACCATTAGATAGATTAGATTTTTTTCTCTCTCTGTGCCTTATCCCTCCTACACCTATTATGTATCCTCTTTATGTCTACTCACTCCACTGGCCTTGTTTTCCCAGGCCTGCTCTGGTCTCATTTTTCTCTATCCCTAAGTTTTTGCCATGGTTAACCAATTCATTTGGAAACTTTCCTTTCTCTTCAAATCCTTTTCTCTTTGTCACATTGCTGCATGTTCCTTTCCAGATCCCAAACTCTGGATCAACTTCCAAATTGCTCTTCTACTTCTACTTCAGAGCTATTGAACACTAGTGTATTCGGTTGTTTTCAGTCTGACTCTTTATGACCCCATTTGGGGTTATCTTGGCAGAGATACTAGTGGTTGGCCATTTCCTTCTCCAGCATATTTTACAGATGAGGAAACTGAGGCAAACAAGGTGAAGTGACTTGCCCAGGGTCACATAACTAATAAATATCTGAGGCCAGATTTGAATTCAAGTTTTTCCAACTCCAAGTGCCATCCAGCATGTCATTTAGCTACCTCATGAGCTAGTTGAGAGGAGAAGGAGAATGGGATAGAATAGTGGTCCTCAAATTATTTGGTCTCAGGAATCCTTTACACTCTTAAAAATTATTAAGGAACTACTCCAAAGGGCTTTTATTTATTTTTGTTGTTCATTAGTCCAAGTCTTCTTGATCCCATTTGGGGTTTTCTTAGCAAAGATACTAGCCTTGTTTGCCATTTCCTTCTCCAGCTCATTTTACAGATGAGGAAACCGAAGCAAATGGGGTGAAGTGACTTGTTCAGGGTCACATAACTAGGAAGTATCTGAGACCAAATTTGAGCTCAGGAAGATGAGTTTTTCTGATTTAAGGGGCTGGCCTTCTATTTAGCTGCCAATGAAGTCCTACAATTGTATTGTTTAAGTCCACTACAAATTTCTTTCCAAATTTTAACTGAGCGCTCACTAGTGCAAGCCTTTTATTCTTCCCTCCTTAGCTCTAACAGTGCTTCTGGAAAGTCTACAGAGTCAAAACTATTTTCATGATGATACTAAGATATTTAAATTTGTAACATGGTGGATGTTGATAAATGTTACCCACATAAATTAAGGAGGCAGCTAGGTGTTGCAGTGAATAGAGGGCTGGGCCTAAAATCAGAAAGACCCATTTTCCTCAGATTTTTACTAAGTGTATGACCTTGGGCAAGTCACTTAACACTATTTGCCTCAATTTCCTTATCTGTAAAATGAGCTGAAGAAGGAAATGACAAACCACTCTAATATCTTTGCCAAAAAAACCCCAAATGGGATTATGAAGATTGGACATGATTGAAAGGACACAACATTCATCCATCCATCCATCCATCTATCTATCTATCTATCTATTTATCTGTGTGTGTCTGTCTGAATATCTCTATGTTCATAGGCTACAGATTAGGCCCTCCGCTCTAGAGCATGTTTGGAGTGGGGGGTTGAGACAAAAGGGAGAGTACCAAAGGGAGAAGAACAATTCTTTTGAATGCTAGCATTTGAGAGAGATCGGAAAAGTTTAACAATGATTTTATTTTTTATCAAAGGGCACTGTAGGCTATCTAAGGATCAGAGATGAATTCAGTGCTGAACCTGGGGAGATAGAAGATCTTAAAGAACCTAGAAATCCCAAGAACTGAATTAGAGACTCAGATACTATTAGAACTAGAAATCCCTTAGAAGAGAGAATGCTAAAGTTAGAACATAGAATGTTAGAACTGGTAAGAAATTTAGAACATAAGCTTTTTGAGAAGGGTGGCTCCTTTCTGCCACTGCTGAGTCTTTAGAACCTTCATTTTGAGGAAGAACCCAACATGCCTGACAGTGGGAAGGGCTCTCCCTTCCCATTACCTCATCTTGCTTTTTTGAATTTCCTTTATATTATGTCTTCTTCCATTAGAATATAAGCCCCTTAAGATCCCAGATTTTTTGCTTATATTTGCACTGCTAAATGCTTGTTGACATAACTTTGAGCTGAGATCTTAGAGCTGACTGTTAAAACATAAAATGTAAGAGATGTTAGCACTCTAGGAATACAAAATGTCAAAATGAGGAAGGACTTTAGAACAAGGAGATATGTCAGTATTAGACAGACCTAAGAGAGACCTACAGAGGGGAAATGGTTTGCCTAAGATCACATGAGATGCTGTGGTGCTTGCCAGTGGTCCACTCAATGCCATTTTGTATTAAAGGGCATTGTAGGCTATCTAGGGATCAGAAATGAGTTCAGTGCCGAATTTGGGGAGATAGATCTTAAAGAACCTAGAAATTCCAAAAACTGAATTAGAGACTCAGATATCATTAGAACTAGAAATCCCTTAGAAAAGAGAATGCTAAAGTCAGAATAGCTTGCATAGCGTCCACTGAGGTTGGATTTATAGCAACCCCCACACCACCAGGCCTCTCGCACAGTATCTGCACAGTTCCCATTGTGGGTATCACTATCAGCATCATGGGTGGAAAAGTGCATTCTATTATGAAAAGTCAAGGAACCTCTGGAAAGAGCAAACAAAAAAAAAGACTCACTCTGGCAGCTTGTCTCCCTTACTTCCCATTCATTCTCTGTCCCCCAGTCACTCCTTTCTAGCCAAGCACTGGCACATAAAGAGAAGTAGTATAGTATGACAGGCTGGAGAACTGAATTCCAATTCTGACTCGGATGCTAATTTGCTATGTGGTCTCAAGGAAGTAATTTCCCCAATCTGGGTCTCATTTTCTGCATCTGGAAAGTGTGAGGTTCAATCAAGATGATGGTAGCATTTGGACTCTATAAAGACCTCAGAAGTCAACTCCGTTTTACACATGAGGACTGAGGCCCATTGAAATTAAATGACATTATGAATATCAGAGTCACAATTCAAACAGAGGATCTCTGCTTCCAAATCCAAATTTTTTCCATTAAGTCATACTGCGGGTTATCAAAAGTCTCTTGCAAATTTAGAAACCAGGGTCCAAATTATTATAAGGTACTTTAGAGAGCAAGACGTTTAGCCTCTCCCCCCATCACTTTCCAAGTCTTCTCAGGCTCATCACCTCTCCAACTCTTTCTGTTTAGCCTCCTCATCCATGAAAACTGGATAAAAAGGTTCTGTCAAGGGTGACTTTGAAAGGGTCCATCCCCAAGAGTCTGAGGAAGAGAATACCCTTTCCCCCAAGCTAACTTCTTTCTTTTCGGTCCCTCCCCAGTGACTCTCAAATCTCCTCCCAGAGGCCCCAGTTCCTGCTCCCCCTGCCAGTCTACCCACACTGCCCTCCAGGAACTTGTCAAGAACCAGCTGGCATTTATCAGCCTCACCCAGGATCCTGAAGCCCTAGTGGTGGGTGAAGATTTGGATATCACTGAAGTCTTCCAGTTCCACTCAGAGTTCCTTGGATGCTTCGGGGTAGGGAGAAAGCAAAGTGTATAAATGGGAATTCCTTTACTTTCAGCAAAAATAGTTGGAGTCAGACATGATCTGTGAGTGTGATCACACCTGAAGAAGATGAAAGCCAGCGCTTTTAGGTTATTTTTTCTATTTTCTCTGAGCTAGAAATCTGGGGGAAATAGTGATCGTTCTTTCCCCAGCTCATTTCTACATTGCTATAGCAGGACTTACAGATACTATCCTTATCTCCCTCTTCCTGAACTATCACCCTAGCCACATTTCCCACAACTTTTTGCCTGGTAGCATCATGTAGTGCAAACGTTACATCTGGAATAAAGTTCAAATCCTGACTCTTATCTGGAAGAATCTGAGCAAGTCATGTCTGCTGGCCGTTTCCTTATCTGTAAAATGAGGAGATCTTTTCCCTTCATAACTACCTTTCCCTCTGCTTCCCAGTCACTCTTCTCTTCAAAAACCATCAGTGATTCCCCATTGCCTGTTAAGTAGAGTATAAATTCCTGATCCAAGGCTTTTTATGACTTGGATCCTAGCTGCCTTGTTTCTCTTCTTCCCCTTAATGCTAGAATTAAAGGGGGCTTGTTCCTCCACACTGAACCTCATAGAATCACAGATTCTCAGAGTTGGAAGGATTTTCAGAGTATATCTAGTCCAACCTGTACCTAAATCCCACCACAACATCCCCAACAAATGATCATCTAACCTCCTTTTAAAGACTCATTCAACTTAAGGACATCTCTAATTATTAGCAAGATTTCCCCTAACATTAAGCTTAGAGTTGTCCCTTTGTAACTACTGAGTTCTGATGAAAAGAACAAATGTAATCCCTCTTTCTACTTACCAACCCTTCAAATAGTGGTTCTTCTCTTCTCTAGGCCAAGAAATCTCAGTTCCTTCACTAATTCTCAAGTGTCATAAACTCAAGGTCCTTTCCTATCCTGGTTACCCACCTTTGGATACTCTTCTTTGCCTTTCTTAAACTACTACACCAAGTTGTGATCTGACCAGAATAGAATAGAGAGGGATGATCACCTTCATTTTTGTGGAAGTTATGCCCACCTTACTGGGAACTTAAGATTTCATCAACTTTCTTGTTTACTACATTATGCTACTGAGCTTGCAATCCAATGAAACCCCCAGATCTCATCTCTAAAGCACTTCTATTTTTCTTCCACATGGTAATGGTAGAATTGACTTTTTGTACTTAAGTGTAAGACTTTACATTTATCCTTTGTGAATTTCATCTTATTCAATTCAGTCCAATGTTCTACTAGTTTATCAATATCTTTTTGGGTCCCGATTCTGACTTCCAGTGTGTTAGTTGGTATTAATGGCAAATTTGATGAGTCTTTTGATTGATAAAAATTTGAATCAACCCAGGGCAAGTATAGATCCCTGGGGTTCTCCCTTGGAAAACCTCCTGAGAAATCATTAATGACTATTTGTATACTGCTTCCTGCCATTTCTGATCTAAGTTCCTAGAATGAATTCCCATTTGCCATTAGTGGGGAATAGTGAAATATATGCTGAATTTAGAATCAGAGGCCTTGAGTTCCAATTACTTACTACCTGAGACACCTTATATAAGTAACTTCCCTTCTACCAGTCTCAATTTCCTTATCTGTCAAAAAAGGTGGTGGGGGAGAAGAAAGGGAGAATTGGACTAAATGGTCTCTAACGTGCTTTAGGTCTAGGATACTGTGGTTTCTGCATGGTAAATTCTCTTCCAGTTCATGTGCCAGCTTCTCCATTAGATCTTTCCTGCTTCCCATCTAGATATAGTGAAAGCATTTTTCTCACACACCTCCCTTCACATTTCACATAGCATTTTGCCTGGTACCATTGTGGAATAGAAAAAATATTATATCAGCAATCAGGCTCAGATGCTGACTCTTATTACTCATGTCCACTGGGTCTCAGTTTCTCATCTAAAAAATGAGGGGACTGGACCAAGATCCAGAATTAATTAAAACATTTTTCATCTAGGGCAAAAATAATTGGTTCTGGGGAGGTAGCAGCTCTGCTAAGGTCCTTTCCAGATTGAAATCAATGGTGCTATGACCCTTTGCTCTTATCTCCTTTGCCCTTGAATCATATTTACTTCTGTCTCCTCTTCACCCAATTCCTCATCCCCAGTTGGACTCGGAGTCAACTTTTGAGGGCAAAAATTAGATTTTATTTCTCTTTGTTTCTCTAGGACCCAGCCCAATGCCCTGAACACAATTGAGCTTAATAACTATTTGTTGAATTATGATCTGAAAAAGAGAAGCAAAACCCTGAGAAATGAGTCTTGGGTTGGCCAAAGAGCAGAAGAGAATGGGATTAGAGGGTTTCCTAAGCCCCCTCTGTCCCATGGCCTGAGAAGTTACCTTCATGTTTAAGCTGATAGAAATTCTCATTTCCAAGCCACAACTTGGATTCCTGGCTCCCAAAGCCGGCTTTATAGGATGTCCAAGAGCGATAGAAATCTACAGAGTCATTCTGATGTCTCTGGGGCCCAAGACCCAGGAGCTGAAAACTCAGGCAGAAGAGAAAAATTTCTCCCTCCCCAACCTCCAAGGAAAGCTGTCCTATTTCTTTAGAATGGAGGTGGGGAGGAATGATGGTCTTCAAGTCTGTTGAATCAGGGCAATATTGGACATGAACCCCACTCACCTCTAGGGGAGAATTTTGGGCAAGAATAAATGTTGGTCATAAAAGATCCTGGTGAATAATGGATCACAAAGTGTAATTAGCATTGAGGAAATGAAGGCAAGACTAGAAAGAACAGCCCTTAGTGCTTCTGGAGGACCTTAGCTTCCCACCCTTGTCTAGTCCAAGCAGAGAGGCTCTTCTGCTCTGCAGTTCCCGCAGAACTGGGGTCCTGGGTGGGACAGAAGGGTCAGGGCTGTGGTGCCCCTTTCGGCTCCATCCCTTGGCAATGTCTCTCTCCGTTTCAATCCCTGCATCCTGCCCCACCCAGTGGTGGGCTCCCAACAGCCAGCACTAACCCCTCCCTCAATTCCTTCTCCTTAGGGAGTCCAGCAACCTGCCTCAGCACTTCTCCTTCCTAACAAACCCTCCCCCTTCATTTCCACCAGGGCTCCCTGAATCCTCATTGCAGCCCTGCCCAAGAGTTGCCCAATCCCAACTCTCAAAAAACTCCCCTCTTGGGTTCCTCCCAACCATTGGTGTCAGAACCAGGGCTGAGTTCAAGCAGCTGGAGTCACAGGTCAGCTGGATTTCCTAACTGTGCCTCAGTTTCCCCCCTCAATGTGGAGGGTTTCGGAGGGAAGGAGAGACTTCAGACCAGGTGGAGTTTTTAGAAGTTCCAGGAAAAAGACATTTGCCTAAACTTGGTTGGAATGGGCTGTTTCACCCCCTCCCTAGTTGTGGACCCCAAGGACCCTCAGGAATCGATCTTATTTTTCATCCAGGGATTTCCTCATCCGCCTGGCACAGCATCTCCTGGCGTCAGGGGAACAAGCCATGTTACCTCGGTGGTCATGTCACTGATCATCCCTGTGCAAAGGTCAGGATGGGGGGCTCTATGAGGTTGGGGCAGCTTGAGCAGGGGAGAAGGCCTACCAGGACCCCAGAAACATTGAGGGGTTCAGGTGAGGAGAATCGGGGAGCTCATCCAGAACTTGTCTTTCTCCCTAAAATCCTACTCTTGTAGGGGCTGTATGAGGGGGAAGAAGAGCGTCCTTGAAGCAGGAGGGGAAAGCCCTAGCTTTGGAGTAAAGGAGAGCTGGGTTTCACTTCTACTTCTGATGCTTCCTTGTCTCTGATTCTGAATTTCCTCATTTGCAAAATAAGAATCATTGCACTGGTGAGGAGGGAAGAGCAGTAAAGCTGGCTTCAGGGAAGAGCCAGCAGCAAGCCCTGTGTCCTGTCTTAGCAGCTGTGGGATCAGGCTCCAGTGACGTAATTTCTCTGAAACTCAGTTTCCTCCCCTGTAATAGGAGGTTGGTCCCTGGGGGACTGAGTGGAAGGGCTGTTTCAGGCCCAGAGGAGAACTTGGCAGTAGGACAGGCGTGGCACACCACAACACTGGCTGTGCAATCGTCAGCTGCTGCTCTGAGGAGAGGGCCTTGTGAACTGGAGGGGTGGAAGGACTGAGGAGCCCCCCAGCCTCTGGCTGTGTCCCCGGAGGTGCCACTGAGCCCACACTCCCATGGGATCCAGAGCAGAGAGGCTGGGGGGCACCAGGGGAGAGGGGATTCACTCACCGGGTTCCCCCTTACCTCCAGCCTTTCCTGGTGGCCCTGGTAGTCCTGAAACAAAATAATAGAGGCAGGCTGCAGGAGTCTGGCACCTCTCAGGACCACCTAGCAGCTCCTCCTCTGTCTCAGGACAGATGGAGACCCCCAAAGTCCCAATCCTACCCCCCCATCTCTTTTCTTTTCTCCCCCCTTTCCCCGGGGCTTCCAGCGGCCCCTGTGGATCCTGCGCAGCCTTGCAGAACAATCACTCTGCTTGCATCCAAACCTTTGAGTTCTGTAGGAGGAAAAAAAAAAATGGGGACAGATGGGGAAGGGAACAGAGGGCAGATCAATTGGCTGCTGGCACCTAGATGTTGACAGGTGGCACAAAGCACAGAGAATTGAACCTTAGAATCAGGAAGTCCGGACTTCAAATCTGGAAAATTAATTTCACCCGTCTGTCTCAGTTTTCTCATCTGTAAAATGGGAACAATAATAATACTTCCTTCCCAGGTTTGTTGTGAGGATCAAATGAGATACTATTTCTATAATAATATATAACTACTAGCATTATTGTTACTGTTAATTATACCTCTACAACCTCTCATGCTCAACTACTCAGGGCCAATCATATGTGGCCACTTAGGGAGTCTCCAGAGAGGTCTCCTTGCCCCTCAGACCCTCCCCTCTCTAGGCTGTCCTTCACACAGATTGCCAAAGTGTTCTTTGTGGGCAGATCTTACCAAGTCACGTCCCTGATTGAGAAATATTATGATTCCTCAGTGCCCTGTACTTTGAATTCATTGTATCCTTCAGTAAAACATAGTCTCCAAGAGGTTAGAGACCATTTCATTGAAACTTTGTATTCCCGGCACCTCCTACTGTACCTGGCACACAGTAGGCCTTTTGTTTGCCACCTCCAGGGCAAAGCCCTTCACCTGGTGTTCAAGGTCTTCTGCAATCAGATGATGACATTTCCCAACCCCCCATCACATAAAATCTGCTTCAACCCAACTGGACCATTTGTCCCTATTCTGCTGCCCCCTGTGGCTACATGTGCCTTGTACCCCGTTCCTGGGACAATCTGCCTAGGCAGTATGGCCTAGTGGGGAGAGCCCCGGGTCTAGACTTGGTCCAAATTGCTGCTTTATATCTGAGCCCTGCCACTTACCGGGGGCACCTGATGGCCCAGTGGATAGAATCACCAGGTTGGAGTCGGGAAGATTTGAATTCAAATATGGCCCCAAATGCTGACTAGCTGTGTGGGCAAATGACTTCAACCCTGTTTGTCCCAGTTCTTCATCTATAAAATGGGACACAGCGGAGAAGAAAATAGCAAACCATTCCAGCGTCTTTGCCAAGAAAGCTCCATAGAGTAGAACACGACCCAGCAACAACAAAGACTATTTACTGACCATCTGTCCCTGGACAAGTCATTTGACGCCTTTAGGGGCTTGAATGAGATGATCTCTACTGTTTAACATCCTGCTCATCTTTCCTTGGCCCAGCTCAAATCCTCCTCCCTTCAAGTGGGAAAGGAGGAGGAGTTAAAAAGAACAAAAAGGAAAGAGGGTAGGAATTGAGCCAAGTGTCAAGCTGAGTAGGCTGGATATGGGAAGGAGCCTGAAGGAGAAACAAGGAATCCTGGGAGCAGGCTGATCCTCCTAGCTTAGGTGCCCTCCCCACAAACCCCCACCCTCCCAGATACCGGGGCTCAGGGTCCTTATTTGCTGAGCCCAGACAGATTGTTTCCTTTTTTGCGTCCAGGTCTGGTGCTGGTGAATGGAAAAGGTCTAAACTGAAGGGGCCCAGGAGGTCCAGAGCTGAATTCATCTTTCCCCTAAAGCCTCCCCTCTTCTTCCTGTCGAGTCCAGCACCATAGTCCTGGCCACGCAGGCCCACGACCAGCTGTTCCCTTCACCTCCTTCATCTCCCAAAGCCAATCTGTTGCTGAGATCCATCAATTCTGCTTTTGCGCTATCTCTCCCACATATTCCCTTCTCTCGTCTGACACCGGTGCAATCCCTCACCACCTCATGTCTGAACTACTGCAATAGCCTGCTTGCCGGGAGGGGCGTCCCCTTGCCTCAAGTCTCTTCCTGCTCCAATTCATCTTCCACTTGGCTTCTCATGCAGCCTTCCTTAAAGTGCCTTAAAGGCTTTGAATTCCTTCCTCGGATTTCTGGTCCTCTTACACCTTACAAGTGAGGCACTCATTCACCCCAGCTTCCCTGTGTATTCTTCCATCTTATGAGATTAGTCTCCTGGCGGTTCCTGGAATAAGACATTCCAGGCTCCTCACTGGGCATTTTCTCTGACTGCCCCTATGCCTGGAACTCTCTCCCTGCTCATCTCTGCTAATAGGTACCTAATGTTTATGGAAGGATGGCTGGCTGGTACAATGGTCCTGCAGTCAAGAGAACCTGAGTCCAAATCAGGTCTCACACTTATTAGCTGCACATCCCTGGGCAAGTCACTTAACCCTGTTTGCCTCAGTTTTCTCATCTGTAAAATGAGCTGGAGAAGGAAATGACAAACCACTCCAGTGTCTTTGCCAAGAAAACCCTAAATATGGTCATAAAGAGTTAGACATGACTGAAAATGATTCACAACAATAATTGTTTCTTGATTGGCTTGGCTTGGGTGTAAAGGACCCTCACACTCCCCAAGCATCTGAGCACTGATGAGCTGGAGAACCCCAGACATCTTTTCTGTCCTGTCCCCTAGCCCACCCTCTACCTGCCAATGACCATGCCGTAACTGAAAGGACCTTTGGCTAAGTCAGGATATGGGGGTTCTAATCCCAGCTTCAGCAAATCATTTTCTTTCTTTGTGCCTCAATTTCCTTTTCTTTGAAATCACTGGGAGAAAGAGGAATTTGGTTTTCAAAGACTTCTGAGGCCCCTGCAGATTCTCAGGACAAGTCCTGATCCTTCAGAACCCAGTTCAAATGCTACTTTGTCCCAGAGACCTTTGCTCTTCCTTTTCTCCCATCTCCTACTGTGTGCACTTGTGGCATCCCATCTCCACTAACAGCAGTCTGGGAAGTGGCAGGTAGGCAGTCCCTGTCCTGCTCGAGGAGGGGAAGGAGTTGTACAAGGAGCAGATGTCTACCTGGGCAGGTGGGAGGCTCCTGGGTCTCAATGAAACCAAAGCCTGAGAGCAGCAGCAAAAGCGGGATTCCTTTCAGCGACAGCTCCCTAACCCTAAATTCACTCCCCCTCATTGTTCCCAAGGCTCAGCCTTGCCTTGGAGCCAGTGGGGTCAGGGATAAGACATTCCCGAGATAAGGTGCCCTGAGAAAGAACAAATTTTACCTTGCACTTTAAGCTCTGGAGGTTTGCCAATTTTCTTCCTATCTGTTGACTATACCGGGACTTCCCAAACTCTTCCTCAGACTTCCAGTGATATCTGCTCCCTTCCCAAGGCCAACCAGCTGTAGAGGTTGCAGCATCCTGAGCATTGCTCATCAGGGCGAACCTGGGACTGAACTGAAGGCCCCCCCTGCCTCTTCTGGTTTGTGTTTCTTTGCCTTAGTACAGGCTATTGAGTTATGAGCCTGAGATGTATGTTCTTGGTCTGGAGAGTCATCTTCTGATTCAAGAGTCAGGAACTCCTGAGTTTGGATGCTGGTTGCCCGGCAGAATGTGATCTCCCCAAGCACATCTCAGAGGAGAAGATGACCGTGGCCAGGAGAAGACATACTATGGAAGATGAAAGACTAAAGAAACTCTTGCTTATCCACTTTTTTATTCTCTTTTGGACCATAAATAGTGTCCTGTAGGCACTTAGTCCTGAAGGATTTAACCAGTAGAGCTCTGCTCTGGAATGCTTGCCCTGGGGCTTGGGCTGTTGTGGTTAGGAGGCCCCCTAGAACCAAAGAATTCTGGTCCAGCTCCTTTTTGCCTATGTGTCCTTTGGCTGATCACCTTTCACCTTTCTGGTCTTTATTGTCCTTGCCTGTAAAATGCATGGCTTGGATTACGTGCTCCAGTTCTCCAGTTCAAAATCAACTATATTTTTCTTTACTTTTAGTACTCAATCTATTTTTTTATTAGGGATATAGGGATGGAGGAATTAATTCATTTTTCATTTCCTTTAAGGTTCATCTTAAAAGTTACCTTCTGTGGCAGACCTTTCCTGATGTCCCTAGTTGTTACTGTTTAACAGCTCTTTCTCTCTGTCTTTGTCTCTGTCTTGCACTCTCTTTTTTGCTTCTCCTCCTCCTCTTCTTCTTCCTCCTCTTTCTTCTTCTACTTCTTCATCTTCTTCTTCTTCCTTCCTTCCTTTCCTCCTTTCTTCCTTCTTTCTTCCTTTCTCCTTGTTCTTCTTCTTGTTTTTCTTCTTATTACTCTTCTTGTTATTATTGTTCTTTTCTTCCTCCTCCTCTTCATCCTTTCTTTCTCTGTCTCTGTTTGTCTCTGTCTTGTGTAAATGTTTTGATCTTTCCACTGGACAGTCAGTGAAGGAAAAAAGGTCTTTTAAAAAATTATAGTAGCTTTTTACTTTTCCAAATACATGCAAAGATAGTTTTCAACATTTGCCTTTGAAAAACCTTGTGTTCCAAATTTTTCTCCTTCCCTTCCTCCTTTCCCTCCCTTAGAGAGGTAGCAATCCAATATAGATCAAATGTGTGCAATTTTTCCTAACATTTCCATATTCATCAGGGTGCACAAGAAAGATTAGATCAGAAGGAAGAAAAGAAAGCATGAGAAAGAAGGAAAAATAAGCAAACAAACAACAATAACAAAAAGGTAAAAATACTATGCTTTGATTCACATTCAGTATTCACAGTTTTCTCTCTGGATGCAGATGACTCTCTCCATCACAAGTCTATTAGAATTGGCCTGAATCACCTCCTGGTTGAAAAGAGCCAAGTCCATCACAGTTGATCATCACATAATCTTCTTGTTGCTGTGCACAATGTTCTCTTGGTTCTCACTTCACTTAGCATCAGTTCATGCAAGTCTCTCCAACCCTCCCTGAAATCATCCTGCTGGTCACTTCTTATAGAACAACAATATTCCATTACATTCATATACCATCACTTATTCAGCCATTCCCCAGCTGATGGGCATCCACTCAGTTTCCTGTTCCACACTATCACAAAAAGAGCTGCAACAAACATATTTGCATTTGTGGGTCTTTTCCCTTTTTGATGATCTCTTTGTGATACAGACCCACTAGAGACACTGTTGGATCAAAGAGTATGCCCAGTTTGATAGTCCTTTGGGCCTAGTTCCAAATTATTCTCCAGAATGTTTGGATCAGTTCACAACTCCACCAACAATGCACTGGTGTCCCACTTTTCCTACATTTTCCCAACATTCATCATTATCTTTTCCTGATATCTTAGCAAATTTGAACAGTGTGAGGTGATACCTCAAAGTTGTTGAGAAGGGTCTATTTTACATGCTACCCCCAAGAATTGGGGAATAGATGAACAAATTGTGGTATATGGCTGTAATCAAACAGTGTAAGAAGTGATAAAAAGGAAACACTAAGAATTTAGTAGATGATTTACCCAGTTATGTAAAAGTAAACAAACTTGGGGACAGCTAGGTGGCGCAGTGGATAGAGCACCAGCCCTGAAGTCAGGAGGATCTGAGTTCAAATCTGACCTCAGACACTTAACACTTCCTGGCTGTGTGACCCTGGGCAAGTCAGATTTGAAAGATTTCAGGATTCTGATCAATATAAAACCTAAGAAGACTTGATGGTGAAATTGCCTTTGAGATCACTTTCAAACAGGTACACTGGTAGAGAAGAGGTAATACAGTTCCCCTCCCCCGCTTCGAGGCAATTGGGGTTAAGTGACTTGCCCAGGGTCACACAACCGGGAAGTGTTAAGTGTCTGAGGTCAAATTTGAACTCGTCCTCCTGACTTCAGGGCTGGTGCTTTATCCACTGCGCCCCCTAGCCTCCTGACAACACATTTTCATATGATCAATATATTGATTTTTTTTTTTTGCCTGAACAAGCATTAGAAACAACAACAGCAAAATTAGTTAACATTGGCCTGATTAACTAGTGACGGATATAACAATGCATGCTGCGTAAAAGATACAAGAATTGGTACCACCAAAGAAATTACCTGTTACAAGAGAGTTCTACTGGGAGGTGATTGAATCACTTGGACACCACAGTGACGTTTTAAAAAAAACATTTAAAAATTTTTTTTAATCACTGAAATGGATAGAACACTGGACCTGGGGTCAGTAAGTCCTCAGTTCAGATCCAGCCTCAGACACTAGCAATGTCTGCTGATGTAACACATCTGTTCAACGAGGTAAAATTCTTTCCTTCTCTATTAGTCTGTGATTCCACCATCCTCTTCCTCCTTTCACCAATACAGCTTTAAACAAATAAAACCCACCATACTCTTTCTAACTCAGCCCCAGACCTATTATGAGTCAAAACTCTGTATTAGGCCCAAGGATTGTTTCTTGCCCAATTCGTGTTCGTGGACTGCCACTCTTGGCCTGGGCCTTTGGAAGGAAGTTGGAGAACCAGAGATGAGAAGGTCAGAAGAATAGGATCTGTGCTGGGAGTCAGATATAGTTTCTTCGGTGAGATCATTGTCTATCCATTCAGGTCCCTCGGGGAGCGAGGTGGTCCTGAAGATGACAAGGAAGAGAGGTGGTACTAGGGCTGTGAGGAGTTTCTGGGCCCACCCAGGCGCTTCAGCGACACAGGCCTTCAGTTTGTGCTGCCATCCCCCATAGCTCATCCAAATACCCACCGTGATCTGGATGAGAGACATCCTTCCTCTGATGGGTCTTTCTTGTATAGGGCCGTTAGATGGCACCAAAGTGCACAGAGCTCGGGGCCTGGAGCTCTTTCTGAGTTCGAATCTGACCTCAGGCACTTCCTAGCTTTGGAACAAGCCTCTTAACTCTCCTTGTCTCTGTTTCCTCACCTGGAAAATGAGCTGGAGAAGGAAATAACAAACCGTATCTTTGCTAAGCAAACCCCAAAGGAAGTCACGAAGAGTCAGATACTGCTGAACAACTAAAACCTCTCAGGATTGTTTTGAAGATCAAATGAGATATTCTTTGTAAAGCACTTTGTTCCTGGCACATAATAAGTACTTAATCAACGCTTGTCCCCCCTGTGTGATAGCTTTTGACACAGATGCCATTGGTATCCCCATTTTACAGATGAGGAAACTGAGGCAGGCAGGGATCCCATAGTTAATAAGTGTCTGGGACTGTCTCCCTGACTACGACCCTGTAGTCCTACAGTCCTTCTTGCCCACTGAGTCCCCTGAGTGCTTACTGGATGAGCAGCTAGGTGCTTATAAGAAGGCTGCCACATCTGGCCAGTGAGGAGCCTCAGAGACCCAGACCCCCGGATTTGCCTCCCCGTTCATCCTTTGGTTTTCAGCTCAGAAGATTGCCTGCAGGACAACCTCGTGGTTTCCAAGGGTCGCATGAGGTCCAAGACTCTGAGAGGAGAACCCACAGCAGGTTTTGTAGCCCACCCAACACTGACGCCTCGAGGAAGAGGAGGCCCAGCCGGCTGAGATGATGCTCCATCGGATGCGGACTTTCCCAAGTCTGTGATGGAGCTCTGGGATCTCTAACCAGGGACTTCAATACCTAGGTGGTCCACAAGATGGCGCTTTCTCGGGCCAACAGCCCAATTGCCGATTCAGCGTTCCTCTCTAGCCTGTACCTCCCCAAACCATCTCCACTGGCCACCAGGGGGCGGTCAGTCTTTAAACACTTCATTCCTCCTTTTCCAAACTCAAGCGCAGAGCCGAGCAGCCCCCTCCAAAGGGGAGACTGGCTGGGTTCGGGGTCTGAAGCAGCAAATGGCAGCAAATGCTGCTCAGAAGCATGAAAAGGGATCATACTCTGGCTCCCACGCCCCGCTGGGAATCTTCTTTGTCAGCTGATCGATTCCGGCCTTGGCAAGGAGAGGGCCTCGTACAACGTGGCCCGGCCGCTGATGGGACAGTAGAAAAATGATCGGCCCTCTCCCTCCTACTCCCACTGTCTCCCGAAGCTCCTCGGCCTCGAGAACACGCCCCGCCGACCCAGCCGGGGGAAGGGTTAAGGACGGGGGTCCTATCCGGGGCCCCCTCGGGCTCGGTGACTGTGGTCAAGGAAAAACAAGGGATCTGCCTTCAGAGGGAGCTTGCCTCCCTGGTTTTTGTCCCTGGCAGTTCCAACAGATGCCGGTTCCCGGCGCCGGAGACGCGCCTCCTCCGTGCTGATCTCTGACGGACGGTCTTACGGTGCCGGGATCGCGCTCCTGTCCATCTCTCAAAGCCAGCAACGTCTAAGGCTGGTGCGGCAGCCCACTGGAGCTTAGAAAAAAGTTTTCAAAGTAAACTTTATTGATATATTTGTTATTGTATTATTTAAATTTTCCAGTAGGATGAGGGGAAGGAGAAGAGAGTAAGTATTTAAATAGTGTCTACATCGTGCCAGGTATTGTACTAAGTGCTATCTCATTTTGATCCTTATAACAACCCTTTGAGGCAGGTACTGTCATTATTCCCATTTTACAGTTAGGAAAAATGAGGCAAACAGAACTTAAATGACTAAAGTTGAATTTGAACTCAGCTCCGTCATGTAATGACCTACTACTGGGCTATAAGAAATGAGGCATATAAAGTATACAGAGAAGCCTGGGAAGACTTAGGTGAACGGATGCAAAGTGAAGTGTGCAGAGCCAGAAAACAAGGCCTGAGGCTCTACCTACTGTGGCAGTTAGATGCCTGCTCTGTCCCTTCCCCCCCTTCAGAAAGTGATTAATTTTTTTTAATCTTAAAGACAAAAAAAAGTTCAGCAAAACTATTCACCACTTGAAAAAGTCTGACATCATATATCTGTAAAGCAGAGGATGAAGTAAATGAATGAATAAATGACTATGATGAGAAAAGCATTTATTAGTTAACTGTTCACCAGCATTTATTAAGCACTTACTAAGAGCCAAGCCCAGTTCTGGAGATAAAAATCTGAAAAGCAAATTCAGGTCCCTGCTTTAGAGGAGCTTCTATTCTAGTGAGGGAAACAGCATACTGAGGAGAGCAGTGGCCAGGAAGTAAAGGGCCCTTGGGTCAAATGTGAGAGTTGCATAGGCTGACAAACCACATCAAGAAAGAACGGCCAAGTCGATTTAATTATGGTTCCTAGTTCCAGAAATGGAGGGGGTAGAGAGGTACAAGCAAGGAAAGGAGATAGCCAGAGGGGAAAGAAAGAAGAGAAGGACGCATTGGGAAAGAAAAGAGGGAAAAGAAGGCCTGACTTCTACGGTGATCCGTGTGCAAGAGGAAGGACTGGCAGCTCTCGGGTCCCCTCCTAGCTTGACTATTACATTTACCTAGCCTTCAGTTTGGAGTTTGCCATTCTTTCATTTCCATTGTTGCTGTCACGGTGCCTATTGTTTCCTGGTTCTTTCTACCTCACATCAGCTCATACGCCTTCCCAGGTTTCTCCATGTTCTTTACACGCCTCATTTCCTGTAGCGCAGTAACAGCGCATGTGCCACAACTTGGCCAGTCATTTCTCTAACTGATGGTTGCCTGGCTGAGGCAATGACCTTGACTGTGTCCTGAAAGAGCTTTAAAGAGGTTTATTAGCCTGTAAATGACAACAGATGGTAGCCCGGAAGATCGGCCTGTTTCATCAGAGAACGATTGATGGATGTGATTTGATGGCAATACGAGATCATGTTGATGTAGCTGGCTCTGCAGGATCAAAACTGTGAGCTGCCTTGGGGACCCTGCACTCTGATTACACATGTCCCCAAGTGTGTCCTGTCTATGGGGGCTGCTGGCTCTAAAATTATGTGTCTCTAAAATTATTTTCACTAGGAACCTGTAGACTGCTGGTTGGATAAAGTAATAGAAATGCAGTCAGAGAAGGAATGCCCTATACATGCTCTGGGTGACCTTGGGTAAATCATGTAACTATTTTGTCCTCAGTTTCTTCATCTGTAAAATGGGGATAATAATAGCACCTACCTCCTAACATGGTTGTAAGGAGGATCAAATGAGAGGACATATGGAAAGTACTTTGGAAATCTCAGAGCACTATATTAATATTAACTATTGTAATTATTTAAATGAGTGTGTCAATTGGAAAAAATAAAATATAAAAAAAATAACGTAGTATGTCTTCTGGCTGGCTGGTAAAATTAAACTACAATGGAAACTCATGGACTATGGTTTTGAGTGTCCACTAGGTGGTGCAGTGGTTAGAAAGTTAGATTTTGGAAGAAGAATACTTGCATTCAATGCTCGCCTCAGACGCTTAGCTGTGTGACCCTGGGCAAGTCACCTAACCCCAGTTTTCTCATCTATATAAATAGATCATAATGACATCTACCTAACAAGGTTGTTATAAAAATACAAGATAATATATGAAAAGCACTTTGTGAACCTTAAAGTACCAGCTGTTAATATCCATCTCCTTGCTGTTCTTCACAGCAAACACTCCATCCCTTGATTGTGCTTTTCACTGGCTGTCCCCCTTGGCTGTAATCCACTCCCTCCTTAACTCTGTCTCCTTCCTGTCTCTCCTTGGTTTTCTTCTACTATTCAATAAAATCAATAAAAGCCATTCTTTTTGTGGTGGCAACAAATCGGAAATTGAAGGGATGCTCATCAATTGGAAAATGGTTTATGACTGTGATGGAAGGCTATTGTGTGATAAGAAATGAGCAGGATGATTTCAGAAAAATCTGGAGAGACTTATATGAACTGATACAAAGAGAAATGAGTTATTGACATAGTAACAGCAATACTGTACAATGAGTAACTGTGAATGACGTAGCTATTCTCAGTAATACAATGGTCTGAGACAGTTCTAAAGGACTAATGATGAAAATTGCTATCCACCTCCAGAGAAAGATGGAGTCCAAAAGCAGATTTTTAAAACTTCATGATATTTTTTTATATTTTTCAATCTATTTTTGCAACATTGCTAAAATGGAAATTTGCGTGACTGTACACCTATAATCTATAGCAAATTGCCTGCTTTTTCAAAGAAAGAGGAGATGAGGGAGAGAATTTAGAACTCAAAATTTTTCAAAACGAATGTTAAAAATTGTTTTTACATGTAATTGAGAAAAAAAATCTATTGCCTTTCCTCTGATGATTATTTCCAATTTATCTCACAAATTTCTTCTGTATATAATTGGTTATATGTATAAGCATTAGGCTCTGAGCTCCTTGAGAGGTAAATACTGTCTTTTGCTTTCCTTTGTAACCCCAGTGCTTAGCACAATGCCTGGAACATGGTTTAATACAAGTCTGTTGACTTGAACTTGAGGCTTGAACTTAAAAAGGGGTTTATGTGAATCTGATTTCTATTGAAGGATGCATTATCCTCCCAATGACCAAAGCAGACTCTAAATCTTTCGCTCTCCTATATTCCTTAGGTTCCACATTCACTTTGTCCTTGGGGTTCCTTCCTTTTTCCCCGCTTCCATGACCCACTCTGGTTCAGACTCATCTCACCTCTGACCTGAATTATTTAGGTAGCCTCCTAATGGCCTCCCTGCCTCCAGTTTGTTCCTCTCCAGTCCATTTCCCATTGGCTTCCTGAGTCAGATTCCTAGCACAGAGCTCCAACCATGTCTCTCTTCTACTCGGATATATGCTCTTCTTCCCTGCCACCCAGAAAACAAAGTCTTAGCTTCTAATCCTGACATTCAAAATTCTCCATAGTCTGCCTCTAGCCTATCTTAACATCCTTCCTTGTCTTTTACCACTGCCAACAGAACCTCTGGGTCTGGGTCAAACTCGATGACTCACTACTCCCTGAATATACCCTAAGCTTTTCTGTTGCCATGTCTATGCTCACATTGTCTTTCACCCCCCGATCCTTCAGAGGCCCATTCAAGCATGACTTCCTCTGTGAAATCTTCCCTGAGTCCAGAGACATCAGCTTTTAAATTTCTGTTGTTCCCTTGCTATGTATAAGTGAGCCAATCACTTAACTTCTTAATATTATTTTTTCCTCTTGAGAATGAAACCCTTATCTATAGTCCCTCTCACAGGGTCATTGTGTGGCTCAAATGAGGTAATATATATAAAGCATTTTGTAAAGCTTGAAGATCCGTGAAAACCCCAACTAGAATATTGTTATTATTATTAACTACCATTAGCAGCAGTAACATCTCCATTCGGGGATGCTGTCTTCCTCCTCGTTTCTTCTATTACTTTGCTTATGACTCTTTTCTGACATTTATTCCATCTCGTCTTGCCTTATATTATGATTGTCTCCATAGTAGCCTCAAAATGTGTTCTGGGTCTGTGCCAGCTGAGGGTCTCCAAGCCCAATATGGTGCCTTAGGATCATAGGGTTTCGAGTTGGAGCCTTAACAATCATAGCTTGGACTCAGTAAATATCTGCTAAATGATGGAAGGTGACTTTGGCTACTCTATGAAGGATGGTTTGGAAAAAAGAGAGCCTGGAGGTAGGGAGGTCTGTTAGGAGGCTGTTGGAGTAATTTAAGCAAGAGAGGATCAGAGCTCACTTAGCTATGGTGGGAAGGAAAAGGAGGAGATGGAACAAAAAATCAGTCCATACAACCAGGCACCTGAATGGATGTAAAAAAGGAGGAACCATTAGAAATTCAACAAATAATTGTAGTTGTTCGCCATCCAAAACTTCTATGTCCCACCTCTTTGCTTTTGCACAGACCTTCCCCATGCCTAGAATGCCCTTCCTCCTCATCTGGGCCTCCAAGCATCTCCAAATTTCTTCAAAGTTCAGTTCAGGTACTGCCTCTTACACAAGATCCTTTTTATCTCTCCGAGAAAGCACAGAAAATGAGCGAGACAGAGAGACAGGGAGACAGACAGACAGACAGAGAGACAGAGACAGACAGACAGACAGACAGAGACAGAGGCAGAGAGAGAGCACTCACTTCTTAAAATTATTTCATCTAATTTTTGGACATGCCTGATGTAGAAATTTGTTCTGATTGTTTATTTGTTACAAAGGTTTTCCCCCCTCCTTTCTCAAGTATTATTTTGGCAAAGCAATTGAAGTTAAGTGACTCGCCCAGGGTCACACAGCTAGGAAGGGTTAAGTGTCTGAGGCTGGCTTGGAACTTAGATCCTCCTCACTCCAGGGTCAGTATCCTATCCACTTTGCCACCTAGCCACCCCTCGATATCTCAGTTTTTAAGTTGGGTTGGGAGGGAGAGAAAAAAGCTCATTAATGAAAAAGAAAAGAAAATTTTAAGAAGAAAATAATCCTTTGTATGATTTTTGTATTTTTTTTGTATGATTTGTATGATTTTGTAATTATTTATCTGGTACATGCTCATGGGCTCATGGATTTGGAACCGGATAGTACACACACACACACACACACACACACACACACATACATACATATGCATTGCCCCTCCCCCCCAAGAAATGTAAGCTTCTTGAGGGTAGGCTCTATTTCAATTTTTATAGTCTCATCTCCAGTCTAGTACACATTAAGCACTTAATAAATGCTTGCTGAACTGAAATGCCAAGTCCTGTGCCCATAAATGGGGGATAGAAAGATAAAAAAAGAACCCACAATTCCCACTTTAATGAAAAAAACAAGCAGAGGTTGTAGAAAGAGCACAAATATTGGATTCAAAATACTTGGATCCTACTCATAATAACTGTATGACCTAATTTCCTTTAGACTCAGTTTTGTCACCTTTAAAATGGATCACTTTGTGTCACTCTTTAGTGAATAAACAGATAATTATGATTTAATGGAGGATGTGATGAGGTCACAGAGAGAGTTCTAGGTAAAATGCTATAAGAACTCTCAGAAAGGGGAGATGTCAGGGAATAATCCCTAATTCCTCTAGGAAATTAGGGTAAGAAAAGCAAGTAGGCTTCCTGGAGGAAGTGCTTCTCAGCTGGACCTTGAAGGAAAAGGATTTTAAGCAGCAGAGATAGACAAGGGAAATAATAATAACAGCAGCTAATATTTACATAGTACTTGCTATGCTGAGGAAACTGAGGCAGAGGTTAAATGACTTGCTCAGGGTCACATAGTAAGTGTCTGAGTCCAAATTTGAACTCAGGTCTTTTGATTCCAGGCCCAGAACTCTAGACACTGAGTCAGTTAGTTGTCCTTAGATGTGCTCTTGGAACCAGGTCCAAGCAGGCATGAAGGATGGCCCTGGGGGGGATGCAAGGCAGCAGCGGGCAGGGTAAAATCAGGTTACAGCTAGCACTTCAGTCTGGCCGGAACACAGAGGACACATGAGGGAATCATGGGTAATAAGGTCAGGAAGGAGGCAATTGAGAATTCTGCCAATCTGCTCAACCGGCAAGATGACCATCCATTTTGAGAGCTGGGGAATCAGGAGGATGAAAAAAGAGTTAGGGACAAGGGAAGATGCTTGGTTTGGAGGCAGCAGCAGGTCACGGTGGAAGTGTCCCTTAGACAGCCGGGCTTGGGTAATGGGGAGCCCTCTCGAGTGTGTACTTGGGCTACCTCCTAAATGCAAGAGACTTCAAAAGAGAAAAGAAACCGCCCTAACTCAGCTGCAAGTAATCCTCTAGAGACCAATGAGACAGACATGGGAGCCCCCGTCCCCCCCAAAAAAGCTATTGTGTAAACACCAAACTCCTACCTGCTTTGCAAGGGACAATTTCAAATAGAAATGCCTAGATTGGAAAAATGTGTGTGCATACAGATGCATAGTTCCAGTTTTTTACCTTCATATCCTCCTTTCCTAGCACAGTTAATCAATCAACAAGCTCTCACTTGTTTTACTTAATCAACTTAATCTCACTTAATCAACAAGCATTTACTAAATGGCCACTATTTGCCAGACACTATACCACCGCAATGGGAATACAAAAAGAAGCAATAGATAAGTCCTGCCCTCAAGAAGCTTACAATCCAAGGTGCTTGGCACAGAGCAGCTTCTTTTTAAATTTTTATTTATTTGTTTGTTTGTTTATTTGCTCATTTATTTATTTATTTCATAGCACTTCTTAATCAATAAGCATTTACTAAGTTCCCACTATGTGCCAGGCCCTATACCAAGCAATGGGAATACAAAAAGGAGCAAAGATAAACCCTGCCTTTAAGAAGGTTACAACATTTTTTAATTGTAGTAATTTTATTTATTTTTAATATACATTGCTTTATGGATCATGTTGGGAGAGAAAAATCAGAGCAAAAAGGAAGCTTACAATTCAATGTACTTGGCACATAGCTTCTTAATCAACAAAGTGCCTACTATGTGCCACGCGCTCTATTAGTTGTTAAAGATACCAATTCAAGGAATGAAACAACTCCTATTCTCAAAGAACGTAATTCCAGGGCTTACTGAAGAGAAACAAGGACAGGTGGGAATGGCCACCTTAGGGAAGGGCGATGGAACCCTGAGAGATTCGGAGGAATCCCACTGAGGATATCACAAAGGTTAGGGAAGAGAGTTTCCAGAAGAATGGCAGGTAGGGAGGAAGGCAAATAAGCTGCAAAAGCAGCGTGAGGGCAACAAAGCCAGTGCCCATTTCCCTGATATAGAAGGGGGTATGCTTTCTCCTCAGGAAGGAGTGCTGCCCCCATCTCATACTTCCCAGACATTGCAAAAGCCAGGATGCTTCAAAGTCCTCCAGCACCCTTCTTTGAGGGGTCCTGACCTTCATCCTGCCCTATCCCAGGCCCCATTCCCATAGAACGATTTCCTGAAATATTTCCCTGGGCCGGGGTAGGAGATGGGCCAGCTCCTTTTTGGGTGTAATTCTCCCATGATTAGATAGTTTGATGTACCACCCACACCCCTCTTACTCCCTTCTACTCCCACCAATAAAAGAATTCCAGGTTAGAAATCTAGACAGGAGAGAGATGCCCACTCACATGCTGGGTGCTGGGAGGGGGGGGGTTGAGGAGCAGGAGACACAGTCCCTGATGCTCACATTTCTGAAGCATTTTGAGGTTTACAAAATCCTTTACATACATTTCACAATCCCTAGAAACAACTCTCGGGAAATTCACACAAAAATTATTGTTCTCATCTCTCAGATGAAGAAACTGAGGTTTGGAGACCATTGGGATTGTCCAAAGTCAAATGACCACTAAATGACAGAGCTGGGAAGTCATACCCAGGTCTCCTGCCTCCAGGTCTGGGCTTATTTCTGCTCCCCGGCATGAGATCATAGGATCATCTCTCTAGGACTGGTAAGAACCTTAGAGATCATCCAGTCCCTATTTTACTGGAGAAAAATAAGGCCCAATTATTAGGTGACTGGTCAAAGATCACAAGATAGTAAGTGACAGAGGTAGGATTCAAAGACATATCTTGTGCTCTGCTCACTATGTTAGGCTGCTTCCTGAAGCTATCATGTTCTTTTTTTTGGGGGGGGGAGATTTTTTTTTTTGTTCCTTATTATTGGAAAAATTGTTAACATTTTCTCTCTTACTTATAGTCTAGACAATCTACAAAACACTAAATCAAGCTCTTGATTTGCAGAATTTACCATTTCCAAGGTATAGATTATTACACTGAAAATTTAACAATCAGCTCCACTGGCTCTAGCATACCCCCTACTTACCATACTGTCGTGAAGTCCAGGACACAAAGAGAGGGAGAGACTCTCTGCTCTGGGATAAAAGTACAAAGTTTTCTGTTTGGCATTTCAGGGCCTTCATTATCTGGTTCCCGCCGACCCTTCCAGACATATTTCATATGATCTTCCTTCCCATTACTCTGTTTCAGCCAAACTGGTTTGCCAATTACATGTAAATATAGTTTTCAACATTCATCTTTTTTTTAATTATAGCTTTTTATTGACAAAACATATGTATGGGTGATTTTTCAGCATTGACCCTTGCAAACACTTCTGTTCCAACTTTTCCCCTCCTTCCCTCCACCCCCTCCCCTACATGGCAGGTAGTCCCATACATGTTAAAGACAACATTCATCTTTGTAATATTTTAAGTTCCAAATTTCTTTTTCTCCCTCTCTCCCCCACCTCTCCCTTCCCTAAGACAGCAAACAATCTGATATAGATTATGTATGTGCACTCCTTTTAAATATATTTCCATATATTGTGTTCCTTTTTATAAAATGAATGCCCTTCACAGGGATATTGTGAGAAAAGAGATGCGAATTAAAACTAGTCTGTCATGAAATATCAGATAGGAACTGGAGGGCTTAGAGGAGGGAGCCTTGTGAACTTGAGGTGGTTAGAGTAAGCTTGGAGTATCTTGAAGATGGGAAAAATTCAAATGATACAAGAGGAGGGAAGTACTTCAAGGGTTTTAGGGTAGAGTTCTTGATTAGGTGCTGAACTGGGAGGTAACAGTGAAGGAAGATAACCTTACAAAATTTGTCCTTGAGTTCAATTTTGAGTTTAAATTTAATTGAGTTCAATTTAATTTGACAAAGGTTTCATAAGCACTTGTTACATGTCAGGCACAGTGCATAAAAAGACAAAAATCAAATGATACCTACCCTTGAGGAGCTTCTATTTGAAACAGTGGCAAAAGGCATGTGATGAATAAATGCATGGTGATTTCTTTATTTTTTTATTAAAGCTTTTTATTTTCAAAATATATACATGGATTCTCCAACTGATAAATGATCGAAGGAGATGAACAGAAACTTTTCAGATGAAGAAATTTAAACCATTTCTAGTCATATGAAAAGGTGCCCAATCACTATTGACCAGAGAAATGCAAATTAAAACAACTCTGAGACACCACTACACATCTGTCAGATAGTCTAAGATAACAGAAAAAGATAATGACGAATGTTGGAGGGGATGCAGAAAAACTGGAACACTGATGCATTGTTGGTGGAATTGTGAACAATGCCATCTAGGGGAAAGGGATGGGAGAAGGGGGGAAGGACTGGAGCATGGGGTTTTGCAAGGGCTAATGTGGCAGAATTATCTCTGCATATGTTTTGAAAAATAATAAGCTTTAAAACATTTTAAAAACATATGCATGGATAATTTTATTAACCCTTGCAAAACCTTGTGTTCCAGTTCTCCCCCACCTTTTCCCACTTCTTCCCCTAAATGGCAAGTAGTCCAATATATGTTAAACATGGTAGAAATATATGTCAAATCCAATATAGACATATATTTTTATATAATTATCTTGCAATAGAGGAAAAATCAAATCAAGAAAAAAATGAGAAAGAAAAATAAAATGTAAACAAAAACAACAGAAAGAGTGAGAATGCTATGTTGTGATCTATACTCAGTTTCCACAGTCCTCTCTCTGGGTGTCCATGGCTCTCTTCACTGAACAGTTGGAACTCGTCTGAATCACCTCATTGTTGAAGAGAGCCACGTCCATCAGAATTGATCATCATATAGTCTTATGCCATGTATAATGATCTCCTGGTTTTGCTCACTTCACTCAGCATCATTTCATATAAGTCTCTCCAGGCCTTTCTGAAATCATCCTGCTGGTCATTTTTTACTGAACAATAATATTCTTAATATTAATATACCACAATTTATTTAGCCATTCTCCAATTGAAGGGCATCCCCTCAGTCTCTTGCCATTACCAAAAAGGCAAATGCATGGTTATTTGAAGACAAAGAGAACTCCGGTAGCAGGCATAGTGTAAGTGTAGATGGATGTGGGAGCTGTGCTTTGAAGGAAGCCCGGGATGCTAAGGAGGACATGCATTCCAGACAAAGAATGCTCCAAGACATGGGGATGAGAGACGGAGTGCAATGTGTGGGCGAAAAAGAGCAAACCAGTTAGGCTGGAACAGAGTAACGGGAAGGAAAAATCATGTGAAATGTGTCTGGAAGGGTCAGCGGGAGTCAGCTGACGAAGGCCTTGAAATGCCAAACAGAGGACTTTGTAGTTTTATCTCAGAGCAGAGATTCTCCCCCTTTCTTTGTGTCATGGACTCTGTGAAGTACGGTAAGCAGGGGGTGTACTAGACTCAGTGGGCCCATTGTTAAATTTACAGTGTAATAATCTATACCTTGGAAATGGTAAATGCTACAAACCAAAAGCTTGATTTATTGTTTTATTGCTTTTCGAGACTAGATTTAACAAACAGATTAAAATTGTGTCTGACAAGTTTTTCTTCAAAGATCTGATTGTTAAACATTTACCAGTGCACTCTTAAGCTTATAGGATTCTTCTTCAAATAAGGTTTTTTAATAATTGGAAGAAACGCTAAATTTCAATTAGAGCATAGTGAAAATCTGTCATTGTTTTCCTCTCCCCCTGAAATCCAACCAGGGACTGCTGGTTAAGAATCGATTCTGGAGGCTAATTAATGGAAGAAGCCTGTGCTAGAGAAACTCAATGAGATCTGTGTTTTAAGGATGACACATTGGCACCTGGGGAGCAGGGGGAAGTATTGCAGTGGGGAGAGACTAGAAGACAGAGGCCATTGCAAAGGTCTGCACGGAACGCCAGGTGCTTTAAGAACACCAGATACAGAATGAAGACATTGCACACAGTAAAGCAAGATTATGTGATGATCCACTGTGATGGACTTGGCTCTTCCCAGCAATGCAGTGGCATGGAAAATGCCATCTGCATCCACAAAGAGAACTATGGAGACTAAATATGGATCAAAGCATAGTATTGTCACCTTTTTTGTTTATTCACTTTTTGTTTTTTCCCCTTTTGGTCTGATTTTTCTTGCAAGCTTGACAAATCTAGAAATATATTTAAAAGGATTGCAATATTTAACCTATTTCAGATAACTTGCAGTCTTGGGGAGGGGGAAGATAAAAAAGAAGAGAGAAAAACTTGGAATTCATAATCTTGTCAAAATGAATGCTAAAAATTTTCTTGACAAGTAACTGGGGGGAAGAGAACAAAATACTTCTCTCTCCTCCCTCCCCTTCCCTCCCTCCCCTTCCCCTCCTCCCCAGGGATTGGAGTTAAGTGACTTGCCCAGGGTCATACAGCTAGAAAGTGTTGTGTCTGAGGGCAGATTTGAACTCAGGTCCTCCTCACTTCAGGGCTAGTATCCTATCTACTGCACCAACTAGCTGTCCCCCAAATACTCCTCTAACAAATAAAAAAAGTCTCAGTGTAAGAGATGCTTTCAAAGTAAATTGAAAATTAAATTGAAAATCTTTGCTCTCAACTTGGCAGGTCAGAGTCTTTTCCCCTGAAAAAACCTTCTCCCCTTACACGAACTGATGCTAAGTAAAGCAAGAGAACATGGTACACAGCAATAACAAGATTATGTGACGATCAATTGTGATGAATTAGGCTCTTTTCAACAATGGGGTGATTCAAGACAATTCCAATAGATTTGTGATGGAAAGAAACATCTGCATTCAGAGAGAGGACTATGGAGACTGAATGTGGATCAAAACATACTGTTTTCACTTTTTTTTTTGTTTTTTCCTGTTTTTTTCCCTTTTGATCTGATTTTTCTCGCACAGCATGATGAATATGGAAATGTTTAGAAGAGTTGCACAGTTAACCTATATCTGATTGCTTTCTGTGGGGAAGGGGGGAGGGTGAGAAAGGAGGGATAAAAATTTGGAACATGAGGTTTTGCAAGGGTGAATGTTGAAAACTATCTTTGCATATGTTTGGAAAAATTGCTATTTAAAAAAAAAAGAAAAGAAAAACAAAACCCCTTCCCTCCCCAGCAGTTTCATTTGGATTTTATTTGTCCTTCAAGGAGAGAAAGAGAAGTATCCAAGCTGACTCAGACTGTAAATCTTAAGATGACCAGAGGTTGTTGGTACCAACAGATTTGGGGAACTTACCTAGTGGGCAGCTGGCAATGAAGAGCAGCATGGTATAATGGACAAAATGCTAGAGTTTGAAATCTGGAGATCCTGAATTCAAGTTCCATCTAAGCCCCACAGGGAAGTGTCTCATTTCCCAGCCTTTTTTCCCCAGCTCTTATAACAAAAGGATGATAACCAGTCACTCTCTGAGGGTTATTGGGGTTCAAAAGATGCTTTGCAAACTTTAAAATACTTAAGTGTCTGTTATGAAGTTATTTTAAATGTATCTTTATTGATATCTGGTTTGCACATGGTCTGGGTTCCTCCCTGGACCTCGGAGTCATCCTTTATATAACAGGATTTTTAAAGTTTTGTTTTTGTTGTTTGGTTTTTTCAAACATGAGACTAGTACTTGGAAAGGAGAGAGCAGGGCCCTGCATCAAGACAATAACTGAGCCGAGGGCCCAGCATGGAGTCTGGAAGGGGCACGTTTTGGGCTCTGCTGCTGTGTTTCTCTCCCCTCATGCCTCTGGCTCCTCAGCCCACCATCTCCCTCCCCTTCCAGGCCCACGGCCAGCCTTAAAGCGGGTGCAGATCACAGCCCTCTTCTCCGAGCTAACAGTTGCCTTTCCCTTCTTTCTGCTTTGAAGGAGCCCAGAGTTAGCAACACCCTGACCCAGCCCATCCTGCCCCCATTTGCCCCTCTCCAGAATGTAGGAAAAGTGGTCACAGCCCAGAGTGAAGAGTTCCTTTATTGGAAGATAGCGGCCCTCGAGCAGGGCCAGCAGGTAGGGGAGAGCCATTCAGCTGCCATCAGAGCTGCAAGGAGCCAGCAGGGCCTTCTTCCAAAGCTTGATTTTCCTCTCCCTCGGGGCTTGGGGCCCAGCCCCCCTTTCCCAGAGGGAAGCAGGGCCGAGGGCCTACTACTGCCTCCGCCCCCCCCTCTCCATCTTGTCCTGGCGCTCAGATCCTGGCATGGAGATCACAGGATGGAAAAAATATTCAATTGGGGGAGGGGTAGAGGAGAGGGCAGCTTCTCTGGGCTCAGTGGACTGCCTCCATCCTGACCCTGAGCCTGCGGGGAGGAGGGGCGGGCGAAGATTCTGGCAAAGGTTCAGCCCCGGAAGGCCCCAGGAGACCCTAGCCCCCATGACAAAGAGTGTGGCCCGGGAGGGCCAGCTGGTGGGTTGTAATGCGGGCTCTGGGTACAGGGCTTCAGAAGCAGACCTTGCCCCAGGCCCCAAGGCCAGGCAGCCCCTGGGCCGGGCTCCATATCACAGCACACAGCACCACACACTGGGATCCCTCCCTCCCCCCTTCCTGAGCCCTGGGGTTGGGATGGGGAGGGCCAGTTGGGGCCAGGAGAGGTGTCTGGCCCCTCCTGTTTCTAACCCTTCCCCAGTTTTTGAAGGGGATGCTGGGAAAGAATGTCCCCTTCCCTCCCCAGGACAAGAGCTCAGAGCAGAGAGGTGAGGCCTTCCCTTCAACACTTAAAACAAAGCAAACTGCAAACGTTGGTCCCTCCCTAATACCCAGGAGAAGGGGCAGGTCCCCTAGGAGGGGCCAGGCAGGCCGTCCTTTGGGCCAGGACCTACTGGTTCTCCTCTCTGGCAGCGTGAAGAAGACAAGGACACAGGTCCAAGGTTAGTCCCCTCCCCACTGAGGTCCCTTCCCCCCAAGCCTCGGGAAGAGAAGGGGGACAGCTGTGGGAACAGGGGAAGGGCTTTTCCCAGTCCCTCTCTCCTTCCCTGACTTGGAAAAAGAGGGACTTCACAGCTGAGAGGGAAAAAGTCACCTCACACCCATCCCTCCCAACTTCAAATGAGCAGCCCAAGGGATCAGGCATTTCTAAGGGCTATACAGGGGAAGGGGAAGGGGCAACCAGCAGGGTGGAGGTAGGGGCAGGGAGGAAGAGGGGCCCAGGGACCCCCCCACACTCTTTCCCCTAGGGACCCAAGTGCCTTACAGTGTCTGATAGGAGCTGTCCTTGGCCCGGACGAGACGGATGAGGAAGAAGGTTACGGCCTGCAGACTCAGCACCAGCACTATGCCCCCGACGAAGCTAGCCCCATCAAAGCCAGGAGTGTGGGAGTCCAGGGGTGGGACAGTGCTGGGGTTGCCTGGACAGGGCAGAGGAGGATAGCCTCATGGCCTGGCCCCATCCCCACCCATGCCCGAGGCCCTGTGCCCAGAAGCAAGGGCATGGCCAGGGCACACAAGGACAGAGAGCTGACCAGGACCTCAGTGGGTCTAGCCTCTCCTTTGATTCCCAGAGAGATTTAACTGGGAATCTAACCCAGTTCTTCTCAGTCTGGGATGAATCAGTGCTTTTTCTCCTTAATACACTTCAATTTTCTCACCTGTTCTCTTGCTTGATTCTTCCAATGCCTTTTCAAGAGAGGCAAGGCAACTGCTACCAGTTTTACAGAATATGAGGAATAGAAAGAGCAAGGGCCGGCTAAAAGAGCTGTCAGAATTCATCTGCTGGGTGGGCAAATCACATCTCAGTTTCCTCTTCTGTATTATAAGGGACATGGAAAGTCCCTTCTCCTTTCTAAGTATTTCTAGCTCCCACTGAGTTTGTAACAGCTCAGCTCAGAATCCGAGCCTCCTGCCCTTCATTGCAACCTTCTCACAATATTCACCATCCCATGTTTATATATGACTTATAAAGCATTTGAATTCAGGGCACACTTTCTCCTGAGCCACATTCCCATCCCCCTCACAGGACAGGCAGGACAATCCCCATTTGACAGCTATGGCAGGGACTCTGAGTCCTGACCAAGGGCAGGGGTCTCGGTCCCTCTCCTATGGATTTCTTCCTTCCTGAAAGTCCTCCCTCCAAGAAGCAGCAATACCTCTGGGAGCAGGGGCGGTATGGCCTCTGTCCCTCCCTTAGGATAAGATTTCATCTCTTGGACTGAGGGTTTGGGGAAGGGCAGGGTTTGACAGGGCAAGATCATCCTGGGACAAAGGACAGGTCAGGTCCCTCTGTGAGGCTGGGGATAGGATGAGTAGGGGGAAAAAAAAAGAGACTAGTGACAAAGAGAAAGAAGAGTGGACTTGGGAAAGCCCTAAAGAGGAGAAGGAAAGGAAAAAAAAAAAGACAAAACAAGAAAACCAGGATCTGAGAGCAGAGCCTGCTGGTAGCAGAGAGAGCTGGCCTGCCTATCAATAATTCACTCCTTGGGGAGATCTCATTACCCATTGTAATTAACCACAAGCTCCCACTAATCGCTCCCCCACCACCACACACACACCTCAGTTACAAGGCTCAGCTTTATGATCTCTCGGATACTCCCCAGTCCCCATATACTCCCTCCAAATTAGGGGGGAAAGGTGGCATTAGAAACTCTCCCTTTCTCAAGGACCCTAGAACGAGGACTCTGATAATTTGCCTTTCTCTGGGGCCTTGGAGTCTGGTGCTCCTCCCACCTCCCACCCTCTGCCCTCGATGGTTCACCCCATACCTGATGTGGATGCCTTTGGTTCCTGGGTAGGTGACTGTGGAGCAGCTGAGGAAATACAATCTATTATAATCCAAGGGAAAAGGCTCTGGGATCTCTCCCACTAACAGCCCAAGCTACTGGGAACATTCCCCTCCACCACCACCTTTGTTCTCCTTCCACTAAGTCAGGCTCTGCCCATCAGCCTTCTTCCCCGGGCACTGGCCCCTCTTAACCCTGCTTGGAGTTACCTGGGCACAGAGCTGTGTGGTTATAGACGGTGCAGCCTTCCTTGGCCCCCTCTTCACTAGCTACACAGTGTCCATGTCCTAGAGGAGTGAAGGAAGGAGGAAGAGGTTGGGATAGGAAATCCTCCAAAGACTCAGCCTAGAAACAAGTCCCCGAGGGCTTTCCCAGCCTCCAAGGCCCCACGGGTCCGGACCAAAGTCTGAGGTAAAGAACATCCCTGGAGATTTTGAGAACCCTGAAGAATTTTAAGTTTATAGAATGACAGGGGTAAGAAGGAACCTTAGAATTCAGAAGTCAGCTGGATGAGATCTTCAAATGTGGAATGTCAGGGTTAGAGAGAATATCCACCTGAGGGCTTCTTCTTTGGGGGCTTGGGGATTGGGTTTTTTAAAAATATTATGATAACTGTATTTCAATAAGCTTACTTTCTTTTTAACTTTATGTATTTTATTTTACACATTTAAAAACCACATTCTGGGGAGGGCTCTGTGACACACAAAAGACTGAGGTCCTCTGATCCAGGCCCCTCATCATTTTAGAGAAGGAGAAGGACTTGTACAATTTCAGACAGAGCCAGGTGGGTCCCCATTTTCCCGGGTTCCCAATTCAGTGCCCCCTGCACTGTATCACGGGTCATTTCAGTTACTTTTGACAGAAGACTCCGAAAAGCACTAAGTGAGAAGCGGAGGAGTGGGCTGGGGGTGGGAGGGGGGAGCTTACAGATTGTCATTCTGACAGCTGCTGGAGCCGCACCACCCTCCCCTTTCCCTAGGCCCTTACCTGGCTCCTCACCCCCACAGTGCTCCCACACACAGCCCGAGAGGTTTCTCGCAGGTTCCCCCTCCACGCAGCGCCTGCAAGATTCCAGCTGTTTGCACTCAGCAACAGCGGCGGGGCCCCAGATGTTAAGGCGGAGCAGGCCCCCTCTGCCCAAGCCTCTGCCTTCTTTACCTGGGGGGTGGAAAGAAGAACTAAGGCCAGCGGTCGGGGAGGGGCTCCCCAGCCCTAGCGGACACCCCCCAGCACACACCTGGGGTCTGTTACCGCTGCCAGGAGGAGGGGGGCCAGCTGTGTGACTCCCCACACCCGACAGCTGGCTCTCCCTGCCTGCAGTCCTTCTGTCAGAGCTGTGGAGCTCAGAGCGAGGGCCACCCCTGGCCGGGGGCAGCCCCGGGCTCGGACCCCAGCCGGAAGGCGGGGACTTTGAGAGCTAGGGGCGAGCTGCACACTTGGTTTGAGGAGCGAGGGAGAGTGGGCGGGGAGGGGGAAGCCATGGGTCTCTGAGGGGCCGGGCTCTCTCCCCCGGCAGGAGGAGGTTCATGCAGCCGAGGGGGGCGAGGCGAGCGCGTCCCTGGCCGGGAAGGAGGGCCCGCCCACACCTGGTCTTCCCCACCTGTCCCCCGCCACTCACCGGCTGCTGCGAGCTGGGCGCAGAGCAGGAGGCAGCAGCAGCCGCTGCAGAGCGCAGCCCGGAGGGCCCGCGGCCCCGGCGCCGCCATGGACTCGGGGGAGGAGGCTGCTCCCGGCGCCAGGTACGGAGGGCTGGCGGAGCGTCCCTGCCGAACACTGGGCCGCTGGGGAATAAGGCGGCCAGCCCCGAGGTACCTGGGCAACCCGGGGCGGGGCCCGGCCGAGAAGGGGCGGAGGAAGGGGACGGGGCGGGGCCAGGTGAGTGTGGGCGGGGCCAGGGACCGAGCGGGCGCGGGAGGGGCGGGGGCGGAGGCGCTGGTTCACCAGGTGAACGGGGCGGAGGGCAGAGGGAGGACGCCCCATCCCCCAGCGGCCGCAGCGCGGGGAAGGACATTGAGGGAGGAGCGGGATCTGCCAGAACAAAGGAAATGGCCAATGGCAGGGATCGGGGGCAGGTGAAGGTGGGGCCAGGGTATAAGGAGGAGCCAGGCGGAGGGGGCGGAGCGGGAAGTTAGCCGGCCGGGAACCCAGGGGAGGCAGAGGGGAAGGGGCTCGTGGCCCCGGCAGGCGGAGGCGCTCTCGGCGTACCTGGGAGGGATCCAAATGTGGGCGTGGTTGGGAGGAGGGGCTTAAGAAGCTGGGGCTGACATTAGAATAGAAGTTTCGGGGTTTGGGGGACGTGGAATCAAAACTGGGAGAAAGGGATCCAAGTCTCGGCTCTTCCGTCCCTTCAGTGAATGATGGATCATTCATTGTGTGCCAGGATCCCTTAAACTTGGAGGGATTTTTTTTCTTTACTTCTTTACAGTGAGCTACCAGCTAGCGTGTATGGAGGGGCAGCCAGGCGGTTCAGAGGCTAGAGGGCCGGGCCTGGAGTGCGGGGACCTGAGTTTAAATCACTCCCAGATACCTCCTAGCTATAAGATTCTGGGCTTAATCCCTGTTTATCTCAGTCTCCTCATCCGTAAAATGGGGATAATAAGAGCACCCCTCTACTAGGGTTGTTGTGAGAATCAAATGAGATCATGTTTGTAAAGTATTTAGTAGAGTTCCTGCAGGGTACATCATCGGTGCTTAATAAATGCTTTTTCCCCTTCTTTTTTCCGAAATTCCCTATTACCATTGAGGGTACCTCCATCCTCCTAGAAATCAAAGTGTTGTCTTCAATCTTTGCACCCACTCACGGAACCTGATCTATTGCCCAGGGATGTCTACCCCTAACCCCAGCATTTCTCCTTCTCTCTGACACTGCTACCTCCGGGGCAGACCCTCGTCACCTCAGGCCGGACTATGTTGTTCCTCCTGCCTTAAGTCTCTCTCCACTCCAGTCCATCCTCCACTGATTTGTCAACGTGATCATCCTAAAACAAAAGTCTAAAGATACTGCCTCACTGTTCAGTAAGCTCCAGTGGCTCCTTATGGCCTTAGGAGGATTATAAAGATCCTCCACCATTCCAAGCCTTTCACTAACCTAGCCCAAAGGCAGCCAGGTGGCCCAGTGGTTAGAGCTCTGGGTCTGGAGTCAGATTCAACCTCAGACACTTACTAACTGTGTGACCCTGGGCACGTCACTTCATCCTGTGTGCCTCGGTTCCCTCATCCATAAAATGAGCTGGAGGAGGAAGGAGCAAACCATTCCTGTATCTTTGCCAAGAAAGCCCCAAAACGGGGCACAAAGAGTCAGATACAACAGGACGGCTACCACCCCCCAGCCCCTCTTGCCTTTAAAGTCTTCTCATACCTTGTTCCCCTCCACAGAATCTTCCACCAGTGATGCTGGGCTCTCGCTGCTCCACCCACGAGGCTCTCCCATTTCTTGGCTCTGGGCACTTTCTTGGTCTCCCCTGCCTGAAATGCTCTCCATCCTCGCCTCTGCCTCCCGGCTTCCTCAGCCTCGGATCCCAGCCGGAATCCTGCCATCCTCATCCCCATCATGGCCGTGCTTTCATTCTGTTGGTTAGCTCCAATTTACCCGTCACTGACTCATTACACAGAGATGTTTGCAGGTTGTCTCCCACATTAGACAAGGAGCTCACAGAGGGCAGGGACTATCTGTTACCTTTCTTTTTTTTATCTTCAGCCCTTAGCATAGTCAATACTTTAGTACACAGTAGGCATTTGATAAATGCTTGTTGCTTTAACTTGGCTGGCACTGCGCTAAGGACTAGGGATACACATAATAATAAGAAAAGATAATCCAGCCTTCAGGAAGTTTATATTGTAATAGAAAGACCATGCAGAGAAGTGCGGTGGCCTGGGAGTGGTTTAGATCCAGAAAGTATTAAGCAGAACCCCAGGGCCCTTTCTAAGGATATGACTCCATCCCTAAGGAGAGGGAGAGGTAAAAAATGGGTCTGTCCATTTTTCAGTCTCTTGGTTTTGACCAGTGTCTTTGTATCTCTGTGCCTGTCTCCCCATGATCCTTACTCCCCTCTCATTGGTTCCTATTTCTCTCAGTGATGGGGACAGCAAAGAGCTGGGGGTGTGAAAATGGCAGGTGTGTGTGAGAGACAGACAGAGAGGCAGAGACAGATAGCAACAAAGACAGAGAGACAAAGAGAGACAGAGAGAGACAGAGACAGAGAGACAAAGAGAGACAGAGAGAGAGACAAAGAGAGACATAGAGACAGAGGTGGGGAGGGGAAGAGAGACACAGAGAGAGAGACAGAGACAGAGAGACACACACAGAGACAGAGAGAGAGATAGAGAGAATGGGGAGGGGAGAGACAGATAGAGAGAGAGACACAGACAGAAAGAGAGAGACAGAGACAGACAGACAGAGAGAGGGAGAGAGAATGTGTGAGTATAAGAGAGACTAAGAGAGACAGTATGTGTGAGAAAAGGAGTGTGCACGGTCCCTGGGAAGGCCCAGTGGGTCTCCAGAGTTCTGCTTCCGAGGAGGGCAGCAGGAGAATGGTCCTTCCTCCCTGAGGAGGAAGGCCAGGACCCTGAAGGGGAGTTGGAGCCTCTCCATTTCTGCCTTTGAAGCCCGACTCCCCGCTCAGTGCTTTGCCCCTTGGCTCCTACACTGGCCACATCATGGATGTTCCAGTATCCTCTGCCCCGTGTGTTGGGGGTGTCTCACCATATGGTGTACAGATAACCTGATGTCCTCCAGACGTCCCAACACCTGGGGCAGAAGCGCTTCTGCAGGCTGGCCAGAGGACAAAAGCAAGAAAAAGGTCACAAAGTGATGACTGAAGTTTTCAGGTCATCCTTAAGACCCGGAGCCTTGGAGCTGACTTTTTATTCTCTTGCTTAAAAGGGCCCTAAAGGGCCCAGATCAACATATGGGACAAAATGAGCTCCACCGCCGAGGCCGGCTTTGTGACTGCTTTCCTGGGGTGCAGAGGATCACAGGGTAGCTTCCTGCCTCTCTGGGTCCCCCGTATCACGGCTCACGAGAAGGGGGGGAGGCTCGATGCAGGGAGCTCGCCCATCAGCTCCCAGTTAGAGAGACGAGCTTTTGTTTGGAGGGTCCGCGGCCCTCTGGCGCTCCTGGCGGGGGGGGCGTTTTTGGAGGTGACTTGGTTGGCGGCTGCCCTTGTGGGACAGACACACCATCTGGCTCTGGCGTCATCGGGCTGGCTTGTAAAAGGGAGCTGCCAGACAGCCCCTCTCTCCATGTCTGTCTTTCTTCCACCAAAGTCTTGGGAGCAAAGCAAAGCTAAGAGGAAAACTGGATCTGGGGGGGTCCCCCCATCCCTCCCCAGAGGCACCTCGCTGAAAGGCAGATGTGCTCTCATCTCGGCCTCCTCCCTCTAGCCTCGGAGAGCCCCTGACGTAATCTCCCGGTTAAATGGCAGCTGTGAAGAGAGGGAACTAGAGGTTCTGCACGGGGAGACTCTCAAAAGCTGGGGGATTCTCTGGAACTCCAGAATTCAGGGAGTTTTTCTGAGGAGAAAGGAAATTTCCTGGGCCACGGGAATCGTGGGAAGGGGAGAGAATCTCCCACGTGGCTGAACAAGGCCTTGATGCTGGGGAAGCAAGAGAGCTGACCTCTGTACTCTGACCTTACTGCGAATCATATGGACCATGTGTATATTTACAATGGGGCAAGAAAGTGCTTCCTGTCCAGCAGTCCCATGTTTCTCCCCTAAGGGGAAGGCGAACAGTAAGCTGGTAGGATGAGTCAGGGGCCCTTTAGGAGCCCATCGGGAAAGGGAACACAACGGAAACAGAAAATTGGTTTGGGTTGTTAATGTCTTTTGTGAGTCTTTTGTGGTTTCTGCACAGTCTGGGGGATCCCACGAGCGTCGGCATTTTCTGTGGGGAGGAACAGAGATTATCCGCCGCTCAGATGCATGACTGTTACCTTGAATGCTTGGGTGGGATCTGGGGAACTTCCTTATCTTCCTCTACAGAGATCCCTCCGGGAGGGACGGGGACTGGCAATAGCTCCCAGGACTGGGATCTGTCTGGGTCACAGACTATGGGAAAATGGCAGGTGGGCGCAGGGGGAGTTGGATTAGATGATTTGCAAGTCCCGCCATCCACGATCCCAACTCATCATCTTCTCTCCTAAAGCCGGAGCCTGTAGCTCCTCTCAGCTAACCCCCAAGCTTCAGCCATCTCTTCTCTAACACTGAATTACATACTCCTTCCATCACTAAATCTTGTCTTTGTTCCTTCTCCTCTAGTTCATGCTTTCCCTTTTTTTCCCACAAGCCCGGGCCCTAGTGCGAGCTTTCATCACTTCTGTGATTATTCAAATAGATAAATAGTCTGAGCCTTCCCGACCCCTGCTTCCAAGTTGCCGAGGTCTTTGTGGACCAATTCCCAGCTCCTTGGGGGGCTCTCCCAGCCGCGGCCCTGACAGTCCAGCTTCCTCTCCTTCCCGAGATCCTTAACTCCATCCTTCAGGCCAGGTCTCAGAGCCTGGCTTCCTCCGCATCTCCAGGCCTTGACCCCCGACTTTTTCTTTCAGAGTTAAATGACCTGCTCAAGGTCACACAGCTAGTGCTCTAGGATGGATTAGAACTCAGACCCTCCTGGCTCCTTAGCCAATGCTCTGTCTCCTCTGCCCCCCTCAGCGTCCTTATTTATTTTTCACACCCGACCTAGCCTTGTCCTCTCCCCTCCCTCCCCCCTCTGTATCCTGGGCCTGCTTCCAAGAGCCTCCCCTGGCAGCCTCAGCACAGAGAGCCCCCTCCCCAGAGAGCCCCCTCCCCTGGCAGCCTCAGCACAGAGAGCCCCCTCCCCTGGCAGCCTCAGCACAGAGAGCCCCCTCCCCTGGCAGCCTCAGCACAGAGAGCCCCCTCCCCTGGCAGCCTCAGCACAGAGAGCCCCCTCCCCTGGCAGCCTCAGCACAGAGAGCCCCCTCCCCTGGCAGCCTCAGCACAGAGAGCCCCCTCCCCTGGCAGCCTCAGCACAGAGAGCCCCCTCCACTTCAGACCATGTCAAGCCCGCCTGAAAGCTGGAAGCCCCCAGGGCTCGGAGGGACTGAGCGTGCTGGAGAGCCAGGCCAGGCCCACATCTTCTGCCAAGCGCCTGGAGGGGCTGCTCTCCTGTCTTCCAGTATATACAGATCAATAAGCCAGAGGTACATTTTGTTGCTGTTCCTTAATGAGAGCCAGCCCTGGCCTTCACACGGGGACGGATTCTGGCTACAGCCCCCGGCCTGGCTCGGCCACCAGCAGCCCAGCTGCTTCCCACTGCGGGGGGGGGGGGGGGGAAGGTGGGGGGAGGCGCAATCTCTGGGCATCTGGTACCTCTCAGCAAAGGCCTGGAGAGGCCCCCAATGCCAAACTCACTTTCTTTCTGTCCCCCTCTCTGTCTCTTTTCTCCCTTCCTGTGCGTCTCTGTCTCTGTCTCTCTCTCTGTTTCTCTGTCTCTCTGTGTCTCTCCCTCCCTCCCTCTCTTCTTCCTTTCCTTTTCCTCCTTCCCTCCCTTCCTGTCTTTCTCTGTCCCTCCCTCCCTTTCTCCTTCCTTCTCTCTCTCTCTCTCTCTCTCTGTCTCTCTGTGTGTCTCTTCTCTTCCTCTTTTTTCTCCCTTTCCCTTTTTCCTTCCCTTCCCCCCCCCCGCCTTCTCCCCCCTTCTCTCTCTGTCTCTTTCTTGATCTCTCTTATGTTCTCTCTCTCTCTCTTCTCCTCCCTCCCTCCCTCTCTCCCTCCCTTCCTTCCCCCTCCCTCCCCCTGTTTCTGTCACACACACACACACACACACACACACACACACACACACACACACACACACACACACTATCCCTTTCTCTTTCCACAGCCTGCCTTCCATCCTTTCCTGGTCCATAATGAGAGCTGAAATTCCGAAATGGCCTCTGGAGCTGAATTCCATCTTGTGGACATCTGAGGAACTGTCACCGTGTGACTCTAGCAGGAAATAGACCATTCAGACACACCGACCTTCTCTTCCAGGGCTCACGGGATGTGTCCCCCCCAACCTTCCCCCTTCCCCCCTCCCCTCGGGCCCTGACTGGTCCCAGGAAGAGGCAGACAGACTCCACATTCACCTCAGCAGACTTCTCTCAGGGGATAACTGAGCAAGGAGCCTGCGCCAGACGAAGCTCACATTCTTCTGAGAGGCACAACATAGAAATAGGAACCTTAATAACTGGAGGGGACGGATCAGAAAATCCATCAATAAACAAGCATTTGTTAAGCACCTTCTCTGTGCCAGATGGTATGCTAGAACTGGAAATAACAGGAAAAAGTGAAAACAAACCTTGCCTTCAGTGGGCCTCTAGTCTAACAAGAGGGACAACACACACACACACACACACACACACACACACACACACACACACACACACACCATGGTTTCTGCCTTAGTTTCTTTTTCTTTAAAAAAAAACTTTTTATTTTTAAAACACATGCATAGATAGTTTCCAACATTCGCCCCTGCAAGACCTTGTGTTCCAAAATTTTTCCCTCCCTCCCTTTCCCTCACCCCCTCCCCTAGACCACAACCAATCCAATGTGTTAAACATGCAATTCTTCTATACATATTTCCACAGTTAGGCTGCACAAGAAAAATCAGACCAAAAAGGAAAAAATGAGAAAGAAAACAAAATGCAAATCAACAACAACGAGGTGAAAATATATGTTGTGATCCCCACTCAACCCTTTCTCTGGGTACAGATGGCTTTCTTCCTCCCAAGACCATTGGGAATGAATCACCCCTCCATTTTAGTTTCTATTGAGCACTTCTGAGTGACTGATTTTCCTTGGGCTATCATTCAGAAATACTCATAGGTATGTTTCCCATTGATTATCAGCCAGACTTAATTAACTTTTAGAAAATGTATTATATATAACGTGTGTGTGTGTGTGTGTGTGTGATCATTTACAGTAAAGGCAATTGTTGCAAAAAGAAAAAAAAAAGATTCCCCCAAACCTGGAAGTGCACTCTCTCCTTGTACACACGTGGGCTTATGGTTAAAATGACAAAATGGGGCACATGTGTAGAGAACCCATGTACCAAAGAGCAGTATCGCTCCAAGTTACTAGATTCCTTTTCTTTCTTTGTGAGTTCTTCCTTTTAGATATAGAATTGGGGGCTGGGGTCCAGTTTGTCCTGGCTGTGAGTCTTAGCTCCTGACGCAAAAGCTGCGGTTTAGCTATGGTTTGTGCTGCTGCCGGCTCAGTTCACCAGCTGGTAGATACCATTTCCAGAGTCCCTTGCTTTCCCTTTTATCCCTCACTCAGCACATCCCTACTCCCATTGTTCATTTGCCCCAATAACATGATCATTCTCTCTTTCCCCCAAAGCAATCCTCTCTCAGAGGCTGAGAATCCTCAACTTCTGCACCCAGAGTCTTTTCCCACTCGGCCAGCTCTGAACTAGTTTTCTATCAAGAGTTATTGTCTGGATGATTTCAGAGACATCTGGAGAGACTTACATGAGACTTACATGAACTGATGCTGAGTGAAATGAGCAGGACCGGAAGATTATTATACACGGCAACAGCAAAACTATACAATGATCAATTCTGACGGACGTGGCTCTCTTCAACAATGAGATGATTCAGGCCAGTTCCAATTGTTCAGTGATGGAGAGAGCCATCTGCACCCAGAGAGAGGACCCTGAGAAATGAGTGTGGACCACAACACAGCATTCTCATTCTTTATGTTATTTGCTTGCGTTTTATTTTCTTTCTCATTTTTCTTCCTTTTTGATCAGATTTTTCTTGTGCACAAAATAATTGTATAAATATGTTTACATATATTGGATTTGACATATATTTTTACCATGTAAAAAAAAGAGTTACTGCTTAACTGCCTTCAATAAATGATAAAATCATGTGCATGTGTCAACATCTGTCTTTATCCAATGACCCGAAGCCATTATTATACCTTCAAACTCATTATGGACATTAACATAAGTTTAATATATATTATATAAAAGTACCAATATAAGTATACACAAAATGAAGATAAGATTGGCTGGCAGGAAGAGGGCATATCAGGAAAGGCTTTACGTAGAAAGAGAAGCTGGACCCTGACCTGAAGCTTGAAGGAAGCCTGGGATTCTCACCCCGAAGGCTGTGGTGGTGCATTCTGGCCTTGGAAGATGATGTCTCCAGGACATCTATTGGAGAATAGAAAGGAAGCCAGCTTGGCTAGAACACTGAGTCTATGTTAAAAGAGCAACTGGAAATAAATATGGAAAAGTAGGCTATTGTAAATAGCTTTAAATGGCGAGCTGAGGAGTTGAGAGGTGTTGTGTCTTGTGCAGAGGAGTCAGAAAGACCTGGCTTCTCATTTCCCCTCAGTTGCTGGCTGACTGTGTGACTGTGAACAAGTCTGGTAACTTCTGTGAGCCTCAGTTTCTTCATCTGTAATATGGGTTGGTTGGACTTGATAGACTCTAAAATCCATCAAAATATAGGAGGTTGTTAGATTGTATTTTAACCCAGAGACAATAGGGAACCACTGAAGACTTTTGAGCAGGGGAATGAGAAGTCTGTTTGGGGGTAAGTGTTTTTGGTCTGCCCAATTTCCTCACCCATGACACTCCTCCCATCTCTGTGCCTTCCATGCCAAGAATGCCCTCCCTCCTCCCCGCCTTCTGTTGGAATCCTCGGATTCCTTCAAAACCCAGGTCACGGGCTGCTTGTATCAGGTGTTTCTTGGTCACCACAACTGCTGGAGCCTTTTTTTTTTTTTTTTTTTTTGCCAAAGTTACTTTATATCTTCTGTTTGGTTTTTGTGTTTACACATGTGTCCAGTACACATATGCTGTCTTCCTCATCAGGATATAAGCTTTATTTATATATTTGTAGCCCCAGGATTTATCACAGTGCCTGATATACAGTGGTGTTTAATAAATGCTCATTGATTAATTGATCACTGGGGAGCTATGTGGAGGATGGATTTAAGAAGGAAGAGGAGGGAGTAGAGGGACCAGGTAGAAGTCATCCCATCAGTAGTAGCAAGAGCTGATGGGAACCTGATGTAGGCTGCTGTTGTGCTCTCTCTCTCTCTCTCTTTGTGTGTGTGTGTGTGTGTGTGTGTGTGTCTTTCTCTCTCTGTCTCTCTCTTTCTCTGTCTCTCTCTGTCTCTCTCTGTCTCTGTGTGTCTCTGTCTCTCTCTCTGCATGTGTGTGTGTCTCTCTCTGTCTCTCTGTCTGTCTGTCTGTCTCTCTCTGTGTGTGTCTCTGTCTCTCTCTCTGTCTCTCTTGCCTCTTTGTTTCTGATTCTCCTGTCTCTGTCTCTGTTTCTGTTTCTGTCTCTCTCCCTCTCCCTCCCTCTCTATCCCCTCCCTCCCTTTCTCTCCATCTTCCTCTCTTTCCGTCTCTTTCTCTCTCCCTTCCCCTCCCCCCTTCTCCCTCTCCCCCTCTCTGTGCACGCACATGCATGCACGTGGCAGAGGGAACAGATGTGAAGGATGTGGTGGAGGTAGAATGACAAGACTTGGCAAGTCATTAACTATGGAGGGGGCTGGGGAGCAGTAAAGGAGAGAATAGAATCAAGAATGACTCGGAGATGGAAACTGGAGGTTTTTTCTGGTAGTTCTTATGTGCAGGAGAGCTTGGGGGGATGGCAGAGTCAAGTCCCTGAGGGTAGGCAGCAGGGATAATATCTGGCATTTATTTAGTCTTTTACACATTTTTAACTCACAGCAACCCTGTCAGGTACATGCTATTATTATCCCCAGTTTACAGAGGGGGAAACTGAGAAAGACAGAGATTAAGTAAGACTTGAGCAGTCATACATCTAAGAAGTATCTGAGGTCAAATTTGGATTCAGGTTTTCCTGACTCTAGTCTGCCTCAGAGGAGCCAGAGAAGGAGAAGGATAAAATATATTTGACAAGGAGAGATTGAGGATAAAAATGAGAGTGCTCAGAGGGAGCTGCTGTCCTGGAGGACTGGTGGGAATGAGGTCAAGGGTACAAGGAGAGAGGATGGCTTTGGTGAGAAAGAACCCTTTCCCTCAGGGACTGAACCAAACAAAGGGACTTCTGCTGAGAGGGAAGAGTTGGCCCAGGCTGTTTGTGGAGTGAAGTTTGGGAGTGCTCACCAGGAGCCCGGGATATTGGAAGGATCAAGGGATCTCAACGCAGCTGGAGAGGTCAAGGAAGTGAAGATGATGGGAAACTAAAGTGGACCAGTCTGCCCAGTTGTGGGGCTTCGCATCACTATGGGTGCAATGTGTGACCTCCCCATCACTGGGTGTGAAGTTGTGTGAAGTTGTGTAACTTCCCCGTCACTGGGTGTGAAGTTGTTGACTTCCCCATCACTGTGAGTGTGAAGTTGTGTGAAGTTGTGTGACTTCCCCATCACTGTGAGTGTGAAGTTGTTGACTTCCCCATCACTGTGAGTGTGAAGTTGTTGACTTCCCCATCACTGTGAGTGTGAAGTTGTTGACTTCCCCATCACTGTGAGTGTGAAGTTGTTGACTTCCTCATCACTGGGTGTGAAGTTGTTGACTTCCCCATACTGTGAGTGTGAAGTTGTTGACTTCCCCATCACTGGGTGTGAAGTTGTGTGACTTCCCCACCACTGTGAGTGTGAAGTTGTTGACTTCCTCATCACTGGGTGTGAAGTTGTTGACTTCCCCATCACTGTGAGTGTGAAGTTGTTGACTTCCTCATCACTGGGTGTGAAGTTGTTGACTTCTCCATCACTGGGTGTGAAGTTGTGTGACTTCCCCATCACTGTGAGTGTGAAGTTGTTGACTTCCCCATCACTGGGTGTGAAGTTGTTGACTTCCCCATCACTGTGAGTGTGAAGTTGTTGACTTCCTCATCACTGGGTGTGAACTGCTGTCCCGCCCCCCATCTTTGCTCCACAGGGTAAGAACAGGAGAGAAGAATGTCGATGACACAGATAAGCCAAAGTTTAGGTTTTTCAAAGCAGGCCCCAGGTGGGAGGGGGTCCGGAGAGGGGGGAAGGAAGATCAAGATTGTCAGCAAGCCCACGGATGAGGAACTGGGGAAACAGGGAGGAGACATCCGATCCGGTCTAGGAAGAACCAAAGGGACCATCTTGTCTGATTTACAAATGAGTAAACTGCGGCGTGGAAGGCTGGGCACCCTGGCCAAGGCCTGTCCGCACCCAGGGCTCCACAGCTCCAAGTCTGGCTCTCTTGGCTCGGCAGTCCTGGGTCTCCATGGAGGGCATGCAGATTGTGGAAGGAGTGAAGAGAGGTCTGGGGCTGGTGAGCCCAAGGAAGGTGACAGGAGAGGGGGCTCAAGGTGACGTTGGGATCCGGGTGAGTGCCGGCGATGGAGGAGGACCGAGGCTGTGGGAGCTGTGGAGACAGAGGCAGGGACCACCTCTGCAGGAGCCTCCATGTGTACTTCAGGGGAGCGCCGGCTTCTTCAGGGCACTCTGCCCCCTCCTTCCCAGCACAGGCACGTGCTCGGGTTCTGTTGGGCCGGCCCGTGATGAAGGGGCCGGCTGCTGACTGACTGGGAAGCCAAAGGCCAAACTGGGGCATCCACAGCAAGGGGAGGGCTGTTCTCCTTCTCCCCCAGGGGCCTAAGGGAAGAATCCCCCCGGAGGCCTTTGGGTAGCCAGGGATCGAGGACCAACTGCATCGGGGGTCAACGTGTGGCCTGTGAATACAGCCCTGTTCTTTGTCCTTTGCTGCTTTGGGGGAAGGAGAGGGAGAAGGGCTGTAATTTTGTGAGCTTCCAAAGGTCAGGAGAGCGAGTCACCAGAAATCCAGGAGCTCGAGTCCATGCTGGGATTTAATGGGGAAGCCAGATGGTGAGGAACAAAGTCTCAGATGACCTTCCTGGCTGGAGCTATCAGCAGAGGAGAGATGCAAACTCATTCAGCCGTTAGTCATGCTGGAAGTGAACTTACTGGGGAGAACATTACATGGAAACCCCGAGAAGTGAGCCCCCTCTCCCCAGGAACTGAGGTGGTATAGGGGAGAGTGAGTCACCAGGAACCGGGGGAAAGGGAGTAGATCCAGCCTGTTCTTGCTCTAGCTTCACAGCACAGATCTTGTAAAATCCAATGGATGGTCATTAGAGTTAAGAATGCTAATTATTGGTGGGTAACAGTGGGGAGGAACACTGCAATGGGAGCCCACAGATGGTCTCCTGGACCTAGAACCCCGAGGCGTAGATGTAGCCAGACAAGTATTGCTGAATTTATTGAGCACCAACTCTAAGCCAGGTGCTATGCTCAGTTACTGGGGCTTCAAAAACAGAAATGAAACTAGAACTGCCTTCAAGGAGCCCACACTCTGTTGGATGCCCAGCTAGATCGTGTGCCCCTTGAAGGCAGAAACAACCTTTTATCATTCTTTGTATCCCTAGAATTTATCACAGTTCCTGATATATAATAGGTACTTAATAAATGCTTACTGAGTAAAGTAAGGGGATTAATATGAAACAAGAATAGAAAGGTATATGGGAGTCAGATTATGAAGGCCTTTAGGTACCAAACAGGAGTTTGTATTTTAGCCTATGTTGTTTTATTTTTTAATTAAAATTTTTTATTTACAAAACATATGCATGGGTAATTTTTCAACATTAACCGCTGAAAAGCCTTTTGTTTCAACTTTTCCCCTCTTTCCCCCACCCCCTCCCCCAGGTGGCAGGTAGTCCAATACATGTTAAACATGTTAAAAATATATGTTAAATCCAATATATGTAAACATTTTTATAGTTATCTTGCTGCAAAAGAAAAATCGGATCAGTAAAGGAAAAAAAACTGGAAAAGAAAACAAAATGTAAACAAACCACAACAGAAAGAGTGAGAATGTTATGTTGTGCTGTGCACTCAGTTCCCACAGCCTTCTCTCTGGGTATAGATGGCTCTCTTCATCGCTGCATAAGTGGAACTGATTTGGTCATCTCATTGTTGAAGAGAGCCACATCCAGCAGAATTGATCATTATACAGTGTTACTGTTGAAGTGTATGATGATCTCCTGGTTCTGCTCATTTCACTTAGCAGTCATATAAGTCTCTCCAAGCCTCTCTGTATTCATCCTGCTGGTCATTTCTTACAGAACAATAATATTCTATAACATTCATATACCAGAACTTATTCAGCCATTCCCCAGCTGATGGGCATCTACTCAGTTTCCAGTTTCTCACCACTACAAAGAGACCTGCCACAAACATTCTTGCACATACAGGTTTTTTTGCCTCCTTTAAGATCTCTTTTGCATATAATCCCAGCAGTAACACTGCTGGATCAAAAGGTATGATAACTTTTTTGAGCATAGTTCCAATCGCTCTTCAGAATGGCTGGATGTATTCACAATTCCACCAACAATGTATCAGTGTCCCAGTTTTCCCGCATCCCCTCCAACATTCATCATTATCTTTTCCTGTCATCTTAGCTAACTTGAGAGACATGTAGTGGTACGTCAGGGTTGCCTTAATTTGCATTTCTCTGATCAATAATGATTTGGAGCATTTTTTCATGTGACTAGAAAATTTTAATTTCTTCATCTGAAAATTGTCTGTTTATATCCTTTGACCATTTATCAATTGGAGAATGTCTTGAATTGTTATAAATTTGAGTCAATTCTCTATATATTGTTAGAAATGAGACTTTTATCAGAATCCTTAGATGTAAAAATTTAGGAAATTATTTTTATATAAAAACAAAAGTAATCAAAATTTTTTTTTAACCAAAATGATTCTGAGGTTGCAAACCTGGGTGGATAATGCCTCAACAAAAATAAGGAAGTTAAGAGGATGGGTGGACTTAGAAAGAATGATGAATTCTATTTTGGACAAATGTACTGAGTTCAAGATGTCCTTGGCTGGAGACATCCAGGAGGCAGATTTTTTTTGGCAAGAAACTCAGCAGAGAAATAATGTTAATTAGGAAACTGCCAAGAGATGGGTTGAAGAAGTGAATAGGAGGTAGATAAATGGAGTAATTCATCTGAGAAAGGAAGAAAGATATAGGATGATAGCTTGAGGGGATGGTAGGGTGAAGTGAAGAGAAGAGATCTTGGATACTTGTAGGAGGTAAGGAAGGAACCAAAAGTTAAGAAAATGAAATAGAGAATAACTAAAGGATTGCAGGAAATGGGGCCAAAGGCACAAGCAGAGAGTTTGGTCTTAGCAGAAGACCACCTTTCCTTCAGAGCTAGAACCAAAGAAAGAGAAAATGGCAGCCAGCAGAAAGGAAATTGAAAAGTTTATGAAATCACTGAAAGACAGACTGAGACAAAGACTGAGACAGAGATAGGGAGAGAGGAAGAAGAAGAGACAGGGAGACAAAGACATGCAGATGAAGAACGGGAATGAGGAATGAAGAAAGAAAAAGGGAGAGGAGAGAAAACAGAGAGAGAGAAAAAGAAAAGGAGATAGAGAAATAGAGAGCTTTGCATATTTAACTTAGAGAGAGGAAGAGACAGACAGACAAAGGACAGAGGAGAGGAGAAACAGACACACACAGTGACCGAGACAGACAGAGAGAAAGAGACAAGAGACAGAGAAGAAAGAGAGATGGAGAAACTGATCTTTGCATATTTGACACACAGAGAGAGGGAAAGAAAAATAAAGGGAGAGAAAAAGCAAAGAGAGAGAAAAATTTGGTTTCAAACATGGATTCATAGGATTCCTGGGCTTTAGTTTCTTTGTAAATTAAATGAGGGGGCTGGCCCAGGTGACCACTAAGGTCTCCCTTAGGTACAAATGGAAATTACCTTAAAAATCATCTTGTTCAATAGAATAGTTTACCTCTCAGACCTGGAAGAGGAAGGAATTTATAACCAAAGAAGAACTAGAGATCATTATTGATTACAAAATAGAAAATTTTGATTATATCAAATTGAAAAGTTTTTGTACAAACAAAACTAATGCAGACACGATTAGAAGGGAAGCAATAATAAACTGGGAAAACATTTTTACAGTCAAAGGTTCTGATAAAGGCCTCATTTTTAAAATATATAGAGAATTGACTCTAATTTCTAAGAAATCAAGCCATTCTCCAGCTGATAAATGGTCAAGGATATGGACAGATAGTTCTCAGATGAAGAAATTGAAACTATTTCTAGCCATATGAAAAGATGCTCCAAGTCATTATTAATCAGAGAAATGCAAATTAAGACAACTCTGAGATACCACTACACACCTGTCAGACTGGCTAGAATGACAGGGAAAGACAATGCGGAATGTTGGAGGGGATGTGGGAAAACAGGGACACTGATACATTGTTGGTGGAATTGTGAACACATCCAGCCATTCTAGAGAGCAATTTGGAACTATGCTCAAAAAGTTATCAAACTGTGCAAACCCTTTGACCCAACAGTGTTACTACCGGGCTTATATCCCAAAGAGATCTTAAAGGAGGGAAAGGAACACACATGTGCAAAAATGTTTGTGGCAGCCCTGTTTGTAATGGCAAAAAACTGGAACCTGAGAGGAAGTCCATCAGTTGGCGAATGGCTGAATAAGTTATGATGTATGAATGCTATGGAACATTATTGTTCTGTAAGAAATGACCAATAGGATGATTTCAGAGAGGCCTGGAGAGACTTACGTGAACTGATGCTGAGTGAAATGAGCAGAACCAGGAAATTATTGTACACGGCAACAAGACTGTACAATGATCAATTCTGATGGACGTGGCCATCTCCAACAATGAGATGAACCAAATCAGTTCCAATGGAGCAGTAATGAATTGAACCAGCTACACCCAGTGAAAGAACTCTGGGAAATGAGTGTGAACTACTACATAGAATTCCCAATCCCTCTATTTTTGTCCACCTGCATTTTTTATTTCCTTCACAGGTTAATTATACGTTATTTCAAAGTCCAATTCTTTTTGTACAGCAAAATAACTGTATGGACATGTATACATATATTGTATTTAATTTATTCTTTAACATATTTAACATGTATGGGACTACCTGCCATCTAGGGGAGGGGATGGAGGGAAGGAGGGAAAAAGTTGGAACTGTCAATGCTGAAAAATTACCCATGCATATATCTTGTAAATAAAAAGCCATAATAAAAAAAAGAGAAAAAATCATCTTGTTCAGCCCCCTCATCTTACAAATAAAAACAGGACTAGAAAGGTAAAAGTGATTTGCCTAAAATGACTCAACTGCTAATTAAGAGTGGGGATTTGAACCCAGATTTTTTGTTTCCTTCCATTCTTTTCTCTCCCTTTGGCTCCAAGAGCCCGAGGACACAGTGGGAGGAGAATGTATCCCTTCTCCCATTTCTCTGGCATAAAGAGAGCTTTTAGGAACTCTTTGTCCAAGCCAGGATTCAGCGTCCTGTTTAGCCTGGAAGCTCAGTGGCTGCTGTCCATAGTGGAGGTGACACCTCCGCCCTGGAGCAGCTCAGGGTGAGCTCAGGCTGGAGAGTCTGCTAAACCCTAAGGTTTTATCTTGACCAGACTTGAACTTAAAGTCCAATGTGACTCCCTGGCCAGGCTCAGACCCCAACTCTGAAGCCTCACTTAATATACAAGGAAACCAAAGCTTAGGAATCCTATGAATCCATGTTTAAAACCAAATTCATTTGTTTTTCTTCTTCCCTCCCTCCATTATTTCTTCCTCTTTCTCTCTTTCCTTTTCCTTCCTCCCTCCCTCCCTTCCCCTCCTTTCCTCCTTCCCTTCTTTCTTTCTCTCCCCCCTCCTTCCTTCCCTCTTCCTTCCTTCCTTCCTCCCTCCTTCCCTTCCTTCTTCCCTCCATCCTTCCTTTACTTCTTTCTTTCTTGCTTTCTTTCTTTCCCTTCAACCCCTACCTTCCTTCTTCCCTCCCCACCTATGTCTCTTTTTATCTCTCCATATCTGTCCCTGTCTCTCTCTTTTTCCCTACCTCCCTTCTTCCCTCCCCGCTTCTCTCTCTTTCTCTGTCTTTCATCTCCCTTCCTCCCTCCCTCCCTTCTCTTTTTCTGCTCTTGAGCTGCCAGGCCAGAAAAGGAAATGGAGACAGAATGCCTTGAGGCCCAAGACTTCACAATATCCAGCTCCCTGGAAGGTGGGTCCACTCCAGAAGCCCAGGTTGGGGCCCTCCATGTTTCTCTTCTGGGTTTGGGGGGAAGACTGATAGTGCTTTAGATGGGAAAGGGGGAGGCTAAATGAGGGTATGGTATCTTGTAATGCACAAAATGTCAGATTGAAGTCATTAGACCCTGAGTTCAATTTCTGCTTCTGTGAACACAAATGAGTCATCCTGTCTGAGTCTGTTTTATTGTATGAACAATGGGGATAAAATTTGACACCTGAGGACTACAAATAACACATTATATATACCCCTTGACTACCCCTTGGACTGACCCTTCGGGGTCATTTCAGTAGAGGCAGTATGATAGGAAGTTCAAATCATCAAGTTAGCTTCTATAAGTCTATAGAAGGTCAAGATATAACTATATTAACTATATCTTTGGAAAAAAGTCTAATATTTGAATTAACTACCTAGTGATGACTTCCATAAACCACCAGCCAGAGGCCTCATGTTACAACCTTACAAAAGGATGAAATTTCCCCTCTAACCATCAGAGGATACAATATACAATTGCCAGTAGTTCTTAAAGTGTGGTCTAGGGACCCCTGGAGTCCGTGAAGAGGGGCCATGAAGTCAAAATTGTTTTTATAAAATACTAAGACATTTAGATTTCCAATACAGTTTATATAAATAGATAATAGTCCACATAAACAAAATCCCTTGGGAATTGTTGCATCATTTCAGTTATGTCTGACTCTCGGTAGCCCAATTTGGGGTTTTCTGGCAAAGATACTGGAGTAATTTTGTTGTTTCCTTCTTCAATTCATTTCACAGATGAGGAAACTGAGGCAAAAGGGTTAAGTGACTTGTCCAAGGTCACACAAATAGTGTCTGAGGCTGGATTTGAACTTAGGAAGAAGTCTTACTGACTCTAGACCCAGCGTGCTAATGTACCAAGGTGCCCCTAGCTGCCCTCCTCAATAATTTCTAAGAGTTTAAAGGAGTCTCCAGACTAAATAGTTTGAGAAATGCCGGCCTGGACTAATTCCTTCTCAAGTCTCCCCTGCTCCTCTAGTAATTCCTCCCACCCTCCACTACCCCAAACACTGCCACCACTAGAATGTTAATTTTCTAAGGAGGACCAGAATTGGCTTATATTTGTGTTCTCAGTCCTTAGACACAGTGCCTGGAACATGGATGCTTAATATTTATCATTCATCCATTCATTCATTCATCATTCAAATAATTAACTACAACTTACTGGCTTTTGCCTCTTGGCTTCATAATTTAAGCTAAGGGATGATTTAGAATATTGCTCCAAATAACAAAAATATGAAATCTATAATCCACGTGCAAATATACTATCCTTACCCACTCTTCTCTCAGTTGATCACCTCTTTTAATAGACAGGATACAGGTATTCAACATGTATTGAATATGGCCAAAAAAAAAAAAAGTAAGCATTTGCCTCCAACCATCTCCTAAACCTCCTCCTGCTCATCCTCCTAGAGCTTAAGGCTGGGGGTGAGATGGGGTGCAGGAGGGCCCCAATGTCTGTCTCTGTTACAGAAATAAGAGGCTGTGTGTTGAAGACTCTCTCAGGATCAAAGACTGTGAGCAAGGGGAAGCAGGAGAAACACTACCAGGGAAAGAGCTATCTTTTCCTTCACCTTACCGGTCGGGGGGGTTTCAGTAACCGCCAGTTTCTGCTGTTCTGGTGCTATCTCTCTGCTCTAGCTTCTTCCCTTCCTTGCCCCCACCCACATCGGTCAGGCCGAGGCTGTGGGGAGTAGCTTGGTGAAGAAAGAAGTCTAGCCCGGCATTAGGACAGAGATCTTCCAAGGTCTCACTCTTCCTCTTGTGACCTTGTTCACTAGCAGACAGAATCTCGGGTCTCAGCCATTTAGGGCCATCTTGGCCATGAAATCTTAATTCCCTGGACTCTCTAATAGTAGTGACTGTACATTTTCCATTCCCCTGGAGGCAGGCAGAGAGGAAGGGACCCAAGGCCATCTCTATGTTCACAGACACATCACTCTCCCATGGTGTGACTTCTGCTCTTCTGTGAGGGTCTTCTCTAGGTGGTCCCCCTTACCCTGCCTCTGGATTCTGCAAGAAATCAGGAAAATCTCCTCTCGGCACATCTCACATTTTTCTTCTCCCCGTTTCCCTCAGTGGGAGAACTTCTGAGGGCCCTTGGGTCCCCACAGAGATGCAGGCTGGCATCCCATGCCACGGCCTGCCTCACAGGGCTCTCACGAAGGAAATCTTGGCAAACCTTAGGCACTGAAATGGTGAATCACTGTAGCCGGCAGGAGACCAGCAGAGGACATATGAAAACACATAAGCCCCTCTTGAATCCGCATCCCGAACTCTGGGGTGTAGTGCAGAGAGTTCTGGATCTGGAATCTGGAAGGTGGGTTTCGAGCCCTTTGCAGACACTTGAGGCTTTTCCAGAAGATGCTGCCTGACCCTGCTCTCTTTGGCTGATCTTGAACTCTGCCCCCTGGGATGCTGTGAGATTTCCCTTATCTTAGTGGAAAACAGGCGTCCAGACCACTCCCTGGCCATTGCCAAACCATGCTGTCATGGCTACTGCATTCTGCCCCCAGCCCCATTTGTGGTGTTGTTCACTCATCTGATTCTTCGTGATAAAAAGATAAAATGCCTTGCACATAGTTAGGACATAACATTTATCATTAATGGGTCATTCAAATACTTAGCTCCCATTTTAATCTCTCTGAGCCTCAGTTTCCCCACACATCAAACGGGGATAATAATAGAACCTACATCACGAGGTTGTTGTGAGGAGCACAGACATTGTAGTTGTTCTGAGTCCTGCCTGCCCCATTGCCCCCCACCCCCCATCTCCTTTTCTGTCCTCCCCAGCACCCAGTGGGTGCTGGTCTGAAGCTATGGTGCTCACTGGTGGGAAAGGGAGCTAGCTGGTGGCCCAGGACCAAGGGGGCCTGTTTTCTCTCCTCCGGGGTCCTCTCCCTGGAGACTAAGGTCAGGACTGAGTCTGGGAAGGGCTTGGCCACGTCTGGAGCAGCTGGGAAGCCGTGTGTTGGGAGAGGAGTGGGGGGAGACCACCGTTGGAAAGGAGACCATCAGTTGTAATGCTAGGAAGGCCAGCGAGGATCCTTGTGGGCCCATCCAGCCCCGCCCTTGCACACAGACATGTCAAAAGGAGTAACTGCAGAGCCCCGGCTCCGGCCAGAGAGAATCAGGATTCCCCGTTCTCACGCTCCTCTCGGCTCCGTCCCCCGTATCCTCCCTTTTCCCATCGCTAGCTCCTTCGGGGAAGTGGCCTTTCCCTCCCTCTCCCCAACAACGCTGGCTTTCCAAGACCATGAATAATTGAGTCCCTGAAATCCTGCCCAGACCAGGGGCCAAGAGGAGGAAGGGAGACAGGGAAGAAGGGCCGGAACTCTTCCAAGACTCTCCGATGTCCAGGTGCCAAGGGGGGTGATGTCACCAGCAGCATCTCTCAGCTCCGTGGCTCCCCCTCCCCCAGGCCGCGTCAGAATGCCTGATGCATAACAGCATCCCAGAAGTTCCTGGGGGGTTACTGCCACTGCCATTCCCGCCTCCTCCTCAGCTGGTTTGCCTCAGCTCTGCAAGCAGCTGAAGAGGGCTCTGGGACCTGCGGGAGGCAAGGACTGGGTCCAGATCTCCGCCAGACACTGGGTCCTGTACAAGGCCCTGGAGAGTCAAATCAGAACAGACCCAGTCCTCCAAGAAACCACATCCTAAGTGGGGGCACGAAACCAGTCCGGAGATGGGGAAATGGAAAGAAACCTCAGGACTTGGAGCTAGGGGGGCTTCCGAGGTCATATCTACAGATGAGGAAACCGAGGTTCAGAGGGATTAGAGTGGCTTGGTAAGGGTCATAGGTAGTAAGTGTCATTTGGAAGACTTGAATCCTTGTCTTCCTGACTGTAGGCTTGGCCTTAATCCATAGTGACCCCCCACCTCACAAGTACCGATGGGGTTAGAGAGGGCTTTGTGCAGAAGGGGGCCTTAATCCATAGTGACCCCCCAATCTCACAAGCACTGCTGGGGTCAGGGAGGGCTTTGTGTAGAAGGGGGCCTTAATCCATAGTGACCCTAATCCATAGTGACCCCCCCAATCTCACAAGCACTTGGTGGGGTTAGAGAGGGCTTTGTGTAGAAGGGGGCCTTAATCCATAGTGACCCCCCCAATCTCACAAGCACTTGGTGGGGTTAGAGAGGGCTTTGTGCAGAAGGGGGCCTTAATCCATAGTGACCCCCCATCTCACAAAGACCTGGTGGGGTCAGGGAGGGCTTTGTGTAGAAGGGGGCCTTATTCCATAGTGACCCCCCCAATCTCACAAGCACCTGGTGGGGTCAGGGAGAGCCTTGTGTAGAAGGGGGTCTTGGGGTTATTGCTCTGAAGAAACTAGGTATTGGAGAGGCTGAGGTAAGGAAGAGGAGCAGGGAGGACAGCTGCCTGGTCACCTTTCCTGTCATCACCACTGCCATCACTGTGTCACCTTTATTGATCAGATTGTCACCCTGTGACTGGCACCATGGCCCATCAACCCTCATTGACGTAGCATCCTCCACTTTGGGAACCAAGCAAAGCTGAGCAGTCTAAGCCACAGGGTTATAAAATTTGGAGCTGAAAATGATGTCAGCATGGGTCTGACCGTATCCCTCCCCACTGTGACTATCTCTGGTGCTTAGATTTCTGGGCCTGGAGTCAGGAAACCTGAGTTCTAATATGATCTCAGACACTTAATAGCTATGTTTCCCTGGGCAAGTCACTTAACCTCCAGTCTGCCTCAGTTTCCTCAAAAGCAAAAAAACCCAAACACCCAAAAAACAAAACAAAACAAAAACAACCCCACTACCCACCTCTTGGGGATGTCTCAAGAATCAAATGAGATATTTGTAAAGTGCTTAGTATAATGTCTGATACACATATAAATGCTAATTTTTTTCCTTTACTAAAGTTTTGTAAAATGAGGGGGTTGGACAAGATGACCTATAAAGTCCTTTCTTATCTCTAGATCAGTAATCCTAATCTAATCCTTCCCATTTTATAGAAAAGGAAACTGAGTCCCATGAGGGTTAGTGAGGAATAGTCAAGATTCAAAACCAGGTTTTCCATTATGTCCCCACTGACCTCCTAACACTCCCTATATATGTGTTTCAGGACCTGAATTTTTCACTTACTAACTCAGTGACTTCGGGTAAGCTGCTTCCCTTCTCTGAGATTCAGACTTCTCTTCTGTAAAATGGGGAAATTAGACCTGTTCTACTTCTCTCTCAAGGATGTTCTAGGAAACAAGAGAACGTGTGGGAAATGGATGGTGAATCTTAAGGCCCATTGTAAATGTCAATTATTATTACTATTTCTTTTCCTTCATCTGAAAAAAAATGAGAGGACTGGATGAGTGACCCATGAGATTCATTCTACAGTCAATTATGGTCAATAATTACCAAGATTGGTGAGCCCAACTCTGCTGGTCCAATCCAGGACAGAGACTGCTCTATGAATCTTCCCATTTCTTATTTCTCCTTCCCTTTACCACCATCCTAATGCTATCATCTCATAAAATCATGGCTTGAGCTTGGGAGACCTAGATTCTAGTTCTGCCAATCTAGTCCTTCCTCCCGGTCATGTTCATTCTTTTGCAAAATAAGAGGGTGGAAACAGATGGCATTCTATGTTCTTCCGCCTCTGACCATCTATGTTTTTAACATTTTATGTTCTAAGGTTCTCTCAGCTCTGACATCGTCTAACATTCTCAGTTCTAAGATCACTTCCAGCTCTGACATTTCGCCTTATAAAGTTCTTCCCAGCTCTGAATTGTTTTTTCCCCATAAGGGCCCTCCCCTCCTTGACATTCTCTGTGTTCTAAGGCTGTTCTCTTCCTTGACGTTCTGGGTTCTAAGGTCCCTTCCATCTTTGACACTGTATTCTAAGGTCACTTCCAGTTCCTACTTTCTTGTTCTAAAACTTCTCCCCTCCTTGATATTCTCTTTTCTAAAGGCCCTCTCCTCCTTGACATTTAGAGTTCTAAGGCCCCTCCTCTCTTTAACATTGGATTGTGAGTCACTTCCAGCTCAGACCAATCTAGTTCTAAGGCCTCCCTCCCTCCCTGACATTTGGGATTCTCTGCGTCCCCCTCCCTGACATTCAGGGTTCTAAGGGCCCTCCCCTCTTTGACATTGGATTGTGAGGTCACTTCCAGCTCTAAGTTCTAAAGGCCCTCCCCCTTGACATTCTGGGTTCTCAGTGCCCCCTCCCTGACATTTGGGGTTCTCCAGGTCCCCCTCCCTGACATTCGGGGTTCTCCAGGTCCCCCTCCCTGACATTCGGGGTTCTCAGTGCCCCCTCCCTGACATTCGGGGTTCTCCAGGCCCCCTCCCTGACATTCGGGGTTCTCAGTGCCCCCTCCCTGACATTCGGGGTTCTCAGCGCCCCCTCCCTGACATTTGGGGTTCTCAGCGCCCCCTCCCTGGTTCTCCAGGCCCCCTCCCTGACATTCGGGGTTCTCAGCACCCCCTCCCTGACATTCGGGGTTCTCCAGGCCCCCTCCCTGACATTCGGGGTTCTCAGTGCCCCCTCCCTGACATTCGGGGTTCTCAGCGCCCCCTCCCTGACATTTGGGGTTCTCAGCGCCCCCTCCCTGGTTCTCCAGGCCCCCTCCCTGACATTCGGGGTTCTCAGCACCCCCTCCCTGACATTCGGGGTTCTCAGCGCCCCCTCCCTGACATTCGGGGTTCTCTGTGCCCCCTCCCTGACATTTGGGGTTCTCAGCGCCCCCTCCCTGACATTTGGGGTTCTCCAGGCCCTCTCCCTGACATTCGGGGTTCTCAGCGCCCCCCCCTGACATTCTAGGTCCTCAGCGCCCCCTCCCTGACATTCGGGGTTATCCCCCTCCCTGACATTCTGGGTCCTCAGCGCCCCCTCCCTGACTTTCAGGGTTCTCAGCGCCCCCTCCCTGACATTCAGGGTTCTCAGCGCCCCTCCCTGACATTCGGGGTTCTCAGCGCCCCCTCCCTGACATTCTGGGTCCTCAGCGCCCCCTCCCTGACATTTGGGGTTCTCAGCGCCCCCTCCTTGACATTCGGGGTTATCCCCCTCCCTGACATTCAGGGTTCTCTGTGCCCCCTCCCTGACATTCGGGGTTCTCTGTGCCCCCTCCCTGACATTTGGGGTTCTCAGCGCCCCCTCCCTGACATTTGGGGTTCTCCAGGCCCTCTCCCTGACATTCGGGGTTCTCAGCGCCCCCTCCCTGACATTCTAGGTCCTCAGTGCCCCCTCCCTGACATTCGGGGTTATCCCCCTCCCTGACATTCTGGGTCCTCAGCGCCCCCTCCCTGACATTTGGGGTTCTCAGCGCCCCCTCCCTGACATTCGGGGTTATCCCCCTCCCTGACATTCGGGGTTCTCAGCGCCCCCTCCCTGACATTCGGGGTTCTCTGTGCCCCCCTCCCTGACACTCGGGGTTCTCAGCGCCCCCTCCCTGACATTCGGGGTTATCCCCCTCCCTGACACTCGGGGTTCTCAGCGCCCCCTCCCTGACATTCGGGGTTCTCAGCGCCCCCTCCCTGACATTCGGGGTTCTCAGCGCCCCCTCCCTGACTTTCGGGGTTCTCAGCGCCCCCTCCCTGACATTCGGGGTTCTCAGCGCCCCCTCCCTGACATTCGGGGTTCTCAGGACCCTCCCCTTTTGACATTGGGTTGTAGGGCCCTCCCAGCCCTTAGTCCCTCCCAGGTTTGACCTTCTCTGCTCTAAGGTCACCTCCAGCTCGGACTCTCTCCCAGAGCCCGTTCTAGACCCTTCCAGAGCAGACACCCCCCATTCCGTGCCCCTGCCCCTCTGCCTCTCACAATTCCCATCCCCGTCACCCAGAGCCCGCATCAGCGTCACCCAGCAGCGTCACCCGGTGCCCGCCACCGTCGCTGTCACCCGCTCGCGCCCCCTCCCTCTCCCTGCTTCACCTGCATCATCCCCATCCCCGTCACGGTCCCGCCTACGCGCGCGCGTCCTCTCCGCCCCCCCGCTAAAATCCCCCCCAGCCCCGCCCGCCAGGGCCCGGCCCGCAGAGGGCGCTGCCTCAAGGACGGAGCGGGAGGGGGCGGGGCCGGGCGCTTTTTATGAATGGGGAGCCGCCAGCGCGAGGCCTCATTATCATGCCGCGCGGCGCGCGCTGCGCTGCTTCCCGCGAAGCCCATTGGCCGGGCCGGGCCGCTGACGTCAGAGAGCAGGCGGCTCAGGGCGGGGCTCGGCGCGGGTGAGTCACGCCGCTCCGCTAGGCGGGGGCTTCGGTGACCCAGGCATAGAGCACGGCGGCCCCGCGGCGGCTGGGACCCCTAGTCTCCGCTGCTGCTGCCCTGGACGTCCCCGGCCGGGGACCGCAGCCTCGGCCTAGCCCCGGCTCCAGCCGCAGCCCCAGGACCCCGGGACTGGTGAGTGACGGCCCCGTCTCCGGGAGCCCGGCGTCCGGGATGCTAGCGCTGCAGGAGCCTGGGTGCCCCGGCCTGGGCGAGCCAGAGGCTTGGGTGTCCTGGCGGCAAAGGGGGCGGGAGGGGGTCCCTGCACGACCCAGGCTGACCTGCGCGGGCTCGGGGGCAGGAGCCAGGTGTCCGGCCGGGGAAGATGCGGACGCCCCTCCAGGCATCCCGAGTGGTGGGCGGGAGGCTCGCTCCTAGGGGAGGGCTCGTGGGTGGCAGGGAAGGGGGTGTCTGGTTCGGGGACGCGGAGGTCGGGGCCGGGGACCAGGGCATGAGGGTGCCTGGCCTAGAAACACAGGTGTCCCAGTGGAAGGAGAATAGCCTGGTCCTTAGCATCTTCAGCCCCAGCTCCGGGAGGGGGGGCTGTGAGGGAGTCGGGGGAGGGGACGCCCCCTCCTTAACTTCTCCTTAGACTGCCCCAAGCATCTCAGTTCCTTTAAGATATCTGAGCGGCAGGGAACTCCCCCCCCCTTTCTCTTCCTTGAATAGGCTGGGGGGGTGGCTAGACCCAGTTTTGTAAGGGATTCACCTGAGGGGAGAGCAACTTGTGGGGAACCTCAGCCAGGGGCACTCAGTTATCCCTAAGGGAAGTAAAGGGAAGGGATGACCCGGTCCCTAAGGGTCCGGGAAGATGTGGACACTTCCGCGTCCTTTCCCTCCCCCTCCCCCACACAGCATCCCCGGTGTCAGAAGGTAGTGTTAAGCCCAGCCCTTTGAAAGCTGGGACCTACGGGATGCTCACCCACTCTTTTCTTCCGGCAGGTACCACCATGCAGGGGGTAGGAGGCCCCCTGGACTGGCTGGCGTCCGGGAATGAGAGCGGTGGGGAGTCCCCCCGGGACCCCAGCCCAGCCTCCCCTCTGCCCCTCCCCACAGCTTGGGACGTGGCGCTGTGTATCTCGGGGACCCTGGTGTTCTGCGAGAACGCGGTGGTCGTGGCCATCATCGTGGGCACGCCGGCCTTCCGGGCTCCCATGTTCCTGCTCATCGGCAGTCTGGCCTCTGCAGACCTGCTGGCCGGCCTCGGGCTCATCCTGCACTTTGCCTCCAAGTATTGCATTGGCTCCCCCGTCCTGAGCCTGGTCCTGGTGGGGGTTCTGGTCACCGCCTTCACGGCCAGCATCTACAGCCTGCTGGCCATCACCGTGGACCGCTACCTGTCCCTCTACAACGCGCTCACCTACTACTCCGAGACCACGGTGACCAGAACCTACGCCATGCTGGTGCTGGTGTGGGGGGGCGCCCTGGGCCTGGGCCTCCTCCCCGTGCTGGCCTGGAACTGCCTGGGCGAGCCGGCCTCCTGCGGCGTCGTCAGCCCCCTGACCAAGAACCACCTGGTGGTCCTGGCCGTGGTCTTCTTCATGGTGTTCGGCGTGATGCTGCAGCTGTACGCCCAGATCTGCCGGATCGTCTGCCGCCATGCCCAGCAGATCGCCCTCCAGCGGCACCTGCTGCCCGCCTCCCACTACGTGGCCACCCGCAAAGGCATCGCCACCCTGGCCGTGGTGCTGGGGGCCTTCGCCGCCTGCTGGCTCCCCTTTGCCGTCTACTGCCTGTTGGGTGACTCCCACTCACCCCTGCTCTACACCTATCTCACCTTGCTCCCGGCCACCTCCAACTCTCTCTTCAACCCCATCATCTATGCCTTCCGAAATCACGACATCCAGAAAGTCTTGTGGGCTGTCTGCTGCTGCTGCTCCTCCTCCAAGTCCCCCTTCCGCTCCCGCTCCCCCAGCGACGTCTAGTTGGGCCCCTTCCTCCTTCCCTCCTGCCCCCTTCTGTTCTGCACCTTCAGAAGGATGTGTCTCTGACAGCTCTGTCAGCCTCAGTCTCCCCTCTTGCCCCCTCCCCAGGCACAGGGTTCTGCTGCTTTGGAACGCTTTCTCTGATTGGGAAGGGTTCCTTCTCTTCCAGTCCCATCCCTGCCCAGATCCCCCAGGCTCCAGCCAGGGGAGCTTTGGAAATGCTGTGTCTTGGAGGGTCTGTCCCTCCCCCCACCCCGTTTCCTGTGTCTTTGCTAAAAAGCCAGTGAGTTTTGTGTGTGAGGGGTCTGCCCTTCTCCCCATCCCGTTTCCTGTGTCTTTGCTAAAAAGCCAGTAAGTTTTGTGTGTGACGGACCTGGAAACCCTGGGCCACTGGGCCACCTGGAGAGAAAGAGACAAAGACAGAGAGAGACAGAGAATGAGAAAGAGAAGAGAGATTTATGTATATACACATACAAAGACCCTATTTATTTATTTATCTAAATATTTATTTATTTATTTATTTATTTGTGTTGGTGGATCTATTTATTGGGGGGAGGGGTAGAGGGAAGGGACCTTGACCTTGCAAACCAATCCCTGTCACCCACATACCTTTGTTCTTTGGAAGGGGGGAGGGGGGAGGGAGAGAAACCATTTATTTTGTTAGTTTTGATTTTTTAAAACAAAGTGATAAGAGACACTAGAGCCCCTGGCCTCCACTCTTCACCCCTGACCTCTCACCCTCAACCCCTAGGGGTCTTCAGGGGCGGAGGGAACACACCAGCTTCTAGGGGTTTATTTTTTTAAGCCATCTTTCCAAGGAATGGAGAATTCTGGACAAGTTCCCTTGGCTCCAGCCTTCTTTAGAGCTGTGCTGTCCTCTGGTGGTCACCAGCGGGAACTGCAGCCTGCAGTGCCATGGCGTCGAAGTGGGCATCTTTTTCCCTCTCCTTTCCCCCTCCCCAATTTCTTCTCTCTTCCACATCCACAATGGGCCACTGGGCACCCCACCCCTCGTGCAGGGTCACAGTCATGGCCTTGTGGGGGGGAGCCCGCCACTAGGGGAAGGTTGGCCATGGGACCCCACGCCTTGGAACCCCTCACCTTGGGTACAGTCCCCCCTCCCCCCTCTCCTATACTTTTTCCTGACCCAGATTCGAAATAAAAAATAATTTTGTGATAAGAAGTGCTTGAGTTTGTGCCTATCTGCCTTGGGGGAAAGGGGGAGAATTGACAGAATTGATGGAAGGCTGAGAGGGGGCACCGAAGGATGGGGATCCAGAGACAGCTCGAGGGCATCGGGTTCGGGCTGGCCGGGGCCAGCTGCAGGAGGGAATGGAGGACACCTAATCCTTGAGATCATTTTCAGCTGAGTTCCATTGCCCATCTGGGCTGTTCCCCAAACGCTGCCCACAGCCTGCGCGGAACCTCCCGCGACACCAGACCGCTGCGGGGAAGGGAGGAAAGGCCCGGCTCTCTGGAGGCTGTCACGGGCCTGAGCTCTGGCCCCTCAGCTGGCTGGTGCACCCAGCTGGGACCCGGGGCTCACAGGGGCTCGGGTCGGGAGAGCTCTGCTTTGGGAGGGGTTGGAACACAGGGCCCGGTCATCCAGGAGCTCCTTGTGACCATGGCTCCCAGGTGGTCGTTGGGGCCAGCCTGAGCCTGGCTTTGGGGGTGGGGCGGGTTCTGTAGGGGCCAGAATAAGGGCTTGGTCTCCATGGGGCCCGGTCTGCCTCATGCTTCAGGGCTAGATCAGTTTTAACAACTGAGAAATCAGGCCGGCTTTGGGCTCAATCTGGGGTCAGGGGGAGAGCAGCAGAGCAACATGGCCCCATGGTCATATTAGATCAGGAGTCCTGGCAGACTTACTAAATGTAGGCAAGTCAACATCATTTCTGATGAAAACAATGTCACTAGGACAGGAAGGAAGAAAAGCAGGGAGGAAGGAAGGAGGAAGGGAGAGGAAGGGAGGAAGGAAGAAGGAAGAGAAAGGAAGGAAGAAGGAAGAGAGAGGAAGGAAGGAAGAAGAGAGAGGAAGGGAGGAAGGAAGAAGGAAGAGAAAGGAAGGGAGGAAGGAAGGAAGAAGAGAAAGGAAGGGAGGAAGGAAGAAGGAAGAGAAAGGAAGGAAGAAGGAAGAGAGAGGAAGGAAGGAAGAAGAGAGAGGAAGGGAGGAAGGAAGAAGGAAGAGAAAGGAAGGGAGGAAGGAAGAAGGAAGAGAGAGGAAGGGAGGAAGGTAGGAGGAAGAGAGAGGAAGGGAGGAAGGAAAAGAAAATGTGTTAAATGCCTACATGTACTAGGCATTGTGCTAAGTGCTTTATAAAGATTTCATTTGATCCTCACAACAACCCTAAAAGATAGGTGCCATTATTATCCCTATTTTACAGTTGAGAAAATTGAGGCAGAGATTAAGTGATTTGCCCAGGGTCATGCAGCTAATAAATATCTGAGATCAGACTTGAACACAGGTTTCCCTGAGCTAGTGCCAGCATCCACTGAACCACTTTGCTTCATTGAGGGTGGCAAGCCCTGGACTGAGCTTGTAAACAGGGGCAAAGGCCAGTTTGTGGCCCGCGTGATATGGTCTCTGGCCAATTTAAATAAATAGGTTGGGAACCCGAAGACCCCAGCTTTTGGGATAAGGATTCACTATTTGACAAAACTGCTGGGAAAATTGGAAACTAGTGTGGCAGAAACTAGTCATTGACACACACCTAATATTATATACCAAGATAAGGTCAAAATGGGTTCATGATTCATAAAGAATGAAATTATAAACAAATTAGAAGAATATAAGATAATTTACCTCTTAGATCTGTGGAGGAGGAAGGAATTTGTGACAAAAGAATTAGAGATCATTATTGATCACAAAATAGATCATTTTGATTATATTTTTGAACAAATAAAACTAATGCAGACGAGATTAGAAGGGAAGCAATAAACTGGGAAAACATTTTTATAGTCAAAGGTTCTGATAAAGGCCTCATTTCCAAAATATATAGAGAATTGACTCTAATTTATAAGAAATCAAGCCATTCTCCAATTGATAAATGGTCAAAGGATATGAACAGACAATTCTCAGACGAAGAAATGCTCCAAATCATTATTGATCAGAGAATTAAGACAATGCGGAATGTTGGAGGGGATGTGGGAAAACAGGGACACTGATGCATTGTTGGTAGAATTGTGAACACATCCAGACATTCTGGAGAGCAATTTGGAACTATGCCCAAAAAGTTATCAAACTGTGCATACCCTTTGATCCAGCAGTGCTACTACTGGACTTATACCCCAAAGAGATACTAAAGAAGGGAAAGGGACCTGTATGTGCCAAAATGTTTGTGGCTGCCCTGTTTGTAGTGGCTAGAAGCTGGAAAATGAATGGATGCCCATCAATTGGAGAATGGCTGGGTAAATTGTGGTATATGAATGTTATGGAATATTATTGTTCTGTAAGAAATGACCAGCAGGAGGAATACAGAGAGACCTGTAGAGACTTACATGAACTGATGTTGAGTGAAATGAGCAGAACCAGGAGATCATTATATACTTCAACAACAAGATTACATGATGATCAATTCTGATGGACGCGGCTCTCTTCAACAATGAGATGATTCAGGCCAGTTCCAATGACCTTGTGATGAAGAGAGCCGTCTGCACCCAGAGAGAGGCCTGTGGGGACTGACTGTGGAACACAACATAGCATTTTCACTCTTTCTGTTGTTTGCTTACATTTTGTTTTCTTTCCCAGTTTTTTTCCTTCTTGATCTGATTTTTCTTGTGCAGCAAGATAACTGTATAGATATGTATACATATATTGGATTTAACATATACTTAAACATATTTAACATGTGTGGGACTACCTGCCAGTTAGGGGAGGGAGTGGGGGGAAGGAGGGGATAATTTGGAACAGAAAGTTTTGCAAGGGCCAATGTTGAAAAATTATCCATGCATATGTTTTGTCAATAAAAAGCTATAATAAAATAAATTAAAACTAAATAAATAAATACGTCAGCCTGTGACCCAGGGAGGGAAACATTTGGTAACCCCTGGTAGAAGTTCCTGATAAGTCTCTCCATTTAAGTGACCAGTTGGTAGACAGTTTTAAGTAGCTGATGTTGCCAGGATTAGTCTGGAGAGGGCAGGCTAGAAAGAGCCATGAACTTGGTGTCCTGAGTGATTGATTTCAGCCCAAATCTTGTCTCTGAAACTTATAAGGAAGGAAGCACCACCTACTGTGTGCCAGGCACTGGGCTAAATGCTTTAGTTATTATCTTTTGACTCTCACAACCTTGGGAGAGATAAGGGCTATTATTGTACCTATTTTACAGATGAGGAAACTGATGCAAGCAGAGTCACATAGTTTGGAAGTGTCTAAGCTGGATTTGAATTCAGGTGTTTCTGGTTCCAGACCCAAGGAATGATCTTGGACAAGTCACTTAGACATTCTGAGCTTTAGTTTACACAACTATTAAATGAGGATTATAATATCCAAGAGACAGTGTGTCACAGATGCAGGGCTGATTTAAAATTGGGAAGAGCCGGGTTCAATTCCTACCATTGAGTCATATGAGCCATGTGATCCTAGATAAGTCATCTACCTTCTCATAGCCCTAGGCAATTTCCAAGAGAATTTCTAAGGTACTGTCAGGACTTCAGTTTCCTCTTCTGAAATAATCCTCACTAGATCTAAGGCTCTGCCTTATAGACAAATGGCTATCTGTCCTGTTGGAGAGGGTATACATACTGGGAGAACTCTCCATTGAGAAAATGCTCCTAATGCTCACCTTACTCGGTCATTATGAAGCTCAAAGGAGGTAAAAATCTGTTATTAACATCATTATGATTAACTGAGTCTCTGACCAAGAGTAAGGGTCGGGGAGAGCCAATTGGAAAGGCCTGGTCTGGACTCGGGGTTCAGGGCTCAGTCTGTGAAGGGATTAGGTGATGGGAGAGGGCTGGTTTGAAGGGGGCATTTTTAACCAGCATTAGGGGGCTGGGGCTTAATTTTTAGCCACTCTGTGAGATGGGGATGAATCTGTCGCTGGGCATGGGGACTTAGTCTGCCACCAACCTGTGGGTGCATCTGTCAATCTGTGGTCAAGTATTTGGGTTTTTTTGGGGGGTGGGAGTCAATCATTGATCAAGATAATGGCTCTCTATGGCCAGGGGGGCCCAGAGGTGGCTAAGGTCGGAGGTGAATCTCTGGCCCATTTCAGGGAAATGCATGAACCCAGCCTGAGTCAGGCTCCACTAACAGCTTTTGGCCCCATCAGGAGGCAGACCCTACAGGCACCTGACATTGACTTTAGTCTGAAAATCCCCAAATTTGAAAAGTGGAAAGTTCCTCGCGGCCATCCAGGCGCACACGTGAAAGGAATCCCCGGGAGAGCATCCCTGACAAGGGGCCAGTCCAGCCCCGGGAGGCCTCCAGGCAGGGGAGCCTCCCACTTGTCCAGCTAGGGCCCCCTGCTTTGGGGGCCCCCGAGCATGGGTAGCCTCCTGCCTCTCGAGGCAGCCCTCCTTACTTCTCGACAGCACCGACTGCTAGTTCGTTTCCTGGTTTACACTTTGCCGTGGTCAGGCTTGGGGTTCAAGGCCCCCCCTCCAATGAGCTCCAAATGGCAGTTTGGCTCCAAGGATCAATCACGGGAGACACGAGCTTAAACCTGACTTCGGATACTCTCACCCACTGCTCTTGGGTGAAACAGAGCAAGCCTGATCCCTCTTCGACATAGTCGCCCAAGTAGAATGTGATATTGCTTGAAGATCGCCAGCACAGCCCCCAAGTCTTCTCCTCTAGGCTAGTTTCTCCTCCGTGGCTCGGTGGGTAGAGCACCTGGAGTCAGGGAGACTGGAGTTCAAATCCTGACAGCTGTGTGACCCCAGACAAGTCACTTAACCCTGTTTGCCTCAATTTCTTCAACTGTAAAATGGGAACGATAATAATAACACTTACCTCTCAGTGTTCATTTTATTATGAAGCTCAAATGTAATAATATCTGTAAGTGTTTAGTATATAAGAACAAGATACATGGTCACTCTTTTTATTATTTAACCAGCCCTCATATGACATGAATTTAAGTTCCTTTCCTAATCTGCCTTCCTCTGTACACCTACAACTCATCTTTAAATTGTTTAAACTATAGTTCTTAGAACTGAACACAATACTTCAGATGAGGTCCAGCCTGGGCAGAGGACGGTGGGACTGCTTCAGGGAGCCAATATTTAGGGGGTAGCTTGAGTAGAATTCAGTCCCAGACCAGTATTAGGACAGGGTCTGGCTGTGGCCAGCCCTGAGGATCAGTCCCTTGACAGCTTAATTGGTCAGTCCATGGATGGATGGCCATTCTCTGCCTATCACTGAGTGGGTGTTGGTCAGACTGAGACCTGCTAACAACCTGAACTCAGAAAGACCAAGGTCTCCCGTTGCACCCAGCGCCATCGTTAGTCACCCTAATCTACATCTGGCCGCTGGACGTGGACGGCTCTGAAGGCAGGTGACCCTGCACAGCTCTCCCTCACTCAAATCCAATTCACTTGTATATCATGGAATCCCCTCCCCAGTATCATGGTTCTCTCCAATATCATCCACCAAGAACGTGGATGGATGAATAGAGTCAGTCTATGACGAGAGTTAGGGCTTAATCTCATGGGATTAGTCTATTGCTAAGATTTGGGTAAGAGCAGGGTTAAACCAACATTCACAGACAGTTTTTTCTTTTTTTAATTAAAGTTTTTTATTGACAAAACATATGCATGGGTAATTTTTCAACATTGACCCTTGCAAAACCTTCTGTTTCAACTTTTCCCCTCCTTTCCCCAACCCCCTCCCCTAGATGGCAGGTAGATCAGTACATGTTAAATATGTTAAAGTATATGTTAAATCCAATATATGTATACATATCAATACAGTTATCTTGCTGCACAAGAAAGATCGGATCAAGAAGAGGAAAAAATGAGAAAGAAAACAAAATGCAAGCAAACAACAGAAAGAGTGAAAATCCTAGGTCCATATACAGTCTTCTCTCTGGGTGTAGATGGCTCTCTCCATCACAAGATCACTGGAACTGGCCTAAATCATCTCAATGTTGAAGAGAACCACGTCCATCAGAATTGATCACTGTATAGTCTTGTTGCCGTGTATAGTTATCTCCTGGTTCTGCTCATCTCACTCAGCATCAGTTCATCACAGCCAGTTTTCAGTTCTGTGACTTTTTTTTTTTCAAGAATCCAAAAATATGTCAGCCTATGGCAAAGGTCTGGGTCAAGCCATATAGATCAGGCTGGAGAGCTGACTATAGTTACTTAGGCCGAGCCTTCAGTCCCAGAGAGGAGAAGGACCATGGAATACAGTCAAGCTAGGACGATGCTTTGAGGTCAGTCTAGATTGTTCCAAGGCGATAGAGCTGTGGCCAAAGTCAAGGTTGACCATGTAGCCACTTTTGTGGTTGGGATTAAGGGTCAGTCTAGATTTCTGTTGAGGTAATGAACCAGGCTTCGGATCACCTGGATTCTCAACCTCACATTGCCATCCCTGATTCTTCTTTCTCCCTCACCTCTATATCTTGTCAGTTGCCAAGTCTTGTTCGTTCGACCAGCACATTTTTCAGATTTACCCCTATATTTCTCACACACGGATTGTGTTCCCCCCATCTGGCCATCAACCTCATTTAAATCCTCGTGGCCTGTTGCCTTGACAGTAGCAATAGCCTCCTAACTGACACAAAGAGATAAGGGAGAGCTAACACACTGGATGCCAGAGTTAGGACCAAAAAATATGGCAATACATGATGGTCAATTATGATTTCAGAGGACTCAGGATGAATTAGGTTTCTTACCTCCTAAAAAAGAAATAATAAACTCAGAGGGTAGATTGAAATATACTGTAGGGACTTGGTCAATACTTAACTATAGGACTTTTGTTTTTCTTTTTCAATGGAGATAAGGTGGGAGGGGATGAGATGAAAAGAAAGTAGGATTTTTTAAAATAAAGAAACTTAATTTAAATAATTTAAAAACAAAAGGATGTTGATAGGCTAGAGCTGAGCTCCATCTGCACTGAATGACTGGGCTGAATCTAATAACATGGGATTCAGTAACAACAAATGTAAAGTCTTTATTTGGGGTGCAAAAACTAATTTCACAAGTATGAGAGGGGGGAAACTGGCTAGACAGTGGTTACTCTGGGAAAAGATCTGAGAGTTTTAGTGGGCTACCAGCTCAAAATGAGCCAGCAAGGTGATGTGGCAACCAAAAATGGTAACAGGATCTTCTAAGGCACACATAGCTTTCAGGAACAGGAGGGTGATTGTCCCACTGTACTCTATCCTCATCTAGAATATTGTGGTTAGTTAAGAAGAAGGAGGAGGAGGAGGAGGAGGAAGAGGAGGAGGAAGAGGAGGAGAAGGAGGAAGACGACAAGGAGGAGGAAAGACCCCTCTCAAGTTTTCAGTGATTTTGGTTTTCTTGCTTCAAATCCTTCTTGAATCCATCCTCCATGTAAGCTAACAAAGGAATATTTCTTTTTTTATGTTACCCATGTGCAATTCTTCCATATATATTTTCACAATTACCATGCAGCACAAGAAAAATCAGATCAAAAAGGGAAAAAATGAGAAAGAACAAAAAAGCAAACAACAAAAAAAATGAAAACACTAAGTTGTGATCCACATTCAGTTCCCACAGTCTCTTTCTGAATGCAGATGGCTCTCTCCATAACAAGTCTATTGCAATTGATCTGAATCATCTCATTGATGAAAAGTCCATCAGAATTGATCATCACGTACTCTTGTTGTTGCTGTGTACACTGTTCTCTTGGGTCAGCTCACTTCACTTAGCGTCAGTTCATATAAATCTCTCTTATAAGGCCTTTCTGAAATCATCCTGCTGATCGTTTCTTATAGAACAATATTACAGAGGAATATTTCTAAAGAAGAGGTCTAACTAGGGCACTTCCCTTCTCAATGAACTCCAGTGGCTCTCTATTGATTCGAGGATCAAAACCAAATTCTTTAACTGACTCTCACAAATGTTCTGGGAGGCTGAGGGTCAGTTAGGTGTATTGTGAATAGAGGACTGGGCCCAGGGTCACTGATATCTGAGTTCAAATCTATCTTCAGCAATTACATTAACAATGTAATTCTGAGAAATTCACTTTGCCTTTGCCTCAGTTTCCTTAATTGTAAAATGGTTAAAGAATAGCACCTAACTCCTAAGGTTGTTGTAAGGTTAAAGTGAGATGATATTTGTAAAGTGCTATAGAAATGCTGGCTGTCATAATTATTAGTATCATTAAATGTTTCATCTCACAATTGGTTATCCATTTTGTTGATTAGTTAGGAGGCTAATTTTTAAAATGAATTTTCAATTTTTGCCAATTCTTCCATGTCCTCCCACATATTTATTGGGTAGCTGGGTGGCCTAGTGGATAGACCAGCAGGTTTGGAGTCAGTAAGATTTCAAGCCTCATACACTTACTAATTTGTGACTCTGGGCAAGTCACTTAACCCTGTTTGCCTCAATTTCCTCATCTGTAAAATAAGCTGGAGAAGGAAATAGCAAATCTCTTCAATATCTTTGCCCCCAAAAAACCCAATACAGTCAGATGTGACTAAAACAACATATTTATATAAGCACACATTTTCATTTTATTTTTGTCAAAGAATCAAAATACAGAAATAAATTTGATGCAAAAGCAGATTCAAGACTATGTCTGGTGTTGAATCAAACATTACATATCTCTGTTCAATTAAAAAAATCAATATCAAATTTTAGGTTTATATATAATTTATTACATTACTATATGATATATTGCTATATTACATAGTTATTACATTAAATATCTTCCAAGTTATAATGTATTTCATTAAAATGTTAAATATTCAATGAAATTTATAAAATAAAAAAATTTAATATGAAGTCGTTCAGATAATAGTGAACAAATGAAACCTTGCTGGATTACTTTTAATTTTTATGGAAAGCCCCACATACGATATTCATAATTATTTTACAATTTTGTATTTAGAGTTACCATATTTTAATTTGGAGCTATTCGTGGCAAAAGTTATCATTGTAGTTATTATAAGCACTTAATGAATTAATCTAAAAGAATATTATAAATCAAACTTGGAGTTTGATGACATATTTCTTCTTTTTTTTTCACCAAAACGAGTTTGTGGAATTAAAGAAAAATTGAGAACCAGAGACCCATGAGAGGGTTTGGGATTTTTTATGTTTAGCAGGGATTTGCATTCAGGCTGCAGCCAAGATTAAAGTCTCAGTTAATGGCTGAAATAAGGAGTAGACTGGATAATTTGGGGGTTCAGTCTGTGGTCTAGGTGCTTTATGTCTCAGATCTGCATCCATATCCTGAGTTAAGTAAGTCAGTGAGAGGCAGTGAGGGAGGGGCAATGAGGCAGCTAGATAGCTCCAGAATGCACAGGGCGCCGAGCCTGGCATCGGGAAGGGTTCAAATCTGACCTTAGACACGTACTAGCTATACGATATTGAGCCAATAACTTCATCTCTGCCTCAGTTTCCTCACCTGTCAAATGGGAATAAATAACAGCACCTAGCTCCCAGGTTATTATGAAGATCAAGCGAGACAATATTTGTAAGGAACATTTAACACGGTGCCTAACAGAGAACAGGCGCTATGTAAATGCTTATTATTCCCTGCTCCCCCTCCTCCTGGTGAAAAGACAATTTGATCTGGAAGTAGAAGAATGTAAGATTCAAATACCATTCTGACAGTAGCTGCGTAGTTTTGTTCAAGTCATGCAGGGTCCCTGAGTCTCAGCTGTGTCATCTCTACAATGGGGCTGATTATACCGACTCTAAATTTAGTATTATTATGGCGGTCTTGGGGAGAATCAAATGAGATCATGTTCATAAAGTGCTTTGCAAACCTTTAAGGGATAGGGGCTAGACTCACACTCTCACTGGTATAAAGGACTCCCACAGGAGAAAACTCCCTTTGCCAGTGCGGCTCAGAGTCTTGTCTGCAGCTAACAGGTCTAAAGAGCTGCCGGGATCCCTGATACAGTCAGTGACTTACTCAGGATGGAACAGAAGTGACCTGGAATCTGGGTCCTCCTGGCTTCAAGTCTGACTCTCTGTCCACCAGGCTACATGACTACTAAGTTGTTTATAAATATGGTAGGTGAGAATGGTGGTTGTGATGACGGTGATGATGGTGATGGTAGTGATGATGGTGAGGATGGTGATGGTGATGGTGAGGATGGCGATGGTGATGATGGTAGTGATGATGATGATGGTGGTGATGATGATGATGGTAGTGGTGATGGCGATGATGGTGATGATGATGATGGTGAGGATGGTGATGGTGATGATGGTAGTGATGATGGTGAGGATGGTGATGGTGATGATGGTGAGGATGGTGATGGTGATGATGGTAGTGATGATGGTGAGGATGGTGATGGTGATGGTGAGGATGGTGATGGTGATGATGGTAGTGATGATGATGATGATGGTGATGATGATGATGGTAGTGATGATGGTGATGATGGTGATGATGGTGATGGTGATGATGGTAGTGATGATGATGATGATGATGATGGTAGTGATGATGGTGATGATGGTGATGGTGATGATGGTAGTGATGATGGTGATGATGGTGAGGATGGTGATGGTGATGGTGATGATGGTAGTGATGATGGTGATGGTGATGATGGTAGTGATGATGGTGAGGATGGCGATGGTGATGATGGTAGTGATGATGATGATGATGGTGATGATGATGATGGTAGTGATGATGATGATGATGGTGATGATGATGATGGTAGTGATGATGGTGATGATGGTGATGGTGATGATGGTAGTGATGATGATGATGATGATGATGGTAGTGATGATGGTGATGATGGTGATGGTGATGATGGTAGTGATGATGGTGAGGATGGTGAGGATGGTGATGGTGATGGTGATGATGGTAGTGATGATGGTGATGGTGATGATGGTGAGGATGGTGAGGATGCTGATGGTGATGGTGATGATGATGATGATGGTGATGATGGCAATTATGATTGTGATAATGATGATGGTGAGGATGGTAATGATAATGAGGATGAGGATGATGATAGTAATAGTGATGATGGTGATAACAATGGTGATGATGATGATGGTGATTAACAATGGTGATGGCAATGGTGGTGGTAGTGATGATGCACTAATAAAACTGCAGATAACAAGGAAATGGATATGGTAGAATATCAAATAAGATTAGAAGCATGAACTGCTAGATAGGGTGGGCTGTATATATGACCCTGGCTGACATTAGGAAAGACAGTTCTGCCCCAGGCAGATTTTCCAAAGCTGAGTGGATTAAGTCATCTAGATCAGAGGTGTCAAACAAGTAGCACATAAAGTCCCACTAACCAGATTAAAATGTAATGGGAATAGCTGAATAAATTGTGGTATGTGATTATGATGGATTGCTGTTCTTCTTTGGGAAATGATGAAACGATGCTCTCAGAAAAACCTGGAAACTCCTTCATGAACTCAAGCAAAGTGAAATGTACTGTGTACAAAGTAATAGCTATGTTCTGGAATGATCAGCTGTGAATGATTTTGCTATTCTCAGCAATGATCCATGACTACTTGGAAGGACTTATGATGAAAAATCCTATCCATAACTAGAGAAGGAACTGATTGTGTCTGAATACAGACTGAAGCATTCTCTCTCTCTCTCTCTATCTCTTCTCTCTTTTATTTTATTTTTCGTAAGGGTTTTTTTTAAGGGGAGAGACCTATGTTTTTTGTCATAATATGACTTTTATGGAAATGTTTCATATAACTTTACATGTGCTTTTTTAATGGGGAATAAGGGAGAGAATCTGGAATTTAAAAGTTTTAAAAACAAATGTAAAGATCTTATAAATGTAACTGAGAAAAAATATTAAATAAATAATTTTGACAAACATAATTGGGAAAGATTTAACAAAATAATAAAAATGTAATAAAACATAGATAATGCGTTTTGAAACTAAGTCATTATGCAGTTGCAGGGCTCTGTATAGAAAGATTAGTGACCCCCATTTCTATTTGAAATTGACAACATTGACCTAGAGCATGGTCTCAGAAGGTCTGGAGGTTGAGAGGGAATCTCAGTAGGGTGGATAGCAAGGAGACTGATGGATAGATGTCAGATAGGAATGTGAAGTCTAATGGTTAGGTGGTAGTCCTTGGTTAGGGTCAGGTGTCATTCACTCTGTGGCTAGGGTCTGGAGTCCTAAGAAAGGTTCTAACTTTAGAAAGTTTATTTTTTATTTATTATTTATTATTATCTAGCTGTCAGTAAAAATCTATTAAAGCAAAGCACCATACTAAGTGCCAAAGGAAGGAAAAAGACTGTCCCTAACCTAGAAGACTATAATAGCTAGGGCTCAGAATAAATCTTTGTCCATGGCTAACAAGATCAGCCTAAAGGCCAGTTTTAGGAGAGTTGTCAGTCTGTGGCTGGAGAGAAGGGGCCTTCTATAGTCAGCGTTTCAAATCAACCTACAGCATCAGTCAGAAATCAGAATGGAGCTGTTTTAATGAGTCAGTCTTTCGTTAAGGCTTGAGTTGGGCTAAAGCCAGGATCAGGGCTCAGTTTTGGAAGAGGTACAGCTCAGGTAGGGGCTGGGGTTAAGACTCAGTCTGTAGACAATGTTAGGTAGTTAAGCACTGGCAGGAACTGGATCTGGATCAATGAGGGGTGAATCTAGGCCCCTGAGCCCAGACTGTGGCTGAGGCTCAGCTTGGGGTCTGAGTAGGATTCACTTTGTGCCCAGATCTTAGAGGTTCTATTTAAAGCTTAGTTAAGGGGTCAGTCTGGGACATGTATCAGGGATCCCTTGGTGACTGGCTTCAGAAGTCAACCTATAAGCAGTCTTCATGACCAAGTTATCAGGAGATAGTCAATAGGCAAGAGATAGGGCCCAGCTGAGAGCCAGAGGTAAGTATAGTTCTATATTCAACTTTAGAGTCCAAGCCACAACTGGCTTTAGAGCCCAGTCTGTGACCAGATCAATCTCTAGACAAGGCTCCATGTGTGGCTAGATCAGATGTCCGATCTGTGGAGAACTGTTAGGGGCTTATCTATGGCTACAGTGGGGCTCAGTGGAGTCTGTTGCTAGCTTCTGTGGTGTCTCAGCCTTTGGCTGGGACTTTCAGCCTAGAATTGGGATGGGACAAGCCAGCACATCATCAACCTCCAGGAGTAACCTGTAGCCTCATAGACTCCTCTTCCTATAAGATGCTCAGGGATTATCTTCTGCATGAAGCTTTTCTAGATCCGCATCCCCCTCCCCAGCTACCTTGTAGATATTTGCATTTATTCATTTTATATTTATGGTCCCTCTGTTTTTATACGTATTTTGTTGTCTGCCTCAGCCTCTTGAGGAAACAGAATAAGCCTCTTGAGAGCAGGGATTTTTTTTTTTTTTTACTTATATCCCCCACAGTAGGGACACAAAGTAGGTACTTAATAAATGCTTAGAATCCAACAATTGTTTTAGATTGTTGATTGGTTGTTGGCAGAGTTAGGGGGATTCGGTGAGTGCCTGAACAGAGAGGGTCAGGACTGACTCGGGTTTTGGAGGACTCAGTTAAATTAGAACAACAACAACAAAAAAGCAACGGGGAGTTAAAAAATAAAGTTAATTCTGGAAAAAGAAAGGAAAAAACAGGTAACATTCTATGGATACCAGAGCTGACTTTTCTAGATCTAGTCAATGTGTTGATATTTGCTTGATTCTTTTTATATGTTTCTAGTGGGTCAAAAAGCAACAATGACAGTGATATAAAGGAAGAAAAATACATCACTAAAAGGTTTAAAAGGAACAGAAACAAAGAAAAAAGAGAGGAAGGGGAGAGAGAGAGGAGATGAGATGGGGAGAGAAGAGGGAGAAAGGAAGAAAGAGAGTAAAAGGGAGAGTAAAAGGAAGGAAAAATGAAAAGAGAGAGAAAGAAAGAGACAAATGAGTGAGGAAGATAGAGAAGGAAGGAAGAAGAAAGGGAGAGAGAAAGCCAGAAAGAGACACAGACAGAGAAAGGGAGAAAGAAAGGGAGGGAGAAGGAGAGGGGGAAAGAGGAGACACAGAGAGAGAAGAGAGACACAGAGAGAGAGACACAGAGAGGAGAGGGGAGAGATACAGAGAGAAGAAAGAGACAGAGAGAAGGAGGGAGGGAGGGAGGAAAGAAGGAAGAGAGAAGGAGAGGGAGAGAGAGGAGAGATAGAGAAGAGAGACACAGAGATAGAGGCACACACAGAGAAAGAGAGAGAGAGAGGGAGAGAGAGAGAGAAGAGAGAGAGAGAGAGAGAGAGTGGGGGGGAGGGAGTCACACAAGATGAAGTACATCCTTGTATGATGAAAGAAATGGTGGTTGTGATTACTGAGCCACTGTCTTTGATAATGCTCTTTGAAATACCATGGAGAATGGAACAGACGCCAAAGGACCAGAGAAGGGCCAACGGTTTGATTTTTCTACACAAAAAGGAGAAGATAGTGGAATTTGAGAACTGGGGAACTTTATTAGCTTCAATTCCCGGTGACATTCTAGGACATGTTATTAAAGGTATAACCTGTGACCCTATTTCATCCTCATCTCTTTGAGTTATTGTTGATCCTGAACCTGATTCAGGGGAGTGGAGGAGACGGTGATTGAAAGAGAAAGAGACGAGCAAGATGGGTTTCTGATGATCCCGCATATTAGAGAAAGATTGCCTGTCCTCCTATGGGAGGAGGCTGGGTCTCGGAGAATTCCTTCTTGATGCAGAAAAGACGTCCTGGAATTGGAGGGGGGGCGGGGGTCATACTCTGCAGGCTTTGTTCGATGCCCGTCTTCCCTCTGCTGACCCGGACCTGCACCTCGAACTTCTGTGAGGGCGGTGGGAATGGCCAAAGCAACCGCCACTGCCCGGGGGGAAGCATGGGCGCTCACCTGGCGCTGTCCTGAGAGCGCGGCCCCTCTACAAGGACCCCAGAGGCCTGATCCACCACAGGAGCCCCGATTGTGGAGCCCGGGCACCCACCGAGGGGAGGGTCTGGGCCTGCCAGCTGCGGAAAACTCTACTGGCTAGGAAGCGGGGGGAGTAATTTCCCCCTCTCCCCCGGCTCCTAATGGGCTGCTGGCTGGCCCCCGCCGAATCCCCGTACTTAGGGGGCAGGATCCGCGCGCTGCCTGCGTGTGCGTGTGTGGCCGTCGGCGAGCCTGTTCCACAAGCGTGAGTGTCCTGTGGCAGAAGAGCCGCTTCCTGACAGCCAGCCCAGGTATTTTGTGACCGCTTCCTGCCTGTTGACTGGGTGCTGAGGAAAGGCTCTTCATTGGCTTCTGAGTCACAACCCAGGCAGACAATAGGCTTCCACAGGAGCAACCTGACCCGCTTTCCTTCCCTGACGGCACCTGGGGACACGCGGCTGGGGCTCTGAGCGGGGCGGGAGCCGGCACACCCGGGTTCTCTCCGTTCCTTTCTGCTCCAGGAGTGCCCGAGGCTCTCCCAAAGTCAGACCTGACAGGGGGAGGGGCCGCGGGGCAGCGGCTCTGGAATCGAGAGGACCCGAGTTCAGATCCGACCTCAGACACTTGCTGTGTGCAGCTGGGCAAGCCGCTGAGCCCCGAGTCACTTGCCTCCCCCCCCAAAAAAGGGAAAATTTGGTAGTTTTCATATTTTAATAATTTGAGCAACCTTCCATTTTGTTCTCTAGAATGATTCTAGCCCCGACCAAGCTGCTTAGCAGTCACGGCTTTGGGGGGAGCCGAAGGGTAGAGAGAGCTGCAGTCTGGCTGAAAACCATCTGGTCACCGAGAGGGTCACCGCAGTCTCCCGGGAAAGCTGTCCCACACATGTGACAAACTGACAAGATCGCCGAGCCGCGGCTCCAGTAGAGCACCACCTGGCGGCCAACCCAAATATTGCATCACCTTGCAATAGTTACAAGGTAGCTCCTCTAGTTACAAGGTAGCTTGCAAGCCACACAGAACCCCGAGGTGCCAGGGGGAAAGCCAGGGGGTCCCAGAGCCACAAAAAGGTGGTTCGGGGACACCTGGAAAGGGAAAGAAAAAGAAAGCGAAAGCCGCCGTTTTTGTCGAGAACTAATCTCATTTCCTTTTACCACGGGGTTACTAGAACGGTAGCTCAAGGAGTGCTATAGATGCTTATTTTACCAAAGGCTCTCACGTCATCCTCGCGCACGATGGGGGCTACTCCGCAGGCCGGTTAGCTGGATTCAGAACTTTCCAGAGAACAGTCATCAGCACAAGGATGTAAATCAAGCGGAGATCTCCAGCGGCGGCCGGGGATCTGTCCCAGCCTCCAGAGTAGCCGACATTTTTATCAATGACTCGGATACAGGCACAGATGGTGAGCTTGTCAAGTTCGCAGATGACACAAAGCTCAAAGGGAGAGCCGGTGTGTGGAAATGACAGAATAGGGATTAAAAAAAAGTACAGACTAAGACATCGGGCCCATCTAATAAGATGAAAATTAATGGAGATAAATGCAAAGGTCTACATTTGGGTTCACAAAATGAGCTTTGTAAATACGAGATAGGAGAGAGAACTATAACTCACAAATGCATGGGGAGATAGGAGAGAGGCAGAAAGATAGAGCAAGAATGTATTAAGCACCTACTGTGTGCTACAAATTATGCTAAATGCGAGGGATGTAAAAACAAGCAAGATAATCTTGTGCCTTTTGGAACTTTCATTCCAATGAGAGAAGGCAACCCAGAAAGCAGACCTCGAAAGGGGTGGAGTAAAGGAAGGAAGCCAGCATGCTGCAGAGCTTCCTGAAGTAGTTGCCCAGTCACTGATCAGGAGAATGGGCACTCTGCCCATAGAAGATAATGGGCAAGAAAAGAAGTCTGAAGTGTGGATTTGGGGGTGGAAAAGATATGGATAATATCTAGGGGCTTTAGTAAATGGCAAGCTTGATGAAAATCATTGCTGTGAGGTGGTAGCCATCAATGCTATTGATGTCCCAGACCACAGAACTAGGCAGACAAATAGTCCTCTGCCCTGCTCTGATCCCATATAGACTATCCTGTTCAATTCCAGGGAATGTATGAGCGAAGATGAGTCCAGAAGCAGGTGACCAGCAACGGTCATCATACAGGATCATCACCTGAGAAAAGTTTAGCCCAGAGATTTGGGGTAGACATCCAAGCTGTCTTCAAGCATTTGGAGGACTGTTTATGAGAAAGAGATTAGGTCTCTAACTCCAGACCTATGACCAATGAATGAAATTTCCGCTTAAGAGAAGAAAAATATCTTCCTAACGATAGTCCAATAATAGAGTGAGCTTCCTAGAGTGTTAATATTTGAAGGCTTGGGAGGTATGTCGAAGAGGGGATTCTCTTCCAGTTATAGAAGGTCTCTGAGGTTCGTTCTTTCTTTGAGATTCTGTGAATCTGTGATTCATGTTAGGACTTGGGTTGTGGTAGGATTGAGGGGTCAATGTGTGGCCATGTTCAGGAGATACTACATGAAGTCAGGAATTATTCTGAGTTTGCATTTAGGGCTCAGTTTGCTGTCGAGGTAAGGGCTGAACTTGTAGCTAGATTTAGACAGAGTTAGAAAAGACCATGGTGGCCATCCAATCGAACCTGTACTTAAAGGTACTATACTGTACTTTACAACATATCATCCAGCTTTTGCTTGGAGACCTTCAATGAAAAGGAACCCCCCTCCATCAGAAACAGCCCAAATCACTTTTGGATCGTGCTAAATATTAGGAAGTTATTTCTTAAATCAAGACTAAATTTGTCTCTTTGGAACTTGGCAAGCCTTAAGAGTCAGGAAGATTTGGCATCTTGCCTGGGACCTATTCTGGTGACTGATCCTTCACAAATGACTTCCCTTCTCAGTGCCCCAGGCAACTTTCTAAGACTCTAAATTGCAGATGAATTGTTGCTCTGCATTGATGGAAGATGTTTACTTACTGGGAGTTTCCCCAGAGTCATGAAGTCACAGGTCTGGACCTCCCCCCATTAAAACTTGTCAAAATTGAAAATCTTCTACTTATTAATCCTTGTTCTATGCGCTGGGACCAAGAAGTGCTAGTCTCTTTCTTTCTTTCTTTCTTTCTTTCTTTTTTTTTTTTTTTTTTTGGTATGTAATGTATAAATCGATATACATACACACACATCCATATATATGTGTGTGAGATCTCCTGTGATAGAATGACGATTCTGTGAGGATAAGAACTTTCATATTTTTTCTTTGTATGTCTAGCAGCTAATAAAGTAATTGTCTCAGAGAAGATACTTAATGTTTGTTGATTGATTGATCTAGGAGTTCCACCTGTTGAATAGTGAGGAATAAAGAAAGATTAGTGGGAAGTTGGATAGAGTACAAGGGGCATATCTGGTCCATTGTGGACTCCTACATCCTTCTGCTTGAGGCTTTGGTGTTCTCCCTGATTGTACCCTTTCTTTGTCTTTTCTAGTTCCATTTTTGAAGTGTGACTCACTGTCCCCCTCTGGAAGAAGGTCACAACTTTAGATGTGGAGATGTTGGCTATGGTGCCAAGTGAGGAGTGAGTGTCATACTTATACCTTTTTTTCTTATTGTATCTTCTTCACTCTCCACGCTGTTCTTAACCTGTGGTGTCTATAGTTAAATTTCATAGTCTTCCCTTAAACAGCCCAGATAAAGCACACAATGCTTGGTCTCTTCTGTGAATATCCTTTTTAAGTTCCAAAGCAACCAGAGAAAGCTGGGGAGGAAGAGTTAATTACAATTCTAGTTCTGTACACAATGCCCCCTCTTCACACAGATTGAAACTTCATTGGCTTAGAACTATCCATTAGGCATGAAGCATGTTACCTACCTTCTGACAACGTAAGGATGGAATCAAGATACAGAAGCAGATGCTCAGTTTTAGTCACGGCCACCATGTGGTTTTGTTTTGTTTGTCTATGTTTATTTGTTACAAGGGTTTATTTTTTTTCAATGTTTTAATTGAAAGGGTGTGGGTGGTAAGATGGTGATTTCCCCTCCAAGATAGTGATTTCTTTTTCCCATCCCCCCAAAATAAAAGAAAAATAGGACCATTAAAATATTTTTTAAAGTATACCAAGAAGGAAGTTCAACACAAGGTTTTACAAGGGTTGGTGTTGAAAAATTATCCATGTATATGTTTTGAAAATAAAAAGCTTTAATTTAAAAAAAGGAAGTTCAGAGACAAAACAAGTCAGCCAATTTTGTACATAACTGGTTAACTTTATTATCTATTCCATAAAAAACAACAAACAAGCAGGATGTAATGGAAATACACTGTTTCATATACAATCTTCTTTTTGTATTTCATTTTGATGTGAAAATACTCATGGCATTTTAAAATTTTATTTGTAAGCATATATGTATTTGTTAAATTCAGAATAGGAAAAGATAGCAATAGATTTCTTGGCTGCCATGCTACAGTCTAGGATTATAGTGAACCTTCTAGAATGTCTGTATCTTTTAGATGAATCTAGTTTTGCTTCCATTAGCTTGTCATCATCAACCTCCCCAGGAAACCCTTTCTACTATTTGGATGACTATAATTGCTAGGAAGAGCTTCCTTCCATCAAGTCAAAAATCTGCTTCTTGGCAACCCATTGATGTCCTGGAATCAAGAAAGAGCTGTAACACTCAATTGAGGTTCTGTGTCATAATTCCATATTAAAGAGACAGTAGCACTTTTTTTTTTAAGGTAAATATCACCATCTGCTGGAAGACAACAATTATAACAAGAAGGATCCATTACTCCTGCTAGGGGTGGTGGAGCACAATTAGGTATCAAGCTGCAGGACATAAAGCCAGCCCCAGATTTCCTCCTGGTTGGTTGGGGCCCCATTTGGGGTCATATATCCCTGTATAGGAGAGAGGTAACCCCAAAAGGGATAAGTCATCTGATTCACTCACCATAGGTTCAGATTTGTGTCCTTTATGACGTAAATATAACTATGAAACCTTAGCAGCCCCAGTGCTTCTAAGGGGTGCTTATGGCTCTCTTCTTAGGTCTTCCCTGGCTGGGGGATGATGTGGCAGCATAGAAAGAGATCTTCTAATAATAGCTTCCTTTTTCTCTTTATTATATTCAGCCAAATAGGGGCAAACTCCTCTGAACACCCTCCCCCCCCCATTGTATCTAGAACCCATTTGTTCCAAGGGGAGTAAGGGGGGAGGGGGAAAGAATGAGGGGAAAATGGTACCATCTGTGGAATGTAGCCCTGTGGCAAAATAGTATGATATATATGAGAGGGAGGGAGGGAGGGAGGGGGGGAGAGAGAGAGAGAGAGAGAGAGAGAGAGAGAGAGAGAGAGAGAGAGAGAGAGAGAATGAGAATGTCTAAGGCAAAGACCCAACCAGGTTAGCCACATGAAGTTTTGCCACAAGGAGAGCCAGACACCACTGGGAGGCACCTCTCTATTTCCTGATCTTGGAATCTGGATCTGGAAGAGAGACTGTTTACTCATTGCCTCTGCTCAAAGTTGCTTACATGAAAAGTTACCTTCACCTTCACCTGCTTTATGTCTCAGGACAGGAGGGAGTTCTCAGCTACAGCTGGGTCCACAAACAATTATTATCCTTAGCCCTAAGTCAGGGGCAGAGGGAGGTAGCTACTCTCTGCTCTGGGGTGCTGGAGAAATGCCATTTTTTTCTGTACTAGCTCATATGTAAGTAATCCATCACGTCAGGATCTTTAACCTGGGAAGAGAGCAAGCCCAGACATTCTGTCTGGTGAACCTGTCTGGCTGTTTTTTTGTGCATTTAGGTGGAAAAGTGTGCAGGTCTGTGTGTGTGTGTGTGTGTGTGTGTGTGTGTGTGTGTGTGTGTTGCAGTTAGAGCTAAGAGTAGCTGTGTCTTGAGCATGTCTAAGCATATCCCACAAGGAGTCAGGTAAGCCTCAGGTCCCTCTTGAGTTTCCTTGACAAAGTGTGAAATCCCCTGAAATTCTTTGACAAGGTGTGAATTTGCCTAGTCTTGGGTCCTCCTCACCTATGCTTGGCCCTTTGTTATGTTATCGACTCAAGTTCAAAAAAGAATACAAAGGCATGAGTTGGAGCAGCAATTCGGGACACTCTCAAGGTCTCTCAAGAACTTTAGAATCGATTGTATGGCATGGGAGACACTGACACAGGACTGCCCAGCATGGCGTGCCTGCATCAGAGAATGTGCTGTGCCCTATGAACAGAGCAGAAGTGAATTAGCTCAGGACAAACACAAGATGTGCAAAGTCAGAGAATCCTCCCCAAAAGTTAGTAGGGACTATTTGTGCCTGACCTATGGCAGAGCATTTCGAGCTCATATTGGTCTGATCAGCCACAGTCGGACACATGGTAACTGGACTGGGAGCCTCAGTCAGATATACTGTAACTGGACTCCAACACAGTGACAACTACAGTCAAATACACTGTAACTAGACTCCAACACAGTGACAACTACAGTCAAATACACTGTAACTGGACTCCAATACAATGATAGCTACAGTGACAGCCACAGTCGGACACACAATAACAACTCTAACACAGTGACAGCTGCAGTAGGACAAACTGTAACCAAACTCTAACACAGTGACAACTACAGTCAGATACACTGTAACTGGACTCCAATACAATGATAGCTACAGTGACAGCCACAGTCGGACACACAATAACAACTCTAACACAGTGACAGCTGCAGTAGGACAAACTGTAACCAAACTCTAACACAGTGACAACTACAGTCAGATACACTGTAACTGGACTCCAATACAATGATAGCTACAGTGACAGCCACAGTCGGACACACAATAACAACTCTAACACAGTGACAACTACAGTCAGACACATAGTAACAACTCTAACACAGCGACAGCTGCAAACACAGTGTAACTGGACTCAAACACAGTGACAACCACAGTCAAACACACTGTAACTGGACTTGGACACAGCAACAACCACAGTCGGACAAACTGTAACTGGTCTTGAACACAGTGACAGCTGCAGTCAGATATACTGTAACTGGATTCTAACATAGTTAACAGCTACAGTCAGACCCACTGTAACTGGAATCCAACATAGTGACAGCCACAGTCAGGCACACTGTAACTGGACTCGAACACAGTGATAGCCACAGTTGGACACACTGTAACTGGACTCAAACACAGTGACAACCACAGTCAAACACACTATAACTGGACTTGGACACAGCAACACCCACCGTCAGACAAACTGTAACTGGTCTCGAACACAGTGACAGCTGCAGTCAGATATACTGTAACTGGATTCTAACATAGTTAACAGCCACAGTCAGACCCACTGTAACTGAACCCACCACAGTAAAGCCACAGTAGGACATACTATAACTGGACTCTAACATAGTGACAGCCATAGTTGGACGCACTGTAACTGGACTTGAACATAGCAACAGCTACAGTCGGACACACTGTAACCAGACACAGTTTGACAGCTGCAGTTGGACACACTATAAATGGACTCGAACACAGTGACAACTGCAGTCAAACACATCAAACACACTATAACTGGACTCAGACACAGCAACAACCACTGTCGGACAAACTGTAACTGGTCTAGAACACAGTGACAGCTGCAGTCAGATATACTGTAACTGTAATTCAACACAGTGACAGCCACAGTAGGACATACCGTAACTGGACTCTAACATAGTGATGATATTTTGGTCCTCTTCCAGAATGAAGGACAAGAACCATGAAGGAGCAATAGATGGGTCTAAAACCCACCACCAGTAAATTCATATATCAGGACTGCCCTAGGGCAGGGGCTTTTAAAAGGAAATTTAAAAGGAGCACTGGCTAGAGGAGAAAATGGTCTTCAGCTGGAGAAATAGAGAGCAAGGTGAAAGAAAAGACAGTTTTTTTTTTTGATTGGAGAGAAAGGAAGGGAGAAAAGAAACAAGCACTTATTAATCACCTACTATATGCCAGGCACTGTGCTAATCACTTTACAACATTATTGTCCTTGATCCTCACAATTCTAGGAGATTTCTCGTCCAGGGTCACACCACTATTAAGTGTCCGAGGCTGGATTTGAATTCAGATCTTCCTGATTCAGGTCATAATAAAATTGAATCTAGCCTTGAATACCTACTCGCTTTGTGATGCTGGATTATCACTGGGCTAACACTTATCCCTGTCTGCCTCAGTTCCCTCATCTGTAAAATGAGCTAGAGAAGGAAATGGCAAACCCCTCTAGTATCTTCGCTGAAAAAATCCCCAAATGGGGGTTTTCCTGACTCCAGACCCAGCACTCTTATTTATCCATTGAACCACCTAGCTGTCTGAACAAGCCCATGGGCGTATATTCTTTGTCATTCCTTCCATCTTCTGGCACTCCCTGAGACCTGGCTCTCTGCCATGACAGTTTCCTTCAGTGTCCTTTCCAATACTGATTAGACTTTCCCTCATACTCCCAAGTTTCTGGAGAAATTTTCCACTCAGAATTCTCTTACTTGGACTCATTAGTACTAAGGACCACAGGAGAAAAATCTAGCATTATTTTCTTGCTTTTGTTGTAGGCCATAATTGTATAGCAGTCCCTTTTTTCCAGTACATTTCCAGGTCAAACCAGGTTTGGATTTTGCAATAACTTTTGTTTGCTTGAATGCAGATTTACTGATATCTGTTGTATTACTGTAGCCAGTTTGAGAATTGTGGTTTATAGGAGAAGTATAGATTTTGCATCCGTCAAATGCAAGTATCTAGAAGTTTGCCTAGGGCAAGCTATGATAGCTCATAAATGTTCATATGTTTTTCTATTTATTTTGAAGCAGTCCTAGACTGTGACATGAGTCCAGACAGCCTGTCTGAGATCCTAATGGGCTACAGGTTCATAGGATAAAGTTTACCTGTTGGCCTAGAAAGCCTGAAAAAGCAACTCTGTGTCTCATTCCTTTTGGGGAGTCTTGCACTTCTTCAATGGTTTCCTGAATATATTTTCTTTAAGTGAATCTGCTCATCAGGACCAGGAGATCATTATATATTTCAACAACAATAATATATGATGTGTATTGGTCATCCTGTCATATGGAGAGGGGGTGGGTGAAAGGAGGGGAAAAATTGGAACAAAAGCTTTGGCAATTGTCAATGCTGAAAAATTACCCATTCATATATCTTGTAAATAAAAAAGCTATTAAAATTTTAAAAAAATACTGTATGATGATCAATTCTCATGGACGTGGCCATCTTCAACAATGAGATGAAACAAATCAGTTCCAATAGAGCAGTAATGAACTGAACCAGCTACACCCAGCGAAAGAACTCTGGGAGATGACTATGAACCACTACATAGAATTCCTAATCCCTCTATTTTTGTTCACCTATATTTTTGATTTCCTTCACAAGCTAATTGTACACTATTTAAAAGTCCGAATCTTTTTGTACAGGAAAATAACTATATGGACATGTATACATATATTGTATTTAATTTATACTTTAACATATTTTACATGTATTGGTCAACCTGCCATCTAGGGGAGGTTGGGGGTAAGGAGGGGGAAAATTGGAACAAAAGGTTTTGCAACTGCCAATGCTGAAAAATTACCCATGCATATATCTTGTAAATAAAAAAGCTATAATAAAAAAAGGCAAAAGTGGAAAAAAAAAGTTAATTTGCTCATTCTGGTGAATGGTGACTTCGAAATTCCATTTGGATTGCCCTTGCAGTGGTAGGAATCCACTGGAGGAAATGTTGGGTGACCCTTGATAGAGACCCAGGAGGAAATTCAGCCGGACCTCCTAGGGCAAAACTTCTTAAATTGTGGGTTGCTCAACATAGAGGATGGCAAAACTGAATGTGAAGCAACAGTAAAAGGTATCAAATATTCCACTGAGATTTAATTTTTTATGTAAAAATAAACAAACACATCCATCTCATTAGGAAGCAAATTTGTTTTTTGTCTTTAATGGTAAAATTACGTGTATATCAAAGAATTGTTTTAAAACTATACTATATGCCTTATGATCTTTTATCTTTATGATCTATGATTTATTTTTTAAATTTATGATCTATTATTGGTAAATGTTTACTTTGTATATCTATTTGATATACCTAATATACCACAGACACATACAAATTTCTTGGGCAAAAAGGGTTCTGAGTGGAAAAAGTTTAAGAAATCCTGTTCTGGGGATCACCTACCGTCCTCGGTCTCCTGGACAAATCTCCATGGCTTATCTAGAAATTTGTCTTCAACATACATATTTATGCTCCTTCAAATATCTTAATTTCTCAGTCTACTTATCTCTTCCACCTCAGCTACATACAGAGATGGTCATATTATCCCTCCATCTTGATTGACATCACCCGGAAGCGCTCCTCTTCTCTGTTCATAAACTCCAGAATTCCTCAATCCAGACCCACATGAATGACCTTATATTCTGAGGAAATCCTTGAAGCGTTTTCACCCAGGACAATTTGGTTTCTCACATGTGAAGATGAAAGGGTCGCTTTTAGTCAGCTCCAGGACCCTATTCTCTGCAGAGAGTGCTCTGAAATCTCTGTAGGCACCAAGATTCCTTTCAGTAAAAGAAAGCTTGATTTTCTTTTCCTTTTTAAGTTGGCCTAGTATATGTGGATTCAGAGGGGACCTTCAATCAAAGAAATCGAGCTCCATGGGGCAGCTAGATGATGAAGTGGATCAAGCATTGACCCTGGAGGAGGATCTGAGTTCAAATCCAGCCTCAGATACTTAACATTATTAAATGTGTGACTCTGGGCAAGGCACTTAACTCCAATTGCATACACGCATACACATAGACACACACACACACACAGAGAGAGAGAGAGAGAGAGAGAGAGAGAGAGAGAGAGAGAGAGAGAGAGAGAGAGAAAGAGAGAGAGAGAGAGAGAGAGAGAGAGAGAGAGAGAGAGAGAGAGAGAGAGAACTCAAGTTCCTCTTTCCCATGGAGTCAATGGATCAGAACTGTTGTACAAGTGCTAAATTAAATCAGTAAGTTTTTCCATCTGAAAAATGAAGAGGTGACTTCCAATCAAGCCCAGTTCCCTAATCTCTATGGAGAGAGCCTGAGTTTCTATTCTATTTCTTTTCATTGTTGTTTTGGGGGATTGGGAAGACAAACCAAGGGGGTGGATGATAACCTATTGAAACTTTGTTTAAAAATGATGTTTGTTTGTTAAATATATCACCACATATTTGGAAGTATGTGAGAATGTTAATTGCCAGATTTCATTACAATCTGGCCACCCAGACTTTTCCTGAAATGCTAACACAAGGTGCTGAAGCAGACATTTAGAATGAATAATACAGAACCTCCCCAAGCAGGAGAGAGAGAGCTAGAATTTGGGATTTCAGACATGGCAAACACATTCTTGTAGATTTATTGGGGAGGCGAATATCGAGTTGGGGGGAAGCTATAAGGGTGAGGGTGAGTCAATTGAGTCAATCATTCTACTGCACGTGAAGTAACTAACAAAATGCTCTAGCCTAGATACCCTTATCAGGTGAGATCATCTCTATTGAATAAAATTGATTAATTAAAGACATTAAGTACGGTCACACTTTGTAGGTTTTATATAAAATGGCAAACTAGTTTAGAATATTGGCATTTGAGGGTCTGGCAGTTGAGGAAAGAATAGTTCCAGTCCAGCCCCTGAGAGAAAAATTGCCTGTGAGATTCAAAGGATAAGAGAATTTGTATTTCTCATTGGCATACTGAAAGTATCCCTGAGACAGAGTGTCTGCCTTGGGAGCCAAGGATGATCTAGGTACACTGAGCAAAGACAGCCTCAAGGACTCTGCAGGAGCCTAGCAGAAAGCTATATGGTACCCAAGCAGAACTCCCAGAGTTCCCATAGAGTGGGAGTTACCAGATTGGGAAATTATCTTTCTGATTTCTCTAAGCCCAAGTCCACTCTCCCCTGGACTTTGTATGCTCTGATAGGATGGCATCAGAGGTTTTGGGAGATACTTTCTACCAACTTTGTGCTAGCCTTTTGAGTCTGGTTTATAAAGAAGGCAGACAAGACTCTAGCTCTGATGAGGATTATGACTGACCCATACTATCCACTACTCTAACACTTCGTTCAGTTCCTCTTCCTAAAAGCTAATTGAATGGAATTGTCCGACTAATTCATGTCAACTGATAATCAAAGGGAAGGAAGCACACCGATGGGAGCTCAGTGTGTTCGTTAGGACACCTCATCTCCAGCTTTACCGTCCTGAGGGGAGAGCCAATAGCCGTCTCTGGGGTGTGGACACACATGCACTGTCTAGATGACCACAGGTCACCCAAACTGGTAATCCCTAAAGAAGTCATGACAGCTAGAGGCAACACCCAAAAACTGGACTGCAAGTAGGTGGCAGTATAGTTGAAAGTTTGGGTCTTCTACCAGATCGCATGACTGCAGCACACATGATTCTTATTCTGTTGAACCAACCTTTTTTGCCCTGGTTTTTCATAGATGACTGGCAAAAAGAACAGATGCTTGATGAAACACTGTATGAAGGGAGATGAGTCACGAAGCAAAGGAATGATGGCAAAAGACTTGAGTACCAGTCTTGGGAAGGTGCTTGTCTGTTGAAGCAATGGCAGACATTGGAGTTGTGCAGCAGAGTTATATATTAAACTGTGAGTGATCCCACCAGGAAGCAGTTGGCACTGCATAGGGCACACTGTTCCTTGGGCATGAAAACTCGGCATGATAACTTCAGACATTTGGATCCAAAAAATATCTAGAGCTAGGAAGAGGTAGATTATTCTGGCTCAAGATGTCAAGACCTGGGAGATGACTCATTGTGTACAAAGGAAAATATGACCAAGTCATGTTACATATTTGAAAACTCTAAAGACCAGCAAATATTTGGAACTTTTCCATTTCAACTTCTTATCTCTGGAAGGAGATAACAAAAAAAAAAGTCATCTCTTGGTGGTAATGGACTACTTTCTTAGGTAGAAACAAGCCCAGTCAGGACCCAGAAAGCTTCCTCAGTTGTATAGTGGAAAAAGAATTTCTCAGTGTGTGGACTTCCTCCCGGGAGCTATTTGGAGCAAGGTAGAGACTTTGGAAGCACAGCATCTGATAGCAGGAAGTCTACTACATCACTTTTCCACCTTCAAGGGGACCAATAACCTATAATAACAGCATTTTGAGGTGAGCAAAGCATTTTATAAATATTAGCTAATTTAAGCCTCACAACAATCCTGGGAGGCAGGTACCATTATTATTTCATTTTATAGATGAGGCATACAGAAGTGAAACACCTTGTCCAGGTGCCCAGCTAGTGTCTGAGGCTGGATTTAGACTCATGAAGGTGAGTATTCCCGATTTTTGGTCAGGTAGGTGGTACTGTGTTTAGATTATAGCTCCTTTAGTCAGAAAGATTCATCTTTCTGAATACAAATCCAGCCTCAGACATTTACTGGACAACCCTGGACAAGGCCCTTACCCTTGTTTGCCTCAGTTTCCTCATCTGTAAAACGAGCTGTAGGAGGAAGTGGCAAAGACTTTTTCTGAGATCAGAAAATGGGTTATGGAGAGATGGTCAGGATTGAACCAGCTGAACTACAACATTCCAGGTCCCACGTGCCATCCTAACAGCAGCCTGAATGTTTCAACTCGGATGAGTGTTTTAGGACCACTGAGACCAGAATGGAAATCTTGGGGGAGCAAACACACCACCAGGAACGTTCCCCGTTTCTCACCCTACCTGTTGATGTCTGCCAGAAGCCATACCTGCCAAGGCACTTGGAGATGATGAAGAAGGAGAGATGGCAGACACTTACAAATACGTACTGAAGTTGGGAGAAGTTGAAAGAAACTTAGCACCTAACTACATATTTAGCCGGGAATTATGCTGACATAAATGGTGATATGATGTTTGTACTCGTCAAGACTTTTGATGAAGTGACAATTATGCTAAGAAATCTTGGTGTTTGTGGGACACACGAATGAGCGGGCTGATGGAAATCTACCCCATAGCTCTCTGGGAAGAGATTCGGCAACTTGCCTCTTTGTAAAATGGTCAGCTGCCAAAGACAATTCCTAGCAATTAGTTATTGCCAATCACCGAGTTAGTTGGTCCCCTGAATGAGCAGGTCAAGACTAATAGATGTCGTCTGCATCTGACTGGCCCTAAACGAATGAGGTCACCTGCCAATCATGAGATAATTATCTGACCCAGACAAAAGATGAGAGACAGAATATTCAAAGGAAGGAAACTCTCTGTGCACTATACTCCAGAGACCAAATAATAGCAGAGGACTGCATCCCAAGGCAACTTCTGCCCAGTATTTCAGTCCCAGAGTCCCCGAGGACTCCAGACCCAGGCCACAGCAACCCTGCAAGTTAGCTTGGGTTCTTTAGAGAATAAGCATCAAATTTGGGCCCTAACCCTAAACCTCCCTAAACCAGATTTAAATGTTACTGGGAATGTTTTACGAAATGAATAAAAGTACAGTGCAACGTAGATAATGTTCATTTGTGGTTTTATAAGTCTATATGCCCTGGCAGAAAGGGATCTATTTCTATCCCACTGGCTATGAGATGAGATTTAGACAGTTAAGATCCTTGTTCTGATGGGGATTGTAATCAGCTAAACTTTCACTAGCACAGCCACAGAGTCTCAGTAAAATTAGGTCATCCATCTAATCATCAGACCAACCTATGCTGTCCCAAGGGTACTGAGGAAATGGTTGTACACGAAGCTAGATGGTGATACCGATGTTGACCTTCCTTGAATGTAATTATATGTCAATCACTTATTAAGCACCTACTGTATGTCAGGCATTGTGCTAAATACTGGCATAACCAAAAAAAGACAAACATGGTTCCTGCCCTGGAGGAGCTGCTTCATAGTTGAACATGTTGTAATGATATATGTCAGTCATTTAATAAACACTTATTAAGCACCTACTGCATTTCAGGCATTGCACTAAGCATTGGGATTACCAGAAAAGGAAAAACATGGTTTCTGGCCTGGAGGTGCTCAGTTTCATCATTGAACATGTTGTAATTATACATGTTAATCATTTAATAAACATTAAGCACTTACTGTATGTCAGGCATTGTGATAAACACTGGGATTACCAAAAAAGGCAAAACATGGTTCCTGGCCTGGAAGAGCTCTGTTTCATCATTGAATAGGTTGTAATGATATATGTCAGTCACTTAATAAACACTTATTAAGCACCCACTGTATTTCAGGCATTGTACTTAGCACTGGAATTACAAAAAAAGGCAAAACATGGTTCCTGGCCTGGAGGTACTCAGTTTCATCATTGAACATGTTGTAATGATATATGTCAGTCATTTAATAAACTGATATATATATATATATGTATGTATATATATATATATCAGTCATTTAATAAACACTTATTAAGCACCTACTGTATTTCAGGCATTGCACTAAGCACTGGGATTACCAGAAAAGGCAAAACATGGTTTCTGGCCTGGAGGTGCTCAGTTTCATCATTGAACATGCTGTAACTATACATGCTAATCATTTAATAAACATTAAGCACTTACTGTATGTCAGGCATTGTACTAAGCACCGGGATTACAAAAAAAGGCAAAACATGGTTCCTGGCCTGGAGGAGCTCTGTTTCATCATTGAATAGGTTATAATGATATATATCAGTCACTTAATAAACACTTATTAAGCACCTACTATATGTCAGGCATTGCGCTAAGCACTGGGATTACCAAAAAAGGCAAAACACGGTTCCTGCCCTGGAGGAGCTCAGTTTCATCGTTGAACATGTTGTTTAAATAAGCTTCTGCTTATTATAGATTCGAATTATATTTTCCTTGGTGTTGACATTGTGCATGTTGTGAGGTTCCACTAGTGTGCTAACCTGGCGTGGTCACTGTTGGCTGCGCGCCTACTTGCACTACTTGGCCTGTCCCACTGTCCATTAGGCATTCTGCTGCCGTCACTGCAGAGCTTGTTTTCGGTCTGTGAACATGCCCTCAGCGCTGCACAATGGGCATATGATACATCCTGTGTGGAACTGAGGCCTCCAGCCATGGAAGCAGCCATCAAAGGCTGCCTTTCTGCAACGTTCCACGGCTGCTGGGTTCCTTGTTGATGCTTGCTTGCTGTTCAGCCCTGAGATGATTACCTGGGACTCGGGATTCATCACCTTGGCTCTGTTATGTCCTAAGCATTTTGTGCTACGTGGCGTACTTATGGACGCCCCATCTGTCGCAGCGCGTTTTGTAAGGGACTAAACCTTCCAAACCCTGGGGAAGGATGTCATAATCCCTCCTCTAGGTGGAGGGAGGCATAATCTGGAGCCTGCAGAGGCTTCTGGGATTTGGAATTTTTTGCTCATCTCCCGAAGCAAAGAACTATCACATGGGCTGGCCCCTGGGGCAGGATGAAAAGGAGATCCTGTGGAAAGAAGAGGAAAAGGCACAGGGAGGGGAGGGAAGTGGTGGCCAGTGCCTCCCCCGAGCCCAAGCAGCCCTGACCAACTGTGACGATGACCACAATGACCCAGCAATGTGGGGACAGCCATCTGGCAGCCCTCCTCAAACCCAAGCCTGAGGGGAGACCGGAAGGGGCAAAATCTGAAGGGGCGCAGGGCAAGGGGGTATAAGGCTGCGCTTGCACCCCGGCCCCTGGACCCCGTGCGGGAGCACCGGCGGGGAGGGGGCGGCGGTCTGCTGGCGGAGTGGTCCCCAGGCCCAAGCTGCTCGGGCCTTTCCGGGCCCCTCTCTGTTCAGGAGCCTCGGGGGGTGGCCAGAGCCGGACCGACGGCCCACAAGGGAAGCAGCTTTCCTCCCTGGAGCGGCCGGGGGGAGTTCAGGACCAGTCTCTCCCCCCGCCCCCCCAAGCTAGCCAGCAGAAGGTCCATTGTGTCAGTGACGGGGTGAGGGAGCGACATCTGCTGGGCAAAATACGCATTGCGACGCTGAGCCACGTTGCTGCTGGCTTAGCTGGCTCTCGGGTCTTAGGTCAAGGACAGGGCCCCCGGAGCAGCTTGGTGCGGACACGGAGACTCCGCAGCCCCCTCCCCGCAGGTTCGGCTCCGCCTGGGGCCTCCCTCCCCGGTCCGGGAGCCCGAGAGCCCCGGCGCCTCCCCACACTGCCCCAAACCTGGGGCCAAGATCCCTCTCCCCTAATGGGCGCGCAGAGATGGCTTCCATCCACGTGAGCAAGAAGCCGCCCGAGCTCTGCAAAAAGAACAGCCGCGGAGACGCCGAGCTGCCGAGAGGAGCTTGTCTGTCAGCTTCTCCTCCAGAGACCGGCAGCCTCCCCCGCTCGCTCCCCGCCCCCTCCCCAGCCGCACGGCCACGTCCCCGCGCGCACACCTGGGGACTCACGCAGGCGCGGCCTCCCCCGAGACCCTCCCGGCTCCCGAGCCGGCGCCAGGCGCGCCCCCACCAACATCCCGGAGACCGGGGGACCCCGCGCCGGAAGGAAGGAGCCGGGACCGGCAGCCTCAGCACCGGCGGTGACTCGGTTTCCTCAGTTGTAAACTAGTAATAATAGTCTCTAACTAAAATCCCTCTCGTCCTCAGCTGGCGCCCGGCCCTTATAAATGCTCACCCCGTTCCCCAGCCCTGTGAGACCGCTGGGAAATCCCCTCCCCTCCCCAGGCCTCAGTTTGCCCATCTGTGAGAGGAAGAGGGGGCCAGAGGCAGCTCAGAGAGCCTGCCTGGATCCATGTCACCTCCAGGTGGGCTCCGACCCTCAGGGAGACCCCTCCGTCCCGGCCCGCCCCCAGAGGTCGGCTCATGCACGGGACGGGGACAGAGACACGGAGCAGCGTGCTCCCCGGCCTCGGTGCCAAACTGTGCACCAGGCAGGCTCTCCTGCTCACCGCGGCTCTGACAGCCTAGATGCAGCAATCAGGGATTCTCAGGTCAGCCTCGGGCTGCCGGCGCCCACAGGCCCTGAGCCAGCCCAGCCTGCCCGTCCCCCCCTTCCTCCACCCCCACCCAGGGTCCCAGTCCCTGATTAACCCCTTTCACTAATTGGCCACCAGCCCCCTGACTTTGCTGGAGGCCTTCTCAGGAGCTGGGAGCAAGAGGCTGCAAATTGGCCAGGAAGCCTGGGCCTGGGGAATAGCATCTGCAGCGCGGCGGGAGGGAGCTGGAGGGGAGGGGGGCGCCTCGTGCATGTGTGAAGCATGCATGTACACAGGAAGCCAGGCCTGCACCCCCCACCCCCCACCGCCAAGCAGCCCTGCCTCCAGCACATCTCCACTCACACACGCACACGTGTAAAAAATCAGCCGGGCTCTCACACACGCCAGCGTTTAAAGGCAATCACAGACAAAGGCAGGTCTGTCACACCAGAACAGCGAGACCCCGCGTTTGTGGGCCTGGCCACCCCGGGGAAGTGGGGGAAAGCGCCGCTTTGGGGGTCCCTCCCACTCATTTCCTGGGGGAGGGGGTAGAGAGGGTGGTATGAGATAGCTTCTAAGCTCCAAGATTCTGTGATCTAGAAATGCAACAAAGCGTGCAGACGTAACCCAACACATGTGTGCCCACAGAATACATGGCAAGCCCACAAAGTCCCCCCACTACCACCTCTCCCACACATCACCCCACAGGACTGCACCGTAGACTGTGTGTGTGTTCACACAGGTGCACACACACACACACACACACACACACACACAAAGCTGAATAAAAAAACTGCTGCTTCTCAGACTTTGCACATTCTCTAGGTTTCATTAACAATGAAGCTCCTTAGGAGCTGAGACTTTGCTCACAGTGTTCCCAAGGGCCTCTGCTCCAAAATGCCTTGGGCTGAAGCCCAAATTCTCCAGGACTCCGTGTCTACCGGGGGCCTCTCCAGGCCTGTTAGTTAAGGCTCCCAAGAATCTACCCTGCCCATCTCCACAGCAGACACCCCCCCACCCCCAGGGGATGCACTAAAGCATATGTTGGGAGGAGACAATGTTTTCTACAACCACAGAATGTCAGCAAGGAAAATAACCTTCAAATCATGAAGTCCAATCCTTTAATTTTAAGCTGGTGATGCCAGAAACTAGAGAGAAGGGTTTAAAAAAAAAAAAAAAAAGACTGATGGTCGTAATGGACTGCTAATTCAACATAAATCGCCACGACAACATGGAAATTAAACTAGGTAACCTAATCTTAAACTGGGTTTTAATCAGTGACTTAGAGAAAGAATATGTGGTGCCCCCTCCGGGGCTACTCCCCCTGAAACTCCCATTCTTATTGGCTGTCCCTATCATGGCTTCCAGGGAGAGCCCTGAGGGATTGGGGTTTTAATGCTGTTGCTCATAAGCCCCCACCAATGTGATGTGCTGCTCCGGAACAATCAACTAACTTTTTAGCAAATTATTCCCTAATAAGAGATAGGAACAGCAGTTATAAAAATGCCCCCCACCATCCTACACCCCCCAATAGTCTAGGGTACAATCTCGTAATTCTGACTAGATGTATCTGGACATACCGGTCTTCTCTCTCTGGATATCCATCTGGATATATTAGCTGCTCCTGATTCAGTCTTTTCAATCCACAATTGGAGGAGGGGGGCGGGGGAAGGAAAAAAAAAGCTCTCCTCCCTCCTTTGGCTCCTCCTCCAAACTGGAACCTCCCAAAAGACCACTTCCATTACTAGACCGGTTCCTGGTTCCCTGGCTGTTTTTATCCATATTCCAGGTGTGACGTCATCTGCTTTTCGTGCATTGGCCAAAACTATAATCCTCTCAAATTGATTAGGAATGTATTGATTGATTCCATGCAGGTGTCTAGTCCATCTGTGATTCTATCAGTTGTGGGGAGAGTTGGGCCATCCTTTAACATACACATGCTTTTTAAATTTGCAAGTGGGAGACATAGCTAATGTATTAGGGGGCATGAGCCAAACTGAAGAAGATGAAATATTCCCTGCCCTCAGGGAGCTTACGTTCTAATAAAAGAAGTAAAGAATGATGTCAAGGAAAGGACATTTGATTCCTAAGTTATAGAGATGGTGAGATCGCAGGGAGGCAGATTTGATACATTCCCACCTAGAAACAAAGGTAGAGCTGGTTTGATCATGGTTCCAGAATTATTCATAATTAGAGCTAGCACTTATATGAGGCAGCTGGGTGGAAGAGTGGACAGAGTACTGGGCTCGGAAGCAGAAAGACCCCATGTTCAAATTCTGAGGCTCAGAAACTTCCTGGCTGTGTCATCTTGAGCAAGTCACTTTAATCTGTTTGAGGAGATGACAAAGCACTCTGGTACCTTTGCCAAGAACAGCCCATGGACACAGAGAAGTACACGGAGTCACAAAGAATGGGAGATGAATGAACAACAACAAAAGCACTTCTATAGCACCTATTCTGTGCCAGGTGCTGTGCTAAGAGCTTTCCAAATACCTAATTGGAGCCTTTCAATGTTAGGTGCTGTTATTAATCCCCATTCTACAATTGAGAAACCTAAAGCACAGAATCACACAGTTCTGTGTCCCAGGTCACATTTGAACTCAGGCTTCAATTCTGCTATCTACTCTCTGTCTCAGAACTGGAAGGTGGAAGAGGACTGGGGAATCTGGAGATGGCAGGAGAGGAGGGAGTGAAGCAGGGCACTTAGCTCCCCGCCTGGCACACAGTAGGCACTGACTGTGCTGGCCATCCCATACTATTGTGGAGCTGGCGGCCAGGAGGGGCAGTCACCAGTTGGGGGCAAGAGATAGGAGAATGAGCAAGCAGATGTACCAGAGATTAAAGGGTTAAACCCAACATGGCACATGGAGGGGGAGGGATCATTTTGTTTGGTTCCTAAAGGAAACCCTGGAGACTGGGGATGTGCACATTGTAAAGACAAGTCTGATACTGGAATTTTCCAACAAGAGCCATCTTAAAGGAGAATGGGTAGTCCTGGGATTGGGGAGGGGGGAGGGGTCCCCATCACTAGGTCTTCTAGCAGAGGTTGGATGCCCTCTTTTCCAGGAGCTTCTAGCTAGGATTCCTGCTCAGGGAGGGCTTAGGGAGGCCCTTGTACAAGGTCACATGGCAAGTCAGTGATTGCAGAGGAATGGAAACCAGGCCTCCTTCCTCCTTTCCACTATTCCTCTAGGATCTTTTGTTGGACGTGGCAGAGTGAGACTGACCTAAAGCAGAGGTGCTTGGGATATAACCTAGGGGGGCTGCACAGGGTCTCACACCTTGACAAATTATTTCTCTGGGGGCAAGTTCTTTAAAAATCTTCACAAGGCTCCTATGGACTCACAGAACAGACAACACCTTTTACACACTGGCCCCCAGGAGCATTACCTGCCTGTGAAAGGTGCTCTGGAGATGGATGAGTGTTTGTGGGAATGAAGTAAAAGGCAAGTAGGAGGGCACCTGGGATATTGAAGAAAAACTTAAAAAACTTTAGAGCTTTTAGGGCCCTTAGAACCGAAGATGTCAGAGCTGGGAGGGCCCTTAGAATCCAGGATGTTAGAGCCGGAAGGGCCCTTAGAATCCAGGAGGTCAGAGCCAGGAGGGCCCATAGAACCAGAGATGTCAGAGCCAGGAGGGCCCTTAGAATCTGGGATGTCAGAGCCGGGAGGGCCTTTAGAATCTGGGATGTCAGAGCTGGGAGGGCCCTTAGAACCTGGGATGTCAGAGCTGGGAGGGCCCTTAGAACCTGGGATGTCAGAACTGGGAAGGCCCTTAGAACCTGGGATGTCAGAGCTGGGAGGGCCCTTAGAACCCGGGAGGTCAGAGCCAGGAGGGCCCATAGAACCAGAGATGTCAGAGCCGGGAGGGCCCTTAGAATCTGAGATGTCAGAGCCAGGAGGGCCTTTAGAATCTGGGATGTCAGAGCTGGGAGGGCCCTTAGAACCTGGGATGTCAGAGCTGGGAGGGCCCTTAGAATCCAGGATGTTAGAGCCGGAAGGGCCCTTAGAATCCAGGAGGTCAGAGCCAGGAGGGCCCATAGAACCAGAGATGTCAGAGCCGGGAGGGCCCTTAGAATCTGGGATGTCAGAGCTGGGAGGGCCCTTAGAACCTGGGATGTCAGAGCTGGGAGGGCCCTTAGAACCCGGGATGTCAGAGCTGGGAGGGCCCTTAGAACCTGGGATGTCAGAGCTGGGAAGGCCCTTAGAACCTGGGATGTCAGAGCTGGGAGGGCCCTTAGAACCCAGGATGTCAGAGCTGGAAGGGCCCTTAGAACCCGGGAGGTCAGAGCCAGGAGGGCCCATAGAACCAGAGATGTCAGAGCCGGGAGGGCCCTTAGAATCTGGGATGTCAGAGCCAGGAGGGCCTTTAGAATCTGGGATGTCAGAGCTGGGAGGGCCCTTAGAACCTGGGATGTCAGAGCTGGGAGGGCCCTTAGAACCCAGGATGTCAGAGCTGCAAGGGCCCTTAGAACCTGGGATGTCAGAGCTGGAGTCTGGCCCAATCTCCTCTGAATGAGAAGAAAAATGAAGTACAGAAGAATAACTTCTGTGTTTGCTCAAGGTTACAGGCTAGTTAGTGGTGAGCCTTGGCCCACATCAGTGTGCATGAGAGCTTACGATTCCAGAGGCCGGCTGAGCCGCCATATTGGTTCCGGGGCTGGGCCCCCCCAGGCCAAGGGCAGAGGGCCTAGCGAACCTCAGCCTGAGCGAGGTCCATGGTTTCTAGTTCCTCAGAGCAGGCAGGCAGTCCCTGACACCATTTTGTCCTCTGCCTCCCCGTCAGTCACCAGTGGACGCAGGAAGCCAAGTGCTGACTAAACACCAGCATCTCCTTGGCAGGGGCTGGGGGTAGAGGGGGCCCAGGAGGGGGGGAGGGATGGGGGCCACTCGGCAGCAGCGGCTGCTCTAAGCTGTCTGCAAACAAACTCCCCAACTCCCGCTGCTCGCTCCCTCCTCTCGGTCCCCACCTTCCCCCGATGAGCTCAGAGCGGCTGACGCAGCAGTTGCTGACAATTAGAAACTTCTGGCCCCTATCTCCTGGGATGCTGGTGGGTGACTCTCCCCACACAGCTGGGCCACAGGGCCTTGTCAGGCTTGACTGGAGGAGGCCACCCACCCAGGGAGTGCCCTCCCCGGCCCGACCCCCCCTCCCAGGCGGCCGCTGCAAGCCTCACATTCAGAACTGGGTGTCTGCTCATAAATTACCTCCCCCCCTTTCCCTCCGCCTTCCTCTTCCCCTTCCCCTTCCCCAAGGGTCAGTTACCAGAAGCAGCAGCTGCCTGGAACAGCCATTTCTTTTCTTTCTTTAACAGGTCATTCTCAGGGTCAGAGTATAAGAAACTCCCCCCACCTCCCATCTCCTTCCCCAACTACAGGAGGCTGGGGTGGGAGGAAGGAGGGCAGAGGCCAAGAGCTCTTATCGGATTCCACTGAAAAGGGTTCTATTTAAGGTAAGTTGCTTTGGTCTGAGAGAATCAGAAAAGATGCTGGCCAGATGTTGGGTGTCTACATCAGCTTTCATCTGGCATTCCTTTCCTTCTGGACCCAATGAGTCACCAGCCGGGTCTGTGGCCCCTCGGTGAGCAGAAGGCTGCTGGACACCCTCCATCCAAACACCCCCCTCCCCATACTGGGGCAGATCAGGGAGCTACGAGTCTTTGTCCTATCTGGCCGCACGACCCCTGGAAAGGCAGTATCTTTCTTCAGATGAGATTGGCAGGGCGAAGACATCTCCACGTCCCTTTACAAATGGCCAACCCCAGCTTCAGAACCACCTCCCCTCCGGTATGTCTCCACTCACATAACTCATCCCTTTCCCTCCTGGACCCAAGATGTGACCTGGGACCTGTTGTCTGCTGCCCACACTAACCCCACGCCACCCCTGCCCTCGGTGGGCTTCCCAGCCATGTGCCCTCTTCATGTTACCCATAAGCCCACTGCCTGCCACTCAAATATTCCTATTATTACTCTTGCAGAAAAACACCAAATGCAATGGCTGATTGGCTAGGAAGGTTTTATCAAAGTCTTTAAAATGTTTACATTGGAAGTATACAAATTGCAATGGGGCTGGGGGGGAGGGGGAAGGGAAGACAAACATGGGGCTGCAAATGAGGCAAAACACACAGCCATGGACTACCCTGGAAAACTGGGTGCCTTTGTCAAGGCTCAGGAGGAAGGGGGTGGGGGGTAGGCAGTGACGCCACTGAGGGCAAGGGTTAAATGGCACTCTGCTTCCGTGGACTGACTCGTCCCCTCCAATTGGGATCTTTCAGCAAATACTTCTGAATCCAGCTCAATTGCCCAGCGTGATGGGATTCTCACAGCAACAGTGCCTTCCCCCCACACACACACACATCCACCCACACCTACTTCTCCCTAAATCTCAGCATGACAGACTCACCCAAGAAGCCAGAGTTACCACTGGAATATCTGTCCTTATAAATATATTTATATCAGAGAAAATAAGGCACTCTGGGAGCATTACAGCTTGCTCTTCTAGGTCTACATCATTCTAGACAGAAAGTAAAAATTGGTTAGTTTCTCAAGTGAATTAACTGAATAAAGTTAATGCAATAACAAAATTGTTCCCTACCCTGCTTTGAGGCACTGTAAGAACTAAGATGAGGCACACGAGAAGCATGTGTCTGTAACGACTGCTCGGATTCCCCTCCCCCAGCCAGGTCATTTATTATTGGTGTTCCGCCTCCCCAGATAGGAAGTGCCCCTCTGTTCCTGAGTAAAGGTCGCTCCAGGATCTGGGGCAAACCTTAGGGTGATGACGAGGCCCTGAATAACTGTGACAAGAGCTGCCCTGGGCCGGTGGGGGGCGGGGTGCTGCAATGGCTCAGGTGAAGACACGGGGAGAAAGCTGAGGCAGGGTCACCAGAGCCAGGGGAGTCCTTGATTTGAACAAGCCATCGCTGCAAAGCCAAGGCCATTTTTTCCCAGCTCGGACTCCTCAGTGACACTGGACAGGGTCCTTCCTGTGGGATCAGGAAAGCTCTAAATTAGGATGAGCTTCCCCTCACCCCTGAGATCGCCCAGCGGCTTTTAAATTGGGAGACCCACCTTAGGGACACTCCCTTGGAATGTGCGAATTGTCCCTGGCGGGCACTCCAGGCTGGCTGGGATGGATGGGTCACTTTCCCGGTCTCCTACCCACTACCAACCTCTAAAATAATCATTAAACTTTGCATTTAATAGTTAGAAGATTCACAAAGACACATGGTTAATTGCATAGAGTCCTTTCTTAAAAGAGTCCTTTCTTAGCAAATTTTAGGAATAAAAAGTGGGGTTTTTTGTTGTGATCTTTCTCAGGGCCCATCTGCATGAGCAGAGCCCGGAGGACCCTTGTGCTGCCTGGGATTGGGAGCCCCACCAGCCAGGGTGGCTTAAGCCGGGCGGCTGCTGGTACAAAGCGCCGAGGTTGGCTGCGTAGATTTTAATGAGAGCGTTGGGCAGAGCTGTGCAGAGGCACTCCGGGACTTGCAGATCATTACCAAGCCAGCTGTAGAAGGAGAACACAGCGCAGCGAAACCCTAGGAGGTCACTGAGCTAATGATCTAATCCTACCTTCGGCAGCCAGCCCCCCCCTCCCGCCCCTCCCCCAAAGCCCTTCCTGCCGTGGGCTCGCACATAGATGTGAGCTGTGGATTCTGGAAGCCCAGAGAACACCGCCCCTTCTCAAGGTCACAAATGTGCAGGGAGGGGCCGGGGGGAGGGGGAGGAAGGACAAACAGTGGCCTGATCAGCCCCAGATCTTGCTCTGGGTTGAGGGGAGGGAGGTGGCTTCTTGGCCCAGAGAAATGCCAGCCCCCCACCCTGGCCTTTTCCCTGGCAGCTGGGAGGCTGGCTCCATTGCTCGGACCATTTGAGGTTTGAGACAAATGCCCATTCTTAGGCTTCCAAAATGCAGGTTGGGAAAAAGGCTGTGAAGCGGCTGCCCAGCCCGATGAATGGGGAGACCTGAGCAGCAGACCCCTGATTTTGGGGTGTGCTGGGGTTCAGGGCAGGCCCTCAGAGATGAGCTGGACTGCTGCTGCTCAGCTCTGCCCACTCCCCCATCCTGAGGTTCAAAGAAAAGGAAAATAGAGGAGTAGCACTGGAGAAGACAGGCACAATCTCCCTGTGATTACACACACCCTCATCTAGCCAGAGGGGCTTCTGTGGGCTTTGGCAATCACTGCAACACTGACTCTACTGGAGAGAGGCAGCCTGCTTCTCTTTGTTTCAATGCTCTGAAAACAGGAGAAGCAGGAGTCTGGGGGCTGGGGAGGTCACGGGGGGTGGGGGGGAGGGGAAGGAAGGGGAGGGGTGTTTGCTCTCATCAGGCCGGTGCTGCTTCCCAGCCCGTCTGTGTTAATCTTGGGGAGGGGACCACACCATCCATTCCAGCATGGGGAGGAGAAAAGACTTCCATCCTTTCATAGCCCCCTAACCCCTACCATTGACAGATTCCTTAAGGCAGCTGGGCTATAATCTGCAGTTGGCAGAGTCTTCCCTGAATTTGGGGGATGTGGAAAGGTAATAGGTGGGAAGAGCGATAAAAGACTTATAAAAAATTAATTGGGGTGGGAGATGCCTAGGATGCATGGAGAGAGGTCTATTGATTAGGGCGGGTGGTTCCAGACTGCTTACCACATTGGAGACTGCTGTATCCACCCGCTAAGAATTCTTTCTTCTATTTAGCACAAAGTCTCAGGCTGAACAGACCAGAAGGAAATGCTGCCCTCTTTCCACCCCTCGGAAGGGACATTCGTGGGAGAAACACAGGAACTCAAAGATCCCTAAAGTGGAACTCCAGGCCCGAGTTCTAGTATCAGCCAGGTCCTATGGGACCATGGACAATTCCTGAGCTCCTGGCTCCCTTTCTAATTTGTGAGGTGAAAGGACTATCCTGGAAGTCTGCAAGTCTGAGACCCTGAGCAGGACTGGTGCAGGCAAGCCTGCAGGAAAGGAGAGGGGCCAGGCCTAGATTTCCTGCTCTAGAACCTGGGGCAAATCCCCCGCCCCAGCCCTGGTCCCCTCTGGTAAAACATCTTCAATGTCACACAGAGAGCAGCTCTGCCAGCCTGGCTAGTCCTCCCTGGGTTCTTTACCCCTCTGCCACTGGAGGGGCCTTCTGGAAAAGGTTTCAGAGACAAGAGCGCCCTTTCCTTCTTCATGACACAGTCACACCGAAGGTGACGCTCACCAGCCTCAGGCTGCGCCTCTGCACCCACTCCATGAGAATGGAAATGGAAGGCTCCCCTGGGGACTCTGGCAAGGCGGTCTCCCTGGCCACCCCACTCCTGACACGGCCACCAGGGCTGGCAGGGATCACAGCAGAGGACCGAGCCCCTGCTTGGTTCCTGAGGGTTTCACGCCGTGCTGTACCAGCAGATGGGCGGGGAAGCTGGGGTCAGTCTCCTGCTCTGGAGCAGGGGCTATGGGAGACCAAGACCCCATAGGCACAAGACAGGTTTAGCGTATGTCCAGGATGCCCACTGAAAGGCACTTTCTTCCACTGAGAAAAGAAACTCTAATCTACCTTAGCAAGAGAATGGAGCATGAGGTTTTGGTCTCCTCCCCGCCTGGCCTCTCCAGACCAGAGGAAGAAAACCAATTAGGATGTTCTTGATGATTTCACAGGCTTAAGGAAAAGTGAGACAGGAAAACACACAGTGGAGGTGTGCAGAAAGCACTTAGGCTCATCTTTGGTTACTACGGGGGAGGACGCCGATGGCCCCTCTGGGCTCTGCTGGGTGGGCTGAGCAGGAGCCGGACACGGTGCTGAAGCACACAGCTAATCGAACCACTCTTCCTCATCAAACTCTGAGGAGTCGTCCTCAGAGTCGCTGTACTCGACTGCAATTCGCCGGGCCAAGATGGTGGCCACGTCGTTGCCCACAACATCCCGTTTCTCCTGCTCTTGCTGCTCCTCCACCTTGCGAAGCTGGAAGCCTGGCCCAAGAGAAAGGAGCAGAGCAGAGGGAGTCATTGGGAGCTGGGACAGTTCTGGCTCAGGGCATTAGCCCTGAGGGCCCCAATAGGACTGAACAATGCTAAGGGAGGCCTAAGGCACAGAGGGAGGGGGAAGATAGAGAGAAAAAGAACAGAACAGGGGAATGGGATGGAGGTGGATTAAGGCAGAGGAAAGAACAGAGGAAAGGGGAGGAAAAAGGGAGAGGGAGAAGAGGAGAGAAAAGAAAAGTAGGAACGAAATGGAGGAAAGAACCAGGGTACCCTTTACAGCAAGGGTGAGAGCATCCTCAACAATTACCATAGCACCCCTCCAGAGCCCTCAAGGCTGTCTGGGATCCACCTCAGTCTCCCAGGAGTTCCTCCTTTCAGAGTTCCTTAGCTTGGAAAGACTGACCCTCGGCTCCCTCCCTCTCCCCATCCCATAGGCATCGAAATCCTGCTAACCTGAAGGCCATTTGTGACCGTGCAGAAGCCTAGGTCTAAGTCCAGTCAATGTCTAGGGAGGCCTGGCTTATGTCCCTTAACCATAAGCTTCTTGACAGCAAAGACACACACTCCTGTAGTGCTTGGGGATGTGTCCCCACTAAACATGGCTCTACCATTCTGGGGGAGGTGAACTAGTGCTTCCTGAAGGTGAGATGACACAGCTAACTAGCCTGAGAAAGAGGCTCTGCCACGGGGCCTTCTTCAACACCATGATAGAAATTCAAATGAGGAAATCCAGCAATATCAACTTTACTCTCTGAGGATCACAGAAGCAATGGGGAACTACAGAGCTAAAAGGGATCTCAACCCAACCCATAGCTGGGTTAGCTTCCATATACAGAGGGCTAGCTCCCTGTTTACTGAAGCAGCCCATTCTGGTTTTGGCCAGCTCTGAATGCCAGGAACTTTTCCCTTCTACCCGGGGAAATCTGCCTCCCTCTAACTCGCGTCCACTATTCCTGGAGTAAGAGGCACAAACCTAATCGCCCTTCTACATTCCACCCTGACAATACCAAAGGGTCCCGGTTCCTGAAGAAGGCCGAGCTGTACTTTTTCTACAGGAGAGATCAGAGAAATGCTACAAACAGATAAGGTACATGGCCCCAATACCAAAGAGATTTACCTTGACGGATGGCTGAAAGTAAGTCACTTCGGGCATCATTCACAGGAGGCAAGGATGACTTAGGTTTGGATGCAGAGCTGTCTGCAAGTGGTGGCGGTGGGACCAGCTGACCATCACTGCCACCGAAAGACAGAGGTGGAGGCCCAGGAGGAGGAGGAGGAGGAGGGGGAGGAGGAGCACCTCCAGCAGGCTGAGTTAGAGAAGGGAGTGGAAGACAAGGATAGTCGGCTGCTGGGGGGGGAGGTGGGGGAGGAGGAGCAGCAAAATCAGGGTGAGGGGGGAAAGATGGAGGAGAAGGAGGTGGTGGAGTCACTGGAGATGCAAATCCAACTGGTGGTGGTGGCGGGGGGACTTCCACCACTGGTGGTGGAGGTGGGGGAGCAGGAGGAGCAAACCCGGGTCTGGGGCCAGGTGGGGAGCCAAGAGGCGGAGCTGGTGGAGGATGGCTTGGGCTGACAAGACTGGCTCTTTTAGGTCCAGCTGAACCAGATCCTCTTTGATTGTCTGCTGGGTAGCTGTGGGGAAAAAAAGGAAATGAAGACACTATCACCATGAGATAGGATTATAGAAGACTACCATTAAGCTAGTTTCAATTCATATTAACTTAGGGGAGACAAACACAATTTCATTTCCAAGAAAAGGAAATCTTTGGTAATCCTCCTCTGCCCAGAGATCTCCAAATCTTACTGACTTTCAGTTTTGTGGAAGCTTCAGTGCCTTTGTTTACGACTGAGGAGGAAGAATGGTCACACAAAGACTAAAGATACACACCATTCATTCAATCAATCTGCAACAAAATTTAAATGCCCGTTTTCAAGGTCCTAATTTATACAAATATGGACATAACAAAGACTCTGTTCTCAAGGAATTTATTCCTTAGGTAAAAATAACCATAATATCAGGAAGTATATTTAGTTTAAAGAAGAAGTTCAGGAAAAATGCTGTGAGAAATATAAGGGAGAGAAATATCCAATTCAACTGGGATGGGGCAGGAAGGAAAGGTCAAGGAGAACAAGGAGGAATGGAATCTGGGGTAACCAGTGAAAGAAAGGCAAGATTTCAACAGAGGGAGACAAGAAAAATTTCTTCTAAGGATGGGGGAAGAGCCTAAACAAAGGCATAAAAAAGAGAGGGGAGTAAAGAAGGACAAGATGAAAAAGGGAAATAAAGGATAATTTAGTTTGGCTGAAATAGAGAACATATGAAGTGGAGATGTATACAAAGGCTGAAAAAAGATGGTACCAGACTTCACTGTGGAGGCCCTGGATGCCAGAATCTGGAATTTTATCTTATAGGCAATGAGAAACTACCAAAGTTTTCTGAGTTGAGTGACATTATGAGACAGGATTTAGGTTTAAATAGGAACTCTCATACTAATCTCAGTAAGAAGAAATATGGACCTGAACTAGATAGACTGCCCAGGGATTTGAAAGAAAGGACAGATATAGGACATACTAGAGAGTAGGAAACTTTTACTAAAGGTCATTACCACATTTGAAGAATGGATTGGATTTGTTAAATAATGCAGAGGGAGGAATCAAACATGAACTAAAGTTATCAGTTGGGATGATGGGAAAATGGAGCTGTTATCAAGATATAAAAAAGTTAGGCAGTAGGGCAGGTTTGGAGGAGAAAGTGAGCTAAAACTTTGGACCTGCCAACTCTGCTATCTTTCAGGTGGAAGGGATTGGACATCAGAGGAGAAGCTGGGGGTAAGACAAAATATAAAAGACAGAAAAGAAGATGAAGGGCAGAACTATAGTGGATGCCAACATGTAAAGAGCTAAAGAAACAGTAAGAATCAGCAAATGAAACAGGAGCACAAATGTAGCCTTCCAAGAAAGCCAGGAGGAAGGAGCAACCCACAGGCTTAACTATCACAAGTAATTTAAGGGAAATCAAAATAAAGATACTCCAATGATAAAGAGACTACTGATGAGCGGGGGCCAAAACCAGTTTTTATGAGGGTAAGGAATGATTAACTGGGCTGTAAGAAAGTGGTAGCAGGAAGAAGCAGGGGCAGGTTGGAGGGAAGGGAGAGGAAAGGAGGCAGAAGGAGAGAGATGGAGCAGGGTCCCAGGGGAAACAGGTTGAAAGGTGAAAGGTACAGGTGGCAGGATGAGGAGTGACAAGTCGAGACAGGTCATCCCACAAAGAAGAAGTTGTAGGTATACAACAGTACTCTTGGAAAAATCTACCCACAGGAGAATGGAAGTGAAGAGCACCTCACCATTTGCTGGCTATCTGGGGAAAAATACGTACAAGAGGAAAAAATTCACAGCCTCTGGTTGGCATATCACTTGAAGAACAAAAACTGAGTTTAATGTTTAGGCTGTTCAAGGAGGTTTTGTGCTGCCCGATTTAACACTATCTCTGTTCACTATCCCTGCTCTGTTAACCAACATGATGGTACATATGGAGAAACTACCAAAAAAAAGAGAAGGAAATGACAAAATGGGACCTCTGATAAGGTCAGTTCTCTTACAAGAAAGGGGCAAGAAAGAATCTGAATGAAAATACAAATCCTCTACATGCCATGGATGCAGCTTGTCCTTAATTAAAATCACTCACATTCACTGCAACACTGATGGGGCCTGAAGGACAAGCCAGGCTGGCCAGATGTGAGTGGGTTAGGAGATTCAGAATACAGTTTTGATTGGGCAATTCCTAAACCCTGCTCTGAAGAATCCAGATGTTTTGGGTGGTAAAAGCAAGGATTCCTTGCAAAAATGTCTATGTTGAGGATATTTTCCTCCTCTGAAATACAAAACAGAGCCTTGTATCACAATTCTTGTACAAAGAATTATGGAAGGGGCAAAAATGGGCTTAATTTCCTTCATTTCTGTTCTAAATTTTACCTGATCTCTAGTGTCAGATTTCCAAGACCAATATTTATGCATTCTATCAATACTTGGTCTAATCCCATGGTCAAATTAGCCTGGGAAGCAAAGCTTTACTATATTATTAGACAGTAAACTCTTTGAGAACATGGACCTAGGTACAAAGCCTACTGCTCTATACACAAGAAGCAGTTAGATATCCTAACAATGGAAGAAGTAGGAGGCTCTGAATCTAAGCAACTGACCAGTTAATGAAATGAATGTTTCAAGCCAGAAGACAGAAACTGACCTAAGCTCAGAATGATGATAAAGGATCTGATTCCCCTGAAATGAGACTAATTCAGAGGATGTTTGCAGCTCCACTGCAAAACTCTAGTCACACTCTTATTTACAAGGCCTTTCCTTACGGCATCATTTCTGTTCAGATACTCCTTAGTGAAGCATCCATTTGAGCCCTGGGTTGGCCACATAAATTCTCTGACATCTCGAGGGCCTGGGCTCCATCAGGAGCTGGCAACAAAGATGCTGTTTGCATGCAGCAAAGTGATTTGGGATTAGTGAGTCAGAGAGCAAAGGAAGCAGGAACTGACAAGGGGACCAAAGGATTTAAAAAGCTGTGGTTCCTCAAAACACTAGGAATGGAGCCTTCAATATATGATAATGTACTACCAAGCAAGATTCAAGGAGAAAATGTCTCTCTCACAGGCTCCATCTAAGTGATGAGCCAGTAGTTCCTAGGGAAGAAGAGAGAACATGGTGCATGGAGTCTCCACAGTATCTCCAAATACCATTTACACCATTACTTTCAACATCCTCCTCCATAAATCTTTGCCAGAATGGCTGATAAATACCCAGTGGGTAGATTTTGAGTGTCATCTCCTCTCCCTTTCCCTTCTCAACTTCTCTTAGAGATGCTAACAAGCTGCAAGAGGAACAAAAGGCAGCAGAAAAAGAAGATGATAAAGTGAGGGATCTGGATCACATGTAAACCATATTCACCCCTTGGGTTAACTGGCTAACTGTTTAAAATTTCTTTGACAGTATTTTTGTTAAGTCATTTTATTTTGTGTTGAGTTAAGATAAGAAAGTGAGATTGGTTAGCACAAGGCATGACAAATTTGTTTTGAATCTAGGAGAGTAAATAGCAAATTTAACCAGAGAACCAGAGAAAAATGTCAGTTTGTGAGGAAAGAAAACCAAAAATCATGGGGGGGAAGAGGGGGGGGGGGGAAAGAGGGTAAAAGGAAAACAAGCTGACACAAGGCACTGATTTCTCCACATTATTCTAAGACCAAAATTAGGCTTGTGAAGGGGTCCAAAGAAGACTCAAAGTCTCAGCATGGCCTAGGGGTCTGAGCACAGGCCTGAGTCATCAGACCTTGGATAAGTCACTTCTCTCTGATTTCCTCAGTTGGAAAAGTAAGAATAATAATACTTAGACTACTACCTGAAGGGGATGGGGAAGAAAGTGCTTTGCAAACTTTAAAGTCTTACAGAAATGTGAAATATGATAATAACAAACATTTATATGGTACTTAAAAAATTTCGAAACTCTTTCCATGTTTTTTTAATTTAGGCCTCACAACAACCCTGAGATAAGTACTCCATTTACTGCAGAGATTACTATCCTTATTTCACAGCTGAGGATGAGGCTCAGAGAGGTCATGCCCTTCCCTTGAATATCAGGCTGTATGTGAGCTTGGGCATTCCTGGCTCTCAGTTTAGCACTTATATAACCATTGACCACTGGAAAGGCTCGGAGAAGCAACACATGATCAGTTTACGCGGACCAGACGGCAGCTCGCCAGTGTCCTCTCCTTGGCCCAACCTCCTCTCTTCCCTCTCCGATTTGGAATAGGTGACTGACCCTCAGAGGGTCCCTATCAATGTCCAAAGCTTTGGACTGGGTTGTTTTAATAATCACAACAGCAACAACAACATTAATGACAAAACTTGCTCCTATTATACCACTTTATTACATACATATATATATATATAAATTTCATTATTATAGTACTTTAATTTATGTACATATGCACATATATACAAACATATAATATATATTATTATAACTTTAAGATTTCCAAAATACTTTACCTTTGTAATTTGTGGAATAGCAAAACAAAACTGGAAATGAGGTTATGTTCCAACCAGGGCTGACCCAATCACTGAACTCTTCTTTGCTCTTCCCTGGGATAGGCAGGGAACAAAGTGGGGAAACAAAGCTTACCTGAACTCCACTGGTGGTGGTGGCAGGCTATCATCAGGGAAGGAGGGAGAGGGTGGAGAGTTGGAGTCGGCCTGGGGTGGAGGTGGGTAGCCACTTGTGTCCACACTTTCTACAGAGCCAATGCTGCCGTTCTGATACACCAGGTTAGCTGGGTACCTACGAAGAACCCAATACCATAGAGGTCATTTTCAGTGTTCATAATCTTCTCTTTTTAATTTCCCCAAAGAAAACTTCTCAATGACTTCCAAATAGGCAGGATCAGGAAGACATTTTTAAACACTCATTTACACAAGGGCCAAACCCATGAAAATGGCTTGCCTCTCCCCACCCCCATCTTTGTATTCCAGTGGAATGTAGCTCCATCATGGTCCAGGTGAGTAACAGACAGATGCTGGGAAACTCTTCTAAGCTCCCTTACTCCCTAATCCTGACCATGTTTTATGCACCTCATTACAGGATCACAGATCTAGGCCTGGAAGGGAACATAGCGACCACTTTTCCCTTGGCAGGGGGGACCCTGAGGCTCCATGCCCCAGGCACACAAGGGGGATTTGACCCCGGATTTGACCCCAAGTTTTGTGTGATTCCAGAGACAAGAGCTCCTTCCACTCAACCTACCACATTGCCTTTCTCAAGTACATACAGAAATTCCAGCTTTATTTGTTGACATTGGATTTTAAGGATCTTATTGGAAGTATTATCCCAGTCCCAGAGAACCCTAAAGAGATCACCTTGTCAGGGTCTTCAATTTACTAAGAAGAAGAAGAAAGGAAAAGTGTAGTCAAAGTTGGTGGTTTCCTTGAGACTCTACATTTAGTACACCCATTTTTCCTTTGTTGGGCCTCCCTCTTCCACGTTTAATCTTACCACCTATGAGGAAGATTTTAAAAGAACTTGATTTAATAGAAGGAATACTTGATGTAGAACTGAGAAGTAGGTTTGAATGCCCACTCTGGCATTTACAGAGCCAATCCTTGGACATCTCCAAGTTTCATACTTTCTCATTTGTAAAATTTAACTAATACCATTTATATTATCTATCTTGCCTAGTTACTGTAGAAGAGTGCTCTGTAAACCTGAATGCACAACACAGATGTGAATTACTTTATTACCCTATTTTGTTAAGCCCTCTACTCAAAATGTTAAGTGAAATGGATGCTTAAGGCCCAAGGCCTGTCTTGTGGCCGAGGGCAAAAACCGAGCCATGGAGAACAGTGAACATACAAAAATATGACAAGCAAACAGCATAATTTTGTAGTCAGCAAACTTCTGAAATGATCAAAGGCCAAAGGAGGGTTTCCACTGGGAAACTGCAAAGAATAGAGCAGAGCTGCTGAGAGGTAGTCAGATCCACATGCTTCCTGCCAGATCACAAGTTAAATAAAATGAGTTGCCAATTAAAATAAGAATCTATTTGGGTTCACTATATGAAACATGCCTCCGCCCTTTAACATCAGGTCTCGGGTGAACTGGAAGAAAACCAACCAGCCTGAGGCCCTAAGTCTCCATTCATCTGCCTTGTCCCACCCCATCATCACCTTCAACTGCCCAGATGGCTGGGACTTGCCCGAAACACAGAAGTGAAGAAGACAGAAAGAAGCCACACCATCACAATGATCTGATTTGGGAAGTCCTGAGAGCACTCCAGTTCAGACATCTTAAATGTTACTGCAAAAGTGTAACAAGTATGACTGGGTTCAGTTGGTCAGGAGCTTGGGGTAGAGAGTAAGGAAGACAAGGACCTAACTTTCTCCTGCCCTCAAAGTCTATGACTTCGTGGGTATATAGGTTCTTCTTCCACAGCTGGAGGTAAACAACCATTACCCACACCTGAGCAGAGTCATGAGCTGCTATGGCCAAAAAACCCAGTGACTTTGTGGTCAACACTCAGGTAATGAGCCTGAGCATAATGAATCTGGTTAGGTTTTAGATGCCACACATAATTCATTCCTGGATCTCTGCAGTTTGCATGGCTCTGCAGGAATCTGGTGCTCCAGTGGAGTAACCTTAAGTAATCAGGGGTCAGGTCACTTAGGCAGCTAGATGACATAATGAATACGGTGTTGGACTTGGAATCTGATACACAGTCACCTGTATATCAACTCTGGCCTCTGACACTGACTTGTTATGTGACTCTGGCCAAGTCATTTTACCCTATCTGCCTCAGTTGCTTCATCTATAAAATGAGCTGGGGAAGGAAAAGGCAAACTGCTGTAGTTTCTTTCAATAGAAAAACCCAAACAAGGTCACAAAGAGACAGACAGCTGAAATGACTAAACAACAAGAGTTTCTTCCAGGCATTATGGAAAACCATACTGAAAACCTCAAACCTTCTGGATAACAGTGGTGAAGGAGGCAAACTCCCCTCTCCTCCTTCCCCCAGACAATAAATGACCATATCTTGGGTCTATATGTCTCTAGATACTCACCTTACAGGATGGTAGCTTACAGGATTAGAACCAGATAATAAAACGGCAATTTTTGCCAGAAGGTGGAAGTTAATTGTTTAGTCATTTCAGTCATGCCCAACTCTTTGTGATCCCATTTGGGGTTTTTTTGGCTGAGACACAGGAGTGGTTTGCCATTCCCCTCTCCAGCTCATTTGATAGATGAGGAAACTGAGGCAGGCAGGATGCAATGACACACAGTCACTAAATGACTGAAGTCAGATGTGAATTCATGAGGAAGGAGTCATCCCAACCCCAGAGTCCTGTGTGCAATGGCGCCCCCTAGCTGCCAATTTCCCCATGGAGAAGTTCAGTCTTCTCTTGGCAGGCTCATGACTCTTTCAATCTTCCAGGAAGAACAAGGCCAGAAGTGGCCGTAAAGCTCAAGGTCTCCCCAGCAGGCATCCCTATAGCCTGAGCTCTTGTCCCTCCGAGCCCCCCAGCAGACGCCAGCCGTTGCAGCTCTCTGCCAGGGAGACGGCAGACTGGAGGGCCGTGCGGCCCACAGGACACGGGCCCGGGCATCCCAGGTCCCCAAGGTCAGGAGCCAGATTTTAAGCCCTATGTGTGTGCATGTGCATATGGGTCCATGTAATGCTTTCCCCTCCCCCTCCTCCACCTCTTCCTCTTTCTCATGCTCTTTCTCCTCCTTCCCCCACTCCTTCTCTCCCTCCTTCTCTCTGCCTCTGTCCTGCAGAGGAAAGGTCAAACCTCTATCCAACATGTCAGGGTAAATCCAGACAAAGCCTGGCAGCTCATGTCCTTCCCCTGCTCTGACTGACTGGCGTCCTCCCCACTCCCTCACCAAGTACCCAGCTCCGAGACAAAGACGAACTGACAGAAACCCAAGACTACAGAGACTACCTTAGGGGACATTAGATGCTTCAGGGTCACTACGCTCAGTGGACTTGAGCCAGTCAATGGGACTGTTCCCTGATTTATCTCGAAAATTTCAATCACCAAATGTATTCAATGTAAAGGACACGATTATGAGCGGTATCAGATTAAGTTCCCTGGCCAGGCCGCCATGGCAACAAGGGGACACATCAGTGCTCTCAGTAAGGCTCCCTTCCACCACTCTATGGCACTCCAAATTGGGCTAGAGTCACCCTGACTCCCCAGGAACAACAAGCAAGGTCTTCAGGCTCACTCACCCGGAAGGCCCCAGTTTTTCTTTAGATTCCACAAATTCCTGTCCCATCTTCAGTTTCTCCCATTCTTCCTTACGGGTTTTGATTTTCCGTGGGTTGACATTTCCTCTATTCGGATTATCCTTCTTCTCTTTCTAGAATGATAAAAGCAAAGGAAAAGTCCAGGACTTTAGAAGCCTCCAGGGATGGGTGACCCTCTCTGAAACTTAGAACTAGGTCTGTCCGTATACACAAGGTGGGTCCTGACCCATTTAAAGTCCCCAGGATGCAACAATACATGAACATTGAGGAGTGTGTGTGTGTGTGTGTGTGTGTGTGTGTGTGTGTGTGTGTATGAGAGAATAAAGTACACTGATGCTATAAAGGTTAGGGCATGTGATGTTGTAGAAAGGCATTGGACACAATGAAGAAACCTGCCTCTGCCATCTCTGCCATGTAACTGTAAAATGGGACTAATACTTGCACTCTCTACATCATAGAAAGATTGGGTAGAATGTGCTTTATAAGAAGGTGCAAATCCTATAGAAAGGTAAGTTGTTATATTAATAAAAATAAAAAATAAGCCTCTCACAATAAACTGCACCACCTCAGCCAATAGAGACAAAGAGTAGGTTGGCAGCAGCTCTCCAGGGCTCCAGAAGCAGCCAATCCTGCCATACTTGCCGGGGGCTCATGTTCAGGCATCGCAGCAGCCACACTAATGGTGTCATGAGGACACAGCTCACAAACAATGGACAGTAGGGAGGTAGGGGCAAGAAGCAGCTTTGAGACGAGGCAGCTGTTTTCTCAGGAGAAAAGGGGTTAAGCTGCTCCTGCTACAGACCAACACTGGGGGCCTTGTGCTGCTCATGGAGAAAGGAGCTAGCCAAGTGAGAGGTGAATGGGCCAGCCCAGGCTTCTGTGTCCAACAGAGTCAGGAAAAACAATCCTGGTGAAGAGAAAAGTCCATTTCTAAAGACTCGGCCTGAATAAACTTGATTGTTAACAGTACCAGGGGAAAGCCTTGTTAGAATGACTTGTACTTTTAGCCAGATTGTAGTGGGTGAAAGTTGCACCTGGCGTTGATCACTTCCCCTAAAGCTGCTGGCCCTCACCCTCTGCTTCCTCTTCTCTTTCATGATGTCCTTGGTGTCCTGAAGCATCTTTTCCTTCCAAAGATCAAAGAAGTACGAAGGATCTGTGTAGAATTTGAGGGCTTCTTTGCCATCGTCTCTGGAATAGAAAGACAAGTGGTTGTCAGTGGACAGACAGACTCCCAACCAAATCCAACATTCCCAACACTTCCAAGTTAGAGTCAAATCACCCCAGATGAATGAATGCTCATCTTGTATTCCTCTGCCACTAAAGAATAGCCCTATATCTGTCACATTTTCAACAGCTACTATCCTTACTTTTAAGACCCTGTAGTCTAGCATCACTTGCTGGAGTTTTATGAAAAGCAATAACTTTAATTTTGACATATAAACATCAGATGAGGTACTACATGGAAACAAGGTGTTGTGGACACCTCCTGTGACCCACCAGGCTGTGAGACCTACTGAGGATATAACTTGGTATCTCAGCAGACAAGGGAGATGATTTCTATTACTTGCATCCCTAAGCCTGTTCATGTGACTTCATGACCCTCATCAAGCTTCAACTCATATGCCCAAACCAAAGAGACAGGAAGTATGATCTACAACTACAACTGAAACTTCCCAGAATCAGGAAGGACCTGAGGTCATTTAGTCCAACCCTGAATCTGAATGGGAATCCCCTCTATAACAATCCCACCAAGTCATTGACAACTACCTCTTAAAAATATCCAGTAAAAGGAAACTTGTAGCTCTACCTTCTGAAGCAGGCCATTCTAGTTTTGGATGGATCTCACTTTCAAGAAGCTTTTCCTTACACAAAGCTGAAATTGGCTTCTCTTCAACTTCCATTTCTTATTCCTAGCTTTGGCATAGCCTCTAGTCTTACTGCCACCATGGCTACATCCTTTTCTATAACTGACCAGCATTCTTTGAGCCACCAAAATCACAACAAGAGGAATTACAATCAATCTTCTGATCACAAAATTTCACCATCAATTCTAATGGCAAATATGAGGACCTTTGAGGCATCAATTACCAAATGTCCAAGTCTATATTATCTGTAGAAAACCTTATATAGCAAGCTGTCTTCCTCAGCACACTCTGGGGCCACTCTGCCCTAATGAGATACATTTAGATAACAGAAACCCATTCAACTATTAGCTTAGGTCAAAAAGAATTAGAAAGGATATTCCTAACAATGAAACCTGTCCAAAAAAGAGTAGGCTGGGTTTCCTGTGGAAGTGATGGTTTCCCTCTCCTTGGGGGAATTTCAAGAAGAGGCCAAGTGATCACTTATTACAGTGAGGATTCCTTTCAAGTAGTACAGGTTCAACTAGATGCCCTCTGTGGTTTCTTTTGTCAAGGAGACACTTCCAACTCCATCATATTGCCAGAGGAGAAAAAAAGTCTTAGATACATAATAAATTGCAAAGTCAAAAAAAAAATTACTTCTAAATTTTTTTACTTTTTGGACTGGTCTTCTCTTGGGCAACTGTACTGACATGGAAAAGAGTAGATGTGGCACCAGGAAATCTGAGTAGAATTCTAGTCTTGCTTCTGTGACTTAGGTCTTCCTAGCTGTGGTAGTCTGCATAATCATCTAAGCTCTCTCTTCAGTTTCTCCCTCCATAAACTGTAGATATAACAATACTTGTTGTGCAACTTCACAAAATTGTTGAAAGGATCAAATGAAGTAATTTTCACAAAAGAGCAAACTACAAAGTACTAAATGTGAGTCTGTAGTATGATATGTGTAAATAATGAAGAGTTAGCTATAACTATGTAGAGATGTGTATACTAAAACATAAATCCCATTTTATAAAGCTTTCTGGAGCTCCTTCTTTGCCTAAATCCTCCAACAGTATGCTGTGGCATCGAAAAGCACGTAGTCCATCTCCCTCCCAACCAACTGGCTAATGGGAGCTTCAGGACTAAACTGAGAGTAGTACATGATAACCTGAAGTAATCCTTTACTGTTGGAAAAACTAAAATGTCCCTAACTCCAGGCTCCCTAAATCAGGCCAGTGTCCTTGAGTTTTACAAGTACATACACACACTGCTGCTTTGCAGTACATCCATGTCTCACGGAAGACATCTGCCTCCAGCTATCTGTAATTACTTTTTACCTGTTCAAAAGATATTTATGGATGTGGGCAAGATAAATATTCGTATTCTTTCCCCTGCTTCGGTGCCTTCCTGCAAGATACCAACACTATGAGGAAGGAAAGGGCTTTATGCTGACTATAGAGCTGTCTTCCATTTCAAGTCCCACCCCCTAAGAGCAGACATACTTAGAGGAGAAATTCTAGACAGGATGCTCAGAAACCAATCTGGCTGCACTTATTCTAGCAGGTACTTTTCAGAGAATCCAACAGTCAATTCCTATAGTAGGACCCAGTGAGTAGCTAACCATTCCCACATAAAAGGGAATTTCAAACTTCCAAGTATAGCATAAATGGGAAGAGGCAAGGGAGAAGAGGATACTCTTTGGATATGGCCCAAAATAGTCTTATTTATACCTCAATCTACTTATCCTGAGGAGAACTGAAAAAAGATTTCAGCATATAAGGAAGGCAGGAAAAGATGCATGGATAACCTGGTCTTGAATCCTAGATCTGACTCTCTTTAACTATGTAATCATAAATAAGTCCCAATTTCCTAAGTCACAAAAGGGAATAATAATCACACCTCCCAATGCTGGTAAGGAAAGAGCTCATACCTCTAGAAAGTTACCTGGGGCCCTTAAATGTTAAGTGATTTGCCCAAGTTCCCAAAGCCAACTTTCTACCCATTAGTCTATGCCGTTTCAATAAAGCATTAGATGTTGTAAAGTGCTATAGAAACCCAAATTATTATTATCAGAACTCACTAAAGTGAAACTAGAAAAATGAGTAATTCTGCATGTATAGTCAGCTTCAGTTCTAGTTGTCTCTGGCTCCTCCCCACTCAAGAGGGATCTTTTGTTCTCTACATCAAATCTAGTCCAGGAGACTTTCTAGATAGCTAGCTCTTGGCTGCTACAAGGCTACTGATTAGGGAGCTGTTACCTGTATGGGGACAGATTGTTGAGAGGTGGAGGAGCATTACAAGTGTTATATGTTTCCAGGACGGGCACTGGGAGTGAGGCCCTGTCGAAGAGCTTCTGATCTTGAGTGGTGGAGCTTTTGAAGGCCTTTCGGGTGTTAATCCCTTGCAGTGACACTGGTAGAAAATGGGAGGAAGGTATTAGAAAATGGAAGAACTCCAGTGAAGCAAACACTGACTGAATCACGCCAGTCACTGAAGACCAAGCTGTTACATTTCTTGGCAGCAGCTGATTAGAGCCAGGTTCTTCTTCCCTGGCCCTCTTGGGAAGCCCCACAAGGCTGTCTGCAGCCCAGCCATTTCACAACTGAACAAAATGAGCAACCCAGAGGTCTGCAATATGGCTGGCTCCAGCAGGATCTTCTTCAAGAGTCATTCCATCTAAACCTGCAAAGATTCTTTATAGAAACGGATCATGGAGAGTGGAGTCCGGGGCTGGGGATGGAATGTGCTGAACTAAAGAGGTCACAGCACCCCTGCCTGGCCAGTGTCATTTCAAAATAAAATGCCACAGGTTTTTGGAACTTTCTTTTCCCTCCATCTTTCTAAAAATCATAAAAATAAAAAAGCTTGGCTTGGCACTCCTCAACTGGGCCTGCAAGTGCTGAGCTCAGCTTCCTTACCTTCTTCCTCCTTGGGATCCAGCTGAGTGACTTTAACTTGTAGGCGGTCAACCCTTTCAGCCAGAGAGCTCATCCGGAAGGCAAAGGTATTTGCCTGTATAAAGAGCTCTCCAAAAATGTCCTCTGCAAATTTACCTGGAAATAGCAAAGGAATCAGGTTACAGATGAACAAGTCATTCTCCATGTAGACATCACAAAACTGCCTGCCCCTGCTTACGGAGGCTGGCTAGTATAGACTGAGATCATCCCCACCCCATGGGTGGCAAGCAGATGTTCTAAAACTAATGGAGCTTTTTGGGCAATCTCTGAGCAAGTCATGAAACTCAAAGCAAACTGAAAAAACTCTAAAGACTTAAGGAAATAGAATTAACACTGAAAGGCCAAAGAGCCAAATGCATGTCTGAACATTCTATTGTATTCTTACCACCTTGTTGTAGCTACTGAAAGAGAAAAGTTTGGGGAAGACAGTTAATTAACAGTCCTCTTTTGGTACTTATAACTAACATGCACAATGGAGGTCACTTGCTCAATAATCTTCAAAAGTACATCATACAGGGCCAAGTTGTGGTGTCTTTGAAAAATTTTCTATACACCAACTGATCCAATGTACAATTTCCTCTAATAGGTGAAATTTGGATTTTATAATTTAGCATGCTGCAGAGCATTCCTTCATATCTGCATCCCAAGGAATAAAAGAAAAGTTGGTATGTTCCCTGAAAAACAGCACACCAGTGATCGCTTTCTGTCTTTTTTCCTCCCCCTTAAAAAAGAAACAAGCTTCCTTCCTTTAAATCTTAGACCTAAAAAGAGCAACCAACCAGCATACACAAGCACACGCACATGCAAACACACACACATACACATGCACATGCCCCTTATTAGGGATGACAAGTCAAGGAGGCAAAGTGGTGAATGTCTTTTAAGTATATTACTCAAGCAGCATCCAAGAGTGAGGCAGAAATAAAAGTGACCAGATACAAATGAATAGTGAGGGCTATCCAAAGTACAAGCTCCATTTCTCAGCTTTTAAATAATACTCTAAACAAGTTCAAAGTCTGGCAGAAAAATTAGTTTAAAAGGAGTTAAACTGCATCTTTAAGGTGAACTGCAGCTCACTGCCTCTATAACCTAAAGGGTGAGAAGACTAATCAACCACAAGTTCAGAATTGCTGGAAAACTCAATTCAATGAGGGGTTTCTAATCAAGGCAGGAACAAGTTCTTGCAGACTGAATGGTTCGGGGGTCTAAACCACCAGGGTAAGTTGCTGGGCTCAGACAGGCTAACAGTCTGCATTTTTGCAAAGCAAGCTGAAGAGTTAAGGTCTTTGCCTGATCTCTACCTATAAGATGGCTAAGTTCCATAAACTCATCATTGTGTGAGCTCCTACAGGTAATGGAAAGTTGTAATGAGAAGGTTAATACACAGAAATGAACAACTACATGGAAAATAGCTGTTACTCATACAACTGTCCAAATAGTAGCCCCACCAAAAAATTAAAAATCATAAAACAAGAACTCCCCAAACACTTCCAGCTTTAATCCCTGGGACCCAGAAGCCCGTGTGGTAAGCAGCTGAGCTCATCACCTCCCTGGACAACTGCAGTAGTCTGCTAGTGGGGCCCTAAGCCTCAAGGTTTTCCCCACTCCAGACAACCAGCTTTGAGGTGGACCAAACAGGTCTGCCTCACTCACTATACTCCAAAGCTATCCTGTCACTTTGGTGTTCAAAGTTCTTCAGAGCCAGCCCTTCTTCTGGACACTTTCCCAATCGTCTTACACCTTACTCTGCCCCATGACCGCTAAATTCCAGTGACTTGAATCTCTTTGCTGTTCTTAGCACAAAACATCCATGTCCCGACTCTGGGCATTGTCACTAGTTGCTTGGAGGGCCTGGAGTTCTCCATCTCCTCACCTCCATCATCAGGCCTTCCTAGCTTCTTTCAAGTCCCAGCTAGAGTAGTACCTTCCTTAAGAAACCTTTCTTGAGTATTCTTAATACCAGGGCCACCCCTCTACTGACAATCTTCAACTTATCCTATCTCTAGCTAGTTTATACATAGTTTCTTGTACACTGTCTCCTCCATTAGACCGTGAGCTCCTGGAGATGAGAAACAACTTTTGGGCTTTATTTGTGTCTTCAATGCTTAACACAGTTTATGTGGGAGGAGCTTAATAAATGCTTACTGACTGACTTCTTGAGCCAATCTGGACTACCAGGAAGTTATCGAGGATTTTCCTGCTCTCAAAAAGGAAAACAGCACTTACTTCTAAGACTGGTACAGAAAGTAAAGCTTGGAAGAGAATCAGAATCAGAATCTTTAGGTCACACAATACTGGCATGTCAGGGAGGAAAACAAAATATTAAAGACCTAAGGATTGAGAGAATTTTCAAATATAAATTGATTTTCAACAACCAATTTAGCCTTCTTGTCCCTCAAAGATCTACCTTTGATGGTAAATGAAGAAAAGATGGAATCACAAAAACAGGCAATTCATTCATTCGTGCAACAATCAGAATACATGGTTCAACTGTGCCCCATACCAAACATACCTCAATCTCCTACGGTTGACAGTCTCCTACAATAACTCCTCAAGGATCCTGGGGTTTGTCATAAGTTCAACTTTATCAATATTTGTCCTGGGTCCTAATTAGCCAATAAACTGTCTGACAAAGATGTTGCCCCAACTACCATAATTATTCAAAATAGTGCAATCAACTACAAAGACTGCTGGTCACAATGCAGTAAGGGGGCAAACAGTGGGTTCTATGGGTCAGCTACAGAAGCCAGATTTTCAGTGTGGAGTCCTGCTCTTTAACAGTTAACCCAATCAAAATTTATCAGATGCAGCAGCTCTCCTTAGAGTGCAGTGTTTACCGAGGCCAAACTCCTGGATTTGATTCTTGCGTAGGCCATTTAGCTTTACACTGAAGAAAAACACCACTCAGGGCCAAGACTACATCCTTTGCCTGGCCAAGTCTCATAAATGCATACTGTTGGTCACAAGGGGGAGGGGGCGAGCAAGTATGGATAGCTCTGTGTAACCCAGCCATCCCCATACCAATGGGAAAACAAATGCAAAGCACATGTGCTATTTGCTTTCAGTAAAACAGCCTAGTGCAGGGAAAGGAGCAGGAGGCCAGGGATCAGGAGGCCGGTATTTGTGGGCCAGTTCCGCCTCTTATACACCAGATGACTTGGGACAAGTCTCAACCTCTCAGGGACTCTCTGTCCTCCTCTGCAAAATGAAAAGACTGGACCAGATGGTTCCAAAGGTTTCTTCAAGGTATTATAATATTCTGTTATTCCAAGTGAGAGTCACACATCCCACTGCTCACCAGGACAGCCTGCATGGAGCAAAATCATCAGCCGACAGCAGGACACAATAGTGGAGCCAAGGGTGTGAGCAGGACCAAGCCCAGGTTTCCCAATTCCTGGAGTCCAGGACTTGTTCAGACTTCCCAATGCTATCAAGGCAGAGCTAGAGTCTTTAAGACTAGGTAAAGCTCAGAACAAGCTCCTCTTAACAAGCATTTCTTACCTCCTGGCAAGGTTCCTTTGTGTAAAGCAAGAAGTCAAGGTTTTGTATCTTTCCTAGGCCCCACCCTAGTTTCCTAAGCCCTCCATCAGCAGAAATCACCCCTGGGCGAGATGACAGCTTAGGAATCTCAGAGCTCATAGATCACCTGACCACAGAGCAGGGTCTCAGCAGCCAGCTATTCTAAAGGCAGGACCTATTACTATCTGGGGGCATATAGGCTTTAGTGATATTCCAGTCCCTTCACCCAAGGCCCTGATGCAGTAGGAGAGGGATTTGCAATGATTCATGAAGACATGTTTGCTAAGAGAGATCGCCAAAATGGCATTTCAGCTGAGGTATTCATGGGAGCAACAGTGGAACCAGACAATTGCAAAGCCTATTAGAACATCTGCCACTCCCAGATCATGGCATTAAGCTAACAGTCTATACAGGATGAAATCTGAATCACATGCATGCATGCATGAACCCCACCCAGGGCAAGATCCATGCATTTCTGTCAATTAAGAAAATGAAATAAAAGCGAGTATTATCAAGGTGGTTTTCCCTCAGCCTCAGATCAGACAGGGTTAGACAGAGGACTAGCTGTAGTTACAATTTGCATCACTACACATAGCTTGCAAAACTCTCACTGATCCCCAGAGACTGCAGAAGTAATTAGTACCCTGAACTTTCAGACCTTAAGGCCTATGACGCAGGGTGGTTAAGACAGGCCAAATCTGTGTATGTAAGAGAGGGAGGCGGGGAGGAGGAACAGGAGAGGGAGGGGGAGGGCCAGACAGACAGACAGACAGACAGAGCTGTGCACAAGCTGACTCTCTACGTAGGTGAAAGGGAGGGGAAGGGAAACAAAGAGATGAGGAGACGGGAACATCTGAGGCTTCAACAGAGCCAGGCTCCGTCAAACAGCCCTTGCGGTCCCAGGCACACTCTGCGACCCAGGATGCCACTCGGTGAACCTCCCACTTTCTACACAGAATTCTGCTCTGTCATTCCATCTGCAATCCTGCTGCAGCCCTTCCTATCACCCTTCCCACGGATGTCTTCTGAAGCAGGTGGGGTGATGAGGGGTGGGGGTTAGGGGGGGAGGCAGGAAAGAGAAGGGAAGGGGGTGGCAGTGAGGAGAGTTCTGAAGGGAAAAAAGCTGTACTCCAAAGGAACTCTCTTTTGGGGGGAAAATAAATAAATATATTTTTGCATTACCTAGGGAAGGCAGATGGGGGAGAAATAGGAACATGGGAGGAAAAGAGAACTAAATAAAGAGCACCAACGACCCCTGAGGGCAGAGCGCAGGCTCTCTGCGGCACTCACTCAGGCTGCCCAGCTGTCGAATGACATTTGCCAGGGAGATGTTGGTCTTGCATTCCAGCTCGCTTGTAACGCTAGGCAACGTCTGACGGCACAGGTGCCTTGGCTCGATGTTCCTCGTTACTAACGGCATGGTGGACCTGCTTCAGGCAATGTTCTGAATGATGAAAAACAACCTAAAAAAGAAATAACAGGAAAGTATTACTCAACCACAAATTCCAGGCACACTAGGGCTGTGTGATATTTTTTCCTTTGCTCTGATCTGAAACAGCTTATAGAGTCCTCCCTTCTCTGACCCATCTTTTAAAAACCAGACTCCTTTTCTATATTTCAGGAAGGTGGGGAGTGGGGGGTGAGGGTGGGGGAAGTAAGATTTAGCTGCGATATAGGGCTTATTATGTATATATAGGTGGTCCTGGAAACCTACCCACCTGAGGGAAGCAAGAATTTTCCTGGCCAAATCTCAGCAGGCAAGGGGGGTGGGATTAGAAGCCCATTCAGCAGGCACTGGATGGCACAGACACCATCTTTACAGGGATGGTAACTAGGACAGATTAGATTCCAGGCCACCAACTGTACAGGATCAAAAAAGGGCTTCTGTCATTTGTATCTCCATGATGAAATCAAGCTGCCAATAGTGATTTTTCCCTTCTACTGATACACGTCAGGACATAACCTTTCCAGTTCTTCCTTGATGGGTGACTGTTAAATGTGCAACTAAGTACTTGCTGCCAGAATCTACTAACACCACTAAAGTTTAGTCTGTAAATTGACAGAATGAAAGAACGTCAAAGAAAATTCGCCTGTTCAATATGCCAAACACAACGCTGTGCAAAATGTGCTGTGAGATTCCCAACTCTTTCCCTCCCCCCCTCCCCCAATATCTCTTTCCCTCCCTCCAGTCTAGGCACAATACACCTGGGCCGAAAGGATCTTGAGACAGCAGGAAGCATCTCCTGCCAACCAGGAAACATTCCAGTGACTGTTTCTTATCCTGTTGGAAGAGCCCCTTTCCCTAGGAAATCCCCTCCTCCCCCCAGAGCCATTGTTTTAGACTTCATTTACCAAGTTCCTAGCTTTACAAGAGTAGGAAGGAGCTTTATTCTGAACCAGAAGGATTTGACTTATAGTCAAATCACAATGGCCAGGTCCTATTTTCACATTCTTTCAAACTGAAGAAATCTACCACTGTCTAACAGCCTTTGTACTAGAGAAATGGTGAAAAGTCGGGGCACACAGCAGCTTATCCATGTTCCCACTGCTAGGATTCCTCTAAAAGGCAAAGGCTGACTTACACAAAAAGCCTGAAAACAGAGACGGGACACTAATTCAACCACCTAAAGACTGGCCTTAGCTACAAAACGTTTAAAGCAAGTTGATCGTCATAGATCTGAAAAGCTAACCAAGATACCGACTCAGAAAAAGCAAAATGAAGCCCTTCAAGCTCAAAGGAGGAGCAGTACCCTTTGGAACAGACTGCTCCTTGTTATGGACATTCTGATCTGCTCTGAGTAAAAATAAAACAGGAAGCCAACAGCTTGGGGAACAAGATTTCCTGTCACCAACAGCAACAGCTCAAGAACCAAGAGAATCAGCTGCTTGCTCATAACTTTGAACCTCCCTTTAATAGTCATTTCATGGCAGCTGTGCCTATCTTTGGGGTGCAGAGGTGTTTCCTGAATGCTGTTCTACTATGTAAGTAATTTCCATTCTGTTCCTTGGCTAAATTCCTTCCAAACCAGGGCCCTTACTTACTGGAATCCCAGGCTTCTCCCTTAAGCTGATCTGTTCCATCCCTTCACTTCCTTGAACCACTGTGCCCCAGAGAATGTGAAACATGAGCTCTCTGTGAGGGTCACCAGCTTTCTGGGTTTCCATAACTAAACAGTTAGGTGAGAACTGAAAATGGGAACAGGGCTGTGGGAATCAAATGGGAACATGTATAAATCATAAAGCACTATCTCATTGTCATCTACTATTAGTGCCAGAAGAGAAGGAAGGTACAAATAGGAACCTCCTTGGGTCCTTGTATACCGCTATGTGGGGGACTTCCATCCTGTCAAACTTGTGACTTTCCCAGTAGAACCAGAAATACAAGGGTGGACCAGTGATAATTTCAGTCACCAATGGAAGCCACATCAGTGTGTCACTTAGAGAAGCTGCCCTGGCCTCTCCCAATGGCCCAGACAGCCTGGAAATTCTGGGAATGTGGTAAAGATGAGCATGGCCACTGGCACCACATTCATTCCAGACTTTCCCTCTGGATACTTGATTAGGAACTCTGGATTCCAGACTGTCTGGACAAATGTCTGATGGGCAACAACCTTGAAGTACTGGGCAATGTGGCACAAACATTTTACTTTGGTCTGTTATTCTACCTACCCAAGGTGCTGAAGCTTACATATGATTAATTGCACGCATGAGTATTCATTCATTCTCCTGAATGAGCGGTCTTCCTAGACCTAGGCTCCTGGGTATGGAATTATTATAAACTAGCCTGCTGGCCTGCCCATGATCAATTTTAAACCCCCTCCCCCACCAGCCTTCCTGACAATCAGTTGGTAATGTGGCATGTGCACAGGGAATTAAAATATTTTAATTTTCACTTAAGCAAAACAATTTCTTCTCTGAGAAAAATTCCCTGCTACAAAATAAAAACATGCTATGCATTTGCAAAGCAAAACAGTAGTGACTACTACTTTATCTATCTTTGATATTATCCACATGGCAACCCCTCCTAGATCAAAACAAATGGCTTGTGATTGTAATGGATAACAACTATAACAACAAAAATTCAGATTATATATTCTAACATTCAGATGAAGTTTATAGGATCTGGACTATGCCACAGGTAAACATAATTAAATTTGGTATGGAGTAGTTTTGAAATCTCTGATATAACAGCAAGAATACTGTACCAGGATCCAGGAAGCCTGGGTGGAGTCATAGAATGTGAAAGCTGAAAAAGAGGTAAGACCTCTTGGCTCTGCAAAAACTGGATACAAGAACTTGGCCTAGTTTTATACCCGTCCTAGACATCAATTTCCTTATTCATCAACAATCAATAAGTATTAATTAGTCACCTCTTCTATATGTGCCAAACACTATTCAAAGTGCTAAGAATCTAAAGACAAAACCAAAATAGGCTTTGCCCTCAGAGACCCTACATTCTCTAGGCAGGAAATACAAAATATTTACAAAACAATATGAGGGAATTGGAGGAGGCACTAACAATTGGAACAGGAAAGGTAGGTGAAGCTACTGGAGTGGTCTCCACTCCAAGAACCTTCTGAGACCTGACCTAGGTCCCTTGACTCATGAGTCCCCTTTTCACACAGCAGTTGCCAAGGTACCATTTCTGAAGGTAGAGCTTTAACCCTCTCACTACCCTTCTGTGTCTCCCCATAATGTAATGGAACACAAAATATGTTCAATATAAAGCCTGGCATTCAAGGTCCTCCATAGTTCATCTTTTCACCTCCCTTTCCAATTTCCTTGCACCATATTCCTTTACATATGTCTCCATCTCTGCCCAATGATATCTCCTTCATCAATTAGTAGTACAACTATAATGTTATCTTTTCCTAATCTCACCAATTGGAATCCATATCTCCTCTCCTGGAATCAATGAATAAATTAAATATTCTTTCATCTCTATCCTGCCTAGTTTCTAAGGACTTAGTCACTGTCACTTTGGTTTTTAAAGTATAGATAGACCATATCAGAAGGTGATAGCTTGGTTGCATAGAAGAAAATAAAAGTCCTTAAATTTGAATTCATCCAGCATTTAGGAAAATTTGGAAAAAATCTATACTTTAAAAACCTTCTCCTAATGCCGGAGAAACTAGGCAGGATAGAGATGAAAGAATATTTAATAATTTATTTAATGGAGAGATTTATTGGGACCAAATGGATCCATGGTTTGGTCCCAGGGCTGAATGAGACTATAGTCTCCAAGAATTCAGTCAACAATGAGAGTTCTTAAAGACATATATATATATGGCTCAGACGAAGGAGGTAGACTGAGGCAGGGGCGGACTCAGGGTGCTGAGAACAAGAATGGGACCCTGACAGGGTGGGGTGAGCCTCTGCAGATGAGATGACATAATCCCCTGCAGGGACCTCAAGATGCCTCCTTGGGGACATGGGGAGAAGCATCTTGATAAGACGGTATCTGATATTCCAATAGCTTGGGATGGGGAGAGGCATTATGATATTCTAAAACATATGATATTTTATCCTTATCAATTATTCTAATAAAGAGGGAGGGGAGGTTTTGTAAAACAGAGATGCAGGGAAACTGAGTCAGGACTGGGTTAGAATAATTAAAGGAATAGAACTGTCGCATAATACCCTAGGCCTCATTTTACCTAGTGCCAGGTCCTGCAGGGACTCTAAAAAGGTACAAAGAGTGTTCCAGGAAAGGCCTTGAGTTGTTTGCTATTGCTTTATAACCCATCTCTCAGGCTGAGCTGAAAGCATTTCCTCATGGAAATTCTGCCTTTTTTGGACCAATTCTACACTCCCCTATTACAGATACACACAAATACTCTCCTCACCTTTTCCATTCCTTGACTATTTTCTCCCTAAGAACACAGCAAGAAAATAGTGGAAACTAAAGACATCCTGGTCTTCCCAGTCTTTATCTAAACTAGCTCCAGAGCTCTCTGGGTCATGACAGAATACTGGAGCCTGTCCGGTGTTTGTAGGCATACAGAGACACCGGATATATCCCTGAAGTCTTACAATATTCAGGTTTGGTATTGTAAGCCCTAACTCACCTCATGGAAGACACCCCCAGATTTGAAGGTCTCTGGCTTTGTTCAGGTGAAGAATCAAGGCAGCTTTGGTTGTTTGACTGATTCCCCAAGCAAGTTCTTCCCTCTCCCAAGACCCTAACAACAATCAAGAGAGAAGGTTGCCATCTTAAGCCCAAACTCCGAATTTTTGTCTTTTTCAGGGAAAAGGATAGGAACCTGATCATTCTTGTAATGGTGCCTTTCTCTAAGCCACCTATCAAAGGAAATAAAACTTCCTTGAACCAAGGTCAGGTCACCCCTGATGATACCTGCAGATTTTAACAGCAACACTATCTAAACAGCAAGGAACTTAAAGCTACAGCAACAATCACCATCAGAGCTAAGCCTCCAGTAGCATTTCCCCTTTTAAATGCAGCCCAAAAAAATACTGATTAGCAATGGCAGAGGATGGGTGAGTGTGGGGGGCTTATACGTGTGGCAATTAGTACTTCTGCATTCTCCCTATTCTACAGCATTTTGGGCAGGAGTAGGTAAAAAGGGGGACTTGTTTTAAAAACCTAGTTTTTCTTTTGGTAGACTTTAGTAGATATTTTATTTTATCAAGAGGAAAAAAATCATAAATGGCTATAGGAATTTAAACTAAAATATTCCTCTCTCCCTCCCAGTTTAAGTCAAAGAAGGTAGGCACTCATGCTTACAATAATTGAGTCTGGCTATTGAAATGTTTAAAGATAGATGAATTTACTGTTGCATGCAGAGTCTTCACTACCAGGCAGCAACCACAGGCAGGAATGCCTCATTATAGGCTTAAGCACCCACCCACTTCCTGTTGAGATGCAGGGTGGGGCTGAAAATACAAATATAACCAGTCTCTTTCTTCAAAAACACATAACAAAGAGTTACTGACAAATCAGTTTAGGTCACAACACAAGTGTCCCTGAAGAGCAAGCAAGACTGAAGTAGAATTCCTGGGATGGATTTTATGAACAAAGAAGATCTCTGACTGGGGTAACTAGAGGAGAAGCTTATTTGAGATTTAACACCAATCCTCCTCCTTCCAGGCTCCACTGAGCTATGGAGATCCAGGTTATGCCAGCAGAATGGGAGCTTTAAGAAACCACACCACTTCAGGCCTGCATGTGAAAATCAACCTAACTAAATTTGACAGGCTTGTCACCAAACGCTAGCCACTGGGTGAAATTTTTGAGTCACAAGAACTTAGGCAGAACATTTGCTAAGACACTGCGGAATTTCAATCTAAGTGGAGGGACCCCTGCACTGATGAATTCACATATCCTTTTAAGCATTGAAGTATTGGTAGTATTTGTGCCCTAAGCTCCCATTAAACTGTAAGCTTCATGACTGCAAGGATTCTATCATATCTTATATGAAGTTTAGGTTCATCTTAGTGCTTGATATACTGCTATATAGACAGTAGATGATTAAATATTTGTCAAACTTTTCAACTTCAGAAAAGGAATCCCAGCAACCACAGGTCTACACTGAGTAAGGTTTCCCCTTCCTTCCCCCCAGCTGTTTTCTCTTTAGGGCAATAGCACAGTAGCCTTTTAATCTATAGTTAGACTACCATACTGCCTCAATTCACTATTTAGTAGGAGTTGTTCAAACCCCTAGAGTCTATGACTTGTTTTTACTCTTTTGTTTTCATTCTATCACTTAGTTTACTCAAAGCTAAAAATCTTAAGACTCACTCCTGTGTTCAAAACGAGTTTTTTCTAAGACTGACTTCTCCATAATGTTTGTCTCAAATATGGTGAGAACTTCTTGTCCCTCCTTTTTACCAGAAGTGAGATTTCTTGTAAAGAGAGCGTTAGAGACTGGAACTTGGAGGTCTGGATTCTAGGTCCACTTTGCCAATAGACAGCTCCTGGAAGCAAGGAAGGCAAGGCAGAAGAAACCAATTTATTCACAGAATCACAAGAACTGGAAATTACCTACTAGCCACTTAATCCAGTTCTTGTCTAAACAAAAATCTTCCCCACTCTGGACTTTCAGGTATTGGGGTGAAATCAAAAATGTAGGGAAGGGAAGAGAAGGGCACCTGCTCTGTGCCAGGCACTCTTCTAAGTACTTTACAATCATCATCTCATTTAGTACAATAATTCTGCTGTAGGTAGGTGCTATTATGATCTTCATTTTATAGGTGAGGGAACTGAGGCAGAGAGGTTGTAACCTGCCCTGGGTCACAATCAGGCCTTCTGGACTCCAGGATAAGTGCTCTATTCACAGTGTCACCTTGCTGCCTAACAACAACAGCAGAGCAGCAGCTAACATTTTAATGTCTACTATATAAGCACTACATTAAGTACTTTACAAATTATCACCTGACCTCACAGGACTTACGTCCTGTGGGAGAAACAAGACAAAAACATAGATTAATTGCAATATGCATTATTACATGGAAAATCTGCCAGAAAATGCCAAAGCAAAGGGCGATACTCCATCCCAGGCAAGTGGTCACCCAGCTTCAGCTTAAAGACCTTTGAAGACTCATTCCTTCCAAAATAGTCCACTTCCCTTTAGGTCTGTTCTCTTGTCCCTAACCTTCCTCTCATCTCCCACATCCAAGCTGCCGGCAAGAACTGTCTACTTTCCCTTTGTAACATCTCTCCAGCACACCCCTGACCAATCCTCTAGGACTCCCCCACCTTGGTGCAGGCCCTCAACACTTCACACTTGGACCACTGCAACAGCTGCTCATGAATCTGTCTGCTTCAATTTTCAACCTACTCTAGCCCTTCCTCCAATCAGGTGTCAAAGTGATCTTCTTCAAATACAGATCTGACCGTAGCATCTCTATTTAATAAACTTCAGAAGCTCCCCATCACCTCCAGGCCTTCAGGGCCCAATGTAAAATCCTGTTTGATATTCTAAGTCCTTCCAAAGCTGCTCCCCACTTTACCTTTCTACTCTTCTCACTTATTCCCAGTGCTGCTACCACCCCTGCAGCGCAAGTGATCCAAGAACATGGCCTCCTTGCCCTTCCTCATACTGAGCTGATTCCAGACGGCTTCATTGTTGGAGCACTCTCATCACCAACACCAGCATCCTTCATGTTCCAGCTAAATTCCATTTTCTATGAGGAATTTTCCCAATCTCTCTTAATGCAAGGGCCTGTTTTTATATATATCTTGCTTATACACAGCTGTTTATATGTTGAACTCCTCATTAGACTGTGAGCTCCTTGAGAGGAAGAACTGGTTTTTGCCCTTCCTTGTATCCCAAGTGCCGGTATATAAGTGGAGGCTTAATAAATGCCTATTGGCATTCATTCTTTTTCTTATTAATACAAAAGAAGAGTTAGCTACAGTATCCCAAAATATTGTTTGAAACCAAGTTCATTTATGAAAGCACTGAGTCTTTAAGAAAAATTTCTTCATATAAAATTTTATATTCCCAACTTGAATAAAATGCCCAGTAGGAATCTGCACAGTATCATTAGTAGTAGTGATAATAATAATTCTTATGTTTAAACTATATTTGTGCAATTAAATGATTAATCACAATACTGCAAAAGACCTATATTTTTAGTAGATAGTTTCATGAGGTGCTATATCCCCAAATTGATTTCCTGGTGGCCAATCTTCTGCTAATGAACCTAGACCTGAACTAGGAAGCCTTTCCAAATTGGGATTTGAGGGCAGTCAAAGCTTAAATCCCCACTAGCATATTCATGAGAAATCTAGAATCACTAAAATAAGATATGTATTAGAGGAACAATAGCAATAACGACACACTTATGTGGTTCCTTCAAGTTTTCAAAGCATCTGGTTCACAACCACCTTGTGAAATAAACAATTTAAATATTAAACTGATGTAATATAATATTATCATTGATACAAGTAGGACTTGGACTAGACTCTCCCTATTCGATTCCAGTCCTAAAGTTCTGTACTTTCACTCTCTAGTCAAGTACAATTTATCACCTATTAATATTTTTCTTGAAAATCCCAAATTTAATTACTGGGTTTCAGGAACTTCAAACTATCTAAACCTTTCTGCTTTTCTAAATGATCAAATACAAACTAAGAAGTCCAGTTCTACCCATAAATGCAGAACTCCTCTCCTCAATTCCTATTAGTATTCATGGATTCTTATCATAGGGGAGCTAGGCGAAGCAGTGAATAGAGTGCTGGACATAGAGTCAGGAAGATTTAAAATCCCCCTTAATTTACTAGCTGGATGATCCTGGACAAGTCACTTGACCCTGTTTATCTCAGTTTCCACATCTATAAAATAGAGAAGGAAATGACAAACCATTCTAAGAAAACCCTAAAGGTCATAAAGAAGTGGACAAAAAAATGAACAATTGTCTTATCCTTTTAGCCAACTATCAACTTAAGAGTACTGAATTACCAAGTTTGGAGTTATTAAGACTATATGGGGAACCTAATAGGGAAAAACTTATCCAGTTTATCTATCCGATAATTCTTCTAAGGGTCACTGAAAGTCTCTCAATAATATACTCAAGCACGAATAAATTTCTTCTTCTTTTTTTTTTTTTTGGTGAGACAATTGGGATTAGTGACTTGTCTAGGATCACACAGCTAGTTTGTGTTAATTGTCTGAAGCTGCATTTGAACTCAGGTCCCTGACTTCTATCCACTGCCATCTAGCTGCCCCATCACTGTTCAGTTTCAAAGACAGCCTTCCATGTTTATAGCTAGTGCCAAAAAAGACTGGTTACCAGGTTGGTGGTGGTAACTAAGAATTCTGGCCTGCCTAAAGGAACTACTGCAGGGCAAGTGTTCTCAGATGAACAAGGATTTATTAACCCAGCACTATATGTACATATCCAGCCCTGGGGGGGAAGGGGGAAGAAGACGGGTGGTCATGAAAAAGTTACTGATTCTACTTGACTCCCTTAGCTGGGAATGGAGCTCTTTCTCTTCATACTCTCAAAGGTAGGGGCTGATCAGACACTGGTCAAGAGCTAAGTTTTCCATGGACAAGCCAAGGAGAGTACCTACTGGTGGCTTAAACACAGTGGCAGTTTTAGAAATAAAGAAGGAAGGAGATAATCAGAACTGAAATTCCCATCAGGCCACTGAGTAAGTCTCATTTCATCCTGCCAACAGTCTAACTGTTCCTTTTAATCTCTATGATGCCTTCACATTTCAAGCTTCTCTCTGCAGTATCTGCTCCCTCCCTGGGCTGGAAAGGCCAAAAAAGAAAACGACTTTACCAAACTGCAAAAGGCCAGGGAAAAAAAAGGTTGCAGAGCAACAACAACAAAAAAGAAAATTCAGCAGAATGTTTTGCTGACAGCTCAGGGCAATATACAAACACACCGTGTGGTCATGGAGCAGTCAGAAGCAGCAATCTGAGATGTGACTGTTCATATACCAACCAAAGTAAGGAGAGATACCCAGCAATCACAACAGCTATATTGGAGCAACAGAGAGTGAGAGCAAAGTGCATTGCAATTCCACATCCTCTATTCTATTCTGTTAGCCATAACAAAGATTCATCCCTGAAATCTTGTCCCCTCCTCACTGGTCACTAAAGCCATACCCACCAGCAACTGAGGAAAAGTCCACAGAAAAAACAGCTATGTGGATACTCCCTTTCACAAGAGCCCATTCTCCACTCACATTCCTGGAGATTTATAAGGGTCAATTCTTTTTTTTTTCTTTTTAAAATTAAAGCTTTTTATTTACAAAACATATGCATGGGTAATTTTTCAATATCAACCCTTCTGTTCCAAATTATCCCTTCTTTCCCCCCACCCCTTCCCCTAGGTGGCAGGTAGTCCAATACATGTTAAATATGTTAAAATATATATTAAATCCAATATGTGTATACATATTTATACAGTTATTTTGCTGCACAAGAAAAATCTGGTCTAGAAGAAAAAAAAACTAGGAAAGAAAACAAAATGCAAGCAAACAACAACAGAAAGAGTGAGAATGCTACATTATGGTCCACACTCAGTTCCCACAGTCTTCTCTCTGGTGTAGATGGCTCTCTCTATCACTGAACAATTGGAATTGGTTTGAATCATCTGTTGAATAGAGCCACGTCTATCAGAGTTGATCATCGTATAGTCTTGTTGCCATGTACAATGATCTCCTGGTTCTGCTCATTTCACTTAGCATTAATTCATGTAAGCCTCCTCAGGCCACTCTGAAATCATCCTGCAGATCGTCTTTTATAAAACAATAATATTCTATAACATTCATATACCATGACTTATTCAGCCATTCTCCAACTGATGGGCTTCCACTTAGTTTCCAATTTCTTGCCACTACAAAAAGGGCTGCCACAAACATTTTTGCACATGTGGGTCCCTTTCCCTCCTTTGAGATCTCTTTGGGAGTTTGAGAAACACTGGTCAAAGGTATGCATAGTATGACAGCTTTTTAAGCATAGTTCCAAATTGCTCTCCAGAATGGCTGGATCTGTTCACAGTTCCATTAACAATGTTATTAGTGTCCCAGTTTTCCCACATCCCCTCCAACATTCATCATTATCTAAAAGAAAGAATAAACCACTCCCTTTTACTAAGGAGGTCTGAAGTCAATCACTCTGGACTACAACCACTTACCACTTATTCCCCAGTAATGGCCAAACCACCAATCTGATCTAAATATCTCCTAGAGTCATTACAATATATTTGGTGCTGAAGGGATACAATAATTGAGACACCATCCTTACCCTTAAGAAGCTTACAATCAGATGCTAAGACATTAACAGAGATAAATGGAATACAAGTTAGGATAAGTACAAAAGTACAAAACAGTTTAAAGAGACCTCAACATTCTATAACAGGAATTTCAGGTGGGACCCTATTAATCAACTATACCCTTCAAGGGGTTTAAAATCTAGTTTGAAAACTCAACAAATCAATAAAAAGATTCAATACAATAAAATGGAAATTGCAAAAGGTCATTATGCAACAAATTGAGAAATGTAGATTGTAAGAATTATAAAGAGGGAAAGAATTTTGTGAGTTCCTTGGGAAAGACTTCTGAGCAGGATAGAATTTAGATACACAGTGAGAAGAGGCATTACAATTGAGGGTAAGGTGATGATCAGACACTTAAAATCTGTAAGGAGATACCCAAATTTCACCAGTCCATCCACTCCACGGGAAGAAGAAATAAAGGAAATAAGCCTTTTCCCTAGCTGCTCAGCATAAAAACAGTTAAGAGATATATTGACAAGGCTGAGATACATATCTATTATAGAACAAGTAGTTGCCCATCTACATTGACACTACCTATCCAAAGGTGTTGTGCAATTCTTAAAGTTATATTAATTTTAATTTATCTTTTAAAAAAATTAGGGAATGACATACAATACAATTGAGAGGTAGAAAAGATGTCATAAAATCAAATAAGGATCTCCAAAGAGGTCAGAAAGGACTGTAGTGAGTAAATAAATGCCTCTGAATAGCCTACTTAATTAACTAGAAAATTCTTGAAATTGAAAATGATCACAATAAATTTCTCAATAGTAAATCAAAAGAAGAAAGTGGCTATCAGGTTATATAACCTTTCCCTTTTAATGTTTGATGAGATAAAGGTCTACCTCAGTTGCTCTGCCCCAAAACCCCAGGCTATAATCATTCCCTCTTAAATGGCTGATGAAGATTTTATATCTTTAGGTTATAGACATTCCTTCGTAATGTTTGACAGGATAAAGGTTTATCCATTTTAGACATCATTAGAATATCAGTAACCTCCCTCCATTGTGTCATCCTAGGGGCCTCCCCCACCATTAGGTTATCCCCCCTAGCTACCTCCCCCATTATGTCACTGTTCTTGTTATCCTATAAAAAAGCTTGCTGTCCCAGAACTCAGGGCTGGATTCTTTGAGATGATATTCTCGTCCAGCCCTGGGACCAAGAGCCATCTGGTCCCAGTATCTCTCTCCATTTAATAAATTATTGAATTGGTCTCTTTAAAAAAAAAAGAAGAAGAAAGTGGCTAGACTAAATGAATCCAGAATAAGGAAGAGTGTAGTATAACATTCAACCAAAGGTCATGAGTCCAAATAAATCCTAAGTTTATTCTGACTCTATGCGAGAACAATCCAAATTAAACAATCATAAACGTCAAAAAACCTCACAGTTGGGCATCTTGTCTATTAGTTCAACAGAGGCCAGGATGTAGAAACAAAGAGTTGCTCACCTGTCAAAGTGGGTTCTGAGGACAAATGTAAATAAATATTGTGAAGTAAAACTGGCTTAACATGGACATTGCTTGATATGCACAGGCAAAGGGAATTTCTTCACTATGAGTTTTCTAGGCTAATGAAATTATAGGTCAGAGCCAAAAAAAGATGTAAAAGAAATGACCTGGAAAAGGAGATGCCTTTAAAAAAAAAAAATACTAGTTTTCTATTTTTCAAATATATTTGAAGATAGTTTTCAACATTCATCTTTGCAAAACCTCGTGTTCCAAATTTTTCTCCCTCACTCCCCACCTTCCCCTAGATGAGTAATTCAATCTAAGTTAAACATATGCAATTCTGAGGGCAGCTAGGTGGCGCAGTGGATAGAGCACCAGTCCTGAAGTTAGGAGGACCTGTATTCAAATATGACATTTAATACCTCCTAACTGTGTCTCTCTGGGCAAAGGACTTAACCCCAAATGCCTCAGCAAAAACAACAACAACAAAAAGCCAAACATGTGCAATTCTTCTAAACCCAGGAAAGCAGATTCTTAAAAGAAAACCAACCTGGGCTGGTCCTAAATTCCTTGTTTGCCACCAAGCCATCAATTAGATTTCCAGATGAAGTCAAATTGCCCATAGTTGAACAAGAATCCAGCCTTATTCATTAAATCAAGGTTTCTTAGCCTTTTTTTGTATGATGGATCCTTTAGGGAAAGCCTACAGAACTTTTGTCAGAATGGTTTTAGATGTATAAAATACACAGGCTCACTGGTGGTACAGATAGGGATTACCATGGACACAATTTAATTATATCCATCCATCCTAAACATTAAGACTAACGAAGATGGATGGTAATATGTTGGGAATTTTATAGAAGGGATTCATTCCCTCTACTATGTTAGGAAGGTTGGGAGGTTAGGAAGTTGAACTAAACCATGGCATAAAACTAAAAAAAAAATGGGGCTCCCTAAATTGTACATCTAGGTGCATAGTAGCTACTGATTAAGGAGACAATGTATTGACATTATTTATGTGTTTTTGCATTTTTATTTTCTTAAATATTTCTTAACACATTTTATCTTTCATGTACAGCTAGAATGCCAAGATTGACACCTCTGAACCAAAAGATCTGAGAGGCCTTTAAACTACAATTCTAAAATTCCTGCCCATCCTTCAAGGCCCTACTCAAATGTCATTTCATTCTCAAAGCCTTCCTTGATTACCCCAGCAGGAAGTAATTTCTCCATCAGCAGGCCTCATAGTGGAATATCATATTCTGATTTGAATATTCAGGTCTTATTGTCTCCATAAAACTAAAATTCTTGAGGGGAGGAATTATGCGTAACATTCATTTACTCATTCAAACTTTGAATGCTTATTATAGAAAAAGTCCCTACCCTTCAAGTGCTTACAATCTACTAGATAATGTACACAATAAAAATTGATACAAGAAAAGTAAAAAGTAATATGATATCAGATGAGAAGAAAGAACGTTTATAGCTGGAAGAATCCAAGAAGGCTTCTAGAGAAGACACCTTTAAGCTAGGCCTTAAAGGATGTGAACTTGCAAAGCTGGGGGTAGAGGGTGGGGAGGAAGGGGGATATATTCCACACAGATAGAATATAAGCAAAAGTAGAGGTGGAAAAGCAAAGGCTATTTCCATTTTCTCATTTGTAAAGTCAGACAGTTAAGACTACATGATCTCTCAAGAGCTACATATACGAATCCATGATAGTTCAATTTGGTTGGAGTACAGAATATATGAAGAATATATGTAGTTTGAAAGATGGTTAGTTCTCTAAAATACCACTGATTAAAGAAATGCAAATTAAAACAACTCTGAGATAACATCTCACTAAGTATACGATTGGCTAACATGACAGAAAAGGAAAACGGCAAATGCTAGAGGGAATATGAAAAACTGGGACACTAATGCATTGTTGGAGAAATTGTGAATTAGTCCAATCATTCTGAAGAACAACTTGAAGCTATGCCTAAAGAGTTATGAAAATATACATACCCTTTGATCCAGTAATATCACTACTATGTCTATAGCCCAAAGAGATCAAAGAAAAGGTGAAAGGACCTATCTTTACAAAAATATTTATAGTAGTTCTTTTCATGGGGCAAAGAAGTGGAAATCAAGGGGATTCCCATCAACTGGGGAATGGCTGAACAAGTTGTGGTATATGATTGTAATGGAAAATGATTATGCTGGTCTCAGAAAAACCTGTAAAGATTTACATGAATTCATGCATAGTAAAATAAGCAGAACCAGAAAAATACTGTACACATTAATAGCAATATTTTAAGGATGACCAACTACTTTCATCAAAACAATGATCCAAGACAATTCCAAAAGACCTATGATGAAAAATGCTATCATCTCCAGAGAGAAAACTGATAAATTCTGAATACAGACAAAAGCATACTTTTTTTAAAAATTTATTTTTATTACCTTTCTTTTGCAACATGGCTAATATGGTAATATATCTTGCATATCCTCTCATGTATAATCAAAATCAAATTGCTTACCTTCTTAAGGGAGGAGGTGTTAGAATCCTAGTGTTAACTCAACTGAGATGTTGGAATCTTTACAAACATCAACTCTAATCAGTTTGTAAAGATTCCAACAAGGAGGGACAGGAGGGAAGAAGAAAGTTTGAAATTCAGACTTTTTTTTTTTTTAATGACTGTTAAGGGGGCAGCTAGGTGGTGCAGTAGATAAAGCACCAGTCCTGAAGTCAGGAGAATCCAAGTTCATATCTGTCCTCAGACACTTAATACTTTCTAGCAGTGTGATCCTGGGCAAGTCACTTAACCACAATTGCTTTAGCCAAAAAAAAAAAAAAAAAAAAAAAGAAGATTGTTAAAAACTTATTTTTTTTTACATATAATTAAAATATCTAACAAAATAAAAGACATTTAAAAAAATTTTAATAAAAAGGAAGAGTTAGTTCATATCGAACTGAAGAGGATTTTAACCTTATCCTATAGACTCGAAAAAACCTCCTCAAAGTTCATAGTAGTAGAAGTGATAAGTATAATAAGATTAACCTGGCAGTAGGTTTGCAGAATATATGGGGAGCAAAACAGACTAGTGGCCAAAGGGATGAGGAGTTAAGGCAAAAGGTATTAATGGAGAAGTAATCAAAGATGATTACAAGATTAGAAACACAGAACAACATGATGATACCATGACAAATACAGCAGTCAGAACAACAGACCAGGGTAGAGAGAATGTTTTATCAAGGAAGCATTCATTGCATGGGAGGTTAAATAGTATATAACCAAGTGCTCTGCAACTCTAATATTCATGTATTTTACTATTCAGGACATTTAAGCAATTCAATATTTTCACTCTATGTATTATGAAAGCAAAATATTCGTAAGTGAAAAATCTAAATTGTAACTATCTTAAAAGTAAATCCTCATTATCATTACCACCACCATCATCAGCCGCAGCACCATGAAGGTCATTCACAAGTATACCCATATTTCCCATATTAATATAAGAGGTGCCACCTTTTACTGGCTGATTTTCCCAAATAGGATATCCATGCTAACAAAAGAAAATCTCCCTGACATATTTATATCAGCACTGAAAGAGTGTTAATGAGGATAACACACTGCTTCCCCCTCTTTGCTCCCAACTTTAGCCAAATGCTCAGGGGCCTCAAATGTTTCACTTTCAACAACATAAACACTCACCATTTTAAAGCACCAACCTCAGGAAACATGCTCAGTTCCTACTGCTTTTCAAAATAAACCTCTGTTTTCATAGAGGTGAGCATGTAAGCTTCTAGCACTTCTAATGGACTACTTTTATCTACAGTGTCCTGGAGAATCGCTTTAAGCTTCATTCCTTGGCTATTTGACCCATCCAATCTTTTCACAAGGGAGAGGGAGTACCTGGTCTTTTATCTCTGAAAGGCAGTGTAGTTTAGGGAAAAGAACCCAATTTGACATTGAGGACCTAGGTTTTAGTTCTAGCTTTAGCATCTATCTGAATGACCCTGAGTGAATCACATAATTTCTCTGTGCTTCAGTTTTTCAACTGTAAAATAGGGAAAATAGAATTTATACTCCCTACATCTTATAGGGTCACAAGGGCAATACTACCAACCAGAGTACCACAAAGAAATGTGATCTATTGCTACCTCTTATTAAATGAACTAAATAAAACCCATTATTGGGTAATCTCCAATGTGCTGCAGTGTTAACATCTTTAAAAAAATATTTTGATAAATGTATTTCAAATGTATTTGAAAATGTATTAAGTATGCATTTAAGAAAGGGTGCCCATGACACACAAAAGATTAAGAATCCATGATCAAATCTAGCCCTTTTCATTAAAATGAAAAAAGGGAACCTGAGACCCAAAGAATGAAGTTGACTTCCCAAGGATACACAGCTTACTGAGAAGCCAGGCTGGGATTATCAATCAGAACCCTTGCCTCATATGCTCGAGTGATCTGCTGCTCTACTCATGAAATACAAGCCTTTAAAAATATTATTCTGACCCCTTTTTCTTAAAAGCAGAGTAGCTTTTTCAAGTTTAGTTTGAGCTAAGATAATTATATCAGGGTAGTGAATTTCCCCCATCTCTTTCTGCACATGGGGAATACTGAAAAGATAAGTCTTTTTTAATTATTAACTGTAAATAGCTCATTAAATATAATCCAATTACTTTAATTGTAAAAAGGAAGTAATTACAATATGTACATGTATTCTTGCCTAGTAGATTTAATATCTTAAATTAATCTTTTCAGCATTAATATTTTAAATTAACCTTTGACATCAGAAAAATGTGAGGAAGTGATGTCTTTTTTTATGTTAAGCAGTATTTCACAGATCTTTATTGTGATTTTATACACAAACAGTTTTGGTAGTATCAACCCACTCACTCTAAAAAGATTTTATTGAATACCATTTGCCAAAATAATAACAATAGCAGCTCATTTATATGATGCTTTGAGATTTGTGAGGTTCTAGGGCTGGAAGGAACCTTTAAGTTTATCTGGTCCTAACCCTCACTACATATGAGAAACCTTAGGTCCATTACTGCTGAGTAACCTGTCACAAAACTCGCTGGTGGGAGAATCAGGATTATAATCCCGCATTCTTTCTACTTCCCATAATATTTAGTTTGTGCCCCGAATTTTTCCTTGGACTCTTTTTAAATGTTGGCATCTCTATAAAGACAAGGAACCACAAAAATTCCTCCCAGTAATCTTACTCATCATGAGGCCTTTTCTTGGGAAAATATCTAATCTTAAATCTCAAAAATATATTAGACCACACTGGCATTTTACACTTTTTTGATTCTTCATTTCCATCAGTCTTGCATCAGTGCACAACTTAGAGCCATCTCAAAGAATGCTTCTTCCCCTCTGGTTTTCAGGCCTTCAAAGATCAACTGGGTTAGGTTCCTTAAACTGGCATCTAACTATTTGGTTTTGAGACTTTCTTGGTGAGCAGGGATAAATAAATTGCAAGGCTAAATCTCCATGAACTGCTTTGAATATGTGGTCTGCTATGGTTTGCGAACCAAAGGGGAGGGAAAAAGGCTTACACACAAGAACTAAAAAGAGCTAACCTTGTTTTTATAACCCCACACACAAACTGAAAACTACCAACAGGAGTTATTTTAAGAACCAAATCTGCATTTGGCATAATTAGAATTCTACTTAAGTTCATACTGAGCTCTTTGCAAACTCCAGATTGCCCCAAACTCAAAAGACAGTGACTATGGCAAGTACAAGTGTTATAGGGTAAATATTAGGGCCAAAAATATTATAAACATGGAATCAAAGAATCTTAAGCGTTGGAATGGACTTTTATATAAAGTTTCATTTGACAGAGGAAATTGAGAATTGACATCTCGAGAGGGAAAATGACTTGCCCAAAGGAAACACAACTAGTTAGTAACAGACAAGACTGAACATAAGTTTCCCAATTCCTAGAGTTGAGTGTTACAAAGCATTTTAACTCCTAAGATTCCAAGTGTTAATTCAAGTACCAAGTATTATGTATGTGATCCAAAGATTTTACTAAAATTGATTTACATTTCGTTTGGCTAACATACTAACGAGCCTTCTCAAAATGCATGAACAAAAGCTACTGGCATAGCTTACTGAGATAAACTCCTTTTACCCCATAGACTGCATTGGAGCAGCTCACAAGGCAATTTCCCATGCCACTTTCTAAACCAGAGAGTCTCTCGAGAGAAAAGATGCAGATCCAGGTTACCACAGATGTACTTACTCCAAGAACCATTATGGTTTCCAAAAAGCCACTACAGTCAACCAGGAGAACTAGATCCAGGGGAGTGTTCAACATTTTTGGTTATGGTTATAAGTCTGGGAAAAGATGGTGATATCCAAAGCCTAAATACAGCAACTACACAGTTCTATAACAAGCATTTTTGGGTTCAAGGCAAATACATGAAAGTTATATCATGATAACACTGATATTTTCATACAAAACAGAACTTATTAGTCAGCACTTAAGAGTTATAAAGGTAAATATCTAAACAGCTATAGATCTACAATTACCATGTCTCACTCTTTCAAAGAATTGACTTTTCTAGCAAAGAATAACACATGGCAAAAAAGTTACTGCATGAAAATCAGTCTGTTTTATACTTGTGGAATCAAAAGTAGAAGTGTCTCACACCACCCAGGGGGAGGATGGTATTCATATGGGCTCCTGCTATCCTTGGGCAACAAATATAAGAAAAAAAATTTTTTTTTTAAGACTAAGGGGTGGTTCCAGAACTTTCAACTAGCCATTCAAACAGGACTGCAGATCCCCTCCCGAGTAATTAAGTTCCTTTTCCTACTCTTCAAGCATACATGAATCCTAATAACTATGAGGGGAGTAGGAGGTGACTGACATTAACCTTCAGAGGTCAGATTCCTATTTAAGAGGTCTTAAAAGCAAAAAATATCAGCCCACAATATCAGCCCATGATATTTGACAAGATGGCCCTCATAAACCAGTTCATTAGAAGTATGGAAAAAAAATCATTGCCAATTCTGGAAAATAATGAAGAAATTTAGTAAAGAAAACATGGAAAACATTTCTCAAGAAAGGTGATATGCTAGAGCAGAATCTGATCAGAAGCAAGAGACTTGACTTTTGGTCCTGTCACCCCCTTACCAAGTGGTCTCTGACAAGTCACTTCCCCTTATGGAGCCTTCATTTCCTCCTCTATAAAATGAGAGGGCTAGACTAGATGGCACTGAGGTCCCTTCCGGTTTAAAAAAAAAAAATCTATGATTCTAAAATGGTGATACTTCCCTAAATAAAGTCCTACTCCAAAGTCTTATAGTTTCATGAGCCCTAGGTTCAATAGCGAACACATTCTGACAGTTCTTACCAAACCAGAGAGCCTTCAAAGCCAAATGCAGCAATGAGTTGTCTGTTGTCAAAGGAATAGTTCAAGTTCAAAGAAGCTCATCACTAGAAGGCTAAATGATGAATTTTTTTGGCCACAGGAAATCATGAAAACTAAGGTATCAATAGAGGTGTGATGTACATTCTGGGAATAGGCACAGTACTAAAGTCACAGATCTTTCAAAGCACTAAAGATTAGAGAAATGATAAACCATGTAGTATTGGATGCACAAAATCACTTATGTTTATGTATTCTTTTATCCTGAGTGAGCAGATTCCAGAGAAGCAAATGTAGCTTTGGTGTCCACTGCCTTAGTCACCATCATTCTCTATTCTGGGGAGCCTGGATCTGTGGGCTTGTAGAAGCAAGTAAACTTCTGGAGTTATCTGAAAGCATAACAGGAAACCTGCCAGTTCCAATGGGGTTTCCTAAAAGCGGGCCAAGTCAAGAATCACCCTTCCCTTCTACATTACTAGGTCCAATAACAGAAACCGGATGCCCTGTCTGAAGTATTCATTCAAACCTAGCACCTAGTATGTACAATGCACTGTGCTGAGTTCTGGAGAAGACAAATATAATATAGTTCCTGCCTTAAGGAAATTCAGTTTTAGTAGGGAAGATGTGGCACTTAACACACATAAACACAATTTAGAAGGAAAAGTATGTAAGACAAAGTGCTAGGAGAACACATGATAAATACGCATATGCATACAGTAGAAAGTTAACTACCATACAACTAATATAGTGTGTCCTGTGACCTTAATTTCCTTCTCCATCTCAAAGCTCATAACTGCAGGGGAAGAAGTGAAACAAGTTAGCAAAGGGTGAGAGCAGACACAAGTTGGAGGGAAAAAAAGAGGAGATGGGTTTTCAGACATCCTGGATAAAACAGGAAAAGTATATTATCGCAAAAGTTAGGACATCTGTAATCTAAAACAAAAGCAAGCTGATTTTAAATCATCAAGAAACTGGCAACCTACAGCTTCCTTTTCTTCTGGGCTTTTGTTTTCCCAACCATTTTTCCCCTTTCTTTTCTCTACAATAATATAATCTACCTTCCATAACTCCTGACCAAATTATAGCTCCTTGGTATCATCAACTTCCTTTGGAAGTTGTGTTGGTGTCTTCTAGCCTAAATCTGGGCAAAGGCTGGTGAAGAGCTGGCCAACAAGTATTCAGCTCATCTAACTGTAGGGATTACAAAGAGTGTCTGCAAGGCCAGAAAATGTGATTATTCATAATGGTACAGGAGAAAACGCAGGTCTGAATTCTAGTACTGGTGCTATTCCTGTATGACTAGAAGCAAATGACTTGTCCTTTTTGAATCTTAGTTTCTTTTCCCAAAGCCAGTGTGCTGATAAGCCAGCTCTTGAGCAGAGGGCTTTCCCCCTTTGCACTGAAATGGCCCACAAGTTGTAAGAAGGGTAACAGCATATGCCATCCCATCATAAGCCTCTCAGGGACAGCTCTGGCACTGTGGAAAGTACTCAGTTTGATTTAAATGTCATGAAATGGCTCTGCTGCTCACTCTGGATGTTCTTAAGGAAGTTATTTCATCTGTCTCCCTCCTCCTTTTCCTCTCTCCCTCTCTCCTTTTTCTTGGGGGCTCAAAGACTATTCCAGCAGGTGTGACATCTGGCAGATGCTACCATGCTAGAAAATCTTAAGAGAATAGTTTCAGAAACAGATTCTGCCTGTGTTCCAAGGAGCAGCCCAACTGAATAGAGAGGCTCATCATGAAGAGGCTGGCCAAAAGGTGAAGTCTTTGGCTATGGTAACCCACAAAATAAAGGAAAAACAAATTGGGCCTCAATGGTCCTTTTCCACTTTTACAGTGAGGTCTGTAAGAGTAGCAGAAAGTGGACAAAAAGGGATTGGCAATTATTCATTTTTTAGATTGGATGTAAAGCTAACCTGAATGATTAGTAGTTAACATGTAAAATTCATGGTTGAATTACCAGTAAGTGGATAAATTACTACAAATTTCAGAATCTGAGCACTGGAAGAGAACTTCAGAAGACATCTAGTCCAATTAATGACAAAACTGAAAGGAAACCCCATAGCCAACAAACCCAGAGATTCTTTACCATTTTTATACCATGAATCCTTTGGCAATCTGGTGAAGTCCCTATGGATCCTACTTCAAAATATGTTTTTAAATAGCTGGATGAAATCCTAATAAAGATTTAATTCCCCCCTCAAAAAAACAAGTTCATAATCCCTCTGAAATCTATCTATATACCCCCTGACATATGCCCAAGTTAGAAGCCCCTGTAATCTAGAGAGAGACCCCACAAAGCAGGGTTAATGAGGCAGCCTACTCTACTTTTGGGCAGAGCTATTAGTTTTTCCTCACAGCTTCCTCACAAGACCATTTTGTGACTCTTACCTACTGCTCTTAGTCCTGCATTTGGGGTCAAAAACAAGTTTAATTCATGATACACTGGACAGCCCCTCACATACTTTATAGCTCAACTACCAAATCTTGTCTGCATCCTCCCACTCCTCAATATGACATGACTAGAAGGCCTTTCAAACTCATGGAGGCCTCTGCAGCTTGTCAATATCTTTCAAAAATTATGTTTTCAATTAATAAAAATCTATTTTTTAGTTCCTGCTACTCCCCCCCCCACTAAAAACAAACAAAAAATCAGAGTAACCAATATGCACTCAAGCAAAACAAATTCTCTCATTTTTCATGTCCAAACAATACAAAACATTTTGCTCCACACTGTGTTGAAAGTTCATGAGTCTTTCAAAATTGTTTGTCTTTACATAATTCTCCTTGTTCTGCTAACTTCTTTGGTTACTACGTGTCTTCCCAGTTTTCTCCAAAACTACTCCTTTCACCAATTCTTAAAATATAATAGTATTTGACATAATTTGTTCAGTCATTCAACTCAGGATAAGCATTTTGTTTTAGTTCTTTGCCACAACAGAGCTATTATAAACATTTTTATATACACAGGTTCTTTTCCTCTTTCTTTGTTTTTTGAGGTATAAGCCTAATAGTGGTGGAGTTAAAAGGTACCATGTATACCAATAAGTGTCTCCACTTCGTTACCTCTCCCTCCCTTAATTCTCCAATCTGCCTTCTGACCTCAACATTCAACCAAAATCATGTTCTCCAGATTTATGATCTCTTCATTGCTCAACCCAATAGCCTGTTCTAAATCTTTACCTTTCTTGCCCTCTGTGCAGTCTTAGACACAGTCAGTCACCTTCCTCTAGGTTTTCCTGACACTATTCTCATGTGGTTCTCTCCTCAGTGTTCTCTACTAGGTCTTCATTCCATTAAGACTTCAGAGAGTAATCCCCATGGCTGCACTATTCTGGGCTTTCTGCTCCCTCTACAACATTTCATTTGGTGATCTCACATTAGCTTCTATGGATACAATCATCATCTCTATGCTGATGATACTCCAATCTACAAATCCAGCCCGAACCTCCAGTCTTGCATCTTCAATTACCTCTAAGACATCTTGAACAGAAGGTTCTGTGATAGATTGTCTTTCTCTCCAAATTCCTTATGACTGTCAAGGGCACTGCCATCATCCAAGTCATCCACTTCTATCATCTTCAACTCCTTACTACCTTTCACCTCACCCTACAGACCCAATCTGTTGCCAAGGCCTGTTGATTTTTACCTTTGCTAACATATCTTGCATAAGCCTCCTTCTTGCCTCTGATACCAGCACTGCCTTGATGCAGCTCCTCACCCTACACTTAGATTATCACAATAGCCTGCTGATAAGTCTGCCTGCAACCCAAATCTCAACCCAATCCAGTCCACCCTCTGTTTAAAGTGATCTCTTACACAGAAGATCTGACCATGTTATTTCTATTCAATAAATTTCAGTGGCTCCCTATCACTTCCAGAATCAAATACAAAATTCCATTTGGCATTTAAAGTCTTTCATAACCCCCCCCCCCCCAATACACACATACTTGCCGCCTTCACCTTTCCATTCTTTTTAGACCTTTCTTTCTTTCTTTCTTTCTTTCTTTCTTTTTTTTTTTTTTGGGGGGGGGGGGTGATATGAGGCAACCAGGGTTACCTTACTTCTTACACTTTACTATCACATACTCCATGATCCAGTGACAACAGCCTTTGCTTCTTCCTAGCACAAGATGCTGCCCTGACTCCAAATATTCTCTCTAGCTACTCCACCCTGCCTAGAATACTCTCTCTTCTCAGCTCTAATTTCTGGATTCCCTTTGGCTTTTTTAAAGTCCCAGCTAAAATCCCACCTTCTACAGGAAGCCTTTCCCAATCCATACTAATTTTAACACCTTCCCTCTGCTGACTATCTCCAATTTATCCTGTTTTTATCTTGTTTGTATAGGTTGGCATAAACGATGCTTCCCCTATCAGATTGAGGGCTTCCTGAGGACAGCACTGTCATTGACCTTTTTTTGTATCCCAATGCCTGACACATGGTAGACACTTTAAGTGTCTACCATTTTAATGTTTAAAGACTGACAACAATTTGAGGGGCAGAGTACCAAATTATTTTCTGGAATGGTTACACTCCCCAATAGTACATTAATGTACTTGTTTTCCCACAGTTTCTCAAACATTTCTCATTTTGTTTTTCCCCTCTATCAATTTGACTAATCCGATGGTTTTCCATCAGTATATGCTTTAAACCAGTATCCGTAGAACTGAATTTCCAGATGAGGTCTGACAAGGACAGATTACAATGGTACCATGACTTCCCTAATCCTAGAGATTATTATTTGTCTCTCTGAATGCAATCTAAAAGTCTAGAAGAGAAGCAAGACATAGTGGATGCTGAATTGAGGGGTCAGGAAGATATGAGTTTAAGTCCTTCCTCTGACCCCTAAAGCCATGTTATGCTGGAAATCTTTTAAACTCTGTGCCTCAGTGTCCCGATCTGTATAATGCAGCACTGGATTCATTGGTCTTTAAAGTCTTTTTAAGCTCTAAATCTGGGATTTTTTGCATTAGCCTTTTTGGCTGCCATATCACATGGCTGACTCATCTTGAGCTTGCAGTCCAATAAAAACCCCAGATTTTTTCCCCCAGAACTGCTGCCTAACCACATCTCTCCCATCTTGTATTTGTGATGTTGATTTTTTTATACCCAAGTGTAAGATATTACCGTTCTATCTCTACTGAATTTCTTATTAGAGACAGCCCAATGCTTTAGCCTATCAAGATCCTTTTGGATCCTGTTGTCCACTGTGTTGATTATCCTTCTCAGCTTAGTGCCCCCAGTCAATGTGACGAGCCTTATCTGTACCTCTTTCCAAGACATTGATAAAAATGATAAATTGTTTAGAAACCAGCACGGATTCCTGGAGCACTTTGCCCAAAACCTTATGTTACCTTGACAATAACCCAATAATCACTCCAAGTATAGTCATCCAATCAGTTCTGAACCCATTTAATCACACTCCTATCTAATCCATATCTTCTCTACAACAAGAGTATGAGATTCTTTATCACAAACTTTACTAAAATCTAGGTAAACCAAATTCTTCACGATATTGCCCTCAACTACAATAGTAATTTAGCAATCCCATAAAAAAAAAAATAAATAAAAGGAAATGAAGTTAGTCCAGTATGACCTGTTCTGGATAAACCCACAGGTCCCTGTAGTCACTGTTTCCCCTTTTAGATGTTCACCATATTTTTTAAATAATCTATTCTAGGATTTTTCCAGGAAATACACTGGCCTATAGTTTGCAGACTTCATTTCCTTCTATTTTTTGTAAATCAGGGCGTATGCCCTTCTCCAATCCTGTGTGACCTCTCCTTTGCCCATGGTCTTTCAAATACCATTGACAGTGGCTCAGCAGTCCCATCTGCCAGCTCTTTAGTATCCGAGGATGTTGTTCATCTGGGCCAGGTGACTGGCATTCATCAAGAGAGCCAAGTGCTCTCTTACTGTCTGCCTCATTACTTAGCTTCAGTACCAAGTCCCTGCTACTCATTCTCCTTGACAAAGAACACAGACGCAAAATCAGAACACACAGGGCAGCCTCTGCCTCCCTGTCAGTTCTGCACACTCTTTTCACTCCCAATTTGGCTTTAATAAAGGATCCTTTTTGGATGGCCCCTAGATTTCTCTGCCAGCCACTAAAGAATCAGCGCTTTGATATTTCTGATACTCTTTGTGCAGAGCTGGGCCATGCACTTATATTTATCCTGTGGTTGGGCCATACTTCCACCTTCTGTACATTTCTTTTAAATATCTACATGGTTTGGTGAGATCCTTGTGCATCCACATCAGTGTCTTCACACAAATCCTATTTTCTGCCTCAGTGAAATTGCCTCCCTTTTTGTCATCAGAATTTCATTCTTAGCCATTCTTGGATTGATGTTTCCTCTGAAACCTTGAAAATTTTCTTTACTATAAGTCTAGGGTGTCCCCCAGGCCATGCCCAGGTTTCTTCTCCTTATTTGTCACAAATTCAAGGAAAAGACAATCAATTTCCATGCAGAGGATGAAATGAAAAATATCAGAGAAGAAGAGAAAAATATCAGGACACAGTGTTACATGCATTGCCAGGTGTGTTCAACTGCTGCTCTTTGTCATCAGGGCCAGTTGTTCTCCCTCCAGAAATGACTGATGTAAAAACAAAAGGCAATGATAAAACACATTTTTAAAAACAAAAACAAGAAGACAGAAGAAGCTTCTAGTAAATGGAAAATTGTCTCACAGATTCTCTTTGAAGAGGCAAATACAACAGAAGACAGAATTCAATCCATCAAAAATTTTGTCATCTGTTATATTTGCCTATTTACCTGATACTGTGGGGATACAAAGACCAAAGTAAAAAAAATCCCTGCCTTTAAGGATTCTGCAAGGAGAAACATCATGCACATATAGAGATATGTAAAAAATAAACAGAAAATAACTTTGGGACAAAGGCATTCACAGCTGGGAAATCAGGAAAACCTTCATGTAAAAGGTAATGCTTGAGCTGAGCATGGGTGGAAACTAGCAGTCAGGTACAGAGTTGAGAAGGGCATTGATTCCAAGCAAGAGGTCAGCGGGTACAAATGCTGTAGACAGAAGATGAGATACTGTGTGTGAGAACAATAAGGAAGCCAATTTGGCTGGACTGGAGTAGGAGCAGAATGATAGGAAATAAGGTTGAAAGGATAAAATAGAGGCAGGTTGTGAAGAGTTTTAATGTTAAACAGAGTCTATATTTGGTCCTAAAGGGAACAGAAAACCACTGGAGTTTATTAAGCTGGGGAATATCACGGTCAGATCTGCACTTTAAGAAAATTGCAATGTGGAGAATGGATTGGAATGGGGAGAGTCTTGAGGCCTGAGACCAATTAGAAAGCTATTGGAAAAATCTAGGCAAGACACCATTAGGAGCTAAACTAAGATGGTAGCAATGTGAATGGAGAAACAGGAATGGATGCAAGGCATGTTGCAGAGGTAGAAACAAGACTTGTCAACTGATTGGTTAAATGTTATAAGAACCAGGTCTCAAGAATGACCCCGTGTAACTGGAAGGATGATAGTGTGTTCCATAGAGAAAGCGTGATGTCTGGAGAAGGAAGGATGGATTCAAGGGAAAAGATAAAGTTCTATTTTGAAATGTTTGCCCTAAGATGCCTATAATCATCCAGTTTGAAACATCCAATAAGCAGCTGGTGAGCTCTTGACTGGAGTTCAGGAGAGAGACCAGAGAGGCATTTATAGTGCTGAGAGTCACCGTCATTGAAACAATTATGCCAATGTGGCTGCTGAGGTTACAAAGATAGTCATTAAAAGATGGAAGAGAAGGGGGTCTAGGACAGAGTCTTAAGGTTACAGTTAAGGGCTATGGTACAAGTAAGAAGGCAAGAGTAAAGTAAAGAGAAGATATAATCAGGCAAAAAGAAGGAGACCTAGCAGAAAGTCATATTACAAAAATCCAGGTAAAAGAGAGGATTCAGGAGTAGGTGGTCAGTGGTTAATGGTGTGAAATGTTGCAGAGAGATCCAAAAGGATGAGATTTGGAAAAAAAGGTCATTACATTTGGCAATTAAGAGCTCACTGGCAACTTTGGAAGGAGCAATTTCAATTGAGAGACATCAGCAACCAGATTACAGAGGATTTGGAAAAGAGTGAAAGGAAAGACACTGGAATCTCCAACTGTAGTTAGCTTCTGAGTAAAGGAGGAGAAATATAGGACAGCAGACATTAGGAAGTAGTGAATTTTTTTTTTTTTAATAAGAGAAACCTAGGCATATTGCAAGTAACAGGGAAGGAATCAGTGGACTTGGAATTTGGAAATTAGAAAGAAATAACAATGGGGACAATCTGCATAGATGATAGGAGGAGATGGAATGAAAGATTCACAGAAAGGGGTTAGCCTTGGAAAAAGCACAGGTCAATTCTTCATGAGAGACTGGAATAAAGGAAGAGACAATGGGAAATGATGTCAAAATGTATTGAGATGTAGAAAAGGGGAAAAGATGGAGTTCCTGGCAAAATAAAAGTACATGGCAGGAACCTTCCTTGTAAGGATGGAGAGAGAAGAGAGAGTCTGGAACACTTGCTTTGGTGAGTGGTACATCAATTAAAGAGCTGAATTAAAACTGTCTTAGTGTAGTGAGGGGCCAGTTTAGATTAGATAATAAATTTGTAATGAAACAGTCAGCATGGCTGAGTGACTCTCATCAGCTCACAAGAATTGTGAGAACTGGATGGTGAGAATAATCTAGGTTGTAGTTTGGCAAGGTGTAAACTGTGATAATATAGTTGAATAAGGGACCAGAGAATAAAAGGTAAAATTGAATTGGTAAACTAAAGAATTAAATACCGGGAAAGGACAAGAATGAGGACAGCAGATGTGATATCTTATAACAATACTAACAGATAAAAGGATTATAAATCACAATGGAAATAAAGAGCAATAAGGTATAGAGAGTGATGTAATGATCTTAAGAGATTACAGTCTGATAAAAAAAAAATTTCCGACAATTATAGAAGTGGAAATAATGTATTTGATGGCAAAATCAAGGATATATCTATCATTACTGATTTTATTGTGCATCCAAAGGCAACAAGAAGCATCATTTCATGGGATATTTGGTCATTTCATACTGTAATTTATATGTATACACACACACACACACACACACACACACATACATAAACAATATATATGTATGTAAACAGGCTACTGGGTAAATACCTACACCTTATTTATCACAAGATGAAAATGATGAGAAAGCAGAAAATTTCTATGGACAACTTGATAAAAATCTTCCAAATTAAATCAACATATATTTTGGAAATTAGGAATTTCAGTTCAAACATGGGCAAAGGAAAGGATGGTTTGGGAAATAAAAATCTTCCAAATTAAATCAACATATATTTTGGTAATTAGGAATTTCAGTTCAAACATGAGCAAAGGAAAGGATGGTTTGGGAAATATATGAGAAAACATAGTTCAAGAATAAAGAATGAGATAAGTCAAAAGTTTGGAGACTACCAACCAGAAGGCTCAGTCAAGTCTGTATGTCATGAATACTTTCTTGGGAGAAAAAAAATCAGGAGGTATTTGAAACAGTAAGTATTACATAAAAATACAAGAAATGAAATTTATTGTATTTTAACAGAACAGAAACAGCTTCTTTATTGATGTAGAAATCATTCCTGAATTAATTTCTGATCTTTAAACAAGACAAATTTAGAAGGTTAAAATTTTTTAAAGTTATGGCATACAATTTTAAAACTCTAATACCTTCAAATAATTAATGATATTCAATAATAGAAAATGAATTAGTGGATGCCCATCAATTGAGGAGTGGCTGAACAAGCTATGATATATGAAGGTAATGAAATATTATTGTTCTACAAAAAATAATGAACAAACTAATTATAGAAAGGCCTGGAAAAATTTACATGAACTGATAATGAGTGAAACAAGCAGAACCAGGAATATATTGAACACAATAACAACAAGAATGTGCGATGATCAACTATGACAGGCTTGGTTCTTCTCAGCCATTCAGAGATCTGAAGCAATCCCAATACACTTTGGACAGAAAATGCCATCTGCATGCAGAAAAAGATCTAAGGAAACTAAATGTAAATTGTAAATCAATACATGCTCTGTTCACTTCTTTTTTCTTTTTTTTTATCTCTCCCATAATTTTTCCCTTTTGCTCTGATTTTTCTCTCCCAATATGATCTATATGTGTGTATCAACTCCCCCCTACCCAAAGACCCTGTATGTATTTGTGGTGCACTGTGGCCTAATATTATGGGTACACTGTTATGTGATGTTTTGATTAGTCCTACTTCTGCTTTCTACTGAGTCAATCTTGAGTTGTTTTTCCTTTCTCTTCTCATTAAACAAATATTTCATTAAAAAGAAAAGAAAAGAAAATGAATTGAGGAAAGGTTATCGACACTAATTAGAACAACTTCCATAAAGTTTAACTGATACATTACCCACCCCTTACCCAATATCATTATGGGATAATATCTGGAAAAAGCACTTAGCATAGTGCCTGGCCCATAGCAGGCACTATATAAATGTTTGTTCTCTACCTTCTACCCTTCCTTTGATAGAGGAAAGGGGAACAAGTAGGGCAGAATATAGCTTACACTGGCAGTTATAATCACTGTGCTGATTGCTTTTACTTAACTTTTTATTTTTTTACATGAGATAGTTCAATCCCAGGAGGGCATGAGATACAGAAATGACTCTGATATAAAAACAAAAGACAATAAAATTTGATTTTAAAAATAAAGAAATCTAACCAATTATTATAAGGAGACCCCCCCAAAAAAACAAACAAACAAACAAGAATGATCGTGGCTAGCAAATACTTGATCTCCCTGCCAAAAAAGAGAGATGTGACAGCCAAAAACAATACTAAGAATATAAATTTCTTGAAAAATCTTTTGGATCACGATGGTTGAAGATTATGAGCAATATCACCACACAAAACAACTAGAAGTAGTGGATAAGAAAAGTAAGTTTAAAGGAAGTGTTGTAGGAGACCTAACTAAGTAATGACTTAAGATATTTGAGGATGAAACTATTAAGACAACAAAATGATGAAAAGGGGAAAAGGATTGTAAAGGTTTTTTTTTTTTTTTTTTTTTTTTTTATAACATGCTTGTCCTTTTTGTAATGGAAAGGAATTAGAAATTGAGTGGATGCCTATCATTTAGGGTTTGGCTGAGTAAGTTATAGTATATGAATCAAATAGAATATTGTTGTTCTATAAGAAATGATCAGGATGACTTCAGAAAGGTCTGGAGAGACTTAAATGAACTGATGCTAAGTGAAGTGAGTAGAACCAAGAGAACATTGTACACAAGAAGAAGATTATGTAATGATCAAACTGTAATGGACGTGGCTCTTTTCAACAATAAGGTGATTCAAGGCAATTTCAATAGACTCGTGATGAAGGCAGCTATCCATATCCAGAGAGAGAACTATGAAGACTGAATGTAGATCACAACATACTATTTTCACCTTTGTTGTTGCTGTTGTTTGCTTGCTTGTTTTGTCTTTCTCATTTTTCCCCCATTTTGATCTGATTTTTCTTGTGCAGCATGATAAATGTGGAAATATGTTTAGAAGAATTACACATATTTAACCTATATTCAATTACTTGCCAACTAGGGAAGGTGGGGGGAGGAAGGGGAGATAGGAGGAAGAGAGAGAGAAAAATTTGGAGCAACTTTTTTTTTTTTTTTTACAAGAATGAATGCTGAAAATGATCTCTGCATGTATTTGGAAAAATAAAAAGCCATTATTAAAAATAAATAAATAAAATAAAAACAACATGCTTTTCATCATTGAGGACAGGGCAGCCATGATATTTGTCCTCAACATCACAATCCTAAATGTTTTGCCAGACAAAGTAAAAATAATAGCAGGAAAATAAACATAGAGAAAACTGAATAAGTGTACTGGTGTATACTGGAGGTACAAAATTTTGAGGGCTCTGAAGGACTAATTTTCAAGGTATTATCCTTGAAAATTCAAACATCATTATTACCAAAATTAAGTGACTAGGAATATTAAGAACTACCAACCCTTCCCACCTAACCTTCCTACATGTATCAATTTTTTTTTACATTTGTCCATTTTTTACAAAAATGTTTGCAGTGACAAATAATTGGAAAATGAACAAATGCCCATCACTTGGGGAATGGCTAAATAAGTTATGGTATATGAAACTAATGGTGCATTATTATTCTATGAAAAATCATGAACAAGCTGATTTTAGAAAGGCCTAGAAAGATTTACTCAAACTGATGCTGGATAAAACAAGCATAACCAGGAATACATAGTAACAAGAAGATCATGCAATGATCAACTACGATAGACTTGCTTCTTCTCAGCAGTTCAGTAATCCAAGGCAATATCAATAAACTTTATGATAGAAAACATATCTTCTGTAGCCTTCTGTAGCCAAAAAGAAAATTGTGGAGATTGAATATAAATTAACACATGCTATTTTTACTTTTCTGTTTCTTTTTCTCTTGTAGTTTTCACCTTTTGTTCTGATTTTTTTCTCCTAACATGAATTAAAGAAATGTGCATTTAAAAAGTGAATATATATATAGAGAGAGAGAGCCAGAAAAAATAAAATAAAATAAAATAAAACTAATACTCCCAGTTCCTAAAGAGAGAGAGAGAGAGAGAGAGAGAGAGAGAGAGAGAGAGAGAGAGAGAATTATTTACACACATACACACACCTCTGGGATAAGATTTCACAAACAATATTCCACAGCAAACCATATCTTTACAATTACATTACTGACTGAAAAGTGAAGAGAATAAGGATCCCACTGCACTTTTTTGCTTACCATTAAAAAACTCTTGATTTGGTAAAACAGAATGTCATTTTTAGAAGCTCTCCAACAACAAAATCTTTTCCATGAATGCAAATGTCAAAATCATAAAAGAAACTTCAAAAAGTGTAGCGATTACATTATTTGATAATATTAATCAAGACATAAAACAAGAAAACGTATGCTCGCCAAATACGGTCACTACTTTCACAAAGGAAGTCCAAAGCAGTCTCAATTAAAGGATTCCCAATAGATGAGGTACTCCTGATGCTATTTTCAAATGACACTGTGTTGATTAAATCAAGACCTGAGAGCTTCTTAAATGGGATCTACAATCATTCAAAAGAACAAACTTTTAACTATAACAACAGAAAAACTAAATTAAATGAAAAATGTCTTTAATTCAGACTAAATAACACAGTTAATTAGAGCTCATCCATCAGTATATATGTATCAAAGACAGACAATACATATAGACAAACAGCTTGGCCCAGAACTAGACAGAAGGGTGGGAAATTTTGGGAAATTTTTGGGAAAATTTCCAGTATTTCTTTTAATGACTCCAAGCTTTTTTCCTGAAACAATGGTTTGTCTTTGTAATATCAACACTGATCTTTCCTTTTAATGATGTTGTTTGGCTACAAGTCATGAAATACAAAAATCTGAAATGGAGAATACCTCAAAAAGCAATGAAGGGGCACACGATAAGACATGAGCAGTTTGGGTTGGCTATAACATAACAAATGATAATTATGCAGAAGTGGTAGAAAGGATGCCAACAGAAAAATGACTAGAAAAAGAAAAAAAAAAAAAAGACCAAGTTACATAGCAAGAAAAAGGGACAACTGATGAAGAGCTCACATATTCCTCTGTCAACAGGAAGAGAAGATCTCTCAACACACTGTAAGAAAGAAATAGAATGGAAGTTACACAAGATGGCCAAAGATGAGCTATGTTTTATATCCCTGAAAGAAATATCCATATCATTGAAATCATTGGTCCATTGGAGTATTACATTATTTAAAAAAAAAAAAAAAAAAAAGCAAAGAAGGGGAGGAAGAAGTCAGTGATATTCAATGTCTCTTAAGTTGTAAATCCTATGATCCTACAGTCCTAAAAATCTATAATGAGAAAATTAACCACAATTAAGTTCTTTCATTTCAGCCATAGGGCTCAAATCTGGCAAATTTTTCATCAGGGAATAGTCTCTTAAAGAGTACTCAGTATTTGAATTTAAGGGTATTTGAGTCATTGATGTTCAGCACAGTAAAAATGCACTGAACCAGAAAGGAAGAAACAAGTTAGAAGATATAGACAAAATCCACTGCACAGTTCCTCTGGAAATAAAAAATAAGGAACAAAAGATTTGCAGCTTAGCAAGTAAATTTGCATCTTGATCACCAGAGAGAACAAGAAACAGAGAGGGAACAAGGAAGAAAAAACACCATCTAATGAAGAACTAATCTACCTCCATTAAAATTTATTTAATAGAGATATGGCCAGGAAGTTCAGGAAATAACAGCCTAATGTAAACTCTTCAAGGACAAGGACTGTCTCATTTTTCTATTTACACCTAATGTTTAACAAAGTGCTTAGTGTAGGGTAGCAAATTAATAAATACACATTGATTAATATGACCACACTGATAATAAGAAAGACAGTATGGAAAATTAAAATGTATAAAAAGATGAAAACTTAGATTAACTATTTGCTTCAAATCCTTCCTCACTAAATTTTTTATCAAAGGAGCTAATAGATGACCAAACTTCCTAATTTAAATTTAAACTCCTCTTCTTGCCATGTCCCAAGTGAGCCCAGATTAAGTCTATGGCCAAAAGGTAGCAAATAGAAAGGGAGAGAGAAAAAGCAAAGACACAGTTGGTCTTGAGATAATCTATTTCTGACTAAAGTAGTATCATCTTCACAGCCTATGAGAGGGAATCAAAAAGTACCAATTTTTTGTCTTTTCCCCCAAAAGCAAAAAATCACAGTTAACCACTTTTTTTCAGCTGAGGACGCTCAGGAAGATAGACAATAGCCAGACAGTGAAGTCTGCAGACAATGGGGCAGCGGATGGCCAGGTCACAGAGTTATTCTCTTCAGTAATCTTTTTTTTTTTTAAACCATTTTGCCAATTCTGATTTAAGAATTTATTTTCTTAAGGTTATATGGATGTGTATTTGTTTATCTTTTAACCAAGATGTTAATTCTCTTTTCATATTTTCTTCCATAGCTCTCATTTCCCCAATTTTTCTTCTAGCATTCTTATTTAATTTTCCCAGGACAAGGAGAAAATACTACAAGGAGCCAGAAAGGAAAAAATAATTCAAATATTGGAGCCACAGTTAGAATCACACAAAATTTAGTACCTACCACAATAAGGGAGTAGAGGGCTTGAAAAGATATCCCAGAAGGCAAAAGATTACAACCTACACCGCAATATTGAATATAATCTTACAATGGGAAAAAAAAAATTCTCCATTTGATGAAATGAAGAATTCCAAGCATTCCTGATGAAAAGATGAGAGCTCAATAGAAAATAAGACATTCAAATAGAAGATATGAGAAAAGCTTAAAAAGGTAAACATGAGTGAGAAATAATAAGGAACTTAACAAGGCTAAATTTCTTTAGCTGGATATACCATTACTATATTACTATATATAAGACAATGACATATGTAGCCCCTACAAACTGTATAATAATTAGAGCAGTTAGAAGAAGTCTACTTAGACAAAGAGAATGGAATGAATCTATTATATTGGGATGCTATCAAAAGAATGGAGAGGTAAAAAAAAAAGGGGGGGGGATACATTGGGAAAAATTAGAAAGGAAAGAGTGAAATTACCCTGGCATGGGTTCTGTCAATAAAAAGTTATTTAAAGAATAAAAAAATATATAAATAAATAAATAAAAGTTAAAAATGCAAAAAATAAAAAAAAATAAAAAAACACTCTATGGCTCCCCTCCCCCCCCCCAAAAAAAAAAGAAAGAAAGGAAAGAGTGAAGAAAATTACTTCAAATAAAAAAAGGCATGTAAGGAAGAATTTATACAATGGAGGGAAGAATAGGAGATACTCAAATACATGGAAGTATTTAAAATGAACAGCACCTTGCTCACTGAGCTAGAATTCAAGGGTTTCAAAAAAACCTGACATAAAGAGACAGGAGGCCTCCAGCTTTGTTACTAATCAGCTGTGTGACATTGGGCAAGTCCCTTATCTTCTGTGCTACTTAACTCATTCATGAAATGGGACTAACAATAACTTCTAACTATCTCAAAAATTTATAGCAAGGAACAAATTACAAAACACTTTACAAACAAAGACCTACAGCATCATTTAAATTCAAGCTATTATGTAATTAATGTTAACTGCATATCATTCTTATCTATTCATTATAAAATAGGTATAAGTACCTGTAAAAACAGCTCTGGGTAACATGTGACTTGGTTCTATATTTATTGATCTGGGCTATAGTAAAACTATAAATATGCTTAAAAAAAAAACCAAACCCTTTCTTAACTTGTATTAAGTTCCTCCCAAATTAATCCAAATGTTTGAAGTTTAATACAAACTCTAATTATTACTCCAAAGCTGAGAAAACCTCTTCTTTTCACTGTTTGGAACACTTAAAAGAATAAAGAATAATCAAATGAAGTGCTCTACTTACATGTCTTTTCTAGATAATACAAACTTAGCCCTTTAAACACTAAACAGTTTTATTTTAGCCATTTTTCATGGACATATTTTCCAAACATATTACAAATGTTCCTTTCTTAAATAGAGTATAGTAAACATAATTTAAACTTTTCTTGATGAGTCAGGATCATCATTAGAAAAACGAATGACTATACTGCATTGAGGTGTATGGAGCTATTTACTCCTACCACTCTCCACTCTTCCCCCTCCCACCTCCCCCCCAATACACACACATCCCCTTCTCATGCTTTAACAACTCTTCTGTAAGCTTTTTATAGTTCTGGCCCTTCCCTCTGCCGCCAGCTGTCGCTTCAATGGCCATATTTCCTGCTGCTTCTAAATCTGCAGCCTGATTTTTACACACATTTGCCCATAGAAGAGGGTGACGATGACAGTCCCTCCCCTGCAAGGTTAAGTGCATGGGCTTTATGAAAGCTATTGACCCAGTAGAAAACTTTTTCAATTGCTTCTGACTTCAAGAATATTCTTATTATGGCTAAAGGTTATGAGAACTACATGGAAAAAATTTTCTTTTTCCTGACCATTACTTTTCTTTTTTTTTTTTTTAAATTTAAATTTTATTTTATTTAATAATAACTTTGTATTGACAGAATCCATGCAAGGATAATTCTTTTACAACATTATCCCTTGCACTCGCTTATGTTTCGTTTTTTCCCCTCCCTCCCTCCACCCCCCCCAAGATGGCAAGCAGTCCTATACATGTTAAATATGTTGCAGTATATCCTAGATACAATACATATTTGCAGAACCGAACAGTTCTCCCGCTGCACAGGGAGAATTGGATTCAGAAGGTAAAAATAACTCGGGAAGAAAATCAAAAATGCAAATAGTTCACATTCATTTCCCAGTGTTCCTTCTTTGGGTGTAGCTGTTTCTGTCCATCATTTATCCATTGAAACTCAATTAAGTCTCTTTGTCATAGAAATCCACTTCCATCAGAATACATCCTCATACAATATCGTTGTCAAAGTGTATAATGATCTCCTGGTTCTGCTCATCTCACTTAGCATCAGTCCATGTAGGTCTCTCCAAGCCTTTCTGTATTCATCCTGCTGGTCATTCCTTACAGAGCAATAATATTCCATAACATTCATATACCACAATTTACCCAGCCATTCTCCAATTGATGGGCATCCATTCATTTTCCAGTTTCTAGCCACTACAAACAGGGCTGCCACAAACATTTTGGCACATACACTGACCATTACTTTTCATTAAAAGTTCTATTGATCCTAAAAGAGGGGAAAGGACCTACATGTGCAAAAGTGTTTGTGGCAGCCCTTTTTATGGTGGCAAGAAACTGGAAACTGAGTGGATACCCATCAATTGGGGAATGGCTGAATAAGTTATGGTATATGAATGTTATGGAATAGTATTGTTCTATAAGCAATGATGAATAGGTTGCTTTCAGAAAAGCCAGAAACACTTAGATAAACTGATGCTGAGCGAAACAAGCAGAATCAGGAGACTACAGTACATAAGAACAGCAGCAAGATTATAGCATCACATTAACTGTTCTCAGCAACGTGGTGATTCAAGACAATTCCAATAGACATGGAATAGAAATGCCATGGGCATCCAGAAAGGGAACTGTGGAGACTATATGAGAATTGAGGCACACTATTTTCACTCTTTTTTAAGTTTGCTTTTTTTCTTTTGCCTTTTGTTTTGATTTTTCTTTCACAACACGATTAATATGGAAATATGCTTAAAATTATTGTACATGTATATACCTAAGTCAGAATGCTTCTGTAACTGATAAGGGTGGGAGGAAAAAAATTTAAAACTCCCAACCTTACAAAAATAATACTGAAAATTATCTTTACTTGTAATTAGAAAAATAAAATACTACAGATTTTTTAAAATTATGTTTATTGGATAGCAAACACCAGCACTTTGGAATGTAAAAATCTGAAATTATAACGTGGATTTCTTGGGCTCAAGTTCTCTCTGACGGATTCTTAGTCATATTTCATTTCCATCCCCCAACAAGCACTTACTAATAAGCATCTATTATGTGCTAGTAACTCAAGTTACAAAGATTAAAAATGAAACATATTTCTGTCCTCAATGAGTTTACATTCCACTGGAGGAGATAACATGTAAATAAATAGTACAAAATATAAGGTAACATTTTTTTAAAGTTGAAGGCACACATTACCCTGGCATGGATTCTGTCAATATAAAGTTATTATAAAATAAAATAAAATATAAAAAAAAAGTTGAAGGCACATATATCTGGGAAGGGTTCATGCAAGGCTTCATGTACAACAAGAGTGGGAACTTTTTTTTTTTTTGGCTAAGGGCCATTTGGATATTTATAGCATCATTCACAGGCCATACAAAAATTATCAACTTGCAGAAATCAAGCAGTAGAAAGTTGTTGTACCTACCTTTCAGCCCATCATTATCTTTGGTTGCTTTAGCAAATGAGCTGGACATTCTTGAGGTAGAAAATGTTACTTGAGAGTTTGGAGGTAACAAATCAGTTTCAGATTATCATATGGGAGATTAACCAGCAAATGATACTGAGAAGGAGCCGTCAGAGAAGCAGAAGGAAAGCCAAAAGAGAGTGTAACAAACCCTGAAAGGAGACATTGTCCAGGAAGAAACTTTTAAAAAAATTAATGGCATAAGCAATCTTAATGGGGGAGGGGGAAGAGATGGGGAGAGTTGAAGAAGGGACATGTTCGGCATATAGTTCTTCCACACTTTGGGAAGAAATCAGTTACACTTAAGAGGCAACAAGGTATGCTAGAAAGAGCACTGAGTCTGCAATCAGAGAACCTGTGCTGGTGTCCCTGCTTTGTTATTTTTATTAGCTAGGTAACCCTGAAGTCAATGAACCTTTCTGAGCTTCACTTTCCTCATTTATACTTGCACTACACTTATAAGAATAAAATGAGATCTATGTAAAGTGGTATGTGAGCTATTATTATTATAATACAACGTTAGCTTCACATCACTTATTCATTAAAGCAGATACATGGACCCCAACCTAGCAAAATAGCTTGAGAGCATTTTGTTAGCCTTGTTCCATATTTATTTCTTTGGACTCTGTCAATTACAAAGTAATAAATGTGTTTTTACAAAACAACTCCCATTGAGATAGCCTTTTTTCTCACTTACTCCAAATTTCTAAGAATATACATTCAATTACCCAAAAGTAGAAAAGGCTTATTTTCCCCATTGATAATGCAAACACTGAAATGCAGTTAAGCCACCAACAGACAGCTTCATGAGGCTGGCAGAGATTTCAACGGGTCACCCTTCATCTCCCTGCCTCTAAGTAGCACCCTAATAAACAGTGGTTTATTCTAGCAAATCCATTTCATCTCATTTCTCCTTTTAGTTCTCTTCCGCAAAAGGACTTCAACATAAAGGGCCAATATCCAAACTAAGGAGTCTTAAAGGGGCAGAATGTCATTATCTGATCTTCCATTAAAACTAGGGTATAATACAATAGACTAGATTTTCATCATCTAATGAAACACCTTTGGATAGGGTCAGAAAGAATAACTCTTCCCTTTAGGAGAACACAATAGAAAGGGTATGTCACATCAGAAACCTCCATAAAATAAACCAGGGGTCCTCAAACTTTTTAAATAGGGGGCCAGTTCACTGTCCTTCAGACTGTTGAAGGCCGGACTATAGTAAAAACAAAAACTTTGTTTTGTGGGCCTTTAAATAAAGAAACTTCATAGCCAAGGGTGAGGGGGGGGTAATCGTCCTCAGCTGCTGCATCTGGCCCACGGGCCATAGTTTGAGGACCCCTGAAATAAACATTATTCCATATGTGAGCTGTCCAAATAATAGTATGACAGTGAAACTGCTGACCACTAGCAACAGAATTCAGAGTTTAGCCTAACAAAAATCCTTTGGAGGGAAAGCAGAAGAGAGGAGATATGATTGTTGTCCTCAAATACAAGGTAAGAGAACTTTGTAAAAAAGGGATCAGAAAGATAAAAATGTCAGCACTACAGGGAACTTAATCCAACACACCTACTTTACAGATGAAGTGACTAAGGCCCACAGGAGAGGGCCTACTTAAGAATGCATTGCTACATTTATGGGGCATTTGTAGTTTATTTTAAGCATTTTGTGAGGTAGAGAAATGAAATATTTTATACCTTAAAAAAAAAAAAAAAAAAGAATGCATTGCTAGACAGTGGCTGCTGCACTGGGGCTAGAAATCTGAATGCCTGATTCCCAGGCCAGCACTCTTTCTCCCTATCTCAAAATTAGATTAAAACAGAGGAGGAGTCATGAGCAAAATTTACAGTGACAAATTTCAATTTTATAGACCAACTTCAGAACAATTAGATCTCTTCAATACTTCCAAGTGATTTTCCTGGTGTGAGTACTCTTTCCACCAATGTAGATCTATAATTCTACTATGCACTGCAGCCAAAAAATTCATCAATTTGCAGTTAGTACTAACTACAGTTAACATAAAACATCATTCATTACTGAAAAATTTTCAGCAGTTCCCTCTTGTCTATCAACTAAATTATTTCTTGAGATTCGGCTAGGTTGGCCCACAGAACACAAACATAAGTCTGTCACTGGTCTGGATTCAAAAGCCTTTCTGATAGAACCTCTGGCATAGCTTAAAAGAAACTTGGGCAATTTCTACAACAGAATGAGTTAATGAATGAAAATCATTTAGGTGCTTACTACAAACCAAGCACTGTGTTAACCAAACCAGGATAAAAACAGTAAAGTTAAATAGTCCCTGGTTCTCAAGGAGCTCACACTGTAACTGGGGGAGACAATACTACCAAGGGGTTTAGCCACAGGGCTGTCTTCAGATTGCAGCTGTAGAGTGGATGGCAAAGCCAGGGAGTCTTTAGACTGTACTGGCAGATCAGATGGCAATCGATGCCCAGGGATGTGGAAAGCATATTGGCAGGAGAGCTGGTAAGGCCCTAGTGGTGGGAGATCTTACATCAAGGCTTGTAGCTGATTTCTGTTCATATAAACAGTGTGAACAACCTGATGGGGGAAGGAAGAGGCAGAGAGGAAGGAACAAAGGAAGAGAAGAGTACAACCTGTAGTGCTAGTTCTGGGGAAAGGAAGTACATGTATCTGAGTTTATTCTAAACCTGTTAGTTTACTGGTTACTAAGTAACCTCTTAATAACCAAGTCAGATCCCTTCTCTCCTCTCTATACTCACTGACAATACTCAAATAGAGGCTCGAATTATTACCTTAAATTACAATAGCTTTTTTTAAAAATACGTTTTTATTTCTCTGTTGGTTTTTGCATCACCTAAATATCCTTTTCTACTCCTCTCTTTTCTCTCTCAGAGAACAATCTCAACAACAAAGAATTTTGTAAGGGGGGGAAAGAAAGAGGGAAAAAATCTGCATAATTAATCAATACAGGGAAAACAACCTAATAATATATTCAATGTTTCAAACCCATGGTTCTCCCACCTTTGCAAAGGAACAGAAGAGACATTTTTTCAAAGTTCTTTCTTGGGATTAGGCTTGCTATCTGTAAATTTGCAACACTTAATTTTTACTTTTGTGGCGATTGCTTTATCCATTTTTATGGGTAGTCAGAGCAGCTTTTAACAATTCTCTCCACCATTGTCTCAACAATGAAAAGATTCAGGCCAGTTCCAATAATCTCGTGATGATGAGAACCATCTATACCCAGAGAGAAGATTGTGGGAACTGAGTGTGGATCATAACATAGCATTTTCACTTTTGTTGTTGCTTGACTGAATTTTATTTTCTTTCTCATTTTTTTTTCCTTTTTGATGTTATTCTTCTTGTACAGCAAGATAACTGTATTGCATATGCCTATATTGGACTTATATTTAAAAAAACCAAAAAAACAATTCTCTCCTCCTCAATCTGTTCTTTCCAACCCATTCTTCATATCTTTATCAAACTAATGTTCTTTATGTGTAAAATGTCATCTTTCTATTGAAAAATCTCCAGTGGCTACCCATCCTACCTTTCCAATCTTCTGTCATACTCCTCCTCCCTAATAGGTATGACACTTTCTAGCCAAGTGGACAATTCTGGTCTCAGAAATACCTTGCATGCTTTTATCTCCATTCTATTGTTCACTTTCTTCCTTTGATCCCATGTTTTCTGAATTCTTATTCATCCTTTAAAAATCAACTTGTATGCTGCTTTCTCCATGAAGCCTCCCTTCATGGGAGTTAGTAACTGTTTTGCCTTCCTTGGGCCTTATATCACACTTTGTTTTCTGCCTCTTTCACTTGCCAAGTGTTATCTGTAAATAGGCATGGAGAACCAAAAGCTCTGTGAGGGCAGGGTCCATGTCTTATCTTTAGTTTTTATCTCTTCCACAGCACCATGTACTATATAACAAAGGCTACAATCATTCTCTGATTTGTTGCTAAGGTGGCCCTTGAAATGAGACTTAAGAGATGGGATTTGTACTTCAGGAATAGTTCAGGCTAGTTGACTCTGCAGGGCCTGTCTCATCCTAAAGTTCAATAAAGATTCGATTTTAGTATTATAAGGCAACTGGAACAGGGTCCCACAGAATGAGATTAAAGTCTATCACACTTTAAATTTTCATAAATTACCTAGAAATATCCCAGGAATGCAAATGGGCATCTCTGGGCTGTTTCTCACTCTAATGGCTCTGCCACCATGATTCAGCTGTCTTTTCACCCTGGAATTTCCATCAATACCTAGGTCATTCTCACTACAAAATTCCTCTGCTATGACAGTCCTCTTCTCCATTGGTGAGTGCCTTCCATTTTCAGAAGGAGCCCAGGGCCCTCAATGTTGGCCTTCTGACTCTAAGGACTTTTGCCTTCCTGTTCCCATACGAGTACCTTTACTTCCTTCTTCTTGCCATCCCTTTTTATGTGAGGGCAGAGAGTGTCTCTTTGCTTATATTCGCACCTCTAGCACGGAGCAGTGCCTGGAACACTGTATGTGCTTAATAAATGCTTGTCACCTACCTACTTACCTAATGCAATGTTAAACTGAAAGGAATAAATTTTAATTAGATCTTGCAAAAAGGGGCAAAAAATCATCAATGGGGGCAAATATAAGGCTGGGGGACATGGGAGAAAGTATCTAAGCTATATTTAAGAAATTACAATTCTAGTTCTAAGTTATGACTCAGGCCTGGAGTGATCAGAAAATAAATCTCAAATACATTGGCCTAATCACAGTTCATACTTAAGATTTACAAAGGGCTTTCTTCACAACAAATAGGAATTAAGATGGGGAAACTAAAATGCAATGAGGGTGATTTGCCAAAAGTTACCAAGTGAGTGTCAGAGTAAGAAGTCAGGATTCTCAGAACTGCAGGTTTTGTGTTTCACCCAAGTACTTTCTTCTACAAAACACTGCCTACTCCTGTATAATGTACCATACCAACCCAAAACAGAAAACTATGAAAAACCAGACATCTGAAATAAAACTAATTTATTCTACCAGGGCACAAAGCTAAAGCCTCTGCATCCTTAGCATATCAGATGTACAATTTTGGTCATCCCATTTCCAAAAATAAAGCTAGGTGGAAAAAGCACAGAGAACAACTAAAACTATCAAAAGGAAAAGAGGTCTAATTAAGGAGGAAACACTTAAAAAACAACAACAAAATCTTCAAGTGAGAAAGAATAGGAGACAATGGATGTGATATAGTAATAATAATAATGGTAATAGCTAACATTTATACAGTATTTACTATGTCAGGCACAGTACTAATTAAGTACTTATTATCTCATTTGATCTTCCTAACAACCCTGGAAGGTTAATGCTATTAGCATTCCCATTTTACAGATGTGGAAATTGAGACAAAGAGGATAAATGACTGGCAATCTATCTAGTCTGCCATGTAGCTGCTCCCAAATAAGTGTGGTTAGGGCAAACATAGACTTGTTTACCAACTCCCAGAAGCTAGACACTGTAGGACAAATAAAAAGTACCAAAAGCCTTGGAGTTCTAGTACTGACTCAGGCACTAGCCAAGTGTCTGACCATCATCAACTCAGATTTGCAGAATCGTAATTTCCTCTAGACACAATGAAGGGGCTATTCACCATACCTTATCGAACTCACATTTTATATTAGGAAAGAGGAAAGTTACATACAGATGTCAGGGCAAAAGACAGTCCAGTTTAAAAACCAACATAAGAGTTTTATTGGTGGTCCCTTCCCAGTTTTTGTAACAGTGGATATCACCCTCTGAATACCATCAAAGTTCTATGGAGATTAAAAAAAGAAAGAAAAAAGCTTAGAAATGAGGTACAATACAAAATGTAATATACCTCTCTACATTTTATTGTTTAGAATGTTTATTATTTCAGATGCTAGGAATGAAGAATGAGAAATATTCACATAAACTTCCTGCTGCCAATTTATTTGGTCCAACCCCGATCATTTTGATATATAAAAAGGTGAAGGTGAGAAAACCCTTTCTACCAATGAAACCAAAGGTGACTATTCTATAATGTATGTTCTCAGAGAGCTATGTGGGGCTCCTCTGGCTAACTTCCATGCATGAAATGCTCTCCTTGCTCACTGCTAGCTCTTCATTTCTTTGATGTCCTTTACCACTCAGCTTCAATCTCACTTTTGGAAAAAGGCCTTCCTGGGTCCCTCAACTGGTAGGGCCTTTCTCACTGAAATGACCTTCCACCTGTATCAATGTATCTTCCATGTACCAAGTTATTTACATGTTGTCTCCCCAGTTTCAATGTCAGTGCCTTGAGAGCTCCTTTAGGATTGTTTTTCACCTTTCAGCAATTAGCATGGTACCCGGCACACAGGAAAGACTTTAAAAATGCTGAGTAAAAGATCAGGTAGCTTGCTCAAAGGCACACTAATGTGAATTCACATTAGAGGCAGGACTTCTATCCAGGTTTTCCCAACTCTGAATGCAGCTCTTTACCCAATATACTATGCTGTTTGTGTGGCAACAACAAAGTTTATTTTAGTGTAAGCCAATGTCTTGTCTCTGTATTTTTCAAATGGAAACCACATTAACTATTTCTATTATTTCACCGTCCTGAAAAATCAATCGAAAGCATGTTAAATACTTACTATGTCCCAGGCACAGAGCTACTGTACACTAAAAAGAGACCTGTGCTAGATAATCCAACAACTAGGAGAGCCTGCCTTAGGATCCTTCATAGTTTAACTGGAGAGAAGAGGTCTGGAGTTCTGAAAGCAAAAAGACAGGCAAAAGTTAATAGCTAGCCTCAAGTCTTTGTCCTTATTGGTATGTAGAAATTAGTACAAAAGCAAATTTCCCAGAGACTTTCATATCTGAGACTTTCTCTAACGAATTCAATAATTTTAGTATCTATTCTACTCTTTTCTCATTCAATTCTGTTTGGTTTCTAAGTTAAGAAGTGTGTTTCATTTGCATAAATGGTAACTATTCTGAGATAAGGGGGTGGGCTTTACCATTCATAACTATACATTTAAATTCTCTAGAGTATCATTCATACTTCAAATGGAGCAGGAAGAAAATACTCATTCAGTTTCTCTTTAATGGTGACTAACACATGAATGATTATAACGTTAGGCTCTGAAGGGCTGGGGGTGGTCTTCAAATGCCAGCTATCAATTCCAATCGTTTTAAGTTCAATACAGAGCATACTGACCCAAGGGCCACTGTCACTTCCTTTGACCAATTTCACCCATGGTAAAAAATGGGAAGATTATGAAACATGCCTATTAACTAGAGTTATAAAGTATCTGTGTACAGTGCCATCACAATAATAAGATGTTTTACCAAATAATCTCAGAATAGAAATTAGCAAGGAAGCAACCTTTTTACCAAAACTCAATAATAGCTGCTCTCTAGGCACTGATTTTTCTAGCTAAGAATATGAGCTCTTGGGAGGGAATATAAATGTAAGGGAATGGTAGTAGTTCTTTACCCCTATCTAGTTTTAATCAGTAGCAGAAATTGAATTTACACAGATCTGCATAAATTATTCAGTTGTCTGTGCTTCTCTCATACATTTAAACTTAATAAAAACTTATTAAAATAAAATTTAAACTGAATAAAAATAACTTGGCTATCTTTAAAATTGTCGTATCTTGATTTCTTCCTTCTAACCCTTTTCTCCTTACCAAAATGGCAGAGAAGAACAAGAAAGGAAAGCTTATCTATCCAACACATCAACAAGTGATTTTTATACTGCTCTTTATGGCTTTCAAAGAACTTTCTTCACAACAGGAAGCTTGTGAAGGAGATAATACAAACATGACTCCTATTTTACTAATGAGGAAGCTGGGGCTTAGAGACATTAAGTGGCTTGCCTAGGTTACAAAGCTAACCTTGAATCAAAACTGGAATTCAGTTATCTCATTCCCCTTCCAACCCTCCATCATGCTGCTATACTGGCCTGCAGGCAACTCTTCCAACACGCCCCTCATTCCTCATCTCTATCTCCAGCCTCTGGGCCTCTGCACAGGCGCTTCTCTGGACTTACCTGGGATGTTCCCCCCTCTGACCTTTAGGACTCAGTCCTCCATAGGAGGTCTTTCCCCACCACCATCCCCAGCTGCACTAATCCACCCCTCTCTCCAGATCACTTTCTACTTTGCAAACATCTTGTACAGCCTCAATTTTATAAGGTTGTTGTCACCTCTATTGTCTATTTCATTAGGGGAAGGACTGAGGATCCTTTTTTTTTTGTCTTTCTCTAGAATCTAGCACATAATAAGCACTGAATAAATGCTTGTTGATAGACTCCAAATCCAAATCTTTCAACTTCACCATATTGCTGAGCCTGCATTCATTGCCTTTTACTGCCCCACTTAACCCAAATGTCAAGATATCTCAGCCCTAACACAGAGAAGAAAAAAAAAGGTAATTAAAGCAAGAGTCACGGAATAAGAAGAGAATGAATCATCACAATTATCATAACTCACATTTACTTAGGCTTACAAAGTATTCACCAAATATTTCACTCAACACATGTAAAGCATGTACTCTGTAGAAGGCACTACAAAAGTACGCAGGGGTCAGAGCTCAACATCTGTGCCCCACAATCTCATACCATGCAAAGCATGGATTTCAGAGCATCCCCACCCTAACCTCTGCGCCATTTCCTCCATCCCAGGCTCTATCATGCCTTCCTTTGCCTCTTCCTGTCATTTCCAATGTGACTGTTGGCAAATCCTTTGCCTCTCTAGGCAGATGAAGGTGAATGTGGCTGCCTGAGCAGAAGGCAAACTGCCTGGCATACCCATGCCAACAAAACACCCAAGTATGAAGCAGCATGAATCACAGTCAAGAAATCCAAGGAGAGGTAATGATAAAGGCCTCATTTCTAATTATATAGAGAACTAACTCAAACTTAGTCAAGCCGTTCTCCAAATGATGAATGGTCAAAGGATATGAACAGACAATTTTCTGATGAAGAAATTGAAACTATCTCTCGTCATATGAAAAGATGCTCCAAATCACTATTAATAAGAGAAATGGAAATTAAGACAACTCTGAGATACCATTACACACCTATCAGATTGGCTAAGATGACAGGAAAAGATAATGCGGAATGTTGGAGGGGATGTGGGAAAACTGGGACACTGATACATTGTTGGTGGAACTGTGAACAGAGCCAGCCATTCTGGAGAGCAATTTGCAATTATGCTCAAAAAGTTATCAAACTATGCATACCCTTTGACCCAACAGTGTTACTACTGGGCTTATATCCCAGGGAGACCTTAAAGGAGGGAAAGGGACTTGTACGAGCAAGAATTTGTGTGGCAGCCTTTTCATAGTGGCTAGAAACTGGAAACTGAATGGATGCCCCTCAAATGGAGAATGGCTGAATAAATTGCGGTATATGAATATTATGGAATATTATTGTTCTCTAAGAAACAATCAGCAGGATGGTTTCAGAAAGGCCTGGAGAGACTTACATGAACTGATGCTGAGTGAAATGAACAGAACCAGGAGATCACTGTACAGGACAACAGCAAGATTATGTGATGATTAATTCTAATGGATGTGGCTCTTCTCAATCATCTCATTATTAATATAAGGAGATGATTCGGGCCAATGATCTTGTTCCAATGACCTTGTGATGATGAGAGCTATCTGCACCCAGAGAGAGGAATGTGGGAACTGAGTGTGGATCATAATATAACATTCTCACTTCTTTTGTTGTTTGCTTGAATTTTATGTTTTCTCATTTTTCTTCTTTTTTGATCAGATTTTTTTTTGTGCAGCAAAATAATTATATAAATATGTATTACTATATTCGACTTACCATTTTTTTTTACCATGTTTAACATATATTGGATTACTTGCTATATATTTTTACCATGTTTAACATATATTGGATTACTTGCTATCTAGAGGAAGAAGTGAAGGGAAGGGGGGGGGGGAATTGGAACACAAGGTTTTGTAAGAGTCAATGTTGAAAAATTATCTTTGCATGTTTTAAAAATAAAAAGCACCAATAAATTTTTTTTAAAAAAAGAAAGAAATCCAATGAAAAACTACAAGAGGCTTCTTCCACCTTAGAATTGGACACACTGGCCAGACTTTTCTGGCTATAGGCAACAGGAAATGGGTGGTGGTGGTGTTCAGTCGTTTTAGTGGTATCCAACTCTCTGTGAGTCTATTTGGGGTTTTCCTGACAAAGACACTGGAATGACTGGTCATTTCCTCCTCCAGCTCATCTTACAGATGAAGAAATTGGGACAAAAAGGATAAAGTGACTGTGGAACAAGTCCACAGAACTAGTTAAGTGTCTGAGGCCCCATTTGAGCTCAGGTCTTCCTGATTTCAGCCAGGTCTGGCACTCTATCCTTTGTACCACCTAGCTGTAGAAAATAGAGACCTTCTAGGAAATCCAAAAACAGTGGCAGGTAATCAATCTCCCAAGGATATCAGAGACAGTACAGGTAATGTCTAAAGGATTCCCCAGAGAAAGCCCCCAGGGAAGGAACACAAGGGGAGATAGAGAGTGAAGGGACATCTTAACTCCAGGGTTAAGAACTCTGGAAATCCCAGGGAGCAGTGGACAGAGATAAGCCATCAATACACTGCTACAAGGCAACACTGGTCTAAAGTGGACTCAGCTTCAAAAATTCAGGGAAGTCTAACCCTGAGTGATGGAGATCAGTGCAAGAATCCAGAAGACAAATGCCAAGACCAATCAGGGCTCAGCTCCTTACCCAAAAACACAGAGAGTAGGGATGGAGGGGGAGAGGAAGTGGGAAGTCTGGTCCTGGTCCAACACCCCAAATCAGGAATTACAAGCTGTAAATGAGTATATAAAGAAAATACTAATACCAAAAATTATTATAAATCTAAGGATCCCTCCAAAAGAGTATCTCTGTAACAGCTGGAAGCAGAGATTCAATAGGAAAAAATGGATTTTCCACAAGGACTAAATGAATATCTAAACGAAATGAAACAAGATAATATGAAGCAATATAATAAAGCAATAATGAAATTAAACAAATTATAAAATAAAAGCTTTACGGCAAAAGATTTGAGAGAATGAAAAGCTTAGTTGAGAAAGTGTTCATCTTTACCCAAATAAAGTCCCTGAAAACTGTAATAGACAAAGTAATCAATGACTGTATAAAATGGGGGAAAAAAAAAACCGCTGGAAAAAAAGGAAGAAAATATAAGATATCTGATATCAAAATAATTGACCTGAAAATTGACTTAAAGTTTAATTTTTAAGAATTTAAAGAATTTAAGAATCAACAGACTCCCTGAAAACTATTATTTTAAGAAACTTGGATACTATATTAAAAAACCATAAATAAAAACTGCCCAGACCTACCAGAATCAGAGGGCAAAGTGAAGATTGGAAGAATGACCAAATTTCTCTCTAACAGATAAAGGTATTGTATACAAGATAAACAATTAAAACAGACATATATATACATATATATATGCCATTCTCCAAATATAAATAGACAAAGGCTATGAGCAAACAGTTCTCAAAAGAATTGTCAACTATAAACAACCCCTAAAATTGCTTATACTATAAATTAAGAAAGGTAACAAAAGATAGGAATATTCAGGACTCATGGGATTGTAGGAAGAAAGGAACACTACTATATTGATAGTAAAGCTGCCAATAAGAATTTTAGAAAACGATTTTAAATTAAGCAAATTAAGATGTTAAGATATCCATATCCTTAATTGCAGAAAATTTCATTGAGGATTATAACCCCAAGGAAATCATTGATAAGAAGAAAGTCTTCATATATAGCAAAATAAAGCAGTACCATTTGTGACTGTAAAGAATAGAAACAAAATAGATATCTATAGACTGCATAATAGCTAAACAAATTGTGAAACATAAAGTAATGGACTATTAATGTGTTTAAGAAATGACAAATGTGATGAAGGGTTCATATAGAAAGATTTATATGAACCAATGCAGAGTGAGGTTAAGTAGCGCAAAGAAAACAATATACACAATGACTATAACAATGGAAATGATAAAACCACCAATAAATAAATAAATAAGTGAAAGTTGCAAAATTATAAAGAAAAAACATGACTCAAAATCACAAACATGAGAAAACATTTCTACCCCCTCCCTTTGTAGAAGCAAGAATTTCCCAAATGATGCACATTGTATATATTTTCATTTTTTTTAATATATTGATCAGTTATGCTGAACTTTTTTCCTATTCTTTTCTTTAAAAAAAGTGTCATTATATGAGATGACAGTGAGGAGAGGAAGGCTATGAAGGGGAATTATGGGGGTATAATAAAACAAAACATCAATAAAAACTTTTTTTTAAGGATCTACTTGAAAGAAACCCCAAAAGAAAAAGTCCCAAGAATATCAAAGCCAAAATCCAAATCAAAGAAAAAATATTGCAAGCATCCAGAAAGTAGTTCAAATATCAAAAAAATCAGGATCACGCAAGACTAGTAACCTCAAATGTAACTGAGAGAAGATCTTGGAATTCAACACTTCAAAAGGCAAAAGATATTTACTACCAAGAATAAGTTACTCTTCAAAGCTAAATACAATTTTATAGGGAAACAAATTGGCCTTTAATAAAATAGAAAATTTTCAAGCATTTCTGACTAAGAAAGGAGCGTAGGAACTCTGAGAAGCAAATATAGGAATTTAGAGAAGCCTGGAGGGTAAATTTATCTGATCAATTATATAATGATGAAATGCAAACATTCTAATGGGGGAAAAGAAACAACCAACCCTTAAAAACCTTAATGTCTTCAAAGAATATTGAAGGAGTTAAAGAAGAAAAATAGAGGTATTAGGAATAGACTGATTTGATTCTGTTCAGAGTTTAAGCAAGGAAAAAGAAAGGAGGGTTAAAAAAAAAAAAGGAGAAAAATACACACCAGTGTATTTTTACACTAATAAAAAGGAAGGAGGTGGAATGTGCTATTTTTTCTAATTGAAATATATTTGAAGAATATCCAAATACAGAGGAAAGGATGAAGGAATTGGGACATCAGACAAACCTCAATCCTCTTAAATGGAGAAAGGAGGGTTGAATACACACATATAATAGTTTAGTGTAGAGATTCATTAAACTCAAAGGGAAATGAGAGGGGATAAGAAAAGAGGATGTTTAAAAGAGGGAGTTTAATACCATGAGGAATAGCTACAAACAAAATAAACTTCCTGTTCCTGAAATGGGGATTAAAAAAAGAAAAAGAAAAGAAGTGATTGTCTCTTTGATAACTAAGGAATGAATGGCTGGACAAATTGAGGTATGTGATATAATGGAATATTACTATATCACAAGAAATGATGAAAGAGAAAATTTCAGAGGATCTTGGATAATATGAAGTGATGCTGAGTGAAATGAACAAAACCAAGAGAACAACTTATATAAAGATGGCAAAGTTATAAAGAAAAACAACTTTGAAAGACTTAATGCAATAACCACAGAAATCATGATGAAGTATGTTACCTCCTCCTGAAAGAAAGATGATGAGCACAAGATACAAAAACATACAGTTTTGGACCTTGCTAGTGAACAATATTTTTTGACTATGCTTATTTGTTACAAGTGAATTTTTCTCCTCTTTCTCTCAGTTTTTAATTGGGGGAAAGGTTAGCAATAATGCTTTTTAAAAGAGCAATTTAATTTTTTTTTAAATGATAGACAACAAAAGTTCAGAAGAAAGTACAGAGAAGCAGGTTAGTTTTAAGAGAAGCATGAAGAATTTATTATATACTTTTTCTTTAAAAGTAAGCAGTGAAGATTCAGTTTTACATAGGATACTTTTTTGTGTTCTGCAGTGTAGATGAATTACTCTTTTGGGCAGTGTTTTAAGTTCAGACTAAAACTTTTTAAACTTTCAAAGACGGGGAAAAAAATAAAAGTTTAAAGAAAAATGGAAAATAAAATGAATGAGTTAACCTGGATGACCTCTTTCAGAGCTCTATCTATGATGCTGTTTTTATGACTATCATTTTAATTTGTCTTGGATCATTGGTCAAAAGGCTAAAGTGGAAAGAGCGTGGCCTGTACTTACCCTTGGAATGGATCATCCAAGAGTTAAGCAGAACTCTCCAATCTATATATAATACTGCCCTCATTTCTTACCCAATCACTGTGAATATAAGAAGGATGAGGTGAGAAATCCTAAGATTTTCTTCTAGTAATGAACTAGGGCTCTAGAACTATCCAGTGAAACCAGGCCAATTCTAAGAATGAACTATGACACAAAGACAGCTCTCCCACCTTATAATAAAGGCATCCCTTTTACTCATTCTATCGCATAGGAACAGCAACAAATCAGCCAATACTTGATATCAAGTATTATGGGATAAAAAAAGAAAATACAGAACTTGTTTATCCTGGGATTATCTTGAACATCCCACTCCTAAGATACAAATTACCCAGTTAAGCTAAAATGACATTCCTGACCAATTCTACTATTGATAAATATTTCTGAATTATCAGAAATGTGTTAGGAGGAGGAGAAGCCTGGAACAGTCTGATCAAGACCTACTCCTACAGAAATTAAGAAAGGGAATTTTGTAGGGAAAGGAAAAGAGTAAATGTACTTTTTTAAATGTTTAGAACTATTCACAAAATATGGGATAGACTTTGGTACTCAAAAAAGGTGGCTGGGTGGTATGCAGGCACCAACCAAAAGATTTTATGGGACTTGTTCTATTGATAACAGTGTTACCTAAGTAATCTTTCAAGCTCTGGTGATACAGGTCAAACTCCCTTTACAAATGTTATGTGCCCCTGAAAAGTGCCTATAGGACAAAATAGGAACTCCCCTGTAAGGCATTTAATCTAGCTCCAACCTATCTTTCAAGGCTGACGGAACATTACTCTTCATGCAATCTACATTCCAGCAAAATGTCCTACTCTGATGCTCCTCATATATGACATTCCATCTCCTGTCTCCATGACTTTGCTGGGGCTGTCACTTTGTGCAAAGTGAGAAGACAAGGGGAAATGAATGTTACCAGAATCATTTGTTTTTCTCCTCAACCTTACAAGAAGTATATCCTAATCCTTGTCCTAGAAATCATTTTGTATAAAATTTATACTTATTTTTCTGTTTATATGCTGTTTTCCTTTAGTAGAATGTAAGCTCTTTGAAGAGAGGGAACATTTCATTTTTATCTTTATATCTCCGGACCTAGGATAATACTTGGCACATAGTAGCCACTTAATAAATGCTTGCTTAATGAATATATAAACTGAATTATAGCTAACACCAAGCCTTTAGGAGACTTTTCTATTTAAATAAATTTTGTAGTAAATCCTTTTGTAAAGTGAATAATTATCCTTGATTTGTTTTATAAATCTAGATTTTTCATATTAGGTACACATAAAAGTGAAAAACATCAATGCTTTAAATTAAAAATATATTATAGCATATCCTTTCTTCCGCATTTTAACACATTCTTCCTGGTGCCTAATCAAAGCGCAAAGAAGCCCCCAAATTCCTAAAGGTTACAATGGTAGGGTACAAGTTGTAACAGATCCCACCAAGCTAAAAAAGGTCAGAGCAAATCTGAAGAAGCTTATATCAGTTTTCCCACCTAATTTTTGTGCAAGGACAAGTCATTTCTCTGGATTTCAATTTTCTTATCTATAAATAAGGAAAGATTAGCCAGATGATCTCCAGGTTAGCTTCAAGGCTTCTAGCTCTGAAACCTCTGATTGTAGGCTTACCAGAAAGTAGGTTTAAGCAACTTTTAAAAATAAATTCCACATGCAGAACTACAACAGTGATGATGTTATAACTAAAGAACCATATTATTTGCGAATCAACTCTAAAATTCTAAAAATCTAGGGATCTTCCTGGCTCTGCTCCTGAGAATTCAGATTAGCTTCTCTCCAATACAAATAGGCAAATGGATATTGAGCAATTCTCTCACTTACCAAAAATCACTACATAACATAAAATATAAAATAAGCAATTTCTTTTGACAACAAACATAAATTGAACAGGTTATGGTGTTGTTCAACTGTAAAGTACTTTTTGCCCTATCCTGTATTTAGATCAAGATTAATTCCTCTGAAGTTGAAACCACTAACTAGAATCATAGTTAAAATATACTACAGGACTGACTTCATAATTATGTCAAGAAAAAGAGTTATCGTACTGATGAATCACCTGTACAGTGAAACGTTCTGAATTGTTTTTTTTAATTGTCTTGTGGGGCTTAGATAAAAAATTTATTTGATCTTGTAATATAATTTCCACTGAACAAATTACAATTGACTTTTTCCATGACAGCAGCTTCTGACAGGGACAACTCAGAAGACATTTAAACAGGAATAAGTTTCACATGCTTTCCTTCCTCCTTTAGCTATCAGCTTCTTTTTCTGGTTCTTCAAACAAAGAAAAATGTGGTAGCTCTGCTACTTACAGACACTCATTCTCAGCAGTTTCCTTCTTGCCCCAGCTCCAAAAAGGCCTTCTCCCACCCCAAACTCACATGAGAATCCTCCCCAGGCCAGGCCTACCCATCTGCCCTGTGGTCTAGATTAATCAAAGCCTCTGAGATTTAGAGGAGAGTTGCAGTTTCTGAAGCTAAATTGAGTCCTGAGAAGGTACTCAACCTTCTGGAGGTCAGATAACAAAAAGTACAAAGAAACAGCCTGGCGGACAGGCTTTTGTCCCAAGGACTCAAACTTTGTACCAACAGGGAGTTGTACCGGGATCCAACTCCGGGGAAATGCAGCCATGGGGAGGGAGAACAGGAAGCTGTGGGGCAGGAAGCCTTCACTTCCATTGTTGGGATAACTTCCTGAAGGCAACTCTTCTAACTATGGCTATCGGGACACCACTAGAGTGGAGGAGCTGTTATTTGTTTCAAGTCACCAGGTTGCTCAGTAGTTCCTAAAAGGCCTAAATGATGGGACCTACCCCCAAAAGTCAGCACCTATCCCCTACCTCAAAACTCTGTGGACCCCAAGCACCAGGGACACATGTCTACCTCAGGCCCCCAAAAGATCTGACTAGGTCCTCTGAAGAGGTATCACTGTTCCTACTGTTTCTCCTTAGACAAAGACTGCCCCCTTAACCTCACTAAGCCAGTGTCTTCCTATGATAAAATGTGCGTATGGAACCAGCAAGTGGAATGGGGGTATGTGAGAGGCAGAAAAGTGGAGTAAAAAGAACAATGGATTTAGAATCAGAAGGTACAACATTTACTAACTTCATGACCTTGGCAGTCACTTTTATTTGAGAACTGGCAACAGTGTGACCTGCCAGGGTGGTATTAAGCACTCAAGAAGAGAACTGGCTTCCTAAAGGGCTCTGATGAACGAATACCAGACAGATTCAAGTCCCCGGGAATCCCAGGACCTGTGAAATGACAAGAGAGACCCAGCCCAAGACCAACAGGAGGGCAGGGTCACTTTCACCCAGAATGACAGGGCATGGGACACTCCAAGGAAGAACTCCTGCAGATGAGATCACAGAGCCATCCAAATACCAAGCATTTGGTAAACTGACAGCATCACATGCGTTACTTCATTATGTCCCCCAATGCCTCACATATAGAAAACACTTAATAAACCTTTGCTGAATAAAACTGAACAGAAAATACACGGCATTTTAAGTCTTGGGTAAGCCCAATCGCATGCTCTCCTCCACAATCCCCTCGGATTCCTGGGGGCAGCACCCACAGCCAAAGTGACCCAACCGCGCCTGTGAGGTTCACGTCTGCATGGAACGTACAGTGGCTTCCCCCTCAGGACCCTTCCTCACTCTCACGCACAGTCTGGGCTAAGTGACGGTATAATACACAGACCGATTCACCCTTCACACCCGTAACCCAATCCTACCTGCCTGCTTGGGAGGTGGCCCAGGTCCCAGTCCCATGTCTGAGAGAGAGCGCCCCGGGACTGTCCCACAGCCCCTCACTCTGGAACAGTACTACCCTTCCCTGCCTTTGGGTTAGCTCTGTAAATCTCCCTCCCCCCCTTTGTAGAAAGACCCTGGCAGCGTCCACAGCATCAGCTCTAGCTCTCTGTCCACCAGCCTCCAGCATCCCCATGGAGCCCTAAGATGCCTCCCAGGCTCCTCTCTCTTTGGGACAGCTCCGGTCATTCCTGGTCTTACCTCCCTCTCAGTCAGGGCTGACACTGTCCCCACAATCCCTACACTTTCTGTAGACCCTCCCCCAGCAACTCTGCAGAGAGGGGGCCCGGGCAGTTCCCAGATCTGTGTGTCCCACCATCCCCACTGTCCCTGTCTGTAAGATGACTTTATAATTATTTATGGCGCATCCTCTCCATGCGTTCCCTCCTTCTATGGGTCTGGTCCTGGGACTCCCCACATCTCTCTCTCTCTCTCGTTTTTTGCTGAGACAAGTAGGGTTAAGTGACTTGCCTAGGGTCACACAGCTCCGTTAAATGTCATGGTTGAACTCCTGACTTCAGCCACATCTCTCTTAACAGCACCTCTTGTAGCCCCACCCCACTCTCGCTTTATAGAAAAGTGTGGGGCCCTCCCCGATGCCTCTTCTCCACGGGCACACTTCTCTCCTGGTAGCCGCAGGGGCACACACACTCACTCACACACAATGGGGAAGGCTTGGATCCCCCCACTTGTTTCTGGCAAGCGCTGCCTCCTCTCCTCTCCCATCTCTCTGCGGGGCAGCCCTTGCAGCCCTCAGCCCATTCTCATTTCCCTGTGATATAGCTTTATAACCACTCCCCCACCTCCCCTGACCCGACCCCCCTCCCCAGAGTGCCACCACCTCATCTCACCTCCCCTGTGGGCATTTCATCCTGGCACATTCTATCACTCCTGTTCTCCCCTGAGGGCAGGCCTTGGTACACCCCCATCCACCTGAATATGGGACCCCAGCTCTTCATCGAGCCCCCCACCCCCACATCTGAGCACGGATCCCAAAGCTTGTCCCAAACACACCACTCACTTCCCAAGAGCGGGGGCGGGGCGTCCTCATGCCCATACTTTTCATGGGCTGGCAGGTACTCCTCTCTCCCCCCAATCCATGGGGCAGGCCTGAGAAGCCCTCCTCCATTCCCTCTGGGGGCTTCGGGAACTCCTCCCGCTCTACAGGGCCCACTTCCTTCTGCTGGCTTGCAGGTCAGCCTCAGTGTGCTCCTCTCCTTCTCCGAGGGATGGCCCTGGTACCACTACCCCTGCCCCCAGCTAGGGAGCAGGCCCGGACTAAATCTGGGACAGCCCGAGCACTCCTGCCTTCATGTAAGAAGTCCAAGTTTAGTTCCTTTAGGAGACAGACGTGGTACCCACCTCGACCTCTCCACAAGGAAGAGCCGCTGCACCCTGCCCACCCTTCTATCAGCCACCAACATATCTCCAAAGGGAGCCTAAGAGTTCCCCCTGCTCAGTCCCCTAAGGAGCTGCCTGGGGCCTCTGCTCACCATCCTGTAGGTCAGGCCTGGCACCCCCCTGCACAGGGACAACCCCCTACAACAGCCCTAAGACCCCCGGCTCACTCCACCAAAACTTATTCCCCCATGAGACAGCCCTGGGATCCCTACTCACTTTGGAACAGCTGGGACCCCATGCTCCCTCTCCTAAGAGGTAGTCTAGCACCCCTGCTTCCTCCCCGAGAGGCAGACCCCCTGCTCCCAACATCAAAGAGTAGCCTAGCCACCCCCCCCTGCTCCCTCCCGAGAGGAAGCTTAGAACCCCCCTGCTCCCTCCTCTGGGAGACAGCTCGGAACCTCCCCTGCTCACTCCCCCGTAAGACGGCCCATGCCCCTGTTCAATTCCCTACTGGACAGCCTACAACCCCTGCTCCGTCCCCCATGGCTCACTCTCCCATGGAACAGTCTGGGACCCTGCTGACTCCCCTGTGGAAGAGTTTGGAGCCCCGAATCCCTCCCCTACGGGCAGCCTAGAACCCAGAACCCTGCTTCATTCCCCCACGTCTTACTCTTCTATGGAACAGACACCTGCTGGCTCCCCGAGGGAGCGGCTCAGATCTTGTCCCCTACACCTGCCCAATGCCCCCGGCTCGGACCCGTCGGACGCCGGCCAGGCCAGGCCCGGCCCCGCCAGGAGCCGCCCTCTCCCGGGACAGCGGGACTTGTTGCTCACCTGGGTGCGCGAGAAGCCCACAGCTACAGGGCCCGTCGCCCCGCTCTATCTGCTGCTGCGGTCCGCAGGGTCGTCTCGCCCCTCCAGTAGCGGCCACTACTTCTGCCTTCGGTCCCTCCCTCAGTTCGCTACGCCCCCGGTCGCGCTCGCCAGATCCGAGTCCGCCATTACGCGCTCCCCTCCCTGAGACGTAGCCCCACCCCGACATCAAATCTGATTGGTTCGTGGCCACGCCCTCTCAGCGCTTCCAGCTTTTTCATTGGCCTTCATGGAGCGCCTGTCAAACTGATACGCAAAAGACGTACTCGGCAGGCACTGCCCCGGGAGCTCCACCCGAAAGACTTCCGCAAATGGAGTAAACAGGAGGGAGGAGACCAAATAAAGTTAAAGTCGGGGTACCAGGAAGTCAACTTCCTAAATTAAAAACAGAAAATATTACTTTTAAAAAATTAAATCCTCTTTAAAATAATTTTGTTCAGTTTATTCTTGTGTGAGATTCTAGAGAGTGGTGTATATGAATTGAATAAATGAGCTGAGTCTAGAAACTTCCTCTTGGCACCCTCTGGTTACAGTTGGTTTCGCCCCAGTCCCTCCTCCCGGCTTCTGACGAAGACTAGGAGGGAACTAGAAAGTTGAGTCAATTACTCGGTCCTTGGATCTGGCTCGAGCACACCCAGGGCGGGGCCGAGAGCGCAGCGAGGGTGGGGTAACCGGCTTGGAGAGGTCCTGTGGAGGGCCCCACGTGTCGGAAAAGTGGGCTGTCAAACCCCCGACCCTAGCTTACAGCTCTTCAAAATTCTCTTCCTCAGAGAACTTGGGACCCCAGGACCTCCCGCCCTTCGGGGTAGCTTCCAATGGCCGCGGGTGTCAATTCCATTCGGTTTATTTCAGTCCTACAGAACTTTCATTAAGTTTTCCTTGTGCAAGGCTGGCTGGAG